>NC_140588.1:257372877-257997877 GCF_964204655.1 Triturus cristatus
CTTGCCCCCAAAAAAAAGAGCAGTAAGTGTGCTTTCAAATTGGCAAAGAAATTTCGTTTTGGGACTAATGTGAAAACATGACTCTGTGTGCAGAGAGGAATTATAGGCAGAGATTTATTGCGTATTGCTCTGGTGATTTCACAGTTGCATTAGATGGAAAGGGGGAGCGATTTTTTGGGGGAAGAAGCAGACTCTTAGCACACACCCATGTGCTTGCCATGTATAATCATGCACAGTATTTACAAGCGAGTGGGGTTTTCAGGTTTCAGTCTGTAATGCAAATACATTCAGCATCACTAAGGCTGGTTGCCCTTGCTGGAGTGTAGCCAGCCACCCAGGTTACACATGGAGGTGGTCTGAAAAAGAAGTTTGGACATGTGCATTTAAGAAAATCGAAAAAAGTGGTTTCATAATGTGTCAGTCTGTAAAAGTGATTTTCACTTGCCCAAAAAAAAAGAGCAGTAAGTGTGCTTTCAAATTGGCAAAGAAATTTCGTTTTGGGACTAATGTGAAAACATGACTCTGTGTGCAGAGAGGAATTATAGGCAGAGATTTATTGCGTATTGCTCTGGTGATTTCACAGTTGCATTAGATGGAAAGGGGGAGCGATTTTTTGGGGGAAGAAGCAGACTCTTAGCACACACCCATGTGCTTGCCATGTATAATCATGCACAGTATTTACAAGCGAGTGGGGTTTTCAGGTTTCAGTCTGTAATGCAAATACATTCAGCATCACTAAGGCTGGTTGCCCTTGTTGGAGTGTAGGCAGCCACCCAGGTTACACATGGAGGTGGTCTGAAAAAGAAGTTTGGACATGTGCATTTAAGAAAATCGAAAAAAGTGGTTTCATAATGTGTCAGTCTGTAAAAGTGATTTTCACTTGCCCAAAAAAAAAAAAAGAGCAGTAAGTGTGCTTTCAAATTGGCAAAGAAATTTCGTTTTGGGACTAATGTGAAAACATGACTCTGTGTGCAGAGAGGAATTATAGGCAGAGATTTATTGCGTTTTGCTCTGGTGATTTCACAGTTGCATTAGATGGAAAGGGGGAGCGATTTTTTGGGGGAAGAAGCAGACTCTTAGCACACACCCATGTCCTTGCCATGTATAATCATGCACAGTATTTACAAGCGAGTGGGGTTTTCAGGTTTCAGTCTGTAATGCAAATACATTCAGCATCACTAAGGCTGGTTGCCCTTGCTGGAGTGTAGGCAGCCACCCAGGTTACACATGGAGGTGGTCTGAAAAAGAAGTTTGGACATGTGCATTTAAGAAAATCGAAAAAAGTGGTTTCATAATGTGTCAGTCTGTAAAAGTGATTTTCACTTGCCCCAAAAAAAAAGAGCAGTAAGTGTGCTTTCAAATTGGCAAAGAAATTTCGTTTTGGGACTAATGTGAAAACATGACTCTGTGTGCAGAGAGGAATTATAGGCAGAGATTTATTGCGTATTGCTCTGGTGATTTCACAGTTGCATTAGATGGAAAGGGGGAGCGATTTTTGGGGGGAAGAAGCAGACTCTTAGCACACACCCATGTGCTTGCCATGTATAATCATGCACAGTATTTACAAGCGAGTGGGGTTTTCAGGTTTCAGTCTGTAATGCAAATACATTCAGCATCACTAAGGCTGGTTGCCCTTGCTGGAGTGTAGGCAGCCACCCAGGTTACACATGGAGGTGGTCTGAAAAAGAAGTTTGGACATGTGCATTTAAGAAAATCGAAAAAAGTGGTTTCATAATGTGTCAGTCTGTAAAAGTGATTTTCACTTGCCCAAAAAAAAAAGAGCAGTAAGTGTGCTTTCAAATTGGCAAAGAAATTTCGTTTTGGGACTAATGTGAAAACATGACTGTGTGCAGAGAGGAATTATAGGCAGAGATTTATTGCGTATTGCTCTGGTGATTTCACAGTTGCATTAGATGGAAAGGGGGAGCGATTTTTTGGGGGAAGAAGCAGACTCTTAGCACACACCCATGTGCTTGCCATGTATAATCATGCACAGTATTTACAAGCGAGTGGGGTTTTCAGGTTTCAGTCTGTAATGCAAATACATTCAGCATCACTAAGGCTGGTTGCCCTTGCTGGAGTGTAGCAGTCTGGACATGGGCTTTTTAAAAAATCTGAAAAGTGGTTTCATAATGTGACAGTTTGTAAAAGTGATTTTCACTTGCCCAAAAAAAAGAGCAGTTAGTGTGCATTCAAATTGGCAAAGAAATTTCGTTTTGTGACTATTGTGAAAAGAAATGTAGTAATATATTTAAATAAAATAAAGGAATTTTTTTTTAGTTTTTTTCAGGTATTGCTGAAGAGCAGTGAACAAAATTAAAGATGCCTACAAAATCCAGAGTTCAAAAAACGCAAAAAAAAAACCTATATTTGAAGACAACTAGAGGATCAAAGTTAGTAGAAGATGCTGATGTTGGAAGGAAGAAAAAATCTTCTGGTAAGCAAAAAAAAGATTTTCTAAGGAATATATTCAAAAAAAGGAAAAATGTACAAAATGTCTGTACAGGAAAGAATGATTTCAAACAAAAAGGACAAGAAAAAATTGAGAATTTAGTTAATGCAAATATACCTTCTGCAACTAAAAAGTTAAACTTAAACAGAAAAACAGCGTTTAAAGAGATACGTAGAAAAATGTTTCAGAGAAGAGTTATGTCCAATTTGATAAAGGATGTGAAGAAATATAAGCAAAAGGCTAAGTTTTTTAAGAGAAAAAAAGAAATTGAAGCCATTGCAGCAAAGGCATTAGAATTAAAAAGGAAACTATTCATTTTAATTTTGAATAGGATGCGTACATTAGACAAAATGGTTAATGTACTGAAATCACATAGCAAAAGGAAAAGAGTAGTGAACAGAACAAACTTTTGTAAAGTGTTTTTAGGAAAGTGGATGCATAGTTCAAGTAGTGAACCTTTTTTTAATGAAGAGAGCTATTTTCAAAGTAATAGTTTGCTGCATGCAGTTGACACCAGAGGTCGTTCATACGAAGTAAAAAATGGTTGCATAATGGAGAAGGAGATAATGGTTCCAAGAGATGAGGTACAAGTGATGGCAGATGAGGCAATGGGGAGACGTCCTAAAGCCCCAGTGTACACTTGGAATTGTAGTAGTATTTGCACTGTGCGTCAGGAATCTATTGACAAATTTCGAGAGTTTCTAAGAGAATATAGTAAAAAAAGTGTAAAACAGAAGATTAAGGTGCTTCAATGTCTGGATCCATGCAGAGTGAGAGAGAATACTGGTTTGCAGGGTCATTCTCTGGCTTGTCTATCTAGAAAAGTGTGCAATAGTGTTTTCCATCATTTTAGGATGCTGGCTGTTCATCATACTGAAATGAGAAAGTTTGTGAGACGGTTGTATTTTGCCAAAAGTCCAGCAATAAAGTTAAATGAATTGAATAGGGCTCTGTTCCGAGGAACGGTATCAGATGTAGAGAAGGTTGTTGATGAAATTCAGTTTTGTTACTTTGGTCCTGAACAAAACAGTGCAGAGAAGGACACAGTAAATGAGGAAGAAGTGGAAGAGAATGTAGAACCCTCTGTAAGTAACACATTTAATGATCACATAACAAAATTTGCAATAGTCTCTAATGAAAGACCAAATTTTACTTGTATTTGTTGCCGCAGAACTCATTATAGAAAACAAACTAGGAATGTTGATCTCTACAGAAAGAGTGAAAATGAAGATAATTATAAGTGGAAGGATTTTGCCACATATATATTTCTAGAAAATTGTTTTGAATTGGGTGAAGATCAGCGTATTTGTAAATACTGTTACAACAAGTTAGAGGAAAATAGAATGCCGACCAGAGCTGTACATAATAATTTAGAATTGGATGCTATTCCTGCTGAACTTTCTGAATTAAATACATATGAGTCTATACTCATTCAATGTGTTCATCCGTTCCAGACCATAGTACGTATGGAGCCGAAAACTGGTAAATTACCTCCTTCAGATTTACTGAGAGGTTTAAAAGGTAGAGTGGTGTATTTGCCCTTGGATTTGAAAAAAAATATGGAAACTATTGATGCGGATACTTTGGAAACTGAACCATTAATTATTCTGGTTAATGGTGTACCTACAAAGAATAAGAAGATTTGGCAGGAGCTGGTAGATGTGCGGAAAGTACAAAGAGCAAATTTGTATTTGAAAAAGAATAACAAATGGTATGAATCAATTTATATAGAAGAAGAAGAAGAAGAAGATTTACAAGAAGACACAGAAACACCAACTGGACAAATTGAAAAAGTGGACAAGTCAAAGGAAGAAGAAATTTATGAACATTTTAGCATACATCCTCTTCATTCGAAAGAAGTTATGGGAGACAATATTGATCTCTTTCAGATGAAGAAAGCAAAAGGAACTCCCGTGAGTGTATGGGAGGAGAGCTTGGAAGCTCGATGTTTTCCCCAGCTGTTTCCTAAAGGAAAAAGAGGACGATACGATGAACGTCCAGAACAGATTCCAGCTTCTGAGTATCGGACTACAAGACTATATGCTGAAGATCCCAGATTTCGACAAAGTATTCCTTATTTGTTCCATCTTTTATTTGAAAGCGACTTGTCTGCACTGTCTTATGCAGTAAATCACATTTTAAAAAGTGGAGTACATTTACAAAATGTGTCTGCTAAGGATTTTATGGAGAAAGTGCAGCACCGAGATGATCATTTGGAAACACAACTGATCAATCTGATGGCTTGTCAGCGTGGGACAAATGAATATTGGTACCGACGCCATGGTGAACTAAAATGCATGTTACGGAATTTAGGAACACCAACATGGTTCCTTACCCTAAGCTGTGACGAGTACGCTTGGGATGATTTACTGGATTTTCTACGAGAGGCCAATTCAAACATTAAAAACATCGAATACAAGACAGCAGGAGAACTGTGCTCATTGGATCCGGTTAATGTTTGCAGATATTTCAATCATAGATTTGAGGCTATGATGTCCTTCATCTGCAATAAAAAAAATCCACCCCTTGGAGAAGTAGTGGATTTCTTTTGGAGAAAAGAGTACCAGGCAAGAGGTGCTCCTCATATTCATATGCTGTTGTGGATCAAGGATGCCCCAAAGTTTGGAACAGATACTGATGAAGCAGTGTTATCTTACATTGAAGAATATGCAACATGTGCTATACCAAAAAGCACAGAAGAGAACAAGTTAAAGGAGCAAGTTTTACGTTTCCAAAGTCATCGGTGTGGAAAATACTGTCGACGGAAATACAAGAGCAAAGAAAAATACTACACTAAATGTCGATTTGGATTTCCTAGACCTGTTCTTTCAAATGGAAGAGTAAACAGTTTTATGTCAGCTGTGAGACATACTATCACAAGAAAATCACCTAAGAATACCTACAACCTTAAAAGAAAAGAAGAATCAAAAAATATAAATGACTACAACCCAGTCATTTTATCCATGTGGAACGCTAACATGGATATACAGTATGTTGCTGACAATTCCATTGCTGTTGCTCGATATGTAACGTCTTACATTACAAAATCAGAAAAAACAGAATTGAAGGAAATGTGGGAAGAGATTTCTCACGAGAAGACTGTCAGTAAGAAGCTGTACAGTTTCAGTTTGAAGATGTTATCGCATCGAGAAATTGGATCCTACGAATGTTCAGATAGGTTATCTTCTGCAAGTCTCTACTCGAAGTCAAGAAGAATAATTTGGGCAAGTTTAGGCCTTGCAGCAATGAGAAATCGGGTACTGAAATCTGTAGGAGAAATTGAATATTTGGCCGAGAATGACCCAGAAAGTACAGATATTTTGAAATCAAACATGTTGGACACATATTATCCCAAGAGAAGTCATCATCTGGAGAACATGTGTCTCTATGAAGTGCTGCAGAACGACATTTATTCACGGAAAGCTGCAGAAGACATCAACAATGGAAAATATAAAGTCGTTGGTGAAGAAGGATGTTTGGTGAAGCAAACAAAAGGAAGTTTGATAAATCACCGGAAGCTGAGTTGCGACACTACTGACAAGAAGGAATTTTACTACTTGGCTCTTTTACAGTTGTTTAAACCATGGCGTACAGAGGATGAACTACTGGGAGAATTCCAGAGCTATGAAGATTCTTTTAATGCTTGCAAAGACAGCATACAATGCAGTACATTCTCAACTTATCTGCAAATGTTAAATGAAGAAATTGAACAGGAAACTACAATTGCAGCAGAAATAGCTAGAGATAGTTCTCAGGACAGCCAAAGTTCAGGAACACTCAGTCAAGATCCCCTAGGACAACCAATCGTTGAAAATGAAGCATCAATAGCCATGAATGAAGTGGAAACGGCTATGAATCAAGCTCAAGAAGAATTTATAGACTTAGAAAATTTGGAAAGACAACTGAATCAAGAGCAGCAACAAATTTATGAAGAGATCAAAAACAAAATTGATCACGGATTTCTACATGAAAAAAAAGAGTGCTCATGCACATCATTTCATCCAATCAGGATGTATGTAAGCGGACAAGCTGGAACTGGAAAAAGTTTCCTAATAAAAGTCATCAGAAGCTACCTAAAGCAAAAAACGGATTCTACTTTGTCTTGTGTGGTTACTGCTCCAACTGGGTTAGCAGCATATAACATAAAAGGAATCACTTTACATCGTTTGCTAATGTTACCAGTGGAGCATGAGAACAAAATACAATTCAACAAGCTAACTGGAGAAGCATCCTTGGAAGTTTCAAGAGTATTGAAGAAGATGCAAGTTCTCATTATTGATGAGGTGAGCATGGTATCAAACTTAATGCTTGCCTTTGTGCATTTAAGAATGCAGCAAATTTTGAAGACAGACTATGACATGTTATTTGGTGGAAAACACGTCATAGTTTTTGGAGATCTTTTGCAACTTACTCCAGTTAAAGGACAACCAGTGTTTAATACTGTCACACATGAAGACACGAAGAAGTCATTGGGAAGCATCAGTAATACAAATATTTGGTCCTTCTTTGAGTACAAGGAACTTACTACTAATATGAGGCAAGCAAACGATGAAGAATATAGAAGTATTCTGAAAGATATCAGGATTGGACTACTCACAGAAGTTGGCAAAAAAGCATTACAGAGTCGGCTGCTACATAATTTATTTCCAAAGGAAGAAATAGTTGCAGAGAAGATATACAAGAACATTGCAGAAAACAAAAGTGTCATCTGCTTAATGCCAACTCTACGTGAATGCTCAATATTCAATGAGGAGCTTTTGAAATTGGAAAAGGAAGAGATCAGGAAATTGGAAGCAGTGGACAAAATTGAGGATGGAAGAATTACTGTCACAGTAACAGGCAAAATGAAAAATAAATTGGACTCACTAGAGAAGAACATCTCCAAAACTGCTGGATTAGAAAAAAATCTATATGTTTGCATGAACTGTAGAGTATTTTTAAGAAGAAATTTGGATGTTGAAAAAGGTTTAGTTAATGGAGCGATGGGAAGAGTTGTGGGTTTTATTAATTATCAGAAAAAAGAAGGAGTTGAATGTTTAAAAATAAAATTTGATCAGTTAGAAGAAGTTAAAGATATTTGTCGTTGTACAGTTCGTTTCATGCTTGTGAAAGACTTATATGTACGTAGGAAGCAGTTTCCGTTTTCTCTAGCATATGCTGTAACTATTCACAAGTCTCAAGGATTGACTGTAGATTGTGCATTTGTGAACATTGGTTCAACTGTGTTCAAAGAGGGTATGGCATATGTTGCTTTGTCACGAGTGAAAACATTATCAGGTTTATTCATGATAGACTTTGATGACTCAAAAGTTAGTGCTGATACAAACTGTGTAAAGGAGTATAATAGATTAAGAAGAAGCTATGCTTCTCATTTAGGTCAGTATCCTGTGTTAGAGAAACGTGTAGTTTCTCGTAAAAGAAAAAATGAGAATATCTGTAATGAAGATGTAGAGAAGAGGAAAAAAAAGAGGAGTGATGTAATTGTAAGCAAAAAGAAAAAGGAAAATGAAGAACAGGTTGTAGGATGTCATTTTGAAAATAGCTCTGGTGTCAACTGCTACGCAAATGTAGTGCTGAATGTTGCATTTTATCTGGAAAGTTTGCAAGAGCAGATAATAGTAAATCAGGGAAAAAGATTCTGTTCAGAGCTGACTCTCCTTTTTCAAAAGCTAAGTAAAGATAAAACTCAAATAGAAAGTGCTACTGAAATTAGAAAACTTTTAGATGTATGTTCAGGACGAACACAGTTTTCTCAAAATGTACAGCAAGACGCACAGGAATTCTTGTTGTATTTTCTTCAGGTAGTGGAAGAAGAAGGAGTTCCCATTGAAATTTTTTTTGGTCTCTCTTATAAATGGGAACATAGTTGTGAAAATTGTTATAATATATGTGGCTCTAATGTTGATAATGAAAGGTTTATTTATTTGACATTGCCAGAGAGTAAAACAGTTACTTTTGCAAAATTAGTTAAAGATGCTAATCATAGCATGAAATGTGGTGAGTGTAAATCTGACATGTTTTCAACATTAATTTTAAAGGAATACGGACAGTATGTAATTTTAATGATGCAACGATGTAGAGCTGATGGTTCAAAATTGGATACTTTAATAAAGAAGTTTACAGGACAGCAATTATCAATTTCAGGAAAAACTTTTGTAACTGTTGCAATAATTTTCCATGATGGACCTACTGTTACTTCTGGACATTACACAGTTTATCTTAAATGTGAAAAAGGCTGGACACTGTGTAATGATTCCCAATTGATTTTCAAGCAACGTTTGCCTTTTGATTTAGCAAATTCCTATCTAATCTTCCTGAAACCTAAATTTTAGACAGATTTGGCAAGATCTCGACAAAATAATTTTACCATTTTACTGGATTACCATTGCAATTTTATAGAAAAAAGATTTTTTAAATTATCATTTGGCCTAATGGAAAGATAACCAATTGTAATGTGGACTTTTTTAATTTTAAATGAAACTTTGAAAAACCAATAATTTAGAGATAATCGGTAACATCTGCACAATTTAAATTTTGGAATGTTATTGGACTGCCATTGGAAATTTTTTCAAAAAAGATTTTAAAAATTACTATTTGGCCATGCGGAAAAGTAACCAATTCTATTGTGGACTTAATAAATTATTCAAAAATTTTTCGTGAACCAAAATGTTACAGAGAATCGGTGAGATCTGGACAAATAAAACTTTAGAATTTTACCGTTTGAAATTTATTCCAAAAAAAAATTTAAAATTACTATTTTGCCTAAAGGAAATGGAATCAGATGTATTTTGGAGTTATTTGAGATATAATATTGTGATTATACTTCTGAAACAAACATATCAGACGGTATTTTAAAGAAATAACTATTGGTATTAGATGATATTTTTTTAGAATATTATGCATTTCTATAATGTTAAGTTTAAGTAAAAAGAGATTCTGGGCTTTTTTATTACAATCTTTGTGATTGTTATTTTTTTTTGCCCGCTGTAAAATGATGAATGCAATTGCTTTCACAATTTATAGTGAAATGCAATATATTCTGAAAACAGCAAAAATAAGGCAAAAATATTTTTTGGAAAAAAATGTAAATATGTGTACAGTATTATAAATTGTTTTAAAAATATTAATACTTTTTTCTTTTTTTCAGATTGATATAGAAAATTTTCGAAAACTAGAACCATTTTTAAAACTATTTTTTAAAAAAACAAATGAATAAATATTTTTTTGAGTGAGTATGGTAAGTCAATAATAATAATTGTAGTCTCTCAGGGACCTTGTAATGTGATAATTGATTTTTAGTGTTTTTTTTTAAAAATAAAAAAAAGGTACGCGCACCGTACGCGTACGGTAAAAAAAAAAAAAAAAGTTTTTAAAACATATGTAAAAAAAAGATGAAAGATAAGGTTGGCTCTTAAAAGAACCGTTGTGTTCATGCAGGGACAGAGGAAAGAAAGCATGGAAAAATTAGTCTCTGTGACAAGTGTGCTGATCTATTTTGTTGTTCACTAGGGAAACACTGGTCTCCCTATGACAAATTAGATCATGACAAGAGGCACATCGAATATCAACCCTCAGAAAACGAGGGTTAATTTCCAGAGGGCCAGCAGAAGGAGATGCTCCCCCCACAGATGAAGGGCTCACCTGACCTGCAGAAGAAGGAGTCAGCCCTGCAGATGATGGTCCAGGCTGAGCTGCTGTGGATGTACTTGCTTGTCTTTCTGAAGAGTTACCTCCAAAAAGATGACCATGTGTCCTTCTGTGTACATCCTGGAGGTGTCTCTTCATGGTGTGATTCCCAAAGGAATACTTCCTGTCAGGATTACCTCTAGAAAGTACACGCTGACACAGCCTGCAAGTTACTAAGGGTGCATTCACCTTTTGCTGGCCTTCAGGAAAAGTAAAATAATCCCATACATAAGAGGGCTTTTGTTTCCTCGATCTCTGCCTCAAGACAGTGCTGCTAGTGCTAGCCTCACTCTCAGAAGAGCTCTGCTGTTCTGCCATCGTATCCCAAAGACAAACCAGCTCCTTCTCCCAAGGGATCACAAGCAGAAATGAGGGGAATGGGTGTGGTGTAGGAGAGTTCTAGAACTGAAAGTAGTTTCAACCAATCAAAAGTTGTGTTTCATGATCACATGACCTACCGTACGCTTACGGTACGCTTACGGTACGCTTACGGCAAAAGTGCGCATGCGCGTAAAAAAGACACGCGCTTGCGCGCATGCGCATAACAGTCACTACCCGACACTTCCGCGTAACGTGCGCGTGTAGCATACACGCGTACGCGTCCCACGCGGAGGACGCGCGGCTACGCAAATTGCGTAACTATACGCAAACAGCGTAGATAAATTACGGACGTTGCGTAAACCGTACGCTTACCGTAAGCTTACGGTACGCGTACTAAAAAAAAAATTAAAAAAAAGGAAAAAATGTATTGCTAATAAATTTTACATGTTTATTTTATAAAATATATTAAAAAAAACATATTATAGAATTTTAAAAATTTAACCATAGTCTTTAAAAAAGGATAGAAAATTAAAATAAAAATATGTTTAAAAAAATAGAAGAAAAAAAACAAAATTAGCATTTAAAAAACCTTGCAAATTCACTGAAAAAACCATGGGTTTCACACACGTTATAGTTAGGACTTAGCATTTAAAAAACCTTAGAAATTCAGTGAAAAAACCATAGGTTTCACACACGTTATAGTTAGGAATTAGCATTTAAAAAACCTTAAAAATTCAGTGAAAAAAACCATAGGTTTCACACATGTTATAGTTAACTGGACATTTTACTCGTAAAAAACCATTGAAATTGCCCCGTTATAGTTAGTTCAGCTAACTATAACTCGCGCGCCCGCAATGCACTGCTGATGACGTCACATATTACATCACTCATGACATGGTCAGTGACATCACTCATGACATCACTGATGACATCTCAAATGACATCACTGATGACATCACTGATGACATCATCCAGTGAATGTGTGTTTTTCTGAAAATTAAATATGTTTTATATATGTATATCTCAAGGTCGATGGAAGAATAAATGGGTATATAAGTGTCTAAATGGATGAATTGTTTTTGAAAAATTGATTGTATTACTGACTGATTAAGTGTATCTTAGTGAATACATGGCTTAGTGAGTAATGTTTAAATATGTAAATATCTGTATCAGTCTCTCACTTTGTGTATAAGTGGCTGCATGGGTTGGTGTGTAGCTACATGAGTGTCTAAATAGGTTATTAGTTGGTTTTTTGAGTATCAGTATGAGTGTGAGTGTCTGGTTCGGTGAGGGGTATTACGTAGTGCATGGGTGCATGAATGAGTGACTCATTGTTTGTATGTGTTGAAGACAGCATGTGTGCAGGACTGTATGGGTGGATGAGTGTATGTATGGGTGTGTTAGTGAGTGAATGACTGTCTCAATAGTGTCTTTATGTGTAACTACATATGTTTTAAACTAGTATATGTGACTATTGGTGTATATATGTGAGTATATGTGAGAGTGAGAGATTGAAAGAGTTCCTGTATGAATAAGTATGTGTTTCTATAAGTGATTGTTTAAAAGACTAAGTATATGTAAGTTTCCGTAGAAGTAAGTGTGGTGGTGTGTGTATAACTGTATATGCAAGTAAATGTATGTTTGATTCTTTATTAGCATGACTAACTATGTGTGTGAGTAACTCTATGGATGAGTGGCGGTGTGTAACAGGATGTATAGGTGTATGAGTACATATGATGAGTGAGTACATGTATGAGTGACTGTATAGGACTGTTGGTGAATGAGTGGATGTGTATGTGGATCTTAGAATTACTGTATAGGTTGTTGTAACTGGTATTGGTATGTCCATTGTTTTAAAAATTTTAATTTCTATTTTTGATTGTGTGTATCAAAGGTTATATTAGGGGAAGAGGAGGTCTGCCACTCTATCACAAGGATGATGTCATCAGTGATGTCATCAGTGATGTCATTTGAGATGTCATCCGTGATGTCATGAGTGATGTCACTGACCATGTCATGAGTGATGTAATATGTGACGTCATCAGCAGTGCATTGCGGGCGCGCGAGTTATAGTTAGCTGAACTAACTATAACGGGGCAATTTCAATGGCTTTTTACGAGTAAAATGTCCAGTTAACTATAACATGTGTGAAACCTATGGTTTTTTTCACTATATATATATATATATATATATATATATATATATATATATATATATATATATATATATATATATATATATATATATATATATATATATATATATATATATATATATATATATATATATATATATATATATATATATATATATATATATATATATATATATATATATATATATATATATATATATATATATATATATATATATATATATCAAAGCAACACACATAGCTCCTGTTGGAGAAACTCTGACCCATGGGAAGTGGCGCGGCCAACGGTGGAGCAAGCTGGTAATCGAAATCCAGATAAGCACAAAGTAAGCACGCGCTCTCAGGCAAGATTGAAAAGCATAGTAGATTTATGACATCATAAATCTTATTGTTACATGTTTCGGCCGTCCAGCAGCCTTGATCACACAATAAGTGACAGTGGAAGACAACAATACATAGTAGTATTGAGACATAGTGGTAGGACTGTATGTCATGAACATGATAATAGGACTAGCAAGTGCACAGTTAGTCTACAGAAAGATCAGAAAAATCACAGCTGCCATATTGGAGTGGGTGATAACTGTGGTACTGTCGCTAACTGAATACATCCGTTTCAATGTAGCTACACAATGCATGATACATCTGTGTCATTGTTGCTACACCGTGCATAATACATAAAGTCGACACGTGTCAATTTTGGATGAGAGAACCACAGCGGCCCTGTGGAAGTGGGTAATCCACGCAGTATGCATAGTTTTGAGGCATAATACAACAGAGCAGAGTCAAAACGTAACTACATGCCTGAAAAACATAATTACTGCTCACTAGTCAGTGTGTCTACAAAAATGAAGCACCTAGTGAAAAACATACTGTTCGTCAAGTGCCTGACAGAAGCTGTATGATGCAAATACAGAGACCCACATGTGTCCAATGGCCCAATGGGACACTGGCAAATTAGAAAAATTATTTGTCTGTCATCCTGTTGACTCACAGGGAAACTGTATTACTCAAGTGGGTTGTTACTGCTCCACTATATGCACGGAAAATGTGCTGCACAATGTGCAACACTTGCACATGAAAGACAACCACATATGTCAAATTTAACATAAAAAGAATTGTAAAAAATAAAAGTGACAAAGTGAAAGAAACTGCCTCTTATCTGTGATATGCTGTGAGCAACGTTGCACCAACATGAAGAAAAGGGTAGGGAGCCCCAAAGGTGGGGGCAGCAAAGGAATCGGATGGGTCCCTTCCTTTCCGCCTGTTAAAATAAACAAGAACATACAGTGAATTAAAAACATGTCCAGGTGTGCACCAATGGATATGTAAATGGGTAAGATGGTCACGCAATAAATGAAATAGATGCATAATGTATCACTTTGTATATGATCAAATCCAACTGATGCACGAAGGTTGCTGATAGATGCCGTGGCTTTGACGACGATCGCAGACGCATATCAGAGGTGAGCCACTGTTTGGGGTCAGTGGGAGGGAGGCACACTCCTGTGTCGCAAGACACACATGGGGTAGACAGACTCTGGTTGACCGCTGGACAAGGGTACTCACGGCTCTGACTGGTGCCCATGCCAGCTGCCGTTTGAAGCACAACCGTGCTGATCACAACACAGGACAGGCATCACATACTAAAAGGCTGAACTGCACAACCCACTGTTAAACTTGGACAGAGGAAGCAGCAGCAGACAGAACCTTGTATAACACAAGGGGGAGAGTGAACTAATGCAAAGGGACAATTGTGATACTGAGTAGCAACATTTGCACCTACACCCCAGCATGGCAGATGACAGCGATAGGAGAGCAGTGGCACAAACTCTTTTTGCCAGAGCACCGGGGAAACTACAAAATACCCATAAACCAACTACAAGTGAAACAGTGCTTACTGACATTCTCAAAAGACTGGAGAATTTAAGCAAATCGGAAATTTCTAAATGGTGGGAGGCGATATCCCTCCAAGACTACATTGATAAGGGATGGTGCTAAGAGGGTTAGAGATCTACATTACTCCATCTTATGAATCTTCTAACCCTCAGATGCTAGAAGATTGGGCTGCCAATACAACAAGGTGCTCCAAAATCCTGTTGGAAATCCTGGTAAAATACGCTTGGTCTGACAGAGACAGAATCATCAGTGAAATCAAAAATAGCAAATATGAACTCAAGAAAAGAAGTGAAGAAGAGATCATCAAAAAATTCATGGAGGATATGAAGCAGCGCATTATTAAGTATGAAGAAGACATCAAGGCTAGGAAACAATGGAAACTTCACTGAGACTCTGTGAATTTTGAGACAGGAAGGATTTTAACATACAGCCACAAGTATGACCACCTGTATGCCACACCTCAACCAGGAATAATGAACACCTTTTCAACACCCGATACCAATGAACCAGCCACGTCCAGTGAGGCAGACACTGACACGTCAGTCACATCAGCAACAACTGGCAGTTCGACCTCAGGAAATGAATGCCTCACTAGACCGACTCATTTTTTAGACGAATATCAGTTTGTGCGCAGGGGCCTACAAACAACAAGAACTACCCCAAAGCCAAAGAACAAATCAAGGGGAGCTGGCACACATGGAAGAGGGAGTGGAAGCGGCTGGGGAAGCATAAAAAAATAAGAAAAAGACTCAAACATTAAAAGCAGTAGGTCACTTATGTCATTGTGCCTAGAGCTCAATGTCGAAAGTTTAAACCATATGGGCATGACATTTATTTGAACAATATGCCATCCAACATTTTGATACAGACATATACATATCATTAAGATAACTGCACCTCAACTCCATATAATACGGAAAGCCTTCTTTTGGCCCAAGGGGAGCTTGTCACTATGTTTGTGTGTGCAATGTGTCAACCTGTAGAGAAGTATCATACTGTAAGCGTGGAATTTACATGGAATACACTGACTTACCGCTGAGGGACAATGAAACAACACAATGTTTAGTCACTCTTCCAACTTTGCTCTTCTTGAAGGTGTTTTTACGGTGCTGCATTTTGCAATAGAGTGTACACCTTTCCATTATTACATGCTGGATAGACCAGGTCAGAAAGCAAGGATGCACTGCAGCTGAATAACTAAAAAAAGTGACACCTTTAAAAAATAATAATGAAAGGTGCAAACCCAGACCAATTAAGTAGTAACCTCTTTTACATTAAAAATTGTCTCAAGGATGTATACATGCAAGATTGAATGCTGGAGAAGGCTTGTAAAAGATGATAAACTCTGGCTGACCATTTTGATGTACCTTCAAATACGAACCTGGTTGCTGTTGCTTAATCATGGTCCTCTAATAGGTTTTTCTATTGCCCTTTTTGGGACGGCTATACTGCTCTGCGGACAAGAACTGTCTGAGCTTCCATTGTTCACCTTGGCCAGTCACCCGTAATATGACACCATCTAAACTCTACAGGGCCTCATTTAAAATGAGGCTGTGCCACCGGGGAGCCACTTTTTGAGACTCTCCGGTGGCGCAGGGGTCTGCTCCATATTTACGAGGCAACACTAAGCCACTTGCGCGGCTTAATGCAGCCTTGTAAATACCATTACCTTTAACCCCTTCGATGCGCGTGACAGAGTGGTTCCGTCATGCGCGTCGGTCGCGCTGTGCTTATGACGGAACCACTCCGTCACGGCCCCGCCCACTCACGAACCCTTCAGCACAGCGTGGTAATCCGCGCCGCGCTGAAGGGGTTAATGCAGTTTTCTGCATTAAAGGGGCGTGCAATGGGTGTTGCTGTGGGCATTTCCAGCAACACCCATGGCTTTTGACAGTGCCCCAGATTTACAAAGAATTGTAACTCTGAGGCAGCGCCAAAAACATATGCCTAGGATAACTAACTTTATTTCTCCTCATTATTCTTTTTTCTATGTGTATATGTGTGCTGCATTGTGCAGCACACATAGAAAAAGGGAAAAGCCTCTTGTGATTGTTCTTGTGCAGGAAGAAAACGTCCTGCACAAAAGCAATCACAAGAGGCTTTTTTCTCTTTCTATGAAAAACAATCATCCCTTTAATGCAGGCACTCTTGCACCATGTCCCAAAGGTGGCAGCCCATTGTGCACCAGCGCAGGGGAAAGAACAGGAATGTGCTGGATCTGATAGATACAGCACATTCCTGCTCTTTTCTCTTGCCATAGGGCAGCACAGCAGGATGGCACTGCCCCATGGCAACATCTTGTAAATAAGGCCTACACAGACTAGAGTGCTGTGACCATGGCTGCCAGAGTTGGGGCTTGAAAACCCTAACTGGCTCTCAACTAACCCTGGGCCCAAACAATCAGGGTTGTATAAGACAACAATCTTAGTACAAGATCACTTCTGCAGCAGTGCAAAAATGTAATAAAGGTTTCAAATTCATTTAAATGAACTTCTAATGAAGCAACAGTAAAGAGCGAAATGCACAATGTCAACACAGTATATGTGGGCTAACAAACAAACCCTTGAATTATGTACAAAATAAAAATTGGTCTTATTTTCAAATATTCTTTCTAGTATATTCAGTACCAACTTCCACCCGGGCCTAATGATCAAAACCAAATGTTAACAATTTTCTAACCAAAAACTGGAACACTATCAGAATATGAAACTTGAACCAGCTGCATGAAAGTGCTCAGCAGAAGCAGAACAGTTCCTACAGTGTCAACAAATGTGTAGTAAGCCATGGACCACCATACATAAGTAGAGATGTTCTTTATGGGGATGCACACATCATGGTTTCCACATTTCTGTATTTTGCTTCTTTACTATATGCTTTAGGATAAATCTGTCAAAACACTGCTACAAAAGCCTTAAAGGAATTTATCATACTGGCTTCTGAGTTCTTCCTGAACCTTGTGAATCAACATACCAATGTATGCAAATGGACACCTTCATTATCTGTAATACCAGGACTTCATTAGAATGATCATGAATAATAATTACATTCCGTCACTTGATCTTCTATTTCCTGATGTTATAGGCACAGTGCAAAGCGGGATTGTTAGCATTATTTTCTTGAACAATAAGAGAAGTTTCCCTACATATATCTACTAAATTCCTATTACATATCAACCTCCACAAGGCTTGCCTGGTTCTAAGTTTTCGGGAATGGACATATTTGTAGGCATAATCTATTATGGTGCCATGTCCATATTAAAATCACCAAATAGGATAAATGAGAATTTAATTTACCCATGGCTAACTCTACCTGGATCATCCTTTTTTTCCAATGATTTTTATTGACAGTTTTGTAATTAAAAACCTTTACAATACTTGTGTCCCACAACAGCATTAAGCGTCTCTTGTTCCGCAGTATTACTGGCATTAGTCACTACTTTTTGTATTAATAACTTGGTTGGCCCTACGGCGGTCTTCATCAGTCATAGCTTGTAGTACAACTGTGTGATGCCCACCCCGCCACCCCTCATTCGGCTCTGACTAATCAGGGCTACTATCTCAGCCCTGGTGCACTTCTGTACATCAAGCAACAACAATATTTCACTGCCACATGACTGGTCTTTCACAAAGTAGCTATATTTCGTTTGACAATCACTAGTCCTAGGTCAAGTAATCTGCACACAGGGTTGGGTTGATAAACCGGGCTGCTTTTTTGGGCAGTGTGATGGCCGATTTGGGCTGTGCCTTTGCTGTTCAGATGCCGCCAGCAGCTCAGTGGGGGCCTGAGGGGCCTTTCCAAAGGCAGATGGGCCTCTTTAACCTCCCTTTTACCCACAGGGCGGAGGTGTCATTCTTGGTTTCTCACTGGGCTAGCCCATTCATTTATGCAGATCGAACAGGGGGAGGGAACCTGAACAGAAGAAGAGTTACAAAAACATGCCTCTTTTAGAGAAACCTGCCTCCTTCTTTTTATAAAACACGAGAGCAGTATTTTGCAAAGGAGCAATACCCAAATGTGGGCCACTTTTGTTTTTTGGTACCCGGGCCAAATTTTTATCTCAATCCTACCCTGTCTGCACACATGTGTCAGTTTTCAGTCTGCCCAGCTGTCCAAGCAGGTTTTGACATCCAGGCACCCCATTATGCTCAACAAGTCAGTCAAGATCATCATTACCTCATTCAAATACTGTGTGATTAGGATACAATTCAATACCATGTGTAGGAATTCCGCTTGCAGCTCCCAGCACCTAATGTAGTAGTTAATTGTGCCCGATAGATATGTTGTGTATTAAGTATGCTTTATGCAAGTGACTAAATCATGTAGATTTAAATAATAAATTCCTTGTTACCACCTCTGGATACTGCAGTATCATGTCCCATTCTTATCGACTGTTTATTGTCAGTTGTTGCCAATAGCTACCACAAGGGCCATTGCAGATGAGCAGCCAAGTAAAGTATCAGGCTTTGTAGTTTGATGCCCCAACCCTCTTTGGTGCATAGGCTTATGTAAGGCTGACTTCCCCAAACTCTGCCCCTGATCAGCTCATTCTAATGGGAGTTGAGCTCAGAAAACAACAGTGGCAGTGAGATCCATCAGCTTGTAAAGAAAAAAGGAGGTGGATCTAGAGCATTAATTTTACTATTGCAAGAGTCCCGCCGGGAGTGAGAGTAGGTCACACCAAAAAGTCATTGATTGGTGAGCTCCTGTCACTCGCTTGTCCTACCTTACCAGCAATCAAATGTGTTGTGACCCCATATTGTTAAACTAACATTTAGCTAGTAGGTGTCAAGTACCTTGGCCTGAACTTGGATGTTTCACAGGAGCAGACGACAGTTCCTCAATCCCCTACCCCACTACCATGAATATTATATTCACGAGAAGTAGAGAGGGGGAAAGGGGAGTTGGAAGAGAAAAGAGAGACTGCACTGCTTCACTTCTCGTGTACTGGTCTTGTGCTGTATCTTCTGGAAGACCTAAAACCAAAGGCAGATTATAACATCCACTTCTTACTCAACTTAACTATCCTTACAGTACCCTCCGTAAATACCTGTATATCCGCAGCACCTTGCTGCTCTCTTATGTGTCTGGTATGGAGATGTGTTGTGTGCAATTCAGTAATCTCCTGCAACATAAAATTCTGGTGAGAAATTAAACTTTACAGTAGAGTATTATCATATGCATCTTT
Source organism: Triturus cristatus (assembly GCF_964204655.1). Taxonomy (NCBI): domain Eukaryota; kingdom Metazoa; phylum Chordata; class Amphibia; order Caudata; family Salamandridae; genus Triturus; species Triturus cristatus. The sequence goes on from NC_140588.1 coordinate 257,392,573, forward strand.
CTTCTACCTGAATTCTCCGTTACCTGTATTACCAGTTTGCGAAGCCCTTCCTTTCTCTTTCTTTATTAAAGATTCCAATAAGTATTTATAAACTGGATTAAACTCTCTCCTCATATGAGTTACTCTTTCTTATTGTCTGTTCCTTCTTTACTAGAACCTTTCTTCAATTCAGTTGGTAAGTACTATTATACCTATATATATATATATATATATATATATATATAACCATACCTACATGAAGATAGTAATGATGCTTGTATTTTAGATTTAATTTTGAAGTACTGTTGCTCTTGTTCTCACTATTCCGTAATTGGTATTTGTAGCTGTGACTAGTGGTCCACCTTGAAACTTCAAGAAAACCCAAGGACTTGGACTCCCTGGGAGTATGCTCTCGTAGTTATTTGAAGATACTTGTTTCCAAACTAAATGCCCAAATAATATTTTAAGTTCCTTCAATAGGGGCGTTCTCAAAGTCAAAATTCTCAAATAAACTCAAAACTTACTTGGTGTTCAGGAACCCACCTTATACCTCTCACCAAGTTACATGGACGACTTCTGAAGCTGGACTTGACTGGCGCACCAGAGAATTCTTCTCTGACATTACTCGAAAACTGCTCTGGTATTCCTTCTCTATTCTGTGTAGTTGCGATAGATAAAAGAATGTCTGAAAATTGCCCAAACTACTCAAAGCTCAGGAAAATTGGCAGCGGGAACTAAGCTGCCTGTTCTCCTCAGAAAAACGGTTGAAGTGCGCCGCGTTAAAGTGGAGCGCGAGCTATACAGCTGCAGAGAGTAAAGCTGCTAAACACTAGACCGCCAACCACTTACTCCTTAGCGGCGGCCATCTTGAAATTCCGCGATTTGAGGGCGGCATACAACCGAAGCCACAATGCCACTTGCTTGACTGGAATGGATCTACGCATCCTGGCACACAGGTAATGAAGACTTCTACTGCCTACAGAACGGGCTCTAGCACTTAACTGACCCATCCTGACAGTAGGTGGGAGTTCTGTGTTGCCACAGAATCTGATTGGGCTGGTCATTTTAACAGGAAATTAGCTAACAATTCTTTGACGCCAGCAAGAGCAATTCTCAAGGTCATGTAGGTACAGGAGGGCATCATCAGGATATAAGTATAAGACGTGATGTTTGTGTGGCACTTCCATACCACATTACCTCTCTCTGATTCAATGTGAAAAGGTGGTTCCATGGCAAGAGCAAACAACAATGGGGAGAGTGGGCATCCTTGTCCTGTTCTGTGTTGATTTGGCCATTGTTAAGATACCATGCATCCCAGGTGAGCTCTAGCCAGAGGCTGTGTGTAGTCATTTTACCCACCTATCTATACCTGTGCTTGAACCCATCTGTTTGGGAACAATGATTAAAAATGGTCCCAGTACTGTGTCATATGCCTTTTCGATGTGAGTACACAATATTACAGATGGAGAGTCCCTGTGTGATGTCTGATCCACAACATAAAATAGGTTTCACTGGTTGATTGTGGACCACTATCTGGTTCCCTTTAGTTTTCTGATCTCAAAAACCTCCATTGTGCTTAAATCTGACTTAGGCAACCCCCAGAGAAAGTGGGCCAGCTTTTCGGCTGCTAAGTTTAATCAAGCCCTACTGCAGGGAGGTCCTCCAGGGGGGAGTGATGTGGAAACTGCCTGCAGTGCCTTAGAACACCGCATTAATGAGGCACTCGACGAGGTGGTACCCTGGGCCTCCAATGTTCCTAGGAGACAGGGTAGATCTGCTCCCTGTTTCAACGAAGAGCTGAAGGTCACTAAATCCTCCTGTAAACGTCTGGAACGTAGATGGAGAGCAGACTTTTCCAAAGATAGGAAAACTTCCTATAAGACTAGTCTTAAGAACGACCATTCTCTTATAAGGAAGACACGAGCTGCGTACTATAACACTAAAATCGAACTAGCAGAGAACTCCTCTAGAGAGCTGTTCATGAACTTCAAAGAATTATCGTCGCTTGACAGAATCTCTCCCCGCAATATGGGTTCAGTTGAGTCATGCGACATGATAGCGGACTATTTCTCCAATAAGGTGGAGAGAATCTACTCGACCTTCCCGGAGGAGGCTCGCAAGGGGAAGTCCGCTATGCCGAGAGTTGGCAATATGAACGAGGCCTCCAGTCTTTCAAGTTTCAACCCCCCATCCTTGGTCGACTTTCGAGCTTTATCCCTGAGTATAAAGTCTGGCTCCCCGAAAGATCCCATGAAACACAGAAACATGAATGAGAGTATGGACACTCTAGAGCCCTACTTCAGACACCTCATTAAACTCTCGCTCACTACAGGCATAGTCCCCTGAGGGTGGAAACAGGCAGTGGTTGTGCCCATAAAGAAAAATTCCGGGATCTGCTGTAGCCAGCTGGAAAACCTGCGGCCAATCTCACTCTTACCTTTCATCGCCAAAATTGCGGAAAAGACGGTCAATGACCAGCTAATAAGGCACGTGAATCAGACTAACCTGCTGCACTCCACGCAATCGGGCTTTCGGGCGACATACTCCACAGAGTCGGCTCTGCTTTTCTCCACTGAAACCATCCGCAGACTGGTCGATGCAGGACAGACGGTGGCACTGATCCTGCTGGACCTTAGCGCTGCGTTCGACACTGTGGCCCATCCTATTCTGCTGCAGCGCCTCAAGGAAGGTGGACTAGCCAACCTGGCACTGAAATGGTTAAGCTCCTTCCTTCAGGATAGGAGCTTTCAAGTAGCCCAAGGACCGTATTATTCCAAGAACATCAGGCTGGAGCAGGGGGTTCCCCAGGGCTCTATATTAAGCCCAACGCTTTTCAATCTCTATATGGCCCCCCTGTCCGATAACATCGAAAAATACGGCGTCAGTGTCGTGTCATATGCAGATGACACGCAGCTTGTGGTATCTCTGTCCCAATCTCGTGAAGAGGATGCCGTAAACTTTTCCATGTGCCTTCAAGAACTTTCCATTTGGATGGCTAACAACTTCCTAAAATTAAACGGTGATAAAACCGAGGTACTGATTGTGGGTAAGGACACTAAACTATGGTCTCCCAAATGGTGGCCACAGACCTTGGGCTCTATCCCTGCCGCTAAGGAGCAGGTACAGAACCTGGGAACGTGGTTAGACTCCAAGCTCTCCTTTGACCACCATTCCAGGACGGTTGCCAGGAAGTGCTTCGGTATAATGAAAGGCCTCCTGAAGGTTCTTGACGTGCTTCCAGTATCTGCTAGGAAAACCTTAGTCCATGCACTTGTCACCTCTCGTCTAGACTATGGGAATGCCCTCTATTTGGGCGCCAGCAGTAAAAGCATGCAGAGGCTACAATATATTCAGAACGCGGCTGCCCGCCTTGTCCTGATGCTTCCTAGGAGAGCCTCATGTAAAGATGCGCAATCTAATCTACACTGGCTGTCAGTTAAAGAAAGAGTCTCATTTAAGGCCCTCTGCACTAGTCACCGTATCCTGCTAGGGAAGGGCCTGATCTATCTCCACAACTTTCTGTCCCCCTATACGCCCTCCAGGGCCCTGCGATCCTGGGGCGCGGGTCTTGTTCAAGTCCCTTCTATAAAAAGAACAAGAATGGGGGGACGATCCTTCCGCTACCTAGTAGCTAAACAATGGAACGCTCTCCCCTTGGAACTGCGGCTGGAACAATCCGAAACCAAGTTCCGGAAAAAACTAAAGACCTGGCTTTTCCAACCATAGAAGCATTCCCAGCCCTTTTTTCCCGGCCTCCTTCCACGTACCAGGCTGCTCCAATTGGCCGCAGCGCAGGGACACACTATTTAGTGTAACTATGCGCTTTATAAACTTCTTTATTATTATTATTATTATTCCAGCCAGGAATAAACCTGCATTGATCCGGGAGTATCAAGTCAGTTATCAGACCTTGCATTCGGTTGACCAGCAGCTTTGCCTTGATTTTCCCATCTGTGTTAATGAGAGCGGGCAGTTGGTCTGTACGATTTCAGATCGGTGGGGTTCTTGACCTTGTTTGAGCAATACACTACAGCCAACTCTCTAACCAGTTGTTGTAGAATCCCCTTCACATATGCATTGGTGTATATGGTCAACAGCTGTGGCGCTAAATGAGCCATGTATGTGGTGTAAAACTCCATCAGGCATTGGCACCTTACTCTCACAAAACTGGTCAATTGCTAATGTTCTCTCTTTTATCATGATGGGGGCATGTCAAGTTAGTGTCTTCTGTGATGCATGGCTGTGGTGTACTAACTTGAACTCACTATGCATTTTAACTGTACCCATTAGGAGTACAAAGTTTCATAATAGGTTTCAACTACTGCATTTCTGTCTCACTGAGTGTGTCATAATATGCCCCTTGAGTCTTGGATCGGCAAATCAGGTTCCCTTACACTTTTTAACACAGCAGCCATGCTAGTAGTTATCCCATCCTGTCCCAACAAATTATTGATAGTTCATGTGGCACCAACAGACTAATTGTGCATCCAATTCTTGAGGCACTTATGTTAGGATTTGTGCTAAGACTGCTTGTAAAACGGGGGCGTGGCTAGCCAACACCCAAGATGGCCGCACTGGAATAAAGCTCTCACCGACACCTAAATAAACTTCCCCCATATCCGCTACAAATATCCGTTTTGCCCTTTCTATCTGAGGGCCTGAGGCTCCTGAAGTCTGGGAATCGTCCGAACCTAGAGTGACAGAAATCCAACTTCCCAGGCGGGAGATATCAGCTCCGGAGCTGCCAGCCGTGAAGAGGCAGAGTACCCGGCTGCGACGTCGCACAGCTTCCTACTACGCGAGACCGGCGCAACAAAAGCGGGCCCATTGGCCCTGGAGGGTGATCTCACAGTGAGGCCCCACCTGCTGCCGACTGTGGCACCATCCCTGCTTCAGGCGGAGGTCCGCCTGAGCCTCCGCGGGACGTCGGCGGGAGCTCCCGGTGGTGTCCGATCAGACCGGCGTGCCTTATGAGCTCAGGTGCATGCAGCTGGCCTGGGGGCTCCTCCCGCGATCTGGGTCCAGTTACGGTAACGGAGGTGAGAATTAAAAGCCGTGCCCGATCAACTTTCCCCCCTGTGGTACTTTAAAAAAAAAATCTTTTTTATTAAAGGAAACAAACAATACTTAAATACAACCGAAAGCAGTGCAGTACAGTGCATTAATCAAACATTCCAATAATTATGCATTACAATACAAAAATAGGTCCAGGCATTGGGTCTACTACTTAAAAAGAACATGTATCAATTTTCAACATTTTTGATCATTAAATGTCTTCATCGTCTAACACTAGGGTAGGAGGGAGGTAGACCGGGGTGCATAACAGACCTCTACTCTCATTCCAGGGGCCCCAAATGTTGGTCCATTTGTGCGGGCAATCCTGCTCTCGTAGACCATCTCCGCCTGCATGCACCAATCCATATCCAGCTCCTAATCAGCGTATGTGGCCCGGAGTCCTCCCTTCCATGTTCTAGCTATGTTACGCTTCGCCACCATGCAGCCCAACGTAACCCACATCTTCTCGGTCCCCGACAGATCCGTGGCCTCCCAAATATACAGCAGACACAACCGGAGAATTCTCTATAGGTGATTTACATATGCGGGACAAACCCATTATAACTTTATTCCAATACTTCTGAAGGATTGGGCAATGCCACCATTGATGTATGTAGGTACCCACTTGGCCACACCCACGGGGACAGTCAGGAGAGCTCAGGACCCCCATCTTGACCAGGACCGAGCTAGTATAGTAGGTCCAATGTAACAATTTAAGTTGCATCAATTTAAATCTGTAGCGAATCGCAACTTCACGAGTGGAGGCCAAAGCTTCCCACCATTCGTCATCGTCCAGGTACCCTAAGTCGTCAACCCACTTTGTACGTGTTTTCTCCTGGGCTTCTGGATTATGATTTAGAATTTTATGATAGGTCAGTGAGATTGCTTTCTCCGGGAGATAATCATCCAATAATCTCTCTTCCAGAGGTGAGGAGACCGTTTATTCCGAGTTTTTCGAAATACCGTTGTTTAATGTATTTCTCACCTGAAGGTAACAAAAGGTAGTTCATGTAGTTGGTAGTCACTTTGTAAGTCACCAACTGGGATCACTCTACCTTTTACTCATATGTCTCTAACTTTCGAGTGACCAATCAGGTCCCATTTGTAAAACCCTGGTTGTTTTGACAGCATCCCTAAAACGGTTCTTTCCAACAAAGGAGTCACTTGCGTTATTTTATCCTTCCAACCTAGTGCGTGAGTAGCCTTGAACCATAACGCTAAAGTGGAAAATGTAAGAGTAAATCTAGGATTATACTTTGCCCCCCCATAAAGTGCTCTTAAATAAATGCCAGGACTCATGTTATGTCCGTCCATTGTGTAAACAGGGTCAGATATGGGACGAAGGACCCAGTGATTCAAGACAACTAACTGTGAGGCCCAGTAGTAAGATCTGATGGCAGGTAATGCAATGCTCCATCATACCAGCTTTTTGTGAGCTTAGCGAGGGTGATACGAGGAGAACCCTGATTCCATAGCAGGGCGCGTACTTCAGAGTCAATTAATTGAGAATAGTAAGGTAGGACTAAATATGGTGTGTTTTGTAGGGCATATAAAAAGCGTGGGTGTGCCATCATCTTATAGAGGGCCCCCCTCCCTAAAAGTGTAAGGGGTAATGTATTCTAATGATGTATATCCGCTCGGTGGCAGCACAGGGGGGGCATCAAATTATGATCATAAAAAATGGAGTGTGATATATATTCCCAAGTATTGAAAGCCGTCCGTACCAATCTTGACATCACAGTCGGTTGGTAAACTTGGCGGTTTCCAACTTAAGACATAGATCAGGGACTTATCCCAGTTAATAGTGTAACCGGAATATTTTTGGAAAAGGGTAAAAATATGTAGCACCCTATGAATAGAAAAGGGGGGCCGAGCCAAATACAATATGATGTCGTTGGAGGGAGGGAGATCTCATCTGTCCATTCCAGTGACCAGTTGAGGCCCCTAATCATGGAGTCTCCCCTTATCCAAATAGCCAAGGGCTCCAGGGCCAAAGCAAATGAGTAGAGGTAAGAGCAGGCAATCCTGTCTCGTACCTTTCCCCAATGCAAAGGTTGCTGAACGAGCGCCATTCACCGAAATACGTGCCAGGGGGCCAGTGTAGAGGAGCCGTACCCATGACAGAAACCAAACACCAAAGCTATATCTTTCAAGTGCAGGAAACAAAACAATTCAATCATGTCAAAGTCCATGTTGGCGTCTAGGGACATAATAATGGAGTCTTCCTGTATAGTGGAGGCTCTACCTAGGACACCATACAAACGGCAGAGGTTCAATGTTGTATTTCTGGTGGGCATGAAGCTGGATTGATCAGGAACCCCTGTGGTACTTTTGAACTGGTGTGCACCCCACGCCGGGGGGGGGGGGGGGTTGAGGCGCCTTCTAATCGCAGACCCACTCTGCCATTCTTTACTACGCTTCCCGCTTACGCTCAGTGATCGGCCCAAGTGCGGCATTTTGACTTTAATCACTGTGAATGTTGGCAGGCAGTTTATTGTCCTCCTGAGCCCTGCATAAACCAGGGGACTGTGAACTAGATTTCGTCTTGGGAGCTCCTCTAGGGATTAAGGAGCCTCGGGGCAGCTGTAAAATCGGCCTGATGCTGGCCACCAGCAATTTGGGACACGAAGTACTGGATGTGGTCACTGGGGCGCAGGCTCATGGGGAACACGTTGCCACCATATAGACCCCTGGGGCCCTGATTTTATTTGTGCATTCTTGGCGTCTGAAGAGGAGACACAACGTAGTGAAACTCGGCTGCGCAGTTGGTCGTTTTCGATATCTGGGGACTGTTGCCCCTGGCTCCGAATTTCCCACCCAGCCTCCGTGCAGGACGCAATGGCCACCGCAAAGGGCTCTAGACAAACCCATTTGTTAAAATTATTGGTGAAGTTTGCTCACTTTAAATCTGATGCTGCAGATGGGAAACAGGATGAACTTGAGGTGAAGCAGCAAACTGACGAGGGGGCTCCAACACTGTTAGATGTCATGGAGGCTTGCCAAGGAGTCAGTTTGGCATTGAAACATAAGATTGACACAGTATCTATAGATGTAAAGCTCACACTCACCCGACCTGAGAAATATGGGTGTAAGGATCAAGGCGACCGAACTCTTCAACACTCCACGACGATGCTGGAAACGTTGGTCAAGCGACTGCAGGCCCAAATATCAGATCCTAAAGCAAGGTTGGAAGACTATGAAGGATGCATGCGCATAAATAATGTGCGCATCCTGTGAGTCCCCAAATGGGCGGAGGGGCAAGCCGCTGACCTTTTTGTGGAGGGCTTAATTCAAAATCAACTACAGCCTCCATCCCTCTCAAAATATTTCTCAATTGAACGCGCCCATAGGGTGCCTAGGGGCCCCCCGAGGCAGGGCACACTGCCTCGTCCCATCCTGGCAAGGCTCTTTAATTTTCAAGACAAGGACATAATCCTTCAAGCTGCGAGAGACGGTCCACCGCTCAAATTTGAGGAGTCACCTTCTTTCCGGACTTCATCTATAAGGTGTCCACTAGAAACAGGGGTACCCCAATTAGGATAATAAGGAGAGCGAAGGGGAAAATAAGCTCATCAACAACTCAAGAAAAATAGGCTCTACCTAAACATATATCAATGGATCAAGAAGATCTCTCTGATTAAATAGACAAATTTGCCACCATAAAGAGAGGAACACACACTCATAGAAGGCATCAGGCAGTTGATGAAGAAAATTATAGTATTTTTATTATTGTTTTTTTTATATAAATCATATAAGGTAAAGGATTCAATAAGTGGGTTAACAAATAGCTCCTAAACAGAAAATAAATGCACATATGATAATTGATAATGCACAATACACATAATAATCAAAAGTGGGCCCCCATCGGGGGTGGAAAAGAGTGAATGTATAATTAAATAACAATCAAATAATCAGGCATACAATACATTCATACACAATCAATCTTAAATGGTAAAAACATACATTGACTCTTAATTAAAAGTAGAGGGACAAAAAAGTGAGCAGAGGGGAAATCTCCTCGTAGTGTAAGGGTGTCTAGGGTCAGGCACCACTAGCTCATAGGGGGGGGGATGCGTCAAGACAAATGCAGTGGGACACGCCGACGCACGTTTCGGTGCAATCACCCATAAGAATGGGGTGCCACCTTCTTCAGGGCGTTTTCTTTGATGTCAGGGGGCCAAACTCAGGTAAATAGGAAGCTTCAGGGATGGTAGCGGTAGATGGCAATGAGGGAAAAGGATAGTACCACTTGCGTTGGGGTTCTTTAAATATGAGCGACTGGGGCGGTCATAGGATAAGTCTTCTAAGTTCATGTAGGTTCCATATGATAGAAAGAAAACGGTAGTTGACTCGAAAGTTCCTGTGGGCGAGTATAATATAGAGCTTAAAAATGGAGGCTCTTAAATCCTTAAGGGAAATCCCCACGGGTCGGGAAGTCAGTTCCGTGATGTCCGGGGGTTAACTTGGGAGGGTCTGAATACCACGCCTGAACGTTTATAAATCCAGTTCACAGAGGAAATGGTAACATGGAATCTCCGAAGGATGGTCGCTTAATGGCAAATAAAGTAAATGATGAAGAGCGTTGACGTTGTTGCTTAGTGAACGCTTCATCAAGTTCAGAGCCGACAAGGGGCTCATCGGTCAGGGTAGAGGATAACAAGTTGCTGAAGCCAGGAACCGCCTATAAGGTGCTCAGAAGCGTAGTTCCTTCTTAGAGGTAAAACGAGCGCTCAGGGGCCACATCTTGAAATACTCAATGATTTTTCTAGCAACATTGCGTGTGCAGTCGGACAGAAAGTAATGGTTTTTTCAGACCCCGGACTACACCTGGGACTGGTTAGAAGGGTGGCGCTTCTCCAGATCACAGAACCACCCGTCTCCTGATCATATGCAATGGCAGGAGGGTTGTTTGGAGATGACCGACTGAGACGACGAGGTTGGGTTATCAGTAGACTTTAACCTATGGCGGGGGCCTGTTCTGCCTTTCATGACTGGAAGAGACCCTGGAGATAAGGCTGTATCATGTGCAACTGTTGGCCCATCGGAGCAAGGGTGACTATACTTTGTGAAAGCTTGTTTGATGTTTACACTCTTGTCTTCCATTTGGCGTTTCAGGGTCGGAACCAGTGATCATTGAGGTCCCGGTCCCACTTCTACGGACCGTGGTTGAAATAGAAGTCGCTCCTTGTGGTTGGGAATATACAACCCCAATCATAGTTTATGATTCGATGTTAGCTATCCTGGGCAAACGTAAATGTTCTTATGGGGAAGAAGGCTATATTCTTGGGTAGTTTGGCTGTGTAGCGCTCCCCTTTACACAGTTCTCTGTTCTGGGTATACAAGCGCTCTGCAAAATTGGGTGGTGGGCAGATTTGAGTCCACGTTGCAGGGAGGCTGGGTGGGGGAGGGTTCTATGGTGTTTCACAGTGTTTTATTACAGTTTCATAATGTGTTTCACGTGCAGTTTGTCTACTGATGTCGCCTTCAAAGCTAATTGGGTCATTAATAATAGTTTCTTATTGTGTTTTTGGTGCAGTCTGATTGCTGATACCGCTTTTAAAGTTACTTGGGTCACTAATGGTCAACGTAAAGAAATGTCCATGGTCGAAACTGTATTATATTCACCTTTGAGGCTTGCTGTAAAGGGTCGTATTGCTATTCATTGTTATTCCATTACCCCTGTGGGATGCGGGCCCCTGGTCATATGCACAGATGAGTGTCGACCATAATACAACTCCATCACTGGGTAATCACAAATCACTCTTGTTGAATGTGAATCGACTGGGAGACCGAACTAAGAGGGGAATACAATACCTAAAACGCCACGCCCCTGACCTAGTACTTCTTCAAGAAACGCATAGCCAAGGTACCTCCTTCTGTGCACTTAACAGATGGGGTTATAAACTGATAGCTCATGCGTATTACGCAAAGGGATCCAGTGGGGTGGGTATCCTGGCACGCAGCTGCTTCCCCTTTCAGGTCTATAAAATCAATTGCGATCCTTTATATTTACCCCCAAACTACATTCCTCTACTTTGATTGACCTAGGTCTGCATATGCTGGGCCTGCCCGAGGGAGATATATTGATGGGGGAGACAGTAATGCAGCCTTGAATGGCGAGCTTGATCGCATGCTACCTAGGCGAGGAGAACCACCGGGGAAGCTATTGACAGATTTTCTGGTGGCCATGGGACTGATAGATGTATGGTGAGTGCGCTACCCTACCACCAGACAGTTCACCTTCCACTCCGGGGTTCATGGGAGTATGTCCCGTATGGATTATCTCTTCTGCAAAGCCATCCAACTTCCCATGTTCGGTGAGATCTCCTTCCTTCCCAGGGGTATCTCCGACTACTCTCCCATTATGACTCATTATGGTGGCGTACTACCCCACTATCACTACGAAATGTTTCTCAACCCTTGGTACCTCAATGTACCAGCGATACGGAACACGCTGATAGAGGCCACCAAGGACTATTTTGAGGAAAATGATGGCCCCGTCGAGTCAGATGTGACACTATGGGAGGCATATAAGACAGTGATCTGGGGTTGTGGGGTGGCGGCAGTAGCGGGCCACAAGAAAGAAAAAACTAAAAGTAAACAGCTGGAAGAAATAGAGAGAGAGGTGGCCCTTCACGAAAATGAATTGGTGGCATCTGCATCATCAGACACCTCACATAAACTAGCTGTAAAACAAAAAGAATATAGAGATATCACAGAAGATGCAGCCAGGATCCAGTACCGGGCCACTCAACACCGTGTGTATGACATTGGTGACACAGCCAGTAAGCTGTTGGCATGGCTTGATAGGCAAGAGTTAGCTAACAGGTGGGTGGCTGAAATTGTAGATCCGAACGAAGTTAGGCATCATGACAGATTCGGGATTGCGGAGACATTCGCTAGCCATTTTGAGCATGTCTATGTCCCCTCATCCGCACATCCGCATCCACCCAGGAAGAGGCAGACAAATTACTCTCCATTCTGCCCCTGCCAGTGTTAGATCCCCAGGATGTAACAGAGCTTGATGCTGCTTTGACTCCTGAAGAGGTATCTACGGCGATCAGCGCACTACAATCTGGAAAAGCCATGAGTCAGAGTGGCCTTCCAATTGAACTGTTCAAAACTGTCTCCTTGGTGATTGCTCCATTTCTCGTACGAATGTATGACGAGAGTATTGATCGGGGGATTCTACCTGAAACCCAGAGATTAGCAAATATTGACATCATACACAAAAAGGGGACCCCCGGAACAATGCTGTTCATACAGACTAATCTCTCTTCTTGATCCGGAGGTCAAGATATTAGCCAAAATGTTGGCCCTTTCCTCTCACCATATCTCCACAAACTGATACACACGGACCAGTCCTGCTTTATGCCTGCTAGGAACACCGCTCTCAATCTCCGTCGCCTCTTTGGGGTGCTGGGTAGGGCCTCTGCCATACAAGAGGATTCAGTGATTATGTTCTTAGACACCAAAATGGCTTTCAATATGACAGAATGGCCCCTCTTGTTTGCCTCACTCGAGAGACACGGATTTGGTTATCAGTTTTTATCCTTTGTGCGTCTACTTTATTCAAACCCCCTGGTTAACGGTGGCAGGTCGACAATCTTTGAGTTGGGAAAGGGTACAAGGCAGGGCTGTCCCTTGTCACCACTGTTGTTCGCTTTGGCTCTGGAGCCTCTGGCTCTATGGATTAGGGGTGAGCCCCTTATTCATGAACTTAATTGGTCACCAGAGTGGTCGGATAGAATATCCCTCTATGCCGACGGCATCCTTCTCTACTTGGCCAGACCCCGATTTTCGATTCATAGGGTATTGCATATTTTTGCCCTCTTCCAAAAATACTCCGATTACACCATCAACTGGTATAAATCATTGATTTATGTTTTAAGTGGGGAACCCCCGATCCTTCCCACGGGTTGTGATGCCAACATAGTCACAGACGGTTTCCGATATCTTGGCATATATATCACAAGAGATGAGGGGGTTTTCCACCACCAAAATCTCTTAACTCTACATCGTCTCCGAGCTGACGTGCAGCATTGGAAAACATTGCATCTTACTCTCCTGGGTAGAGCTACCCTTTAAAAAATGATGGCACTTCCCCATTTTCTCTACACCTTATAGAATACGCCATATTTAGTCAGTTGACTCCGAGGTACGCACTCTGCTTTGGAACAGCGGCACGCCCTGAATTGCTCTAGCCAAACTCACAAAAAGCTGGTATGAAGGGGGCATTGCTTTGCCAGCCATTAGATCATACTACTGGGCCTCACAGCTAGTGGTCCTTAATCACTGGACGCACCGACCTATTACAGACACAGCATATAGAATGGACAGGCTCAATATGGTTACAGGCAACTATTGAGGGCACTTTATGGAGGGACAAGATACATACCTAAATACACCCCGACTGCTACCACAGTTTCAATCTGGCACTCTGCATCTGCTGCTTTGGGCTGGAAGGTCAAAATCACGCGGGTTACTCCACTGCTAGAGTGCTGTCAATTAGGTATGCTCTCAAGGCAGCCGGGGTTTGACAAATGGGACCTGATTGGTCTCTCTACGGTTGGGGACCTGTGGGCGAAGGGCAGGGTTGATCCGAGCTGCAAACACAGTACCAACTGCACTAGGGGGGAACATTTAGGTATCTTCAGGTAAGAAGTGCGTTATATAAAGCAATTCCCAAGGGTTCTGACCCACCTGTCTCCTCACCTTTGAAGGACAGGCTCCTGGATGATTATCTCTCAGAAAAACTCATCTCGCTGACCTATTGTAAAATCCTTAATAATTTACCTGAGACTCATGATAAAATGCCTGCAAAATGGAGTGACGGCGTAGGAGACATGACCGATGGAGATTGGAGGGAGGCCCTGGCCTTGCCCCGGGACGTGGCTATCCATTCCTGTTTTAAACTTATACAGCTCCACAGAGCCTACTACACTAGTTCGGCGCTTGTTAAGATGGGGCTCCTCGGCTCCCCGGTCTGCCCCCGTGGCTGTGGTTCCACTGGTACCTTCTTAACCAGTGGTGGGAATGTTCTGTCCTTCAGCAATACTGGGGTAGGATTGTGCCCACCATTTCCCCGATATGTCATAAACCTATTGCGGCTTCCCCTTGGCTTTTTCTGTTAAACATCTGGGAAGCCACTGATTTGTCAAGAAATGAACAAGTGTGGGTTTCATTGGGCTGCATGGTGGCAAAACGTAATATCGCCAGAACATGGAGGGGAGGAGTTACGCCAAGATATACTGACTGGGAATCCGACATGGACTGGCGTATGCAGGCGGAGAGGGTGGTTTATGAAAGCAGGGGATGCCCGGTCAAATGGACACAAATATGGGGTCCCTGGAATGAGAGCAGAGGTTTGCTTTGTACCCCCTTTAGCGACACTCTCCCATTCGCTGTTGCCAATGAGACGTAAGATTTTAATAGATGGGACCATGATTCATTTGATTTTGTTACTGACCCAACGAGCTGATTTGTATCTAACTGTAGTTTTATGCTGTGCGACTTCGAACATCTTGACAACTGCTCTTTACTGCATTTGTTTTATTTGTATTGTGTTCTGTTGATTCTTTTCAATAAAACAGATTTGTAAAAAAAAAAGACTGCATGTAAAACACCCTATTTCTCACATATATGGGTCTTGGCCTTGAGACTGTGTATCTCTCCATGCAGGACTTTCCCTGCACTATAGGAGGTCTCGAGGCAGTGACCTTGCATCACTATTTTAGAAGCATCCCCTTTGGTCCCACAGTCAGCAGCAATTCTTGCCTTCTCATGGAAATAGCTATCTATAGGTCTCCCAAACTACGTACAATTGGGAATGTCTTGGAGTGCCACTACTTAGAGACACCACACAAGTTTCACCACTAAAAGTTCAGTGCAGGTTAGCGATAGCAATAACTGGTGACAGCCTGATACCATCCATCTCAGCCATTCCACCCTGCTAATGATGAGTGTGATATCATCATCTTACAAAAATAAATCGAGCCTGGTGTGTCTTCAATCTATAGAGTAGTGAAAGGAGAGTTGCAAATTGTTTATTTGCAATCTGAATCAGATATCTGATAGTCTCCAATGCTGCAAACATCTTGTAAATATTGCTGCTAATGGTATTAACAGGGAGCCTTCTACTGCAGCGCAGGATCTGTTTATCTCGTAATCAAGCACAATATTAAAGTCCAACCTAAAATCGCTGTGACGATACATGCTGCAGACAAGTCTGCTCTCTGCATCTTCTGTGAGTGCCTGTAGCAGACAATTTCTTTGCGTTGATCTTCTGTCTGTTAGAGCATAGAGATGGTGGGCAAAGCATCTGCCAAGTATGTCTCACTAGCCAGCACTTTTCCTTTCAGGGTTTTATGATTGGCCCTCAGTAGGGTTATGTTGAAGGCCACTGTTTAAGCTTGGTTTCAAAAGTGCCTTTCATATCTAAGATGATCTACAGGATTGATCTGAACTTGGTGAAATGTTCCTTCATTTTTGTTTCCAGCTTCTCAAGTGATGTGGCATCTCTCTCATCCAGGTTTTAATGGTCATATCCAGAACCTTTATAGTGCTCGATTTTAGGGCCTTGGGTTTCACCATTTCCTGTCCATCAGCACCAGGGAACTCAACAGTCCTATGAGTTTAGGAAGACTGTCCCATCCGTGAGAGGTTGTCTCCCATTGCTCTAGGACACGGATTATCTAGCAGTGTCCCAAGATTACTTTTGATGGTCCTTTGTGGTGCTCAGGCAACTTCCATCACATCCAATGTCCACCCAATAACACAGTGATTTGAGGGGGGTAGTCTCCCCGCTTCTGGGGAGTATGGCCCCCCCCACTGCTGGAGCGGATTTGCTACCCCACAGCAGTGGAACAGTGGAGCACTTGGGTCACAAGTCATCTCGTAATGGGACAGATGGTTCACAGATCAGACGATTGCAGGTCAGGCGATGTGAATCATCTAAATCGGCAATGCAAATAAGTAATTGTGTGCATATCAATGTGTCTCTGGTGAGCTGGGATGGGTAGGTTGTGCTTGTCCATATGGCCAGTTTAGTGAGCACGTGTTCACCTTGTGCGTTGTGCATGTCATGTCCTGATTGGTTAAGTCTTCCACTGACATGTGTCCTCTAACTGCTATTTTATGAGCATGCACTTTTGGCCAATCGTGTTTTATTAGAGCCAATCTCCTCGGTCCTGTTTGTGGTGTGACTACCTATCTGTGGGATCGATTAGTTTTCCTGGGTGCATGTTTGTCTTTGGGCCCAGTGTAACCCCACCTGTGACCTGTCAATTGGTAGGCTTAGGTTTGGGTCACAGAACCTGTCTGGCCACGTATCTCTGACTTGGGGCTGATGGGGAGGTCACCTTGGATGAATCAGACAAAAATAATATGAGTTTGTGAGTGTGTGTATGTGTAACATGGCGGTCATTGATATCATATTTACCAATATTCTCATTATTATATGTATATTGTTACATTGTTAATCAACGTGGAATTCACTGATACTTGCATCATTATGAAGCCATAAGTTATGATGGACATCGACATTGGATTTACTTGTATTGATATCACTATACGTGCATAGGTTACAGATTGTACATCGATATTGCATTTACCGGTATTGACATCATTGTGCGTGCATAGATTACATCGTACTTCGATATTACATTTACTGGTACTGCTGTTACTATGTTTGCATACATCAGGGTGTGCATTGCTATTTTATTTATCAATCTCAATACTCTCCTGTATTCAGAAAGATTTCTCTAACTGCATTGTTTTAATAGTGATAGGTTGATCCATAGGGTGTACATGCCATAACACCACAATGATAATTACTGGCTGATCCAACTCATCTGAAACATAGAGAGCTACAGAATAAACAAGATCACTGGGGGCAAAGGGATCATGCCACAACTGAAACCTAATCGGGTTTAATTGAAATTAACTGACTGTTCCCTTGACTCTCATTTGGCTCTCATCACAAGACTTATTTCTGCCTTATATGGGATTTCTTATATGCCTAACAGTTTTGCTACCTTACCTATCCTTTCTTTCCCTCCTTTCCAGGACTTCATACCTAAATACTTCTTTTTTGAAGAAATATGAACTCCTGCAATTTTATAGAGGTACTCCGAAGAGGGTACGTGGATTGTGTTTTAGATTCCAAAAGAAGTTGGGTGGCTGCAGGATCAGGAGCTATTTTTGAAGGGCGTCTGAATCCTCATCAGTATCAACTTACCCCCTTGGAACTATGTTGGAGTATATTGACCAGTTTCCTTGTATTCAATATCCTCATAACTTGTGGCTACTTGAGTCCCACGCCGTCTATTTGTAATTAAGTGGTTAGGAAGTCTGGTACAGAAAGGGATCACATTAATACTGTAAATGTAAGTGGTTAGAACTTTTCCCTTCTATTGAAATGTTTCTCTTAGCAAAGGTCAGCAGGAAATAAGAAGACAACAATTTATGCAGTAGTCCCTGCTGTAGGTCATCCACCGACAGCAAGTCACAACCCCCGCACTCTCCTTGAAGGGGACACGACATACGTGATGGCAAGGATGTCAGACTTACAGACTGGTGACATTTCTATTACACTCACCATCTGTGTTACATCTCTTGGCTCAGAATTTTAAAGTCATTGAGACTAGAGAAAGAAGGTCGAAAGGCATGTTGCTGTGTAAGGCAGAAAACCCCTGAAATGTCTTGCATTATCCTTTTATAAAAGTTAGATGTTATTTTATTCATGGTTGCCCATCCTTCTCTATGCCACCATTACATCCCCCACTTTTTGTACTGTTTGACTCAAACGTTATTCGATGTGCATATGAACCAAATATACATGGAATCCATACATTAAAAATGAACACCCATATTGATCTTGGTATCTGTTGCAAATATATTTTAAGTGTTTTGATGTAAGTTGCCATCAAAGGTTGCTTTAATGTTTAGAATTTGCTTTAACATATTGATAGACTCCTACTCTCCAGATATCATGCTGTGTAAAAAATAAACACACTGACATAAATTTCTCCTTATCTGCCATAAACTGGATTTGTAGGAAAGATAAAAGAAAGCAAGCTGAATAGCTAGCCGTCAATTTAATTCTGTGAGATGCAGTGGTATTATGCTCAGTGGTCTGCTTGCTGTTCAGGGTCTGCTCACTATGTAGCATTCAGTATGACATCATAACAGAACTCGAATAAATTGATAAAGCTTAGGAGGGCTGCATAGTCTTAAGAAAGATGAGAAGATCTGTCACAACTACGCCTGTATGTAATATTTTTAAAAATGTAACCGATTATCGAGCTACTTATGTAATTTCTACACCTACAATAGTTCCAGACGTTTTCTTGTCTGATAGTAGAAATATCTTTTGGGAACTGCGGGACAGGCTTACTAACATTTTGGGCCGTATTTGCATCACAACTGTTGCGCAAACCCACGGGAAATATTTATTTGGAATGAAAGTTGCGTGAAAGTAATGCAAAGCTGCCAAAGCTCTGCTTTGCTTTATTTTGCGTAAGAGGTCTGTTCTATGGATGGTACATGGAAATTTCCTTTCAAGCATGTTATTTTTGCGCAAAGCTTTATCTACTAACAATAGTAGACAGGGTTTTGAGCCTAAAAATTGACACTTTTTAACATCAGCGTTAACTTTTCTGACTTTGCTTGTGCTACAATGTACAGTGTAATAGTTCGACAGGTCTAGTGTTTCACACCACAGTGACCACACGTCATCCGCAGGCCAGGCGTGGCCTGCGGAAACCAATAAAAGGAGCCGGCCCGCTCGGGGGCGAGGTCTCCAACCAGAGTAACGGCGTAGCCTGATAGTTATTTGCCAGCGCCGTGTAAGCCTAATCAATCCAGGGCCCTGCCACCTGTCCAGCACCCGAGACCTTACACTGGCGACGAGGGTGGGATCCGGAATCACTGCGTGCCCCGTGACCACTCCCGGCAGCATCTGTCACCCGATCCTCCCCAGCTACGCGGAGGCGCCCCGCGCGCGAGCGCGGTGACGAGGAGGAGGCCTTCGACCACGTGGTCGCTCCCGCCGGCCACGTGCGCCCCGAAGGAAGCGAAGAGGGACAATTGGCCGACGATACCGGGAAGGTGTGATACCTCCTGAGCTACAGCCCTACCTCACCCGCACTAGCGCACAAGCGGACACCATGAGCAACGACGGCCAGGCGGCCGCATCAGGCTCTGGAGCGGCTCCTGGGCAAGCGGCGGCGCCAACTCCTGCCCCTTTTCAGCATGCCGCATCAGGGGTGCTACCCCCCTTCAGCGAGCTGGAAGACCCGGCGACCGCGGCGCCTCGGTGGAAAATTTGGATTGAGCGCCTGAACAATTACTTCGTCGTCACAAGAGAAGCCGACAACGCGATAAAGAGGTCGTTGCTGCTACATTACGCAGGGGATGAAATATTCAAGCTGTTCAAACATCTGCCTAACACTGGTACAGCCGCCTACTATGACGCGGCGGTGGCCGCTCTTGATGCCCATTTTGACCCACAACTCAACCCAGACTTTGAGCGCTTCAAGTTGCGCCAGGCCCGGCAACGGGAAGGGGAGTCGATGGACGAGTTCTACGCGTGGCTGCGTGAGCTGGCGAGCACCTGCACAGAAGATGACCAACTGAAGGAGATACGAGCCCAGCTCATACAAGGGTGCAGAGACAAAACGTTAAGAGGCCTCATCCTGCGCCAGCCGAAGATCGCGCTGGAGGATATGTTAGTTTTGGCAAGATCGCACGACTTGTCGGCAGCCCGGGCCAACGAAATGGAGCAAGCGCTGGGCAAGGCCCCAGTGAAGACGGAGACCATCAAGACGGAGCGGGCAGACGCCCTCCGCACTAGGCCGCGAGGAGACAACCACAAGGCCTCACGTCAAGAGGGGTCGAAGCAAAAGTGTGGATACTGCGGCTACGAACCACACGCCGCGAAGGACTGCCCTGCACAAGGGAAGACGTGCACAAACTGCGGAATCCCCAATCACTTCGCGTCGGTATGCCGGTGACGCACGAGAGGCCGGGAGTTCCAAAACCGGAAGCCACCGACCAAGGCGGTGAGGCAGCTGTCGGTAACGGAAAGAAGGCTGCCAGTGGAGCAGACGAGAGGGACGAGATACCAGGACATGAGTGAAGAGTCGTCAAGCGATGGGGAGGAGGAGATACACATGATCTCGTTTGCGAGGGAACTCAAATTACGGCGTAGGCCCCAACCGACGTGTGTGGTACACATGGCCGGGACGGAGGTGCACGCTGTGATCGACACGGGAGCCACGGTGAATGTAATGGGCCTCCAGCAGTACAGACGCCTAAAACCTCGCCCGCCGGTGCAGCCGTCCAAGACGAGGATCTATGCATACGGAGCCGACACCCCATTGCCTCTAAAAGGGAAAATGACCGTCCCCATCAAGGCCGATGACCATGAAGTGATGACGACTATCCACGTCATCGATAGGGAAGCCGACACCCTCATAAGCAGCCACACGGCGGAAGATCTAGGGTTAATATCGTTCGCACGGAGAGTGCAGACACACCAGGTGGATGAGCTGCTCAGTCAGTTCCCGGAGCTATTTCGAGGCCTTGGCCGTATCAAGTGTGACCCTGTGAAGCTACATATCGACAAGACAGTCGTCCCGGTCGCGTTGAGGCATAGGCGAGTCCCGTTTCATCTACGACCACTAGTGGAGAAAGAGCTAGAAAACCTCGAGAGCCTCGGCGTTATCGAGAAAGTATCGGGCCCTACACCGTGGGTATCCCCAATGGTTATAGCAGAGAAACCGAAACAGCCTGGAGCAATACGGCTGTGCATTGACATGAGGCTCCCCAACAAAGCCATAAAAAGGGAGCGGCACATCACGCCAACAATGGACGATATTATAGCTGACGTAAATGGATCCAAGTGGTTCTCGAAGATTGACCTAAACGCGGGGTACCACCAGCTCCCGCTGGCCAAGGAGAGTCGCTACATTACTACGTTCAGCACCCACCTGGGACTCCGGAGGTACAAAAGACTAAACTTCGGGATATCTTTGGCGGCGGAGGTATTCCAGAACACCATTCGGGAAATGCTGTCAGGGCTCCCAGGAGTGTTGAACGTAAGTGACGTCATCCTCATCCATTCCGCGACAGCGGCCGACCACTACCAACACCTCCGCAGTACTCTAGCGCGGCTCCAGGAGCACGGGGCTACACTTCACAGAGAGAAGTGCCAATTCTTCCAACCATCTCTGGAATTCTTCGGGTACGTCTTCAATCAGGAAGGCATCCAGGTGGACCTCCGGAAGTCGCAATCGATCAGAGACGCACCCGCACCCACCTCGCCCACCGTGGTGCGCAGCTTCCTAGGCATGGCAATGTACTGTGGGAGGTTCATTCCCGGGCTGGCCACGCGGGCGGAGCCACTGAGAGCACTTACCAAGTCGGATGCTCAGTGGCAGTGGGGACCGAAGGAAGAAGAGGCCTTCCAAGGTATCAAGAACGCTCTCTTGGGAGAAGCGACACTGGCATACTTTGACCCTACCAAACGAACAGAGGTGTTAGTCGACGCCAGCCCCGTCGGGCTCGGCGCTGTGTTGACACAACAACGTGAACCAGGCAGGTGGGTCGCCCTGTCGTTCG
This sequence comes from Triturus cristatus, assembly GCF_964204655.1. Lineage (NCBI taxonomy): Eukaryota > Metazoa > Chordata > Amphibia > Caudata > Salamandridae > Triturus > Triturus cristatus. Next base: position 257,414,230 of record NC_140588.1, read on the forward strand.
CCAGCAAGTCTCTCACGCCCACCGAAGCACGGTATGCCCAAATAGAGCGGGAGGCCCTCGCCATCAAGTGGGCCTGTCACCACTTCCACTTATACCTCAAAGGGCAGCCGTTCACGATGGTGACCGATCACCAGCCATTCGTGCCGCTTTTTAAAGGAACTTCACCAAGTCCCCCACCTCGCATCGAGAGATGGGCTGTCCAATTGCAACCCTACGAGATGGACGTGGTATACCGGCCGGGCCCCAAGAACCCGGCAGACTTCTTATCTCGCCACCCCGACAAGACGGTCATGTCAGAAGACGAAGACGACACCAACCAATATGTACAGCTAGTGTCGGAAGCAGCCTGCCCGCGGAACATGACCCTGGAAGACATAAAAGCAGCCACCCTGACCGATGGGGTGTACACCCGAACGCTAAAGGCGGTACAAGAAGGATCATGGGCCCACTTCCTAAGGCAGGCCAACTCTTGGGGCCCAGGAGAGAAGGAACAGACGACAAAAATGTGGCAGATCCGGCACGAGCTTAGTGCCACGTCAGACGGGATCCTGCTACGAGGACCTCGGCTGGTAATACCCGAAGGACTACGACAAAAGGCCACACAAATAGCCCACAGAGGACATCAGGGGATTACAAAAATGAAATCCAGGATGAGAGAGAAGCTCTGGTTCCCGGAACTGGAGAAGATGGTCGAGGAATACGTGAGGCGATGCCCGCTGTGCCAACTGACGGGAGGTGCAGAACGGCCGGCACCAGTGATCACGGAAGACGCATGCCCGGCCCCGTGGTCACGGGTCAGCATCGATTTCGGGAGCTTTCCGGGGGGGAAGCATACCCTGGTCTTGGTAGATGGGTTCTCAAAATACCCCATTGTAGAGGTAGTGGCGTCCACAGCCTTCGTGCACGTAGCACCCATCCTCGAAAAGACATTCGCAATGTTTGGATTCCCAGAGGAAATCCGCAGCGATAACGGGCCGCCATTTCAGGGAGCTGAGTTCGCTACCTTCCTGGCACAGAGAGGGATACATCACCGTCGGATAACACCCCAGTGGCCGCAGGCCAACGGCGACGTGGAGCGCTTCATGCGCACGCTGAACAAAGTGTTCCGAATTGCCGAGGTGGAACAGGCAGACCCAGAAAAACGCCTCCACGAGTTCCTGTGAGAGTACAGAAGTTCCCCCCACTGCACCACTCAGAGAAGCCCGTGGGCGCTGATGCTCCATGGGCCCCGACGGGATCTACTCCCCTCATGTCCGGGCTGGACGCCGCCCCCACTGAGAGAAGCGGAAACACAAGACCGGCGAACCCGCCGCAACAACCACGCGAGCAACCGGCGGCGCGCTGCCGAGAGGGCCATCCCCCCTGGGGCCACCGTTCTCATACGAGACCGCCGCCCAGGAGGCAAATTCCGGACCAGCTACGAACCAGGGAGCTGGACAGTCACCGCCAACCAAGGAACTATGATCTCTGCCCGAAGGGGAGGCGAAGAAGTGTCCCGCAACATCTCGTGGTTTAAGGAGATACCCCAAGACCACCCGGGGACAGCCACGGAAGGACAGACCGCCACCGCACCCCCCGGTACCCCGGGTGAAGGCGAGGGCTCCACAAGTCCCCCAGCCAGTCCCACCCCAGCTGTCGGACCCCCCGCAAGCCCATGCCTGAGAAGCTCCCCCAGAAGGTACAACCTAAGGCCCAATCCAGGGCCCAGCCAAATACTGAGAGACTTTGCCTGCTGAGGAGTGTCCAGGAGCGACGGACGAGGGGACACGCAAGTAGCATTGCACACATGACTGTACACAGTTGAACGTAATATTGTTGTTATGTGTAACAAAAGGAAAAAAATTTGTTTTGAATGAAGTTGGATAGGGGTGTAACAGTTCGACAGGTCTAGTGTTTCACACCACAGTGACCACACGTCATCCGCAGGCCAGGCGTGGCCTGCGGAAACCAATAAAAGGAGCCGGCCCGCTCGGGGGCGAGGTCTCCAACCAGAGTAACGGCGTAGCCTGATAGTTATTTGCCAGCGCCGTGTAAGCCTAATCAATCCAGGGCCCTGCCACCTGTCCAGCACCCGAGACCTTACATACAGCATGCCTCCAAAGAGGAAAACTTTTTAAAGTTTGTCTAGGCATAGAATTTTGTACAGGGTCGGTACCATTCTAGAAGAAAACCTATACCGGATGAAGACATCTTTTTACTATGGGGCATATTTACAAGAACTCAATGCAGCCGTAGCGTCAATTTTTTTAGGTTACAGCAGCTTTTTTTATCGCCCTATTAACAAGTTGCCGCTTACTGCAGTTAATTTTCAAGATTGCTACTCCTGTTAGCTGGACTTAACGAAAATGAGATGCAAGGTGGGCATTCTCATCCAGCGATAACCCCCCAGTCCAGTTAGCTGCCAAATGATGAGACATCACTGCAGTGATAATAAGCTGCAGGGCTTGCAGGACTCCAGCAACATCTATGTAGGAGGCATCCATGGCAGCCATGTTGGCAGCCTGTTTCCGGTCCATTTTCTCCCTGATCTTTCACATTTCACGCAACCCCTTGGTAACATCAATGGACCCACTTTGACTGGACAGTTGTTCTTTTATTTATCCTCCTTTGCCTTCAAAACACCATTCCACTGGCCTGTATCTGGGGTGTCCTGCCCTTTTGCTGGGAAATGAAGGAAAGAGAATTCAAATGATACCACCCTTGGATTGTGAAGACCTCGTCATCAGGGCAAACTTTCTATGAGCAAACCCTGCTCAGTGAAAAAGTGCCAGCCGAAGCGGAGTAGTCTTAATCATCGGACCCCTGATCTGACCTGCTTCCCTGTTGCTCAATCCACCTTAGTAGAGGTAGCTAGAACTCAACCTTCTCTTTCCCTCATCTGAAATATCCAATCTTGTGGTATTCTTTACAGATAATCCTCATATCGATGAGGGGTTTGGGCGACCCATTGCTTACAACTTTCTCTGCGTGCCAGTAGTATTGCATCGAATACCAGCTTCGCATGGTTTTTATCAATTTTTAGTTGCGAGTCAAGACATCCAAAAAAGATCAGAGAGACGCTTACCTTCATTTGTATCTTCTGAATATTAGACAAGGCTCTACTCGCGTCCTCCCAGAATGCCTGGATCCTTGGTCAATGCATAAACATGTACACATCATCTATTTTCATACTGCTGTATTTCAGACAAGCCACCCCACCTCCCTTTCCAAATTACGAGAGTCTTTGTGGGTTCCAATGCTCCCTGTGGATGGTGAAAAGATGATTTCTCCTTAGGGTGGCAGGTTTTACTATGTTGTAAAGCGTAGACATAGATACTTGGCATAAGTTCTACAGCAAAGTCTCTGGCATGCATCCTCCCCAAAACTCCACCGGCAGTGTAAATTCCCTGTCTTCCAACTTGATCATCTGCCAGTACCAAGAAGCTATTTATTTCTTCACATCCGTCCCCGACATAAGCCTTTCTTCGGGTTCTTTCATATCCCCTACCAGCGAGCCTGGAGATTGATACCAACTCTGTATTTGGAGGAATTTGAACCGTGACACCTTGTCATCAGTCCTTTTTTTACAAATCTCCCAAGTCATCAGGTGGCCTTCGTGGATTAGATGCTCCTATCTTGTTATACCAGCATCACGTAACGGAATCGCCAGCTTATCTTTTGTCCATTATGGAGAGCCTGAAGAATCCCAGATGTGGGCCAAGTAACCAAAATATGGAAGTTTTAAAGACCTTTTAATCTTGTACCATGTCTCAGCCATGCCCCACAGAATTTTCAATCTGACCTTCTTGAATTATTTTGGGTCAGCATATTGGTGCATGAAGCCACATTCCCCTCCTTCCACCTCTTTTAGCATCACCACAAATATCCTCCTGATCTCTGAACACGTGAGTTTGTCTAGTAGAATTTTTCCATTCTTTAGCAAGAATGCCCAGGAGTAGAATAATATGTCTGTTAGCGCTAGCCCCCCTTTTTCCACCCTCCTTCTCAACTTCTTCCATGCTATCCGAGGCCCTTTAGAAGACCAGATTAAGCTACTAATCAGGCTTTGCAGGTTCCCGAACCACTCCTTCTTAAAGGGTAGAGGAACTGAGTCAAATAGGAGGGTAACTTTTGGGAGGATCATCATCTTTACCAAGTTAGCTCGGCCAAATATAGTGAGCAGGAGATGTGACCAATTTCTCAACAGGGCACTCACTTCCCTCCTAGCTTTTTCATAGTTTTCCTTGGTTAGCTTGGTAATATCTTGAGTGATCTTGACCCCTAAGTATCTCAATTTAACCTTTTTATCCCCTTCCTCTGTGTTCCAAACCATTACCTCTGTCTTCCTTCTATTGATATCGTACCCAGACATCTTCCCAAAATCTGCTGTTAGTGTCATCACCTGACTCAATGTTCTCTGTAAGTGAGTCGTGTAGATTAGAAGGTCATCTGCATATAAACCTAATTTCTTCCTCCATGCCTTATATTAGAATGGTAGAATATCTGAATCATTCCTAATTACCCTTGCTAGTGGTTCAATATAGAGATCGAACAATAATGGCGACAAGGGGCATCCTTGCCTCGATCCCCTGGTAATACGGATGGATTTTGTCAAGACGCCATTGACCAGCACCCTAGATTCCAATGCAGCGTATATCCTCGCCAGGGTCTTGCAGAATTTTGTCCCAGGTTGAGAGACTTCGCAACTGCTTCAATGAAGACCCAATTTACCCAGTCAAATGCTTTTGGAGCATCTAACGCCACTACTGCAAGGGGGAGCTCTTATGCAGTAGATAGGTCTATGGAACCGATAGGCATATAAGTCAACTCCTTTAAAGATCTTCCCCGTATAAACCCCTTTTGATCCGCATGTATGAGATTGATCATAACCCCATTGAGACTTCCTGCCATGATCTTCGCGAAGATCTTATAATTGCAAAATAATAGCGACACCGGTCTATACGAATCGCAGTTCTTGGGCATTTCCCTGGTTTCAAAATTAATGTAATGTGGCCTCTTTCCATGATTCTGGCATATTCGCTCCTGTCACAAACACCTCATTAAAAATATCGACTAAAATTGGTATTGCGCACCAGCAACACTAGTGATTGCATGCTGGGGAAAACATGCCAGCCGGCTAGAGGCAGAATGCGGGATAGCCCGGAGTGTGCCATGTAACCTTTAGTGGAAAGGAGCCCTCTGCAACAGTTCACAAATTGGAAACAGCTAGCCACTGAAGATCGGTGTAAGTATTAATATTGCATTACCTGGGACAACTCCGACGACATTTGTGGGGTGACAGCAACTCCTGTAAAAAGTTTGACGATCCATGATACAGTGCAATCACGGCACGTGGCCACGAAGATCCTCTTCCGGGACAGAGGAGGCAACAGTAGCGGAGACACCACCAGGAGTGAGGAGAAGAGGGAAAGCAGCAGTACGGAGGGAATCAGGTAGGTAATTTTACCAACACGCCGGTCTCAGCTGCAAGGAGCGCTCGGGGATACAGAGCACACAAGTGCTAAGATAGGTAAGAACAAGAGGAAGGTAGGGATTGTGAAAGCGATTATGGAGGGGAGAGAGGGCCATCAAGATAGACTTTAAGGTGAGCAGGGAGGGGTTGAGGGTTTCTGAATTCAGGCTTGGGAGGGGTAACATCAAAGGTGGAGGAGGAGGGAGAAAAGGTAGATAAGAGGGAACGTGTAAACTGCCCTGCCTGGGACAAACCAGTGCCTCGCATCTATTCTAGTCATAAGAAAGTGTTGAAATTAAAACACAATCCAGAGCAAAGGATTCGCGTTACCCCTTCCCTCAGGACCTTTTTTAAGTTCCTACCGAAAAATCTAGTTCTGAGCGAGAGCAGTATGGCGAATAATAAAGGGCGACAAGAGACGGTTAATAAGGAACAAGAGGACTCCTCAGGAGGAGGAGGCATGGTGGACTGGACTAAAGACATAAGCCAGAATCGATTCCAGGCTCTAGCATCATACTCCCCAGCAGCCTCAGGGGAGGGAGGGGTCAGTTTAGAGGGGCTAGCACTTGGGACACCAAGAAGCCCTGGCTCAGGCTCGAAACAGGCCGGAAGTGGAAGCCCCCAGAAAGAGATACAGGGGGGAGAGGAGGATACCAACAGCCCTAAAAGTATAATTAATGAGGACCCTTCAATTTGAACTCTTTTAGGAGGCACTTTCTACTGAGATTAAAATCAGATTTGAAGTCTCTGAGACTGTTCTGCTTGGGTTTTCGGATCAGATAGAACCCGATCATCAGAGCCTCACTAACCCAGCCAGAACGTTACCCCCTCCCCAGAACCTATTTACAATCCTACAACCACATATATCTATCACCTAACGACAGGGGATTCCTACTATGCATACCAAGATCTCATAAGTGGCGGCCTCGCGGTCCCATACGAACCCAGACCTCTCTGCCCATACGACAGTATCACAAGCGGCGGCCTCGCGGTCCCATACGAACCCAGACCTCTCTGCCCATACGACAGTATCACAAGTGGCGGCCTCGCGGTCCCATACGAACCCAGACCTCTCTGCCCATACGACAGTATCACAAGTGGCGGCCTCGCGGTCCCATACGAACCCAGACCTCTCTACCCAGACGGCAGTCTCAGCACAATCGGCGGCCTCGCGATCCCATACGGATCCAGACCTCTCTGCCCATACGACAGTATCACAAGTGGCGGCCTCGCGGTCCCATACGAACCCAGACCTCTCTGCCCATACGACAGTATCACAAGTGGCGGCCTCGCGGTCCAATACGAACCCAGACCTCTCTACCCAGACGGCAGTATCAGCACAATCGGCGGCCTCGCGATCCCATACGGATCCAGACCTCTCTGCCCATACGACAGTATCACAAGTGGCGGCCTCGCGGTCCCATACGAACCCAGACCTCTCTACCCAGACGGCAGTATCAGCACAATCGGCGGCCTCGCGATCCCATACGGATCCAGACCTCTCTGCCCATACGACAGTATCACAAGTGGCGGCCTCACGGTCCCATACGAACCCAGACCTCTCTACCTAGATGGCAGTCTCATACGACAGTACATCCTATGATCACCATAACATACAAAAAGGGAATCAGTCTCACTATTCATCAGATCACACAAGGATTGCCAGTTCGGGCATAGCCTGTTCTCAGGTTTGAGGGGCTTCTCTTTCCCTTATTCAGTTACCACTTACCTGATCAGGGTTAACATCTGTTCATGTAGCCGCAGCTGACTAGAAGAATAGGCTACCCTCTTATACAAGAACACACAGCATATGTTGATTCACTACAAACTGGATACTTTATTACTCATTACACATACAATCACATAACATTACAATATAACACATAACCTGCAAAGAAAAGTGAAAGATTAAGTTGTACAATCTAATAAGAAAGGGTCGACATCACCTTAGTAGTGTGTAGCCTGCACTCAGTGGTCATCTAGGCTCCCTTCTCGTCTGTGCCTCGGCTCGCCTGGAATCACCCTTCTCCGAGTCACTGGGACCTCTTCCTTATCGGCTACTCTCTCCTCTCTGGCTATTCTGTTAGGAAAGCATCTGTCTCTCGGTTCTTCTCCACCTTCAAGATGGCGTCTGTCTTCCCTGGAATAAGTAGTAGCTCTACTGCTAACGGCTAGATGCCGCCTACGGACTGAGCATGTAACTGCCTCAGACTTTCACTAATATAGAGGTGCATTTCCTCATGGAAAATTCCGGCCCGTAACCTGCCGCCCACCAAATTCTTGTACCTCCCCGTACCAAGGACACGTTCCCAGCCGGCCGGCCTGATGTAGTGTCTTCGGCATGAAGAAAAATACAATCCTTCGATAAGGGCCGGCCTGAACCGGTTCTCTCCAAGCGAATAACACCTCATAACTAAAACATAACTCTTGACCTAGAAGAATCCCAAGCTGCCGGAGCAGAAAGAAAGATGGAGTCTCTCCCGTTTGAGGCCTACCAGGCCTGCATTCAGCACGGCTCCATGAAATACCCTCACTACAGGACAGGTTATCCCTAATACTAACGAATCTATCCCCTAGGCTATATGTGCAAGCCCTGATCTATGGGGAAGAGCACAGAATCATGTCGAAGTGTCTAGTAAATAGGCTCCATCCACTACTCTAACCCTTAGGCTTGAATGGTAAGAGACTGAAGTCACATTCAATCACTTGTTAACACAAGAAGGCCAGGAAAATCGAGCAGAACAGAGACGAACCAGGGGGAGATAAGTTTGGCATTTGAAACTCTGGAGAGAAAGATAGATGATCTGAGCAATAGAACAGACACTCTGGAGGGGGAAGTACGGGAGCTCAGGGAGACAGTGCAGACCATCAGTGCTGAGATAGAGGGGCTAAAGTTGAAAGAGAGAGGGAGCAACAAGATAGAGTGCAGAGATTGAAGATCTTAAAGGTCCCGGAAGGTAAAGAGGGTGATAATATCAAGTCCTACATAGTTCAATTGATTAAAAGGGAGCTACAATTGGAGGAATCGGAGCAGGAGATCGCCAAAGATATTCAGAGAATTCACAGAGACCCCTTCAGAATAGACATAAATAGAACTAAGCCAAGGAGAATATTAGTGAACTTTCTTACTTATATGTTAAAAGAGAAAATCTTGCCAAAAGCCTTGAGCAAGAAGTCGATTGAGGTTGACATGGTTAAATGTGAAAATAGATCTGATCTATTGAGCATTACTTCGAATAGGCAATGGGAAGTGGGGAAGAAGATAGAACCATTAAAAAGGTTAGGAGCCACAGTGCAGCTGAAGTTCTCTGCATTTCTGAAAGTAATGTTGAACAATAAGATGCAGAGCTTTTGCTCGGTTGAGGAGATAGACAAGCGTATTGTGGCATGACTGTGCACTTTATTTTTTTGGCCTGTTTGATTTGGGTTTTTCTTTTTCTTTCTCTTTTTTGCGTATTTATCTATTACTAGAATAGGACGCACACTCCGGGGGACCCATAGGGCATTGGCCATGAAGAGTCATGGATGGGTTTTCTAGGGGTTGGGGAGGTATAGGGAGCACAGTGGGGGGAGCATATGGGAAAAAAGGGGAAACAATCCTCAGAAGCCTCATTAACACGGACCTCACACTTAGACAATAAGGGGGATGGGTGAGAGACAGGAAACTCCTATAACATTTTGTATCCTGGAATGTAAATGGTCTGAGGGTGCGGGGAAGACGGGAGAGGGTATTTCACTATTTAAAGGACTGCCTTCCGCAGATAAGTATTGTACAGGAAACGTACCTGACGGGAAAGTAGGGTTGGGAAATCTTTAAGGCAAAAAGATGGATTCAACAAGCTGTATGCACAGGGCACTCAGCTGTGATGAATGGGGTGGCCGTTTTGGTGAAACATAATGCTAAAATTTCTATTGAGGATAATGTCTCGGACAAAGCAGGAAGGTGGCTTGTTGTAAAACGGATGCTCTCAGGGCAAAATTTTACATTACAGGGGTATTATGGTCCAAATCAAGACGATATCACCTCTCTTGAGGATTTGTTAACTGAACTATTGAACTTCTCGGACCCGATTATTATCGCTGGGGATTCCAATGCTGTTCTAGATAAAACCCAGGATAGATCTATAAATAGTAGGGCTGCAGTGAATCCCAAAATGTCAGGGCTGATTAGACGAATGATGAAGCAAGTGGGCCTTTGTGATATTTGGCAACACAGGGCTGGGCTACAGAGGGGCCATACATTTCACAATAAGAAGTACAGCCAGTAGTATAGGATTGACTACTTCTTAATGGACAGCAGTCTGAAGAATTTGGTACAAGAGATTAATCATGTTGTGGCACATTTATCAGACCACTCAGCGGTGATGCTTCATTTAAATTTAAGCAAGAGGGACAATGGACCGCGCCATTCTATTGGAGGAGGAAGTAACAGATGTATTAAACAAGGAGACAAAAGAGTTCTTTGAAAGCAATCTGGGCTCTTCCTCAGTAGGTATAGTCTGGGATGCATACAAGGCCTATTTGAGAGGCAGAATAGGTTGCTTAGCGGTGGCAAAAAGGTGGCTTTACCACAGAGAAGTTAGAATTTTAGAAGAGCAAGTGCGTACACCAGAGAAGAAAATGGTGTGAGAAGTTGGCCTGATATATGCTGTCCACTAGTTATAGTGGGCACCCTGTATCAGTCCAAACAACCCCTTATGGTGAATAGGTTAAAGACAACCTTTATTGAAAGCTATCCTAGTGGTAGCTATGGAGAACAGCCTTCAGGCTAAGTCTTTAAGGAATGTAAAGCAGCTTGTTTAACCAGTCTATAATCTCTTGAATGATCAAATGAAAGGACAACCACACCAGGTATATATTTAAAAAATATGTATTTAAGATAAAACACACCCCTCTAGTCTCTTTATGAGACTGGAGTTCGAAGTACTTAATTTACAAGTTAGCAATCAACAGTAATAGCACAAATACAGATTTAGGCCCTAGGGGCGTACCAAACCATATACCAATAAAGTGGTATAAGAACCACGACTGATCTAGACACAAGGCCTAGAGCCTGTAGAATCACTGGGACCCCAAGGAACCACCCAAGGTAGTGACACAGGGGACCCACGGGGGCCGTGTGCAGTGTGTGAACAGAGCCGTGGGTTCCCGTTAGCTTCTATGGGCAATGACGCAGTTGGAAATTTAAGGATTAAGGACACTTAGAAATGAGTCAGAACCAAACCCTTTTGGACTTAGGAAGTTCTAGGGCTAGCACCCACGGGAGGACCGGAGGGCTTGTGTTACCTCACCCAGGGAAGCCGGATGCATAGGTATCTTTTGGTGTCGGGTCGCGTCGTCGATTTCAATGGGAGCTGGCGAAGAAGTACTGCTGCCGTAAAGAGAAGAAGTGCCCAAAGCAATCCAAGCCTGGATCTAGGATGGAAGGAACCTGAAAGCAGAGGGGACAGAGTCTGGGTCATTTACCAGTGACCAGGGGCACGATTGACCAATGCCCACAGATGTCGGGTGCTTCAGGTGAGTTGATGGGTGTCTTGACTCTTCATCCACCAGGTCCAGGAGGTGCCAATGACAACCAGGAGCTGGATTTGAGCTGTTCCACAAAGTCTGTTGAGTTCTGCGGTGTCGGCGACCAGATTGGACCCAACAAGCCTTGGTAACGGCAAGTCACTGAGAATCAGAGACAGGACGGAGGTGCGGACCAGCAAGGTCTGGGGGACTCACCCAGTGACGGTAAGTCAGGGCAAATCTGGAGCAACCAGGAAAGCTCAATCAGAAGAGGAGTTGCCTTCGTGGGGACCTACTAGCCAATGGGCTAGCGATCGCGAAGGAGCCTCAAGCGGTTGCACTTGAAACTGACCCACGGGTCACTCCTGGAGTGCAGGCCAGCAATCTTCGGTGCAGGAGATGCACAAGGCTGGGGCTGCTCGGAGCCCAAAGCACAACTTGGAGGAAGACCAGAAAGATGATGTTGCTGCAAAAGTTCACGGTGTCCAGGGGTCACGGTTGCACGTCACCCACGATAGCCATGGGCCTCAGCTTTGCTGTGGACTCAGAGTAGCCTCGGGGAAGTCTGGAAATCCACCTCTGGTGATGCAAGGACTTTGGCGTCCGGCGGGAGCTTCAGCAATGCAGACTGGTCAGCTGCTTCATTGGTGCCTGCCAAGCAGGGGAGTCACTCCTTGACCCCAAGGGAGATTTCTTCAGTCTTCTAAGCAAAGTAGAATGTCGAAGGTCCAGGATATATATTGCAGAGTTTCGTCCAGGGTAATCTAAAGTCGCAAGGACTGGGTTCCCATACTTATACTAAGTTTGGGGGTTGGACATACTCTAGGGACCCACCTATGGGATGGTTTAGAAAGAGGGATGGTTACACCCATTTCCTTTGTCCAGTTTCATGCCAGAGCAGGGGCAGGTAGCCCCTGCAACTGGTTTGAATTGGACTATGCACAGGGACACCAAGTGTGGGACTTCAAAGCACCAGAGAGTGCTCCCGCCAAGCCCCAATACACATCTGCCTGTCTGGGGAGGTGGGGAGGTGGTTACACCTCCCTGGGACAGGAAACTTATTTTCCAGGCCTCCCCTGCCGGAGTTTTAGTCAGCAGCAGGAGGCCAGACCCGTGTCTGTGGCAGAGGCATCCATTTTGTGATGCCAGGGCTGTAGAAAGTCCTACCGGGTTAGACCAGTGTGAACATGTCTCTCCCTCTAGAAGGGTGGAATGCTACCTCTGCCACCAGAACTGGTGGGGGGGGGGGGGGTAGTGTTCCAAAGCGTTTGACACCAAACATGAAATTTTTCCGTGCAGCCATCCCAACGTTAGCATTTACCGCAAGGTTATAATGCACTTAAGAGTATATGGTCAGGCTGCACCACAAACAGCATCAGAGGAGGTACTCAGAATGCTGCAGAGGGGCTCTGCTCCTGAGGGGCACCCTCTCACATAAAAACCAAGCACTCTGCCTTCAGGATTCTTAAGGCCTGCCATGGGAGTGACTTATTGGTTTTATATGTGTGTACAATGGTAGTGATATAGGTAGCCTATACCACATTAAGGGGTGCAAGCACCACCTTACTCAGGCTGCAGTAGCAGACCTGTGGTGCCATTTTGGAGTGCTTACCTATGCCCTAGGTACATAGTATAACATATACTAGGGGCTTATAAGGCACTCCAGATTTCAATTAGAAATGTACCTATTGTACATTGAAACAATTTTACAAAGAAAGCAGATAGACTGGGGCCCTGAATAGCAGGATCCTAGTCCAACTAAGTCATAAACCAGCAAAACACCAGGCAAAAAGTGGGGGCAACCATATAGTCAGATTCCACCTTCCTACAAATGGTCAATCTAAGAACAAACCAGGGGGACCGGGAAGCTTTACTGTTGGAAATAACGGAAGTAAAATCAAAGTTACCCAATGTATTAGTGACAGGGTTAGTAAGAGATGGGAGGCAAGTCGGCTGGCCCATTTTGAATACGGCGAAGAGTGCAGCAAGTTGCTGGCTTGAAAAGCCAAAAATGATCAGGTGAGAAATAGGGTAAAGCAGGTCAGGTGTGAGCAAACGGGTACCCTACTAGGTGATAACAAGTGGAAGCCATTTTTAGGTATTTTGGAAATGTGTACCAGGAAGAGTTGGACATCACAGAAGAAGGGGCAATGGCTTGGCTGAAGAAGGACTGTGTTGAAGCCCTAATGGAAGATAAAAGTCAGAGGTTGAACGAAAAGATGAACATGAGGGAAGTAGAACAGGTAATTGGGGAGGGTAAGAAAGGGAAGGCACCCGGACCGGACGGCTTGCCTCATGTAGTCTACAAAGTTTTAGCTAGTACATTAATACCAATTTTAGTCTATATTTTTAATGAGATGTTTATGACTGGAGTGGACAGTTGTTCTAGTCTCTGAGTAAGGACTCCAGAGATGTCAGCCATGCAATTTTGGAGAGCACGGAGCAGACTGTGGGTGCCTCGAATAGACTCTAGGTGGTCCCTAATGGGACTGAGGTACCCTCGACTCCCATCCAGACCAACCCCACCCGGACCTGACCAGCCATCTCACACTGGACTTCTACCACACTACGTTGAAATGTTAACAAGGGGTCCTCAAAGTCCTGGGAGACAGCTGTGTGGTAGGTGGTGGCTGCTGGGTATTTAGTGCTGCTGGTGGAGCAACCACAACGCTGCTGAATGTCCCCGGTTCTGGAGATGGGCTGCCAATGGAGTCGAGCAGCTCTTGAAGGGTGTCCTCGTCGATTGTTCAGAGGTCTTCTTCCTCTTCATCATTGAAGAGTGGGACAGGCTGCTGAACAGGAGGTGATGTATCTTCTTCTGCAATGTAAAGGGCAGATTCTGTTGTAGGTGTTTGTCCACTTTGGTCAGGCATTTAAGCAGTTTACAAGCAGAGTGCATCCATTCTCTGCTTTTCTATGCCTCACCTATTGCAGGTGGATCACTGACAGAATATCGAAGGTCAGAATATCGACCTACAACAATATGGCAGCAAGAATATCGAAATCCTATATACATTATGGTAAGTACAAAAATATTGAGAAAAACAATATTGTTGTCCAAAATATCGTTGTTAAAAATATTGTTTTTAATTAGTTACAAAAATAATGTAAAATAAAGTAAATAATATATATAATTAAAATAAACATAGTTAAACATATTTTAAAATGTTTAAAAATTATAAATATTATGTATATAATTTATAAATACATTAAATATATACATATAATATATACACTTACTTATTTATATGTTTTAATAATTATTTTAATAACATAATTTTGTTTTTAAATATAAATTATAAATACATCTATACACATAAACCAATTAAATACATATATGTAACACATTAAAAAAACTATAATTATTTTTAATCTTTTTAAAATCAAGTATATACATTAGCTAAAATAATACAAAAATGTTAGACAGACGAGGGAATAAAATTACTATTCCAACTCCAAACAGTGCAACAGTAGGGTAAATGTTGGATAGCGGAGGGGTTAAAATTGCTATTCCCACTCCAATGAGTGCAACAGTAGAGAAGGTGTTGGATAGCGTAGGGAAAAAAATTACTATTCCCACTCCAGAGAATGCAACAGTAGGGAAAGTGTGGGATAGTGTAGGGGTAAAAATTACTATTCCCACTCCAGAGAGTGCAACAGTAGGGAAAGTGTTGGATAGCGTAGGGGTAACAATTACTATTCCCGCTCCAATGAGTGCAATAGTAGGGAAAGTGTGGGATAGCGTAGAGGTAAAAATTACTATTCCCACTCCAGAGAGTACAACAGTAGGGAAAGTGTGGGATAGAGTATGAGTAAAAATTACTATTCCCACTCCAGTGAGTGCAACAGTTGGGAAAGTATTGGATAGCGTAGATGTAAAAATTACTATTCCCACTCCAGAAAGTGCAACAGTAGGGAAAGTGTGGGATAGCGTAGGGGTAAAAATTACTATTCTCACTCAAGAGAGTGAAACAGTAGGGAAAGTGTTGGATAGCGTAGGGTAAAAATTACTATTCCCACTCCAGTGAGTGCAACTGTAGGGAAAGTGTTGGATAGCGTAGTTAAAATTAAAAACATTTTTTTTAATAAATAATTATTTAATTATTAAATAACAATACATTAATTATCAATACCAATAAATAAAAAGGAATAATTACTTAATTACAAGTAAATTACTTCCCACCCTATTCCCCTACAAACCCACACCCTGCTACAGAAATAAAACGCACAATGTAATTAAAAATAATTAATAATTCCGAAAAATAATTAATTAATTTACTATAAGTAAATTACTTCCCACCCTATTCCCCTATAAACCCACAACCCTCTACAGTACTAAAACTCATAATTTACATAAAAAAATTACTAACTTCTGAAAATGTTATATATATATTTAAAAACCAGTACAATACTTAACAAAAAATATATAACACATGCATATAAAATACATCATAAAACACATAACACTAATATACATATCGATATTAGCAACATCAATATTTTTGGTATTGATATTACTAACTTCTATATTAACAAAAACGATATGTCTTACCTTCAGGTCGATATTCTGGTCGTCGATATTCTTGATTTCGATATTCTATCCCTACTATATTTAAAACTTGATATTACTGTAGGTCGATATTTAAAACTCGATATTTAGACTCTGCACCATTACAGGCAGCTTTGTAAATGATTGTACAACATCACCGATGTGACATTTGGGTTGATCATGGTTTTGGACAGTTTCCCTGTACGCAAACTGTGAGCCGCCTGTTTCTATGACCATGCTGCACCTGCTAAATCCTCTGTTCAGTGGTGACAGTGGTGCTGGTTGTTTCACAATATTGACAATGCAGAATTGATCAGATTCATGTATCTTTACACTGCATTGTAGATGAGTCACCCCTACTCAGTCAAGTTTGCTTATTGTTTTTAGTTGCTAGGGTTAGAGGTGCAGATCACACTGCAGCCCACCTCAATGTTGGCACTGCCATGTAATTGGTTGTGTGGCATAGGGAGTGCAATCATGCACTTGAGCTCAGGGATGCAATGATATGCACCATAATATGACATGTAGATGTGCTTGATTTCCCATACTCTGACAAGTGTCTATGTGTTTGAAGTTGGCCAAATCACATTGACACGTCATTCACATTGATACATGTACAAGTCATTCCCTCTATTCAGTCACCCTTGCACTTTGGTGCATTGGCCATGGTAATAAGTTGCAAGCTGGAGGAAATAGGACTCTGAGGCAGGCTAAGGGAATTTGTGCATTGTTGCCCAGCAGACGTTTTTGTTGACTCACTGGGGAGGCATATTCACAATGAAGTAACGGATGAGGTGTTCGCCTTCCGGGATTAACGTAGCACTCCACTACTTCAGAAACACAGGCTGTACCATATTTGCAAGATTATGGTGCAGCCCTACGTTTCACCCTGTGATGGCGCTAAACATAGTAGCCTAGCATCAACACAGGCACCTTTGCACCACAGTGCAAGGGTGGCTGCATTCAGGGCAAGATTGGTTATGTGCAGGGAGATCTATCTTCCTGCACAAAAACAATCTTTAAATTACGTTTTGTAAGTTTTATGTGTGCTGCTTAATGCATGGCTTAACACTGTCTTGTAAATAGGGCAAAGCCATTATCACCATCCCAATGTCACTGAAAGTGATGTTGGGGTGGCAATAGGGGCTTGTAAATATGCCCCTTGGATGGATACATGGATGATACATGCTGCTCTGCTCAGTGTAATTGTATGCCTTTGTCAGTGGAAGGATGTTTACAGACAACAGTAGCTATGCATTTTTTCACTGCCGCTCTTGATATACCTATGGGCCAGTTTCCATGCATGTCAATGTGTCTTGGACATCCCAGACCAGGAACAAGATGACAATGACATACTGCTAAATGTACGACACATGTGGATACTTCAATGTGGATGACTGCATGTTGATGGATAGGGTCAAGGTGACATGTAGCAAAATGACATGCATTACTTCCACATTGTGAATGGGGATCATTGTTATACTTCACTTAACATGCACGTGACAGGGAATGTGTGGGTCCAGGAGCATGGCAAACAGAACAGACATGTTGTGATTTTAGGGAACAAATTTCTGAAATGCGGAGTCCTTACACAGTACATTTCAATGCATATCCCTTCTACTCATAGTTGAACAGCACATTTGCCCTCCAGAGTGTTAATTTTTGAAAATAGAGAATGTGCACATTTTCAACAGAAAGGGCATATTAACAATTGTTTGGCAATGCATGTCATTAAGCCAAAAAGGGTAACAACATGCGTTGTCACTTTATGCACGCTGGTCTGCACCATATTGACTACAGTATGATGCAGCGCTGTGTTCCCCCCTGCACTTGCACAAGATTTAGCAGCCTAGTGCCAAAGCAGGCACCCTTGCATGATTTTGCAGGGGTGCCTGTGTTGTGGGGAAGATTATGTATGTACAGGATGGTCCCCCTTCATGCACATGAACAATCTTCCCCTCAATGCGGACACCCTTGCACGATGGTGAAAGGATACCTGCATTGGTGGTGGGCTGCTAACTTTTTTCCCACTGCAGGGTGGTTCACACGGCTGCATCATATTGTTGTCATTGAGATGCAGCTCTGTGTTCCCAATTTAGCTGAGTGTGGTGTTGAGCCAAGGAGGCTAATGCAACACTCAGCCACCTCTCAATATGTCCCTTTGCTTGTTCATGTAGCCCAGAGTTGGGAGACACATGAATGGTCATTTGTCTATATTTTTAAATATTTATATGTGCATGTGTGCTAAATTAGAAGTCTCTGACACCACCATTATGTGCTCTCTTGATATGTATTCAACAGCTAAAGGGACATGTGGATGTACCCTCAAGTACCTATGTATCTGCAATTTGATCTGCACACAGTGTGGGTGTGTAATGAGACATATTTAGTTTGACAAGAGCAACTTCAGTCCCCCCCCGTCCCTGGTTTTTACTAACCCTGTTGCTGATTTAGCTGGTCATGTTCAGAACTATCCTGTCCCTAGACTCCCACCACCTACTCCTCGTAGATGACTGCGGACACCTGTTCCTTCTGTGGCGCTGGACTCCCACCTGTGGTCTGCAGTGCTGCCTGCCGATTGTTGGACCTTTTCCATTTGTTCTTGCCAGGGCCGGACTGGCCGTAGTGGGCATCGGGCAGTCCCCCAGTGCGCCGCACGGGTGGGGGCCGGTTTTGGGCCCCTGGGGGCCATTTTTGTTACAGGGCCGTTTCGGGCCCTGTAACAAAATCGGTCGAAAACCGGCCCTGGCAAAGAGCTTGGCGGCACCCCCAAGTTGGGGGGTGGCCGGGAGGTGGGGGGGCGCCCGAGCACTTTGCCAGGGCCGGTTTTGGTTCCAAGTCCGGCCCTGGTTCTTGCGCTTGGCATCATGCTAGCACTTCTTGCAGTTGGCCACTGTCCTCTTGACCTCTGCTACTGCATTCACCTTAGCCACAATGGACTGCCAAATTGCATTTTTGGTCCCCAATGACACCCTGGAGCTGACAAAGAGCTGGTGTTGTTTCTCTATCACCTCCACAATCAGGATCTCATTTTCCTGCTGGCCGAATCTGGTTTTCCTCTTCCTCTTCCCCTGGAACTATGGCTGGTCCTCCTGGCTGTTAGGAGGGTGTACGGTGTTGTTGTCTCCTGCTGAACTCAGTCCAGCATGCTCTATTTTGATTCAAGGTTCAAGAAATGAATTTTTTTGGGTGCTTCTCAGGCTTTTTTGTGGTTTATTTTTCCCACAATGCTTGAAAAAAGTGACATGAGGCTGACTAATGAGCGGTTTATGGCCGCTGACTGGCCGGCCGTCACTTTTTTCATGTTTTCACCAAGCTTTGTATCGCCTTGATGTTGGTGTTACTGACAACATTTGCCACTGGGAGAAGATCCTATCGTCATGTAGCGACGTATTGTAAATACGTTGGTACCATGGCGATAGTTTTCAGCGGTACATGGCGGTAAGAAAACTGTTGCTAACTAACGCTAGCGTTAGTTTGCGACAATTCTTGTCAATATACCCCCATGTTGCAAAGGTGCATGCATTGAACCAGGCAGCCTGCTGGTGCACCAGTGCTAAGGAGAGGGCAAAACAGTGTTTATCTTAGTAGATATGGTACTTTCCTGATGTTTCCATCTCTCACAATGTAGAGTGCAGCAGCTGCACCTCATTGCATGGCAACATTGTAAATCTTCCAGTGTCACATGCACTGCATTAGTAATGGTCATTGCATGGCTTCTAGAAACTAGAATGTGTATCATCATGGAGAAAGATTGGAAATAACATTTAACTTTGACTGAAAATGGTGATCTTACCATGAAAATTTTAGGGAAAGTTTCGATTTTCACAAGGAAACTCACCATCTCAAAATATTCTTAAAATCTCTTGTTATTGTGAGAATTTTGCATGCTAGTTATGAGAATAGAGTATACAAAAAGTTAGTCCGGCAAAAATATTATGGCTAAATATCACTAACCACAATATTGTGAAGGTAAGTGTATATTGATAAGTATGGATTTACAATACTTACCTCTATATACTTCATCAAGTTATATATGTGGAGCTAACTATATGTTGATAATTCTTATTTCAATATTTTTGCATGATGATATTTAAATTAAATATTCCGATATTAAACCTACATATACAACTTTTTCCATCCCTAGCCATGATTGGACCGAAATATGAAATTTATTGATGTAAATTAAAAAAGGGATTGAAGACTTTTATCTACTCATATGTATTTAAGCACTGCATGCACATCCACCTGTCTTGGCCATGTTACTAGCGTTATATGTACTAGCAGTATATGCATACGTCTGCAGTCTCCTACATACATTACAAACATGTAATCAGTGCACAAAGTGGTTTTATGACCCTATATCTGTATTCTTTGCTGAGACATACTGGTGTAAATGAGATGCACAGTCCTCAAGTCACTGGCTTTGTGTCATTGAATGCTTCGCAGTTGAAAATATGAGCGAATAAAGAGGTATTTAATTGAGCTCTTCTCTTTGGGTCAGTCATTAAATTAAATGCATGAGACTCTGCTCTATCTGTGTTCCTACTGTGCTCAGTTTTAGGTTATTCGTGCTCCTATAAACCACTGGAACTTTTTTAAAAAGCATGAAAATAAATTGTTGCAGGTTCTTTTAAATGTAAAGTCTTTGGTTTATGCATTTCCTACTCATTGACATTTTGAAGGCGAGCAAATGGGGATGATTAATGTTTTTATTTCAAGCCCTTTGATCCTGCTGTCTCCTGTTCTTTGTGTTCTGTTTTATTATGTTAATGTCGAAGAGTCTGGATTTTCCCTTGATCTGTGTTCTCTTAGATCTTTACCCTTAGTACTTATTATCTCCAATTTCTGAGTTCAATTAACATGCTAAATCAGGAAACCACTGCTGGTTGTTATGCCTTTTTCTTAAGTCTCCCTTCTGTTTTGTAGCTGAGCAAGAAGAAATAGGATGCCTTGCCCCTCTCAAAATGTAGAGGGACCTTTTCACAAAGGCATTTTCGATTACGGAAAGGGGCATATCAACAATAACCGGCGATAATTATCGCTCAGCGCTATTAGCGTGAGGATAATTATCGCCAGCTAGCGTGAATTTTTATCGCTGAGATAGCGTGCTATTAGCAACGCTTATCTCAATAGCGATAAAAATCCTCACGCTAACAGGCTAACGTGAGATTATCGCTGGAAACCCAGCGATAATCACACGTTACCTTGTTGATAGGGACAGGAAAACTTAGCCATCATATCCTCCTTCCATAGCATATCATGGCTAAGTCTGAAAATTAGCAGACGTAAAAAAGCAGCGTTAACCGCGGTTAGCGCTGCTTTTTTTGTCTCTAACAGGGTTAGCGACATTCTTGATAATAGGAGAAATGTCGCTTAGCGACATTTCTCCTATTATTTTACTCTGGAACGCCCCCTTTGCATCTCATTAGAGATGCAAGGGGAAGCGTAGAGTAAAAGGGTGCTAACATGCGAATTTGCGTGTTAGCACCCTGTTGTTGATAGGGTGCTAGTTTTATCTCTGCTTTTTTGGCTTTTAAAGCCAAAAAAGCAGAGATAAAGTCCTTGTTGATATGCCCCGTAGTACTTCTGTAGAACTCTTGACATACTCTTACATCCCCTTGTGAATTGGCCACAATGTATCTAAAGCTGGACTAATTTGGGAATATTCACATACAGTTAGACAAAACAGTACCCTCGTTCCACTTTTAACAACTGGAATTTTGTCTTTTCAGGGAAAGTTCACAAGGCATGTAAAAGTACATAAAAGAACGCTCAAATAGTACCTCTTCCAGAATGCATAATCACTTTTTTGAATCAGCTCCACAATCTCTACTCACCACCTGAATTTATATATTTTATGAAACTCAGTTGGAATTATAAATTACAGATTCCTTTGATAATTACAAACAGCTGGAGGGTGAATAGGAGCATATTTTACTGTACTGAAAGCCAATCTTTAAAAAATAACCATTGTTTCTTTCCTAGCCAATAAGCCAACAAGTAAAATGAGGATCTGCAGAGAACACGTTTAGGGGCCTTGTCGTGAACGAGGTCTGTGTCTACCAGGTTGCTATACCAAACTGCTCTGGGAGTGAGACGGACAGAGGACCATATTATCAAGGAACGGTGATAAAATTATCGGCGCTTTAGCGGCAGGAAACTGCCAGTAAAGTGGCGATAATGGGCTTGATAATATGCCCTTGTGAATTCCCATAGAACCCCAGGTTCACACCAGAACCTGGGCTTCTATGGAAATTCACAAGGGCATATTATCAAGCCCATTATTGCCGCTTTAGCGGCAGTTTCCTGCCGCTAAAACTGCGATAATGTTATCGCCGTTCCTTGATAATATGGCCCACAGTTCCAACAAAATAGAGTAAAAATTGAGGGCCTTATTTATGAGGACTTGCGACAATTTTGCACTTCCGTGGCGTCCTTTTTTGTGACACATCGGCGGTGTAAAACATGCCTCCTATGCGCCCTATTTACAAAGTGACGCATCTAAGCAGATGCGTCACTTTGTAAACCCCTGCGCTACATTATACCTGCGTCAAGTATAATGTATGCAGGGTATGCGTTACCACGTAAGTAAGCCTCGTAGAAGTGACACAATGAAATCTACGAGATTTCACTGCGCCACTTCTAGGGTGCAAATGCATCAAAATCTTACGCCTGGCTCACAGCAGGCGTAAGACTGACACAGGCCCTTTCACATGGGGCTTGCCCTATGTGAAAGGACGTATTGCTGGAGTTGCGTCACTTTTTTGACACACTCCAGCAATGCGTCACTTTTGCGCCTACAGATACGTCAGAAATACTGACGTATCTGTAACTCCTTGCGACATGATGCATCATACAGTAAATATGATGCATACATCATGTCGCAAGGAGGGTGCACGTAGAAGTGACGCATCGCTGCTTTTACGCAGCGATGCGTCACTTCTCATAAATGAGACCCTGAGTATTTGGGAAATATGTCTACTCCACATTTCATGCAAAAATGGCAAATATGTGTTTGATTTTGAGCAAAACAAGGAAATATTTACAAACTTCCTATTTTTTATATCTAATGTACTCAGGGGGTGCTCTAAGTCTTCAGGAGCCTACAATAGAGCAAACCCTGGGTTGACGGCCCCTTTGTGAGAACAAACCTTTGTTTCTGCTGGATTGCACAGTTGATGTACACATATTACAAAACATTTAAATTTAGTGATGCTTCAAAATATCCCTTTTGCCTTTCCTAACTAGCTAGTTAACATCCCATGTATCCCAGCCCGGTTTGCTGATCTAAGATCCTTGCCAGTACTCACTCCAAATACCCCTCACTATCTCCAGTGTCTGGCCTCTTGCAAGCCCAACCCCACCCAGTTCTGTATAATCTGGTAGAAGACAGAGAGAGGCACATACTACTGCAGCCACCGCTAGGAGGAGGAGCAAGTTACTCAGAGACGCTCCCACCACCACAGGCAGCCATGGTCTGTGCTGCTGATTGCTCCAAGGGGGGCCCACTGCCTAAAGGGACCAAATGCGGTCCATGGCAGTCTGGCACCTCATGGTTAGCCTCAGGGGAGAGGTGCCTTGAACCATGGGTCGGTGAGGTGGGATCAGTCCAGATGGGCTATATACCAGTCTTTATAGTAGTGACCTGCAGCAACTCAGGCAAAACAGCGCTAAGCATTCTACATGCCTCAACAAGCAAATATCAAGTTTAATGTCTGTCTGGAGTGTTCAGCGCAAGAACCAACACAAATACAACCAGCATCGGACTGAGCCCTGATGGGTGTTAGTAGTTCTGTGGAAAGTGTGGGCCAGGTCCCACGGCAGTGGCTGAGCCCCGAGGTTAGCGCTAGCCACCCGCCTAGGATGTATGCAGGATACTTTTGGTATTCACAGAATGCACTTACTACTTTTGGTATTCACAGAATGGATTTACGACTACTAACTTTATGTCCGCACTCGGGCCGGAGATTCCGGTTTGGAGGCGGGACTTCCGGCCCGGAGGTGGGACGTCCGGCCTGGAGGTGGGGATTCCGGCCCGGAGGTGGAGATTTCGGCCATGGCTAAATCTCCTCCACCGGCCGGAATCCCCTCCCCCGGGCCGGAATCCCCACCTCCGGGCCGGAAGTCCCACCTCCGGGCCGGAGATTCCCGCCCGAGTGTGGACGTAAAGTTAGCAGTCGTGAATCCATTCTGTGAATACCAAAAGTAGGAAGTGCATTCTGTGAATACCAAAGGTAGTACGTTTAGGATTTTGTCTTAAGTTAGTTCTGCGAATTGGGCCCTGGGTGTCTGATTTAGTAAAAATGCTACAGCAGCTGCACAAACTGGAGCTGTCAAAAAGTAGGGTGCTGTCATCACATATGGGATACGCAAAATAAATTGGCTACCAAGCAGTACCTCGGCAGGCCCAATTTTAAGGGTAATGAAGGAAACAGACCTACCAACCCTTCAGTATAGCCACCATGCCTTACCGTGTGCCCTAGACTCAGTTTTGGGACAAATCCACTGTAGTTTGTATAAACAAATCTTCCAACAACCACAATACGTACATCACTCCAGATTAAGGCTAGAACTGGGGCTTGTGTTCCAGTCACTCAATTGTCAAGTTTCTATGATGAAGTTTTATGTTTGGGCCAGGAACGCCCAAACAAAAATAATTAAACGGCCTACTAAATCATTTCTTTGAATCTCCAGGTAATCTCTGGTTCCGTCAAGAAAGGAATGCCATGATGACTCTTCAAATTAAAGAAACAACCCTCCAGACAGGGGAGAGACCATACTCTGCCTAAAAAAAAGATGAATTGGCAATTGAAGGATATTTCAAACGAGCAGGACCTACTATTAGCAGGTCACTCAGCGCTGATTTGAGCTTTAAATGACACTTACCTTGCTGGGAAGCCGCAAGCGTATCTTCTGGAAGCCATAAATGAGGAAATGCGCAGACAGATTCAGTAAATGCGACTCCTAATGCTGCCAATAAAAGATTTCGATGCAGTCTTGGTGGGCCATGGAGGCAAAATATATTGTTGGCTATGTTACTATATACATGAGTCATGGTTACACCTGTTATGCTACTGTCCCGCTTTAGCCCATCAGAGGAGATTATTGAGCTGATCAGTTTTCCTGGTCTTAAGGGCCCGTACATACCAGGAAGCCTCCTCAACTTGGTTTACAAACATTGCCCCTCGGTCACTGGCAAAATGCCCCAGATTTGTCAAATTACTCAGGCAGCAACTCTCCCCACCCTTGGTTGGCACTCACAAGCAAGGGTAAAAAAATATAACTAATTATGCTGCCCGAGCACTGTCTGACAAGAGTCCATCTGCCTGCCCCCAGAACCTGAGGGTGGTTTCTTAATCTTAGCCCTGAACTGTTCTCGAATGCACTGACTGTTCAAAATATAGTGCATTGTCTCTTTACCTGATTCACAAACAGGCTCCTTGCACAAGACATTTTAAAAACTGAACAGATTTTATGTGTTTTTTTCTTAGTGTAATGGTTTCTATGAACTAAACAATAAAACTTACTGAGCTACAACCTGGTAGAATAGTTTGAAATTCTTTAGCACTTTTAGATCACATATGCAAAAGAGCATCACAAAACAGCAATTAAGCTGAGAGCAATCTCTTCATTCTGCTGGCACAAAGAAGAGTTTGCCATATTGTTCTGCAGTGGTGAGTTTACATATTATATAATGCACCATTTCTACAATGACTAAGGTGCCAATTATTTTTTGAGAGCAGAAGTCAACGATAGCAATCAATATGGAGCTCAAGTGTTTTATAAGAAGAAACCCTTTAACATCACTAGAAAGGTACAAGCAATGAATGAGGCATGCAGGTGAACTCATTGGCACAGCAGATGTGGGTTTTATTTTAAGGTAATGTTTGCAGTGGTTGATTCCCACACTGTCAGTGCATGCTCTTAATATTTGGACTAAATCAACAGAAATAAACAGATGTATACAATTGATTGGGCACGTAATTGTAACATATTTAATGCAAATCAAAATTAAAAGGCATATTTTGAGGATCATGGGATGATGTACTAAAACCAGGTTTACAGATTACTTTTATTTTTTTCATTGAAATCCATATAACAAGTTTTTTATCCATACATACGTCCTTAAAATTCATTAAATATGTCTACTGATACATAATTGTTAAATAGCACCGATTCGCTGGAAAACAGTAAATCCTAAAATGAATAAAAGATAGACAATATAAACATTTAAGCCAGTATTCAAAAAATGAAATGCATAATATCTTGGTGCAACATCCACAGCCAATAATTAACACAAACTCCACAATTGATTAGACCTTAGAAACCTTAAGCATATCCAGAGAAATCAGCGAATATGACCAAAATACTAATTCATCCTGTATTAATTAATATAGCTATGTTACAAGAAAATATAAAATGTCGTATAATAAATTAAAATGCAGATATTACAATACATAGGAGTCGAACGTGCTGAAAATACCTCCTGACATATAAGCTAGATTTTGAGATCTTAATCAAAATAGGCTGCCTAAACCCTCTCAAACTTCTTAAGTCTGCCAATTCGCAGAGCATAGGCTTGTTTGCTTTTTTTAACCTGCTTCGTTTTCTGGACCCATTCATTTTTAGATGGTATAAGATCCGATCACCATCTCTGGAGCAAGAGTGATCTGGCGACAGCCATTGCAATATATACTAATTTGATCATCTTGTCTGAAAGCAGAATGTCTGGGTCATAGCCAAACACTATCAGCTGAGTATTCAAACCTATTGTAATGAAGCATTCGGCTTCCAAATAGTGAAAAATGTAATTCCAGAACCTCTTGATAAAGGAGCATTGTGATATGATATGTGTCCAATTGGCTGAAGGATGGTGGATGCAACAAAAACACTACCCAGATTGGTTGGGGTAAAGCTTAGATCGAAAAAGTGGAGTTCTATAAAGTAGCCATTTACTAAAAAAAAACATCCTTTGCCAATTAGCCCCCCTTAACGTACTAAAGTTGAGATTATTAACTACTGACCACATACTTGCTGTGATTTCTTTCTCCTCATGTTTTCTCCTTTTCATTATGGCCTTCCCCTCCAGATTGATACCCTTGATAGAGGCTTAACACTTTTTCCCTTCCCCAGGTTTCTTAAATCAATATCTTTTAATAGATCATATACTAAGTATTTCCGTTTGATGATTTGAACCAATTCAAGTTTACTCAGAAACTTACCAAAAATGTTATATGACTCCAGGAGAAGGAAGTCATTTGGAATTAAATGAGACATTTCACCTATATTCAGCCATTTCTCATACCTTAAAAAATCTGAGATTTTCCCAAAGCCAGCCTTGGCCCATTTTTGTGTAATTACAGACGAATATCTGATTCCAGATAGTAAAATAGGACCAGATAACGGAGTTGAGGAGATGCCTGCGGGGATAGAATATCTTCTATAAAAGGCCTGGCATTTGTGGAAAAAACACTGTATACACTTACACCGTACTAATTTAGGAGATTTAACAATTGTTAGTGGGCAGTGGATCTGATTCTCTTTACAGATTAAGTTCATAAAATATTTAATAAAATGACCCGATTGTAATTCCAGCTTAAATCTGGACATATATTGTGCAAAATATGCAAAATAATAATCCCTAAAGTTTGAGAGAGCTAAACCACCATTTTCCAGCTCCTCATATAAAGTGCTAAGTGCAATTCGGGGGACCTTCTTTCCCCACAGAAAAGATGTAAACATAGACTCTAATTTAGCAAAAAAAAGAGGACATTAAAACAGTGAATCGCAGAGAAAAGGAAATTAAACAGCAGAAGAACAGACATTTTAATCAATGCAGCCCTGCCCAAAATAGTTAATGGAAGAGAATTCCATCGGAAGAATAAATCTTGGACTTTCGCAAAAGTGGGGCGAAATTTAAATCATATAATTCAGAAATTTGCGCCATAAAAAACACACCCAGATATCTTTTCGGTTTTGTATTTAGACAAGGGAAAATATCAAAATGTAAATCCGTATGTGCACCACCACACTGTATAATTTCAATTTTTAAAAAATTTATTTTACATCCGCCAAGCGATTCAAATTGCTCAAAGATCTCAAAAGCTTTTGCTTGAACCTCCTTCTCAGGCTTTATAATGAGCATGATATCGTCGGCGTATAATTTCAATTTTGCCATAGTTGGCAGTGGAGGGCAGATATCCATACTGTTCCTAATGGCTATCGCCAATGGCTCGATAAAAAAAGCGAATAGCACCGGGAACAATGGACAGCCTTGTCTAGTCCCCCGTTTAACCTTGACTTGGCCTACCTCCGTGGCTAAAAGTTTAGTAAATATTTTATAGTCAGAACTTAAGAGCGCGATGGGACGATAAGAATTAGGGTCTTCACTATCCTTACTGTTGGACTTGGCCCTTTTTGCAGGGTCATCCCTAAACTTTTTGCCTCCCTACAGTATTTTTTCTGACCTGTTGTTGGCTGTTTTATGACTCTGGGCACCTTACCACTGCTGACCAGTGCTAAGGTGCATATGCTCTCCCTATAGTAAAGTGTACCTGTAATTGATGTTCATGATTGGTTGACTGGATTCACTGTCAGTCCCCAGTAGAGTGCACCAGGGGTGCCAGGGCTTGTGAATGCCAATGCTGCTGGTGGGCTTGCAGCGCTGGTTGCGCCACCCACGGAAGCGGCCTTGTAAAGTGTGTCTAGGGTCTGCCACCGCAGACCCTGTGCGCGGTCCGGGACCGTCGCGCTGACTGCGCAAGTGCCCCCACTTGCCAGTCCCTAAACCTTCCCTTACCTACATATTAGCCACCCCTCTGGTAGGCCCAAGGGCAGGGTGCATTGTAGGCATAAGGTAGGACATGCCCTGATGTGTGTGGCATGTCTTAGTAGTGAATTACAGCCATTTTCGTTCTTCACTATTGAAGGCTACCTGCTCTCCATAGGCCAGAATGGGCTGCCGGGATCACGCCAACGCTGTGACCCCAGTGGACTCAGAGAGCATGGTAGAAGTGTCAAGTTTAGTATGCCTGAACTCAGGATGATAAAATACTTCTTCTAGTCAAGTTTATTTTAATATCCTGGGTTTGTAAATACTACTTTTAGAAAGTTAGTATTTACTGACCTGACCATCTCAGTCCGCCTCTGCTGTGTGTATGTGTTCTGCCTGGCAACAGTGAGGAGCAGGGTTGGGGAATCCCCAGAGACAGGTTGGCTGCCAGGTGGTGGGTAGAGAGATTACACCTGGATGGGTGGGAGGAGTACACCTTGACTCTTGAATAGACCTGTGCTCTGCCACCACAAAGCCGGCGCCACCCCCTGTGGGGCGGCTGATGTCTCTGCCCTGCTGCTGAAAGGAAAGAGCAGAGTCACCATAACAAAGTGCTCCAGAACTGGACTGAGCCAGGCCTAGGCCCCCTGGCGCTAAAGAACAAAAGAATCATGGTATAAAAGTAGGAGCCTGGCTCCTAAGAAATCAGAATCCTGTTTACCACAAAGAACCTCTGCCCGACTAGAAGGAGAAGGAGACGCTGGAGGAGCTGGCCTGCTGCCTGCCTTGCTGAGAAAGGAGAGGAAGAGACTTACTGAAAAGACTTTGCTACTTTGTGCTTGAACATTCTCCAAGGGCTTGATCTGAGCTTGCCCCCTGAACTGAACCCCAGGAACAGTGGGTTCTCTGTGCTTCTTGCTCATCCTCCAATTCGAGCCGTGTGGGCATCCCGCTGGAAAAGAGACTGCGCCCCTCATCGCCCCTCCTAGGGCCGTGACACTCAGGAGCTCGCCTGCCGCAATCCCGTGAGAGCCCCGCTCCGTCCGGAGCCGCTCTCTGTCCCCGGGCCAGGCCGCCTGCACCCCTGTCACCGCCTGCCATTGGAGTGCGCTGAACGCGCTATCACCCCTCCTGCCGGAAGCCGTCCGACGACTGTGACCCACGCCGGGTCACCCAGCTGCACTGACCGTGCCCTGTGACCCCGCTTCGCTATCCCCGGACATCTCAGGCCGCGCCGCCCCCGCTGTGGAGACCCTCCTGCACCGCCGTGCTAAAGGGTCGCTGGCCGCGCCTGCCTACGTGCCCACACCTGCTGATTGAGGACCCAAGAACACTTCCCGAGCTGAGAGTCGCACCGACCTGTGCTGACTCTCCACATCACGAAAGAAGTTCCAGTATCGGGCTCGGGGCCCGCAACGCCTTATTTCCCCGTTCGCAGGAACCGATCTCTGTGAGTACTGGAACTACAAGTAAAGAGACTACGAACTATCCATTTGAAACTACGAACCAAGAACATTTGCCTGCTTTACAACCTGGTGGCCTAGCGAAAACGTTATTGGTCTTGTGATAAGTCTGCTGAGATATATATACCTTATTTTTACATAAAGAAAGCGTATTTTTATATATATCCAAGTCTAGTGTCCGTTTCTGGGGGGATTGATGTATTTACTGTGTGTATGATTGTAAGTGCTTAACCAACAACGCCTGAGGAATCGCCTTGGCTGCTCACGCCACGCACCTAGAGGGTGAGCAAGGGTCATTCGCGAGGGGTTATCCTGCGCCCTGACGTGGAGGAGAGGGTTCCTGCTTGACTCAAGGGCAACCTTGCGCCAACCAGAGATCCCCGACTCTAACATTGTTGGCAGCGGTTGGGATTTCGGATTTGCACTTGTAATTTGCATACAGTGAATTATTAATCACCAGATAGTGAGAGCAGACCAAATAACGCAGCCACAGGTTTGTAATTGTTGAACTTTGTTGAGACATCTGCCATTAATGCAACCATGCCTGGCTCGCACTCCGCTGGAAGAGCACTCTCTGTGATTTCTGGAATAGATGAGGTGGATTGGGAGAGACTGGAAGGCTACACGATGGAGCAATTGAAAGGCTACAGTGTAAAATTCAGAGTCCCCCATGCTGGATGCAAGAGGAAGCCCCAGTACACCAAGGCGTTGAAAGCCTGGAAGGAGTCACGAGACCTACGGAATGCGGGGGACATCGTTCCACCCGACAACCTTGAGGAGCCCAGCAGAGTCCGGTCGCCAGAGGAGCTGGCAGACAGGGCAGCAGACAGGGCGCATGCAATGGAGATGGCAAAGTTGGCAGGACAAATGGAAATGGAGAAGAAGAAGTTGGCCTTGGAGGCACAACAACGCCAAATGGATCATGATCTAAAAATGAGGGAGTTGGATCTCAAGATCAAGAGTTTAGACCGCTCTCCCTCTGGTGGCAGCAATATTGAGTTTTACAGTGCTAAGAGAGTAGTACGCACACCCAGAGATGTGGCGCCTGACTTGAAGGAGGGGGTTAACATACACCAGGAGGTTCAAGGGCATGAGGTAGCTCCAGTAGTGCGCAGTATCCCTGAAGGGAATAGGGTAACTGGCGCAGGGGTTCATAGTCCTAGTGGAGGGAGGGACACTCTACTGACTCTAGCTGAGAGGTACAGGGAGAGGGGTTCCCCCAACATTGAAGTCCTGGTGGGTGAGTGTGAAGACCGCCCAGAAGAGTGTGGGTTGTGGGACAGAGACAGTCAGATACTGTCTTGCCAGTCTCAGGAGAGTGGTGTGGAGTACGTGTGTGAGGCACTGGATGGAAAGGTGAAGGATAGTTTGGTTAACCCTGCTAGGGGGCTGTGTGATCCAATTGTGGGAGAGCATATTGTAAGTCCCTGTTTTCCAGAGCTATGCCAACACCTGTGTGAGGGTGAGTTCTCTGACCGCAGAGAGCCCACATTGGGGGCAGACCTTTTGGTGGAGTCCAGAGGGTCTGGAAAGGCATTGGGGAGTGATCCCACGATGAGTGGTCCAGGTATCTTCAAACCCAGTGTGGTGGAAGTGGCTCAGAGTAGCCCAGCTAGGTCCTGTAATAGTGAGAGGGGTGTAGGGCCTCACGTCCTGTCTGTAAGGGGAAGGAGTGAGAATGGGTTATGTCCCGGTAGTGCCCAACCTCAGTCTCAGAGCTTGGATGGTTCTTTGAGGGAACACCAGGTGGGGAGCCTAGTCTGTCCTGAGGGGCTGCCCGTCGTGCGGGATCCCCTAGTGTCTGGTGAGCTAGGAGTGTCTGTAAGCAGGCCTCCATCAGTTCTGGTGTCTGGCAGTACCGCTCCAGTTGGGAGGGTGCAGAGGTCCAGATTGAGGGGTGAGAGGGGGAAAGAGTCCCCAGTGGAAGAACCCGTGGGTCAGGGGCCAGCCAGAAGGGCTGCGTCCCCCGTGAGTGACCATGGTGACACCACTTCTGTCCTGGGGGACCTTCAGGCACTGTCAGATGGACAGGGGTCGGGAGATCAGCGCCAAGCAGACTGTTGCACGACACAGGAGTTATGTGTCACCCTCAGGGGGGGCATGCGTGCTCCCCGGGAAGTACTGGTGCGCCAGGCGAGCGTTCAACCGCATGGGTTGGTCCCAGGGTTGGGAAGCCAGGTTCAGGTGTTGTCTGACCTGGAGGGTGGGACTACTGTAATCAGTGTCCTGACCCATGTTGCTTCTGGGGGTACCACGCCAGTTGGGAGTGGGCAGTACTCTGGAAGGGGGTGCAGAGGGAGGGAGTCCTCGCCTCTGACCCAGGCCCAACTGACGGGTTTAGACCCTAGGTTGGAGGGCCAGGTTCCGGGTGTCCCCCCGGACCTGGACGCCCAGTTGCAGGATAGAACACCTGAACTGGTGGGCGAATTGCGCAGGACACCTGCCCCAGGTGCCCTGGCAATTCTGGAAGGGGGTACCACTCCAGGTGGGAGGGTACATAGCCCCAAGGAGAAGGACCGGGTGTGGGAGAGGCCACCCCAGTCTTGGGTCCAGCCGCCGGGTACAGTCCTGGGGCTGGTGGGTCAGTGCCAGGATGTCATACCTGACCTGACAAGGGGGAGAATGGACAAAGGGTGCCAAGCACCTGGGGCTACTGCCCCCCGCTCCCTGGCGCCACAGAGGATTGAGGGCTCTGAGAGGCATACGGCCTGGGTCTCATCCCTGACTACTGTCAGTGGCCACTGTAGCATTTTGCTGTCTGTCTGTTGGGACACACCTGTGGGCCAGTTAAGGTTAGGTGCTGCACAGGTGGTGTCCACAGGTGAGGAGAAGGGTTCCCCATGGATTGGCTTGGTGGGCCCTGAGAGAATGGACAGAGGGAGTCCGATAGGTTCAGATTGGCGTAGAAATGGAGTCTGCCCCTGCAGTTGCGGGCCAGGTCCTTGTTCTATCGCCCCAAGCAGGGAAGACCATCACGGTGGTGATTGGTCTACCCTGCGTTTTGGCTGGAAGGGGGTTGTGTTGGACTTGGCCCTTTTTGCAGGGTCATCCCTAAACTTTTTGCCTCCCTACAGTATTTTTTCTGACCTGTTGTTGGCTGTTTTATGACTCTGGGCACCTTACCACTGCTGACCAGTGCTAAGGTGCATATGCTCTCCCTATAGTAAAGTGTACCTGTAATTGATGTTCATGATTGGTTGATTGGATTCACTGTCAGTCCCCAGTAGAGTGCACCAGGGGTGCCAGGGCTTGTGAATGCCAATGCTGCTGGTGGGCTTGCAGCGCTGGTTGCGCCACCCACGGAAGCGGCCTTGTAAAGTGTGTCTAGGGTCTGCCACCGCAGACCCTGTGCGCGGTCCGGGACCGTCGCGCTGACTGCGCAAGTGCCCCCACTTGCCAGTCCCTAAACCTTCCCTTACCTACATATTAGCCACCCCTCTGGTAGGCCCAAGGGCAGGGTGCATTGTAGGCATAAGGTAGGACATGCCCTGATGTGTGTGGCATGTCTTAGTAGTGAATTACAGCCATTTTCGTTCTTCACTATTGAAGGCTACCTGCTCTCCATAGGCCAGAATGGGCTGCCGGGATCACGCCAACGCTGTGACCCCAGTGGACTCAGAGAGCATGGTAGAAGTGTCAAGTTTAGTATGCCTGAACTCAGGATGATAAAATACTTCTTCTAGTCAAGTTTATTTTAATATCCTGGGTTTGTAAATACTACTTTTAGAAAGTTAGTATTTACTGACCTGACCATCTCAGTCCGCCTCTGCTGTGTGTATGTGTTCTGCCTGGCAACAGTGAGGAGCAGGGTTGGGGAATCCCCAGAGACAGGTTGGCTGCCAGGTGGTGGGTAGAGAGATTACACCTGGATGGGTGGGAGGAGTACACCTTGACTCTTGAATAGACCTGTGCTCTGCCACCACAAAGCCGGCGCCACCCCCTGTGGGGCGGCTGATGTCTCTGCCCTGCTGCTGAAAGGAATGAGCAGAGTCACCATAACAAAGTGCTCCAGAACTGGACTGAGCCAGGCCTAGGCCCCCTGGCGCTAAAGAACAAAAGAATCATGGTATAAAAGTAGGAGCCTGGCTCCTAAGAAATCAGAATCCTGTTTACCACAAAGAACCTCTGCCCGACTAGAAGGAGAAGGAGACGCTGGAGGAGCTGGCCTGCTGCCTGCCTTGCTGAGAAAGGAGAGGAAGAGACTTACTGAAAAGACTTTGCTACTTTGTGCTTGAACATTCTCCAAGGGCTTGATCTGAGCTTGCCCCCTGAACTGAACCCCAGGAACAGTGGGTTCTCTGTGCTTCTTGCTCATCCTCCAATTCGAGCCGTGTGGGCATCCCGCTGGAAAAGAGACTGCGCCCCTCATCGCCCCTCCTAGGGCCGTGACACTCAGGAGCTCGCCTGCCGCAATCCCGTGAGAGCCCCGCTCCGTCCGGAGCCGCTCTCTGTCCCCGGGCCAGGCCGCCTGCACCCCTGTCACCGCCTGCCATTGGAGTGCGCTGAACGCGCTATCACCCCTCCTGCCGGAAGCCGTCCGACGACTGTGATCCACGCCGGGTCACCCAGCTGCACTGACCGTGCCCTGTGACCCCGCTTCGCTATCCCCGGACATCTCAGGCCGCGCCGCCCCCGCTGTGGAGACCCTCCTGCACCGCCGTGCTAAAGGGTCGCTGGCCGCGCCTGCCTACGTGCCCACACCTGCTGATTGAGGACCCAAGAACACTTCCCGAGCTGAGAGTCGCACCGACCTGTGCTGACTCTCCACATCACGAAAGAAGTTCCAGTATCGGGCTCGGGGCCCGCAACGCCTTATTTCCCCGTTCGCAGGAACCGATCTCTGTGAGTACTGGAACTACAAGTAAAGAGACTACGAACTATCCATTTGAAACTACGAACCAAGAACATTTGCCTGCTTTACAACCTGGTGGCCTAGCGAAA
Source organism: Triturus cristatus (assembly GCF_964204655.1). Lineage (NCBI taxonomy): Eukaryota > Metazoa > Chordata > Amphibia > Caudata > Salamandridae > Triturus > Triturus cristatus. The sequence goes on from NC_140588.1 coordinate 257,448,918, forward strand.
ACGTTATTGGTCTTGTGATAAGTCTGCTGAGATATATATACCTTATTTTTACATAAAGAAAGCGTATTTTTATATATATCCAAGTCTAGTGTCCGTTTCTGGGGGGATTGATGTATTTACTGTGTGTATGATTGTAAGTGCTTAACCAACAACGCCTGAGGAATCGCCTTGGCTGCTCACGCCACGCACCTAGAGGGTGAGCAAGGGTCATTCGCGAGGGGTTATCCTGCGCACTGACGTGGAAGAGAGGGTTCCTGCTTGACTCAAGGGCAACCTTGCACCAACCAGAGATCCCCGACTCTAACACTTACCTTTTTTTTAAAAACTGACTATATTCCCATTTCTAAATGACAATGGTATCACCCCGCCCTCTAAAATTGAGTTTGCCACCAACAAAAGATAATCCGAAATGGTGCTAGAAAAGATTTTCAAAAATTCTGCCTGTAGGACATTCGGGCCACACACTTTACCATTCGGGAGATTTTTAATGGCATCCCCCAGTTCTTCATTTGTAAAAAAAACTCGCCATATTAATTTTTTCCACATCTGAAAGTACAAACAATTCATGTCTCTGGAGAAAGTCTCTCAAGGATGTCATGTCAATGGTCTGTTGTTGGCCGTAAATATTCCTTTAATGATGTAACATTATATCCTCTATAACCCCCAGGTCATCAGAGCAGGAAACAGTTATAGGACATCTCGATGCAGTTATCTGATTAGTTACACCCTGATCCCAAGCCTGCCACACGAGGAACCTCCCGGTATAATTACTCTCTTCGTAGACCTTTTGCCTGTGATGCTGATAAAAGGATTCACTTTTAACATAATATTTTTCGCTAAGATCCCGTTTAGTCTGATCAAGCTGCCGTTGATTAAAAGCAGAGGGGCTACTGAGAAATATATCAAGGGACCTTTGCACTTTCTGCTCTAAAATGCGCTTTCCTTCCTTAGCTTTCCTTGAATTATCGGCATCTTTTCCGATGGCTAATCCCCGTACAAAAGCTTTCAGAGAGTCCCAGACCACATGCGGAGGTGCTGAGCCACGATTTCCCTCAAAAAACTCTTCAATCTCTGTTTTAATAAAGAGCACCCAGTTCTCTTCTAATAGGTATTGCCGATTTAACATCCATCTTTTAGAAGTCATTAAATATTTACCTAACTCTAACTCGAGAATGACCATTGCATGATACGAAAATCCAGTCTGAAGGATTCTCTGCTGGCTAAAGGCCAGTCTCCTAGAAATAAGAAAAAAGTCAATGTGTGAAGAGGTACGAAATCTACCTGAAAAACAAGTATAGGCGATCTTAGTTGGAAATACTGCCCTCCAAGGATCAAATATGTCTAAAGTCAAACCACAATTTTGTAAAACTTTTAAAGTTTTGTGTTTTAGCTGTTTTTTTAGATATAGCTGAGGAGTCAATTTTAGGGTTCCTTAGAAAATTGAAGCCCCCCCTAAAATCAGTTCACCAGGTACTTGAATTAAAGATTGAAAAAACTCTTCATATGGCATGGGATTATCCTCTATTGGGGCATATATGCTGGCAAAAGTTAAGAGTCTGCTTCCTAATTTACAGGTGTCCCTGCACCACCTTCCGCTCTGATTGTTTACAGAATTGACTACCTCAGCCTGGAGTTTTTTGCTAAATAAAATCGCCTTACCCCGATGAGATGCCGAAGAGGAGGAGAAACCCCTATAAACTGCCCAGTACCTAAACATTGGGAAATCTGCTAGTTTCCCCGCTGGTATATGGGTCTCTTGTATGAGAATGGCCGCTGGATTTTCTGTCTTAATCCATGCCTCAATGGCCCATGTTTTTTTCCTATTGTTGAGGCCATTAACATTAAAAGAGACCACTTTTAAAATTTCATTTTTATCCATTTACAAAAAGCAAGATAGTATCCGAGCAGCCTAATAGTATGGAAATGTACTGAAAAACTCCAACATCAGTCTACGGGCCCATCCGAGGTCTAACAAAATATAGGTCTATTGATGATAAATGGATGCATCTGGATTTAAAAGATGGATTTTTTTTTTCCCATGCTCCCTTTTCCACCCAAGTGACCCCACCCTTCTCCCGTAGCCTCCATGAGCAGACCACCCTCCCTGCTCAGACCTGACAGGCTATCCTCCCCGCTTAACTGGCACTATGACTTGGTGCCAAGTGCTACCGGACTACCTACCCCCCTCCTTCAAAAAGAAGAAAGCAAACAAGAGCAGAAAAAGCAAAGAGAAAAAGAGGAAAACCAGAAGAAAAATAGATGACAAACTGCCTAAGAGGATGTACTAGAAAAAGAACGAGCATCAGGATATGAGACCAAAACAAGTGATTGAAATCATTTTGGAAACATTTTGAAAACCTTTTTAACTCATAACATTAACACAATAGCATTATATTAACACTATAGAGTCTACAGGCCATTAAGATTTATCCATCGAAATTTGTTGCAGCAATTCCTTCACTTCCGGGACATTACAAAATACGTTAAATCTGCCTTTAACTAGCAGTTTTAACTTGCTCTGTTGGGCAATCATTGCCTGCGCTCCTTTTTCCTTGAACAGATGTAACATTTTTACAACCTTTTTCCACCTTTTGGCTGTGGAAGCTGACATGTCCGGGAAGATGCAGGAAAGTGGAACTTCTGTCGAGGTAAACTGTCGCTGTTTAATGGCCTTGGTTAAAATGTGTTCCTTAACCCTGAAATCACCCAAATTACCCAAAATAGTCCATGGGAATTTAGCATTTGGAGGAAGATGTGCTGGGACCCGATGTGCTCGCATAAGAGTGAAATCACCATTAAACTATGAGAGGGCATTTTTTTTTACTGAACAATTCAACCCATTGTAGAGTCTGCTGGCCCTCAAGGCCCTCCAGAATACCCAGAATACGAAGATTGCAGCGTCTAGAATTAATTTCTAATTCCTCCAGTTTATATTCCAGTGCTCTTCTCTGGCTCTGGAAGGTGGCGACTTTATTAATCATAGTTGAAACTTGGTCCTCTAATTGCGATATCCTAGTCTCTGCCTCAAGAAGCCGTGCCGGAACCTGAACCATGCTTTCTTCAATTTTAGTTAAACGAGCATGGATTGCAGCGATTTCAGCGGATTGGGAGGCTTACAGCTCTCGAATCTCCTCCACAATCAAGTTAAGGAGGCTCTAGTCGTCCCATTGCATGGAGAAGGATCTGTTATCCTGGGAGGAGTTGTCCTGAGTTGATTCTGGCTTAACTTCAGACTGCAAAGCCTTTGGGTTAGAGGATATAGACTCTATTGGGATGGTCAAGACAGCGTCCACAGGAGTAGATAGATCAGATGAACTCCCCCCAGAAGAAGGCACAAGCAGAAAAGGGGATGAAGAGGGAGAGTGGCAGCTATCAAAAGGATCTTTAAGACGCCCATCTTTACACAAATCCACTGGGTTGTCAATTGGAGGGGGCCCATTCCCTGGCGCCTCCAATTCTGCAGATGACAAACCGGGCTTAACTTTGAAAAATAAAGGATATTTTTTGAGGTCCTTGGTTACCCCAGCTGAATCGACCAGCGCCAGTGTCTTTAGCTGGGTCAGATCTGATGAGATGGAGGTACCTGCCCTGGGAGAGGCAATGGAGAAAGGGCTAACGCTTGAATCAAGGTCCACAGAAGCACCTCCAAGGTGGTCTTGTTTAGCAGCCTCAGAGCTTGCCATTTAAGTGGTTTCGGTATTCAAGTCAAGAACTTTCCTAAGAGTTGCCACGTGGTTTGTCCGAGCAGCAGCCTGGCCAACTTGTTTTTTCACCCTTTGACCCAGGCTTGGGGAGTCAGAGTGGGCTGTTACCGTTCCTTCAGCTCCTTTAGTAAGATTTCACATAGTGCAGTTCTCACGCTCAACCCTTAGCAAAGCGGCCACAATTAATACCTGGGACCCCCAGCAACCCTCATCCAAGTGGCATAGGTAACTCCCATACACCGGTGGGTAAGTAAAACACGTGCACTTACCCCCTCTTGGAGAGGAACCTAGTGGTCCCAATGGCAAAAAAATACAATTAAAAAAAAGGCTGCAGCTCCAAGGAACACAAGCACCAGCACTGCAGAAAGCCTCCAGGAAGTATTCAGGCTCATGGAGTATGCAGACTAGCCAGTAAACCGCCTCAGGTCCTAACGGAGATGATCATGGTGTCAGCATGCAGAACATTAGCATGTTGGAGGCCCACTATAATGATGTAGGCAGGGTGGGCAGACTTGGGAAAATCCAGATTATTCAGGCGAAAAAAAGGCCCACGGCTCCTGCTGGCATATTCGCGGAGCTCAGCGGCTTGGCTGCATCCCGCGGCTCAGCTACCTCCCGCGTCTGATGTCAGCTCAGCTTCGGAAGAAGAAGGGGGGTGTGGTTACGGCATTCTCAGCCGGTAGCCTGCATCCTCCTACCAGAGGATCCCGAAGTTTACGGATTCCTAAAGTGCGATTTATGTTGAATCGCAATTTAGGAACCATTACAGTTTATTTACATGCGTTTACTGTGCACAGATAGCTATGCAAAACCATTTGGTATTTTTAAATACCGAACCATGAAATGCAATTAGTATGAATCACAATTTGCTACTCTCCCAATCCTAGGACAAGATTTATCCAGCTTTTGCATCACCCTTATCCCACGGACACAAATCCTAAGTACGATTTATTAAACCACGCAGGACCACCTTGCATTGCCCTGCGTGGCTTGATAAATTTGAAGTAAATTGCTGCTTCGCGGTACTCTGCCTCAGGGTGGCATTCCATGGGTGGAACATGGGTGTTCCCGCACATTTACCCATGGATTTTGGCACATTCCCAGATTTTCCATTAGTGGTAAACCTGGGAATGCGTCAAAATGCTATGCCTCCCCAGGTGAGGCATAATTTGGAAAAATATCTTTATTTCTCCTAATTGTTTTGTCTTTCTACGTGTGCTGCATTCTGTTTCTATACTTTCGAGGGAGTCATAGTCCAAGGCCTTAAAGGAATATGCACTGTTACTAGAAATATAGAATAGCTGGTTTAGTGTTTATACCCTATTCCATTCCATGACAAAAGTAATTACTTAACACCCAGTCACGTCCAAAAATCTCCACAGGATAGCCACCCATAAAGTCCACTGTGTCTAATTATGTAGGAGTCATGAGTGCTTCAGTGTATTATGCAACTTGGTCTGTGGTCTGTGATCAGACATTTTTGTATTATGTGCTACTAATATGCTTAATGAATGTTGGCTTTTACTATAACGATGCACATGCTGTGTGACAGAAGGTGGGAAAACTATAAAGTATGTACCATTTACACAACCAAGCACCAGTGGAAAAAGTACTACTGCATACATTTTAATAACTTCCACTTCTTTTGTCGTGTTAGAAAAATGAATGTGTGAATTTATTCTAAACAACATTACCTACATAAAATTACAAATAACCCTACATAATGCTAGGCCTGAAAGAAATTTGAACTACGAAGAAGTCATCGATATTTCGGTAATTACATGTTACTCTTTTGATGCAAAATTACACCCATTTGCATAATTATGAGTAATCTGGCACAAAACCCTACAGTTGGAGAATAGGAACAACAAGCTTAGGGAGCGTGAGAAGCAGTTGGCTGCTGCTGTTTATTTTCCTATGCATTTAGCGCTATTTTCTCAGCATCAAATACATCCTCAAGTCAATTTTAGGAGAAAATGCCACTGAATGCTGAGCTATGCGCCTCTGATGACTAAGCAGCAAATTAGATGAATAACGCCCAACCCCTACATAATTCACTTTGTGAAATGAAACCTGCCATGGTGTGTTGGGAGCTACCAAAAGCTAGCAGGTTAAAGAAAACAAAACCAGAATATGTGTAGGTATTCCTACACTACACCGGGCAGACCTTCTTAATACAGGGTCCAGGTCATTAATTATAATAAAAAAATCGTGCTTGGTAAACCTATCTCTGGCCTAAAACTTATCATCGGTTTGTTCAAAGTCACTCTCTGCTTGAATATCCTTTCTCTTCTCCTCCTCCTCTGTTTAGCCCTCAGGCTACGCATCCTCTTCTATACAGCACAGAGTGCAGCCACAGTGAAAAATAGCTAGACATTGTGGGACTTCATTCATACTTTGCACGTATTTATTATCTGTTTCAGGTCCATTGTAATTTACACATAAAAAAAACTCATTGTTTTGCCAAATTTTCTAATTGCAAATGCTTTTTTCATTGAAATAGTGACTCTCAATTTGGAAATCACATTTAGCAATTTGGTTTTCCACTTTCCAAAATAATACATCACAATTATTTAGTGCAATGTGCAATACTCATTTAGAGAGTCTTTGTTCATCACAAACAGCCTACTTAACGATTGGGAATCAATTTGCAACTGAATACTTACTTACTTACTTACTTTCTCTTCTCCTGCCTGTGCAGGAGCACAGTTGTGTTCCCTGCCAGCAGAGTGCAAACAGGTATGTCTTCGCTCTCCCGGGCAGGAAACTAAACTGTCCTGGGCAATGGGGCCCCTAGACACTGCAGCTGTGTTTGGCCTTAGGGGATACTGTCCTTGGGGCATATCTATAGCTTGTAAAGTGGCTACATTCCTACTTCCCGTTAATGTAATTATCGCCCCATGGAATAGGGTCCCTAGGGCCTGTGGAAGGCTCAGGGGTGCACACTCTCTCCTCTGATTATTAAGAACTGTCCCCCGAGCATGGGGTTGCTAAGGTCTTCAGAAGGTTTGGGGAAGAGGGGCTGCACACCCTCTCCCCTTAAACCAATATTACTCCCTTGTGTCTGGACAAAACTATACCTCTCTTATCTGCTCTAACTAGAGCAAAACAGGATTCTGGTGTTGCTTATTTGGCTAGGATGGTATTCCACCAATCCAAAGCTGTAACACTGTGCCTGGAGTGGTAAAATACTTTCATCATTGTTCAGCTAGGCAAGGCTAGCACTTGCTTATCCCATGCTTCAAGACTTTGCTGTAAAAATTGAAAATTGTTTAAAAGTTGCATTTCCTTAAATTCACATTATTGTCAAAAGAATACATTTTCATACCACACCTAATGCCTAGTTTTAGCAAAATAGGTTTCATTATAAGAATTATGGAAATATGCTCAAACTCTACAATCAGTTGCTATTTCTTTAGGACAGCAGTTTATTCTTCATGTCAGTTTTGCATTGCCAATGCTACAGAGGCTGATGACTGATTTATTGGGATATGAGGGAATATCTACCAACATTACTAAATATATTAGTAGGCATGGTAAACATTTTTGGTTTTAAGTGTGGGGGGATCATCTAACCAACTTTTTAATCATTAAAAAGATTGACTTTTACTCTAAACAGAGTCGATATAGTGGAAGTACGTTCCAAATTATAGACAGATATCTATCTTATACACCTAATCACTGAAAATCAGACTATAACCTTTTCATGTAGCAAAAGTGCATAATGTTAGCATAAGTCACAAATCTAAGTATTTTGTAAAGTATATTTCTATGTCTCCAAATTTTAAATGAAAAATGTATATGAATCTAAAGCAAGAGTCGAAACATGTGTGAAGCTGTGTTCCCTCTAATGACAAAATGTTTATTTTAACACATCCAACTCTCTCTAAGGCTCAAATTTAGCATGATTTTCACAACAAAACGTTGCATGGAAATCTGCAGTTCTGCTGTTTTTTTAACAGCAAAGAAGTGGCCTATTTAGAGCTCTCCCTAGTGAGAGACGCTAGGGCTGCGAGCATTTTTACCTGGAACTCACTAGCTGGCATAGGTATCTGTGAAAATTGTGATTTAAAACTGCTAAAAGATCGTTTTTATAACTTTTTACCTGGGGGTTTTAAATTGAATAGTTAGCTGGGGAATTGAGTTAGGCACACTGACAGTTCTCCAACCCGCTGATCTTCATCTCTCTGCCTCGCCCAGCCGTCTTGTGTTATTTGCTGTTGGAGGCGGTGGGTGCCATCTTAGGTAGGGCTGGGGGTGCGCTCTAGTCGCTCCGCCCTCCCGCCCTCCCAGGCTATTTAGAGTTGCTCTGCGAAGCCCTCGCTGCCTATTTAGAGCTCTCCCTAGTGAGAGACGCTAGGGCTGCGAGCGTTTTTACCTGGAACTCACTAGCTGGCATAGGTATCTGTGAAAATTGTGATTTAAAACTGCTAAAAGATCGTTTTTATAACTTTTTACCTGGGGGTTTTAAATTGAATAGTTAGCTGGGGAATTGAGTTAGGCACACTGACATTTCTCCAACACGCTGATCTTCCTCTCTCTGCCTCGCCCAGCCGTCTTGTGTTATTTGCGGTTGGAGGCGGTGGGCGCCATCTTAGGTAGGGCTGGGGGTGCGCTCTAGTCGCGCCGCCCTCCCACCCTCCTCACACCCTACATAATGTGCATCCCTGCCAGACGGCGCAGCGGGCTGGCGCAGCGGGCGCGCCGGATGCGCGCCGAAGCCGCGCCAAAGCCAAGCCCGTCAGCGCCCGTCCGCGACCGGACACGGCCCAGGGCCCCAACCCCTGGCCCTGATCGTAAGCTGACCTGGAGTAGGAGTGACTTAGTAAGTTTATCCTCGATCGTGTGCACCCGAGGCCACCATAGTGTAAGGGTAGGGGAGAATGAAGGGTGTAGCTATTGTCAATTCCGCTTTAGCTCAGCCCTACCAGACACCAGGGCAAGCAATCCCTCGCTGTCCTGCGGCCTCGTTAATGTTAGGTCGCTTAGCCGTCACAAACATGACGTATATGACCTTCTCACTGATAAACATTATGATCTGCTGTTTATTACCGAAACGTGGCTAGACGCCAATTCTGATCCTGATACCATTCAGGCTTTACCTGATGACTATCAGATGGTGCGCCTGGACAGACCGATAGGCAGAGGAGGCGGGATTGCGATCGCCTTTAAACAACAATGGCCATGCAAACTAGAACTAGTTGACCTGGCGGGATGCGAAGCGGGTGTTTTCACCATAGCAATTGATGGGAGCATGACTATAAAGGGCATGATAATTTATCGCCCACCGGGACCTATGGCCAGTTTTAAAAGAAACCTCCTAGAGTGGGTCACAGAAACAGCGATCAGGAGGGACAACTTTTTGCTGTTGGGAGATTTAAATATACACCTGCAAGACGCACTAGACAAAGGAGCAGTGGAGTTCCGGGAAGAACTTCACACCCTACAGCTAGAGCTAAAAGGTCAGCTGCCAACACACAACCGTGGGCACCTGCTCGACCCAATATTCGCCAATTGGGAGGGTGTTTTAGCCGCTCCCCCAGTGCCCTTGCCCTGGACAGATCATTTTCTCGTTCCGTTTACTATTTACTTGTCTAAGCATATAGCTAGCGCTCCCACCCCTCTTAACTACCCTCGACGTAGGTGGGCAAGATTCTCCCTGCGAGAGTTTAATAAGGCTCTTACCGTGGAAGGGCCCCCAGGAGGAAATGACGTGACAGCGGCAAATAAATTGCTGAATGACCGTATCACGGCTGCTCTGGACCACACAGCCCCATTGGGATGGTCTAATAAAGCTGTCCACAGACAAAGAACTGCTCCCTGGTTCAGCGAGGCGCTGCGCTGTGCCAAAAGGGACTGCAAACGAGCAGAAAGACAATGGAGAATGGCTTATGATGATCGGATGAAAGAGGCTTACCTCACAAAACGACGATCCTATCATAATAAAATCCGTATAGAAAAAGCCACCTACTATGCAGATAAAATTCACGAGGCTGAAAACTCGGCTAGGGAATTGTTTAGCATATATAAATCCCTTTCCACCCCAATAACCGTTACTCGAGATGAAGATCACTCAGTAACAGCATGCAATCGCATTGCTAACTACTTCGGAGACAAAGTGCGCAAGATTTACTCTGCTTTTCCCGACACGCCACCCTTAGCGGAAGAACCTGCAGATTTAGCAGGAGCTGAAGCTGACTCAGATCTGCTACTTCATTTTACCACTCCTCTATCGGAGGATCTCGTTAAAATCTGCAGATCCGTCAGATCTGGCTCCCCACGCGATCCTGCTTCCCCAAAAAGGCTGAGTGACAGCATAGAGACACTGGAACCTTACATCAGGCATTTGCTAGATGTCTCCTTTCGATCCAGTTCTCTACCTGTGGACTGGAAACAGGCTGTGGTGCTTCCCCTCCGCAAGAAGCCTAACATTGGCCTCGATAAGCTGGATAACTTACGCCCCATCTCTCTCCTGCCATATTTTTCGAAGGTAGCAGAGAAGGTGGTAAATAAGCAGCTAATGAAATATGTGGAGGACAGTAACCTTCTTCATCCGACTCAATTCGGGTTCCGGCCACGCCACTCCACCGAGTCTGCCCTTCTTAGGGACTCCGAAACTCTCAGGCAGGGTGCTGACGAGGGTCAAACCATGGCTCTCATCCTTTTAGACCTTAGCGCGGCGTTCGACACTGTGGCACATTCCATCTTGCTACAGTGTCTGAGCAAAGGTGGGGTGAGAGGGGCAGCGTTGAAATGGATTTATTCATTTCTCGCAGGCCGAGGCTTCCAAGTGAGGCAGGGTGACTATTACTCTGAGCGAATTGCTCTGGACCAGGGGGTGCCGCAGGGCTCGTCCCTGAGCCCAACACTTTTTAATCTCTACGTAGCCCCGATTGCCTCCTTGGTAGAGAGCTACGGCCTCCGAATGGTTTCCTATGCCGACGACACGCAGTTGGTGATCTCCCTGTCGCGCGCACCCGATCTTTCGGCGGACATCTTCAGAGCCTGTATGCAAGACCTAGCTGCCTGGATGTCCGCAAACTGCCTTAAGCTTAACGGAAATAAGACCGAGGTGCTTGTCGTAGGGGGAGACCGATCGGCGTGGACGTCGGCATGGTGGCCTCCATGCCTTGGCTCAACACCTATCCCATGCCTGAAAGCAAAGAACTTGGGCATTTGGTTCGACTCCGACCTGACCTTCGGCCCTCAGATCAACCGGGTGGTCGGATCATGCTTTGGGACCCTCAAAAGTCTCAGGAAGGCATTGAAGTTTTTACCTGTAAAGGCCCGTCAAACCCTTGTGCATGCACTAGTCACCTCAAAGATGGACTATGGCAACCTCCTCTATCTAGGGACTCCGAAGAAGAATCTGAGCCGTTTACAGGTCCTACAGAATGCCGCTGCTAGGCTAGTACTTAGACTACCCAGAAGAGCCGCATCCTCGGTGGCCCTTCGGTCCTTGCACTGGCTCCCGATCAGAAGTAGGGTTGATTTCAAAGCACTCTGCATGTGCCATCGGATCATCAACGGGAGGTCTCCTCTCCCTTTGAAAGGACTGCTGACACCTTATGAACCGTCCCGCTCCCTCAGATCTTCTGGCTCGGGACGCCTTGTTGTCCCCAAGGTGTCCAGAGCACGGATGGGCGGAAGATCCTTTAGGTACCTTGCAGCCGTCAGATGGAACACATTACCCTTAATATTGCGTCTCGAACCATCTGAACTAATCTTTAGAGCCAAGCTCAAAACTACACTATTCGAACAGTAAAGTATTCCACTTCTGTAGGTTCCAGTTAGCAGCCGCTCCTTAGCGCGGGGACACGCCGCTGTGCGTCACCAAGCGCTTTACAAAACTCCCTAAATAGAAATAGAAATAGAAAGTATGCAGACCATATTTACTACACACCACATGCCAATAATGTCATTGCTCACGCTTGTGCTAAATATCCGTGTTTGGGCAATGTTTAGCACTATTTAGGACTAAATTCCGATCCTGGTGCAAACACCCGATCCTTGGGCAAATAAATGTTTGCACAGGGATCGAAATTTCCAGTTGTGTGATAATTATCACATCCTCAAAGTTTTCCCTCATAAATTCTGCCAGTTCAAAACTGTAGAAACCTATCAGATAAAATTTAAAAGGTAAAATATGCAGAATTTGGGCCCATATTTACCCAGTTGTCATGCAGCGCAGTGCAGCAGCCGCAAATGCTGTGCTGTGTGAGAAGGAGAGAGCAGGATGAGCGCCATATTTACAGAAATATGGTACTCTCCTCCCCTCTCCCTAGCGCTGGTGCAGAAATGATCTGCCGTGTGCCACACACACCTTTGCACCAAAGTGCAAAGGTGTCTGTGGGAGTCTAGCTTGGGGATACCCTTCCAGTACAAAATACTATTCTTAGATGAACTTTAAAACTTTGTCCACCTTGTATGTGTGCTGTACAGTGCAGCACACATGCAAAGTCGGAAACCAAAGTGCAATGAAAGCATTTCTACGTACTGGCGCCTGGTTGGAGTGGGTGATATTTTTTGACGCAAAACTGTCTAATTTGTTTTAGTAAATAGGGTTTTGCATCAGAAACCATGGGTAGTTGCATGGGAACACCTATGCACCAACAATAAAACGCCCCTTTGGCGCTAAGTAATATGTGCTACTCTCAAGTGATTTTCCAGTGCAAAACAAGTCTTGCGCTGGAACGAAATTCGAAAAAAAAGGAATTTGCATCAATTGGCGTCACTTTTGTAATGCAAACACAGAGCTAAATCTTAGTAAAGATACCACTTGGTGTGTTAGATATCAATTCGGCATGTTATGACTCATTTTATAAGGGCACAATTTGAAATAGGTGATAATTATCACACCTTTTAAATTCCAATCCCGCAGTATTGGCATTTAAAGGGTGCGACAATGATTGACTCTCCAACCAGGTGCTCGTAATGAGTGCCTTTTTGTTTACCACAGTGGAACGACTAACAAGAGTTGTCTTTTCTTGAGTTTTTCTCCTAGCAGCATACGCTACAGTACATATCTTTATGCGCAGACAACTGTCCAAGAGTAAATCACATAATATGTGCAGTTTCGCAGACAATGCATAATGACACAGGGAAGTATGGCAATGCCAGATCAAACTACTTTCTGTCATTTTAGTTGATCAGGCTTTACATTAGATGCTAGGGTTGATTGCTCCGCCCCTTCCTGTTACATCTACTTTGAATTTTGCTGCTGTGCGTAATGCACACACCTTTCATCCAAAGTGCAAGTGTGTGTCCAAGAGTCTAGCATAGATTTTGTACTGGAAGGGTTCCCTTCCAGTGCAAAATACCATAATTAGACAACTTTTAAAACTTTTCCTACTTAGCATGTGTGCTTTACAGTGCAGCACACATGAAAAGTCAGAAACGTAAGGAAAGATGAAAACATATGTCCTTTTAATGCCTACTTTCAAATAGGGTTAATATTTTATGCGAAACCCTGTCTCAGATTTCTGGTAGATATGGTTGGGTGGATTCATGGGAAAGCCTCTGCAATGCCCCCTTGACACTAATCTCCATTGCAAACATGTTAGGCTGGAAAGTAATCAGAAAACACAGTGCAAAATGTTAGTAAATCTGGCCCTTAGATAAGTCGGGGACAGTATAACATAAAAGCTATCTAACAACATATATCTAATTCAAGCTATTGATTAACATGGCACCGGTGTTGAATATGTGGGAAGGACAGTCATCAATAGTTCTTAGTAAACGTCTATGTGCAGAAAAAAAACCCCACTAAATCATCAGTATTCGTGAGTTGAAAAGGTTGTGAGGTGTGAGAAGTAGACAAGTGCAGGGGAAATGGCATACTCACAAAGACTTGGACCAGAAAGAATGAAATAAGCGATAGGGAATAGTGACCAACCTGCTATCTGATGGCAGAAATGAGGCGAGAGTCTGGAAGCGTGTGGTAAAAGAGACTATGGGCCTGATTCACAGAACTAGTCTGAGATAAAATCCTAAACGTACTACTTTTGGTATTCACAGAAGGCATTTAGTGGTAGTAAAGTACTACTAATCTGGGACAAAATTCTAACTTTACGACTTTAGGTATTCACAAAATGCATTTAGTAGTAGTAACTTTACTACTACTAAATGCCTTCTGTGAATACCAAAAGTAGTAAGTTTAGGATTTTATCTCAGTTTAGTAGTAGCAAAGTTAGGAGTCCTAACTTTACTTCTACTAAATGCCTTCTGTGGATACCAAAAGTAGTAAGTTTAGGATTTTATCTCAGATTAGTTCTGTGAATCGGCCCTTATGTTGGCTGATAGATGTTTTTTCATTATTGCCCATTTACGCTGCTTAAGGCTCATGCTGCCATTAATGCACACAATACCTAAGGTAAGAAATATATTCTGGACAGAGAATATTAATCATGTCTGACTGCACTGGGGAATTGCATTTATCACAGGCACCTTCTGCACTCCAGTCTTTCATTCTGTAGGCCCCAAAAACCAATGGTGATGTGTAAGTCAAGTACATTAGCTAGAAACGAGGAGTTTGTAGATAGATATTGGGGAACAGGACCATCAATGTCTAATGATCTTAAATGGCAATTGGTATAATCAAAGGTCTGGAGGGAATAGAAAAGCCTAAGAAATATGCCATTTGATATACCTTTTATCCTCAAGTCCAAGTCAGTTTCGGGTATTGTCATTAAAAATAATGAAAGAATTATGCTTTCCATATCATTCACGCACTCCCTCAGCCAAGTTACATCAGTTTCAAGATGAATTGGTTGTTAAAAATGCTACAAATGGATCTTTTCATGAAACTCTCACCAAGAGACAAACTACCCAACATGCTAGGTGATTATGATTTTAACACCTAAAACACAACTTTAGTCGTTTTCTATATTTTTTATTTCTAAGAACATTTAACTTCCTTGAAGTAATAAATAGTTCTGGTCTCACTACTTTGCAATACCTTTCAGATAACCCAGTGCAGTGGCGTAGCAAGGGGGGCAGGGGCGGTGGTCCGCACCGGGCGGCATGAGTTTTGGGGGCAGCGGCTCACCCACACACTTTTACATAAGTTTGCCACGGGTGCAGCAAGCGCAGAATTTATCACCAGCCCCCACCCTGCTCTTCAGCACGGCCGCGGGCGGCAAAAGCAGGGACCGCCATGGGCGGCAGAGAGCCTAGCTACGCCACTGACCCAGTGTGATAGCCTCCTCAGGAGATGGATTACCTTCAGCAATATTTTTATTTAGACTGAAAATAATATTCTTGGAAAATAAGTGGTCAGTAATATGCTCTTCAAAACGCTACTTCGAATCTGATATGGGTGAACGTGCGCTCAGAACCATGATGTGATTTACAACATGTTCCCCTGCTTTAGACATCCTATGCCCAAAAAAAACACTTTCTAGGACTATGCTCATCTTGAAATCATAATAAAGTGCTAATTACTCAATATATCCCTGTTGGAAATTGGATTATTAGTAGTGGCAAATATATATCTACCACTGGTAATAAGGCCACTGACACAGTCTATGGCTCAGAATAGGTCTCAGGAAATTATTCCCATGCTAAACCTATGGAAGTCAGACCTCCGGAGCTTTCCAGCTGGATGAACCAGAGATCCAGGGCAGCTTGATTCTCGCAGTTGGTCCTGGTCACCTTTTCTACGTTTGGACTTAGAAACCTTTTCAAAGCTTTTTCTCCCGGGGTCCCTTGATGCTCCTCACCAGGCTGGATTCAGTGAGGGTTCGCAGGCTAGGGTTTAGACCAGCTGTCAGTCAACCTCTGGAAGTTGGACCTCTGGAGCTTTTCAGCAGGACAAAACTGGAGGGCAGGCTGGCACGCGGTTGAGGGTCGCCGGCTTGGTGGGCCAGGTCTAGTTTGTCCACTTCTGGAGCTTTTTCCAAAGTTGCTCCAAACTTCTGAAACTTCTTCTTGAAGTTCCTTTCAGGATCCCAAAGTGTCCAAAGCTTACTTCAAGTGTCTGAAAGCTCCAAGATGGTTCTTGAAAGTTTGGGATTTCAATTCCCACAATCCACTTGGACAAAGCCTTTACAAATCCACAGGTAGTACTTCCGGTCAGAGATTTCTGGTGGTGATGGACAAGATGAGGTCTGTTAACCTGTAGCATGCAGGAAGTCACTCTTTAGTTCTTTTGAAGCAAGTTAGGTTCTCAGGGCTGTAGTTCCAGATTGTACAGCAGGCACAGTCAGTCAGAGTGCAGGGTCTGGTTTGTGCAAATAAAAATTCCCAGCATGGACCCTTCTTCTTCCTGTTGTTTCAAGCAGCTGATCTTAGAGGCACTGCCCCACTCAGACACGTATTCAGTGTTCTCTGGGGTCACACAGGAGAGCTCTCCTGTCCCGTGAGGTGCTGGGCAACACCCCAGAGCATTACCTTTTCCTCCAAAGTGTGGCACAATGATCTCCCAGAAAACACTATTTGTCCAAATTTCAATGTGGCCGAAGTCTACGCAAAGAAGCAAGAGCTGGCTAAACCAACCTCCAGGATGGCTCATGTCCATATTCTCCCTCCCTCTGGCATGTGCACATTCCTTCCTTAAACCGGCAATCTGGCTGGGTTCAAAGAGTAGGGGTGTAGATGAAACTGGTTTCTTCTGCCTATCCCCTCATTCTTTTGAAGTTTATGGTTTATGACCCCTCTCCCTTGCTCTGGCATTCCTATGCAGCAGAATCTTCTCCTACCAGAATGGCTCTTTACCCCAGAGGCTACTTATCATCTCGTCAAAGCAGCCTGGCTAATCCACTTAACTCTGATCAATCAGGACAGGTCACTGGAAGGCTGAAATTTGGCTTACTGACAAAAAAGTGTTATAACTTCTTGTCTGTACATTTTAGGATAAATCAAACAATGGCATATTGTTGGATTTATCAATACCATTCTAGTAAGTCTGTGAATGATATTTCTTGTGTTTCCTGGCGGGACTTAGTAATTATTAACTTTGTGCTATGTTAACATATGTGGCTGGGGATCTGCAATAGGGGAAATGAACTGGGCAATTTCTCCAATACCAAGGCTTCTAAAACATTTTTTGTAAGGACCCTGCCAATATCTACAAGCACCCCTCTCCTGGAACAACCAGGGGAGACTTTAGTGGTTCTGAATATGTACAAATATTGCAGATTCTCATTCCATAGTGCTCCTAGCACAAAAGTCGATTTTGAGAAGCACTTTACTACAATGTGTGAAGTGAAATGTGCAATTTCACTAAACCGAAGGCATATAAAACCTATTTTATAAGGGTCCTCCTTATAAGTAACTGAACCCCCACCACTGGGACACCTTGGGAAGACCCTTGGGGTACCTAACATGAAACGTTATTATAGTATATTAATTTGTAAGTGCCTCAAATACTAAATTCGAGTTTGGGAACAATTTACATTCTAAACAAAGTCCTGCAACATAGGGCTGCTTTTAAACTGATCCCGTTCCTCAGCAGTGCACATACGCAAGTGCAGAAAGGACTGCTGGCCTCTGAAATGCCATGTCCTATTATATACTAGATTACTATATACCTATTATGAACTAGGGCCTTCTAGGAAAGGTCATGCCAATCATAGGGGTACCCTAACCCATAGTGACCCCAGTGTATGTAGGTGCTTTCACTGTATTTTAAGTGTCTTTTTAGAATACCACAGGCCCTGGCCCTGGTTAGGTAGAGCCCTGAGACAGTCAGAGTCAGTTACCACCAGAACCAGTCAGCAAGTATAATGGGGATGCCCAGGGCACAGGTTGACTTTGCAACAATCCCCCATTCAGATGAATTTTACTTCAAACCCTAAGACAATGAAACAGCACAGTTGTATGTCTATGTACATTAAGGTTGAGCCTGCACACAACCGCTTGATAAGAATTATACAACCTTTCCCCCACTTCAGATTCTGTAGGTAAGCAAAAATTAAATGAGGTGCAACGATCACTAAATTTACTACTCTCCAAGGTCAACCTTCCTTCACTTAAGCTCAATATTGAACGGGCTGGCATCCTTATTTTTAGTGACTTTAATTTAGATTGGGACATAACTTCTAGCTCTCAGTAGCGAGTACTCCACCTGCCCTTTGACCCATCGTGCAGTTTTGGCTAAGGTGCTATGTTTCAAAAGATCCAGGGTAGGTGGTCGATCCTTCTTTGTAGTCACCGCCCAACAATAGAACCAGCTATTCATTTAGTTAAGGACCTTCAAAATTATTCAGCTTTGAGGAAAGCATTAAAAACCTTACTTTTCAACATATCATCAACATTCTCACTAAAAGGGTGATTAACTGCATTCTTCATAATTAGCACCAGGATATCCTCGAGGTATTTGTCAGACTCTGTAAATAATGTAAAACATAACAAAATGTATATACAACTAGAATAATTATGCACATCTACTGATAGGGTGCTGGACATTTCAGGACAAAGTCAAAAACGTATGTATGTGGTTCTACTTTCCGTACTCATAAATGCTTTTGTGGGTAAGCCCTTCATTAGAACATGATTCTGAGATATTTATATGCTTGAGCATGTGAATATAAACAGTTTCCATGTCATTGCTATTGAGGATGGTTCGCAAGTCGGATGGATTTGCCACCTTGCCCCAGTCGAAGATCTTACCTTTGGACATAGTCACTTTTTTGGAAGTTAAAATCCTTGAGTGGTGAAGTTTGAAAGCCACAGCCAGGCAGGACTCCTCCAAACTTTGGTGCGAGGTACTCGTGAACCTTTTTTCAGCATGACAAAAAGCACTAAATGTGACAAACCTGTATTTCTTGCCCAGCCTTGGGTGCAACCTATCAGTAGAAGCCTCAGCACTTTGTCTGGCCCTCTGTAGCTGGATAAATGACTAATTCTCAACTTTTTTCAAGCGCTGGAAAAGTTCCTTCTGGCCTCTCCTGAGGCTGCTATCTTCTCAGTGCAGCCATTTAGGCACCTGGGGGCATATGTATCAAACGATTTTTTAATCGCAAACGCTGCGATTCGCAAAATAACAGCGTTTGCGATTAAAAAATCGGTAATCGGGATGTATGAGCCACATCCCATCGCAAAATTAAGGAATTGCTAATTTAGCGATTTCTTAATTTTGCGTAAGCAGTTAAGAAATCGCAAATTGCGATTTCTTAAATGATATGTAAAAAGCACCCAAGTTGTGCGAATTATCCTTAAGAAATCGCAAATTACCACCAACTTCCAGTTGGTGGTAATTTGCGATTTCCTTTCAAAAAGCACTTTTTTTAAATTTACCAAGTGCCACGTGGCGCTCATATATGCGCTTAGGGCATGTATGTGCGCCATATGCACACACATGCTCATTTCAGGGGTGCATCAGGGTGTCATCATGACACCCTTGCACCTTTGAAATTATTCTCAAATTGCGATTAGCAAATTGCGAATCGCTATTTGAGAATTACTTCCCATTCATTCCTATGGGTCTCCTGGCCCATAGAAATGAATGGGCAGGTATTCCTTAATTGCGATTTCGCAATTTGCTAATCGCAATTAAGGAATTTTAAGAAATCGCAAAAAGTTTGCAATTTTTTTAATACATCCCGTTTTGCAATTCTCAAATAGCGATTCTTTAAAAATCGCTATTTGAGAATCGCAAATGGTGATGTTGATACATATGCCCCCTGGTACTCTCCAACCATGTTCAGCCCTCTGTGATTAGCTTGACCCTCTCAAAGTCAAGATTCCTTTTGCTTTGTGTGTCCTTGAAGAGACAACAGGATGCCAACCATTTGCCACTTGGAAAGCACTTCCAGTGCATGAATGCCAGCAGGAGCGATGAGTCCTTGAGTCCTTGTGTGAGCCCTCTTCTTCTAGCATGACTCAGGATTATTTTTTCATCAGCGGCTTCTTCTTCAAATGCAATGTTCCCAGGCCCAGGAATTTGTCAGGTAGGTGTTTGTTTGAAATGTCCATTTCTGCCGGGTCCCCCCCAAGCCTTTTGCCTTTCTCCTCCCCTTTTTGCTGGACTTATTTTGCTAACCATTGGTGAAGTGCAAGTGCTCGCTTTAAAACATGGTAATATGTGCTTATCCACAATTTGCTTATTTATTTTACTTATAAGTCCCTAGTAAAGTGCACGACATGTGCCCAGAGTCAGTAAATTAAATGGTACTAGTGGTCCTGCAGCACTGATTGTGCTACACACTTACGTAGCCCTTTAATCATGTTTCTGGCCATTCATTGCAGAGCCTTTGTGTGCAGTTTTACTGTCATGTCTACCTGCCTAGCAAAGCCTCTTCCAGGCCTAAACCTTCCCTTTTAATACATATGTCACCCATCAGGTAGGCCCTGCACAGTCCTAAGGGCAGGGTGTAGTGTATTTAAAAATGTGGACATCTACTCTTAAGTTGTGCATGAACTGGTAGTGAAAAACCCCTGCATTTGTTTTCACTACTGCAAGGTCATTTCTTCCATGGGATCATATTAGGAGAACTTATTAAATGTTTTAAGTGTAATTCCCAAATGGGAAGAGACATATATCTTTTGGGTTTGGTGTCTTTCGAATCATAATTTACAATCCAAATTCATGGTGTAGTCAGATTTTAAATTGTTATCCTGAAAATGCCACTTTTAGAAAGTTCAACAATACAGGGCACACCTCTCGTGCTCATCACTGAGTAGCCAATTCATCCCAGTGCTCTTCAATAAACCTTTGATGCCATTCATTAATCCGATTCCTTTTTAACTTGACCTTGTTCATTTCATCACTACGGATACGGTATAGTTGCACCTGCATATTTTATTCAACTTTTCAATCACCAGCTGTATGCCTGTTCGGGTTTTGTACAATGGTATGTTTTATACAGGTGAATCAATTATGGAGTAAATACTATGTATGCAGACCCAATGTATTTCGAGCCATTGAGGCTCTTCGTCAGAGGCAGACTATTGCCCTCAAAGCCAGGGATGTTACCTCTCCCAGGCAAGGATGTGTATTCCAGCCCTGGAGCAGAGACGAGTATCAGAATTAGTGTTGAGCTCAAGCAGCCTATGGTACAGTTTCACTAAGTTATTTTTTGATTTAAGTTAACAAAAATCCAATTTTTCTACTAATTGAACCTTTAAAAATTAAGCTGGAAATAACTTTGAGGCATTTGTCTTGCATGTTTGCCAGTGAAGATAAGAAATGTATGTTTTAATCCCATATATACTTGTTCAGAGAAAGGTCTAGCAAGGCGGCACAGTGAAATAGCTTTGGGGTTTTATTTCACTGTGAGAGCACTCTAATCCCAATATGTAGTATTCTCTGTGTTTATATATTACTACATATAGCTTACATGGCACACTTTATGGATGACCAGAAATATATGTAAAAATTGACTTATAATATATGGCAAGTCACTTTTCTTTGCTATGTGTTACTGCAGTGGATTAAAACAACAGTCCAGCACAACAGTGATCCTGGAAGACATATATATGTGTGTAGTGTAAATACATACTGCAACTGATATGCAAAACTTACTCTTTCATGTTACATGTCCATTTTAGGGACCACTAGCAAAAGGCTTATAGAGAAATTAATTAAGCCAGCCAAATCAATCATGTATCAATCCAATGTACAACTGTTGATATAATGGGGAAGTGACTGCATTTTACTACTGTGTATTTGAGTGCTAAAGTCAGTAAAATCAGAGAGGAAAAGATGGGGGGGCACAAGCTAAAATGGGGTCATTAATGCAGCTTTGATTTGCTTTTATTTTGTTAACTTATTTTTCTTATTCTAAAGTAAAATGATTTGCATATTTATTTTGGTTAGTAGTTTCTTTGCATTGCAAATGTGGATCTCTTCACCTGTAAATCTCTCTCTTTATCTGTTTCTCTCTGTCTTTCTCAATCCTTCACATTCTCTTCCTTTCACTCTCATTCATACACGAGTCTTCATTCCTCAATATAATTCTCTATGCTTTCAATGTTTTTACAGACGCATACACAGACCACTTATTTCACAAAAGTTACACTCAGATGTTCAAAGAAAACAATTGCCAGGGCACAGTGCAACCTGACTCACAGTTTTAGGATGGGCTCATTTATCAATTAAAAAGGTGTAACAACAAGGGTGGATAATCAACCAATATGTTGGGATATCTGCCTTTGCAAAGTTAAAGGTATTGCCGGGTTTGCAGACATTCCAAAGGGATAGCCCTGAGAAATAAAATGAAAATCTTCAAACGTGTATATCTGTAAGTATTTGAGAATATTTAGAGGTGATTTCCATCCTTGGTGGTACACACATATTTGCATCAGTGATAGACGTGGTTAAGTACCTAGTTTAAACTTGGGAGGTAGTAGGAAATCCTTGAATTTCTGAAGTAAATACTATCTCTAGAGTGGAATCTGCTGATTCAATTTCTTCGTTCCCTTGGATATGTTGTTGGATGAAATGCAGGCATCATATTGTCCTCTGAATGTATCTCCAACTCTAAAGCTGCCAATAATAGGCAGAGGTCTCTACTGGCATCCATCACCATAACACTAAACAGATGGCCTTGTTGGCTAGAGGCACAGATATAGATGCATATTCTGCTTTTTTCTACAAGTCATGTTACTGATGCCTGCTAACTGCTAGTTGGAAGGTTGAAAATCCACCCAATTTAGGATTCTCCAGCATTGTGGCAGGGATTTCTATCCAAAGTCGACTCACTTTGGATGCGATAATAATGCCAATCCAGTTGATATATGGTGCACTTACCGGAGCCAAGTGAAGGTACTCAAATGTACTTCAAACTGGGTGTACGTTGGCATCTGTACCTACTCGTCCAGCTTCCCCAATATTCTCTAGTGTGTCTCCAAGAATGACCATAGTTACCTCTTTTGAAAGTCGAACTATTGTCATTTGAGTTAAAACCAAACTTGAATACAGTTGATATTGTGGTGGGCCAATCACTCATGGTTGCTCAAGCACAGTTTCTACAGCAATAATCTCAGTACTTTGGAGAGTGGGATATGTGCTATCTACAGCAGTGTGATAGAGAGGTTACACATGTTAACCTGTTCCATATTTTTGATGATGGAGCCTCAATTATTGCTCTCCTCTGAATCAGGATAAAATTGTATTTCCAAGGTAGGATATGGGAGGGGGCTGGACTATATTAGGACAGAAGGAAGATATATTTTGTGGAAAATCTTACATGTGCAAATTGATATTTTAGCATAGTACACTCATGTGAAATTCTGTACCTGGTTGGAATTCCATATTCATAAAATGTTGCACGTTGGAATACATTTGAAAATCTACGAAAGCCAGTATTTCCTCTCTCATATTTTTATTTATTAATCACAAAATAACTTGTAAATATATTCCAAACATATGAATACCTGCAAGTGTTAATTTATTTTTTCACTGAGGTTTTCTTTTTTTACTCAATGTAAAGGCACAAAGATGTGTCCTTATAAAAGCTCCAGTGTTATATTGTGCTGCTTAGGCAGTAATTACAAAAACATCCCACTGCTAACTGTTAATACTCACAATATTATTTTTATTTAAACGATATCCTCCTTGAATAAATATTGTGTATTTCTGAAGTTCCGTAAACTGGAGTACTCATAATTATTTTGACAAATTGTTTGTGTGCAGTAGTGTAAATGAATGCATAATAGGAAGCTGTACATATTTCAATGAGGAAAAATGTCTGGCAAAACAATTAAACTAAGTGTCCAGCATGAAATATTTATTAAAGTAACGAGTTGTGTTTCCCTGGACTTTTGATGACAGGAAGATTGAGGTTACAATTAATGTTATCACAGTGCACAGAAACACAGTCATTACACTCATGGCATTGACAAAAAAAAACTAAGGTCCATTTCTCTGCCCTTTTTAGGTCTGGCTTGATAGCACAGCTGTCATAAGGCCTTACATGATCAAGCAGAAAAAGAGCTTTAGGAAAAATTACATAGAGAGTTGCTTTGGATCCACTCACATGTTGATTCTTCTGAGAGCAGCATTTGACTGGACAGAAGTTGTGCGCTTCCACTTAGAAATATTTATTGTTTTGCACTTAGTACAATTTAGGAAAGCTCATGCTAAATACTGCTGGACTGATTTGGTTCTGATGCCAAGCCAATTATCAAGCCTACAGGCCTGATCTGCTTATTATTATAAGTATGCAAAATGAGGTAGGCTTGGGACATTTATTGAGAAATACTTGTTACAATCACGAAGGGGGAATTGTTACTGCACTGTGCTTAAGCCCATAAACTGATATTTTCTTACATGTCATTTCGCAGATTACCACAGTAGACAGGGGGTTGGGTGTTGGTTATTCCCTCTGCAAAAACCTGGGGGTTGAAGATGTTCACCATTAGTATTCTTGTTAACCCATTATGTTGCCAACTGAAATTTTGTATATTATTTGGATTATCATGATGATATATGCCATGATTGCCTTCTGCAAAGCATATGCTTGATACAGTATGCTTGAGTTGAGTGTGGGTGAGGTGAGAGGCAAATGAAACAATTTGGAAGTTCTGAATGCTTCTCTAAGAAAGGTCATGTCTGATGCCAAAGAGTTGCTCTATTTACTTTGCAAAGTTACGTTAGAGACTATAGATTGAATCCATTTATACTGAAAAGATGCAAAAAGGCAGTAAAATGTACTTATTTATTGTGAAAGCATTATGTTAAAGCTAACATTTATTTGTGGGTGGATTGTTACTGCACCATGTTAACAACTGTTAATAAGCATCTTGATATATGGAATCTCAATGGTTACCCTACTTGGCAAGGAGTTTGGTGTTGGTAACCATCTCTGACAGAACATAGGGTAAGAAGATTCGCACTGTGAGCATCCTAGTTCTGCCTTTTTAGAAAGGTTTGTAATTGTTTTGTAGATTTAATTTAAAGATGGTCTTCCAAGTGATTGCCTTGTAGTAAGGTTTCTGCTCAAAACAGTAGCACTAAATTGGTTATGGTGACAAAACGATTGTAAAGGATGCACGACAAATTATTTTATAAGAAAAAGTTATGTCAGAATCAATAGGTCTGATCTGATTATTATGAAAGATTTCAACACAGGCAATCGGGGTGACATCTATTTTGAAATAAAGGATGGATTGTTATTACACTGTGCTAAAATCTGTAGACAAGCATTTGTTACATGGAATCTCACAGATTTCATTATTCTGCAAGGGATATGGTGTTGGCTACCTCCTCACAAAAACCTCGGAGATTTGTACTGTTATTAGCTAGGCGGGATACTCGTTTGACAACTGTAATTTTCTACATATTTTTATTTTTTGTTTGTTAATTGCCTTTTGTCAAAGCTTATGTACATACAGCAGCCTAGAGTTGATTATGATGACAAGAATGTTTTAAAGGAGTAGGACAGATTTGATTATTGCCGAAAGTCATGCAAAATGTCTGATCTGTGCATCAAGAAATGCTACAACAAAGAAAGGTAGACTGACATATTTATTCTAAAAAATCATATGCTCAGTCCAGACGACTTTTAAGTGTGGATTGTTATTACACCATGTTGAAATCTGTAGATAGTTATCTTTTTACATGAAGTTTCTTCAGTATGGACCGGTTTTTGTGTTACTCTCTTTGATAAATCCTGAGGGTAGATGATTTACACAGTGATAATAATCCATGCTAGACCATTTTAGGAGGGACTGGCAGGTTGAGTTGTCTGCCTAGCTCTAAAAAATGAAAAACATTAAGTAGAAAACACCTGCAAATACATATACACAGGGCTTTGATTCAGACTTCTTCTGCTATTGACCTGTTTAATTATCATTCACACTCTACTTTAAAGCATGACAGTAAACGGGATCAGCCAACAGTTCTATTGTTGTGTGATTGATGACATTTTGCTTGATCACATTGTACATATTTTTAAAAAAGGGTGCACTTCACTGTCAAGGATGGTGAGTCAGTACTTTAGTTTCTACTTTTATAGGTCCCTTTTCATTTCTTTCCTTTTCTAATTTGGTTTGGTATTTGAGAGCATTGTTGGTCCCCTGACATTACTACTGCACCGTTTGCTTGCCGCAAATGTCACATCTCAAGTAGCTGCTGCTTCTAAACCTAGGTGATCAACTTGGAATGATGGTATTCATAGAGTATTATTGTCTTAACATTCCTAGATGAACAACATGTTACATCTACATTTTAAGCCATATTGGAACTTTGAAGCACTACATACGAATTCATTGAAATCCAGAAGGATGTTTCTTTGTTTAAGTGCTTCATGTGACCACTTATTAAGACCATGCAACTGCCAATTTGAGGATTCCTTTTTTTACATGTGGTCTTTTAATTTGCTTTGCATATGCTTGTTCAATTTGTGTGTAAGTCTTTTTGTGGAGCCGGAAGTTGGTGAATGCAAGAATGAGTCAGTGGATTGATGTATGGATGTATGGATTCATGCGGGCAAGGAACAGTGACAGAATGTGTGTGTGATGAGCTAGTCAATCAATCAATCAGGGGAATTGTAAGCACGCTACTCACCTGTGAGGGTCTCAAGGCACTGAAGGGGGGGTCAGCAGATCTGTTTAGCCTAAGAGCCAGGTCTTGAGGACCTTCCTGAAGGAGTTCAGGGAGGGGGTGCGTCTGATATCTGCTGATAGCTCGTTCTAGGATTTGGCTGCAATGTGAGAGAAGGATCTTCTGCCTGCTCTGGCTTTGTGAAATTGTGGGGTTTCGGCCAGGTTGGAAGATCGGAGGTTTCTTTTGGGTACGTGGAAGTTGATTCTGTTGTTGAGGTATTCGGGTCCATTGTTGTGTAGGCATTTGTAGGCGTGAGTGAGGATTTTGAAGGTGACTCTTTTCTCCACGGGGAGCCAGTGGAGTCTCCGTAGGTGTTGGCTGATGTGTTTGTGCCGGGGGATGCCAAGGACGAGTCTGGTGGCAGTGTTAGTGAATATCTAAACTTGTTTGTGACTGAAAAGACATTTTCAGTTATAACCAAACCTATTGTCATTGCCAGTGCGTGTTATACCTTACGCAATCATTGTTCATTTCTATTGAAATACATAAACAATGTGCCATCAGTCAGTAGTTTTCGCAGCCTGCTCTTTCTAACACTCAATATTTGAATGTTTCTCTTTGTTTAATATGGCCTAAAATGTATCTGTCTGTAAAGCTGCAAGAGTCTCTTGGGAAAGAATGGTTAATGCCTTCTTTACCACAAACGTATTACAAAACAAATGAGGGCTTGCAGGGATTTTTCTTTGAGTGGACGAATGAGCCCATACTGTTTGTATGATCTAATTTAAAACACATCAATTAATTTTGATTTTTATTCCCGACATTCTTTCTTGCCAATCAGTTACTGGCAGATGTGAAGTTGAACTTTAAAAACAGAAAACGTCTTTTGACGAATTCTGAAGGACTCAAGCACCATGTAATTATAATTATGAATGATACAACCCTGTAATACGAAAGTATATAATTTTTGGAAACAGTAGGACATATTGTTCTTTCTTTGGAATGCATGGACTTGATTGAGGTAAATTACTACTCAAAGGAGCATATTTACAAGGGCATTGCACCACCGGAAAATCACTTTTTACGACGCTTTGGTGGGCAAATGCCCTGCTCCATATTTACAATGCAGCGCTAGGCCACTTTGAGTTCCTTAACACGGCATTGTAAATATCATACCCTTTCACACAGTTTTCTGCGTCAAATGGCATTCAATGGATTTTGAAGTGGGTGTTCCACCGCAACACCTATTGCTTTTTGACGCTGCCCCAGATTTAGAATGATCTGTAAATCTGAACCAGTGCCAAAAAGGAAGGTCATTTAAATGGTGGTGTTAGAGTGGCGCAACAAGGAGAAATACTTTTATTTCTCCTCATTTTTTGCTCTATCTATGCGTTCTTCATTATGCAGAACACATAGAAGGAGAAAATTGCCTTTAATGATTGTTTATGTGCAGTAAGGAGCCTCTTCCTCCAAATAAACAATAATCCCGGCAATGCAGGCACCCTTCCACCATGGCTCAAGGGTCTCTGCATTGGCACCAGATGTGCACAGTATTCTTGTGAACACGAAGCATCCCTACATTTTTTTAAATAACATAGTGCGGCACTGCTAAATTGCTCGCAGCACCGTGTTGTGTAATTTCTTTGTAAATATGCCCCATAATGTTTTAATATGCCATTTACAATTTTGAAAATCACCTAACAGCAAGCGTTTTTTAATCAACACAAGATTCTAAAGCAAAAAAGAGAATTTAGAATTTAATAGAAAAACTGAGAGATTTTCAAAACATGAAACCGTGAAAGAAAATCTGGATGAAGCTGTGAAATACAAGACATAAGAAACTAGTCTAGCATAATGTTTGTACTGGAAACATTCCCTTCCAGTACAAAATACTATACCTAGACAGCTTTTAAAACGTGCCCTCCTTTGTATGTGTTTAATACAGTTCAGCACACATGCAAAGTTGGAAAAGAAAAGAGAAATGGAAGCATTCCCCCTTTCAACACCTCCTTTCATGTGACATAAATTATGCAAATCCCTGTCTAAACTTTTTGGTAGAAGGGGTTTTGCATGAAAAAGCATGGGTGGTTGCATGGGATGCCCATGTACCACCCAAGCAACGTCCCCTTGATGCTAACTTATCCAAAAACAGTGCTTCACACTCCTCTTCCTTACTTTTAGGCTACCTTCCAGCACAAAACAAGTTTTGCACTAAGAAGTCAATAATACAAATATTTTGTGCTGGTTTCATTAGTTTTGTACACACACAAAAATTGGAAAATCTTGCATGAAGTGTTTGCGATTTATACGTACATAGGCAAGGATCCTTGCATTTTTGTAATATAATAATTTAGTTTTTGCTTTCCGTGAGTGTAGATTATGATTATACTTAATATTATGTTTGATAAAATAAAAAAATAAAAAAATAAGGTTTGGTATTTGTGTCTCAGGCTGTTGCATATCAAACTTGAGGAGTTGACAAGCCATTCACGTTTTACACATGTGTATGGCTCTGGTTGAATGTTTGATTTCATTTATTACGATATCTAAAGCCATTAATTCATATTGTATAAAATATTTGTAATTTGAAAGGACGATATTTATCAAGGACTTGCATTGTCCTTTGCATGATGCAAGGCAATGCAAGTCCTTAAATGAGATTTACAAAACCATGCAAGGGACTATTTGCATCACCTTACAGGTTGTATTTCGGAACCACTTAGGCATTTATCTCACCGGGTTTAATAACATGATCCAAACAATAGATGTATCTTAGCAACGGATTCCTTCACAACGCAAGTGTTTAACAATGACTTGCTTTAGGGAGGGTGCTTGAGTTGGAATAGTATAATTTAGTATTTCAACTCGAGCCCGTGCAACAGCAAAGCAAGTGTTGGACTTAAAGTCCAACATCAGTCCAACACCGCTTTCCTTAAGGCAAGTCATTGTAATTATTTGCATAATAAAGGAATGCATTGTAAAGACTCATTTGTGGGTGCCTACATAGATGCTAGGCAACACAAAGAGCGCTAGTTCAGGTAGAGACCTGAAGATCACCGTATCTTAGTTGATATGGTGTTCTTCAGCTCTCGCCCATTCATACAAGACAGCAACTTTGCTTGTTGCCCTGTGTTGTGTGAACTTCATAAAAAAAACAGCAATTAGATTGTGAATAATAGTGTACAAACGATAAACAACATTTCTAAATTAGGCAAAACCAAAGAATGTTTTGTAAACAAATACTCCTAATATGCATATCCCATTTATAAAAAAGTTAGTATGCATATTTTTTAACAGAGGTCTCTTATAGTAAAGCATTCTCCAGACATATGGCCTTATTTAGAGTTTGGCGATGGGGCATTCTGGCAAAACATGGAAGATATCCCATCCACTGTATTACAAGTGAAATATATCCTATGGGACCTAAAATACAGCAGACTGTATATCCACCACATTTTGGAGCAGCATCCTGCCCATCAAACTCTAAATAAGGCCCATAGTCTTGTCAGCAATCACTGCTCCACAATATGATATTCTGCACTTTTCCACTAACTATATACTCTACAAGCACTTGTGGTAATTATGTGAGGCTCTGATTGCCTGGAGGTTCTGAAGAAACACTACAGATGCCCTGGGTGTCACAATGCAACAAACCAATAGATAGAGCCTGTAATGGAGCATTGGCCATGGGGAGTGCTGTTTGGGTGAGCAGATGCTCGGAGATGGGAAAACACAGGTGAAAATAAAAAGATGAACACTGGCATAAGATCCCCAGTCCGGAGAACAGAGAGCTGGAAGAACTGTTATCAGTTTGGTTGGGCAATCCATAAATCCTTCCTGAGCTTGTGACAGTGAATCAATAAATGGTCATGGGCCTGGCTGCAGAGAGGAATTGATCTCTCATCAGTTAGATGAGCTGCCCTACATCTTCTACCAAATCACGAGGCCCTCAGGGATTCGGTTTTTAGCACCTTTCCTCACTCTATTTTTTCTGGGAGAGGGCAGGAAGTGTTGACATTAGCAGCTGATCTTTCTTTCAACTTTGTTGAAAATTTGCGAATACGTACAAAAGCTGAGATTTCTGGTTCGAGATACTAGCCATTATCCAATGGACTCTCAAATCTGTACAGAATGGAGAGACAGACTACTACACATGAGAGCACGAAGATGTGTCCTAATGGAAGCTCTAGTCTTAGAATGTCAGGCTTAGGCGGGAATCGTAAACACTGTCCAATGCACAAACTTTGAAGGTTACTACACAATTTAATATTTGTTTAATATATCTCCTCCGTGAATACATATTGTGTATTTTTGAGAATCTTTTGCCTGCCTGTAAGTAGGAACAGTCTTATAAAAATGTTGATAAACCATTTCTGTAAAGTAGTCTAATTGAACATATTAGAGAATTTGAACAATTGTTAAAATATGGAACATTACCTTGGCAAACAATTAGACTGGTTGTTCAGCATGAAATGTTTTCTAAAATAATACCTGGTGAGGCTGACTTGAGGACAAAGAGATTGACCTTAAAATGAATGATGTCGCTGCACACACACCCATGTATTCCCTCCTAAAAAACAGTAGCATTTACAAAGATACCACATCACGTTAAAACAGTGATTTTCCCTCTTGTCGTGAAATCTGTTGCAGTGCCTGACAAATGTGTCAACAATCAGTTGTTCTGGCAGTCTGCCTTCCCAGCACTCCATATTTTAATGCCTCTTTGTTTATTATGGCTTGAAATGTGTCTGTAGCAACAGTCTTTTGGGAAAGGACGGTAAATACCGAGTTTACCACAAGCATATTAAAACACATTTGAGAGAGTGGAGTGCTTTCTCTTTGAGTGAACAAATGAACCCATACTGCCTATGATCTAATTTAAAAACAAATCAATTACATTTGCTTTTGATTCCAGACATTCTTTTTGACCGTCAGTTACTGGCAGCTGTAAAGATGAATATGACAAATAGAAAACGTTCTTAACGATTTCTGAAGGACTTATGCACCTTGCAATTATGAGTTGTACAACCCTATAATAGGAAAGTGTATTATTTTTTTAAAACAGCCGGACGTATTGCTCTTTCTTTGGAAGGCATGAACAAGTTTGAGGTACTTTTCTAATGTACTCAATACATGTTGATAGAAATGTGTATGTTTTTTCAGATTTTGCTCATTATTTTTGTTTTTATCAAAAAGAGTTTCTAAAGCAAAATGGACTTTCAAAATTAACAGAAAAACTGAGGGCTTTTCTGAACATGGACTCTTGAAGGGAATCTGCATCAAGCTATATGCAAAACTTTGGAAATGGAAAAAGACACACAACCATTAGTGGAGAACAAGATGAAGTGCTTGCAAGAATGCAATTTATCCTTGAAAAATTAAGGATACATTTCATTTTTGTATTTGGTTTATTTCGTTGTTGCTTTCTGCCAGTGTACATTATGATTTCACTTGCTACTAAGTTTGATAAAAATAAAACGTTTAAAATAGGGTATAGTTTTTGTGTCATGAGCTGTTGCTAACCATATTTAAGGAGTTGGCAAGCCATTCAAATTTTAACACTGTATCTAGAACTCGGGATAAACATTTGCACTAATTTATTATGATAAAAAACTCAAAAAATGCATATATTATAGAATAAGTACAATTTGAAATGACTTTATGTTTGTGACGGAAGCCTTACTAACCCAAATTCCTCAGGTAAGACAACTTTCCAAAACACTCTGTCAATGATTTAATGGATGACATTAGAGATAACATT
The DNA here is from genome assembly GCF_964204655.1 of Triturus cristatus. NCBI lineage: Eukaryota > Metazoa > Chordata > Amphibia > Caudata > Salamandridae > Triturus > Triturus cristatus. Next base: position 257,480,812 of record NC_140588.1, read on the forward strand.
ATAAAAAGCACTACGGATAACATTCAAGAAAACTGATGTAGGCCACTGCTGACGTCATAGGTAATATTACATATATCATCAACAATGACATCATGAAACATTTATAGACTTCCCTAAAGATAAGTAACATTTCCAAATTAGGCTGAGTAAATGTATTGAGGAACAGAGGGGCACATTTACAAAAGAATTGCGGAGAGGGCCGTTAAGCCAAAATAACTAACGCCTCGCTCCGCCATTCTGAAAATGCAGGGATGCACCGTATTTACAACAATAAGATGCATCTCTGCATTTTTCCTAGTGCTTGAGCTGAACTCAGCTGCCTACCGCCAACACAGGCACCCTTCCACCATAGTGCAAGAGTGCCTGCTTTGAGGGAATGATTGTTTACATGCAAGAAGGTGTCCCTTCCGACACATAAACAATCCAGAATGGTGATTTGTAACTACTTTGTGTGCTGCATTGTGCAGCACACATAGAAGTTTAAAATCGTCATTTTTTAAATGATTGTTTATGTGCAGGTTGGGAAACTTTTCTGCACGTAAACAATCATTCATGACGTTTTGCTGATTCTATGTGTGCTGCACCAAACCAGGGTTTTTCCTGGTCTTAATTTTGGCACTGCCTCCAATTTACGCCACCCTTGTAAATAGGGGCGAGCGTCAAAATCAATTGGTGTTGTGGTGGAACGCCCATCACAGCACCCATTGCCCACTGCTTTCACGCTAAGTATAGCTTGAAAGGGTGCCTTATTTTCAATGCAGCGTTAAACCACGTTAAGTGGCTTATTTCTGCCTTGTAAATAAGGCAAAGCCCCTATTGCCACAGGAAGGTCAATAAGAGTAACGTTCCTGTGGCGATAGGGGCTTGTAAATATGTCCCCGAATTTCTACATATAATCCTTGTATTCTTATCTAACTTCTACAAACTTAGTTTGCACATTTTTTACAGCAGTCTCTTATAGTTAAGTGTTCTCCATAAATCTGTTGATACTTGCATGAGTTTTTCACTTTTCTACTACTTATAAGCCCTCGCAGTAACCATGTGTTGCTGTGCTTCTCCAGAGGTTCTACACTACAGAGACACTGCAGGATGCCATGCGCGGTAAGCGGAGACTTGGAGGTGGGAACGCACCAGTGAGAGGGGAGAAATCACAACTGGCATTGCATCAACAGTCCTGGGAACACAGATCTTCAAGATGTACTATTAGCAGTGTTGGCCGCACCCTGTTGTCGACCAGCTGCTTGTGACAATGTATCAATAACTGGTCATGGTCTTGATAAAAGGATCAATTATGTGAACAGGTGCACATCTACCCTTAAATCAACAGGCCCATAGGTTTCTTTTTTTTCACTTTTTCTCTTTTGCTTTTTTCTGTGCAAAGGGATCTGGCAAGAAGTGCAAGACATTGATAAAAGGTGAAATTTCTGATTAGCGATACCAGTCACAGTTTAATGGACTCTGAGACAAGATAGAGGATGGAGAGGCAAAGGTGACACATAACTACCAGCTACAGTCCTAAAACACAACACACAAGGCTTCCGAGAGAGGTATGGCAGAACCTGTACCACAAGGATTTGGGAAGAGAGGGAAGTCAAGGCAAGAGTTGTCTCTGAGGTATACATAAAAAGCAATCATTTAAACCTGTACCACAAGTGACTCTGCCCCTTTTCTCAGTCTCAAGAAAAGAAGTCTCAAAGATGTCAAGTTAGGCAGTCCTGGACTTGGACCCGCTTGAAGATGAGCATGGAGAATAAGGCTTTCCTCGGATGAATCTCAACATAAGGAACTGTATATCACATAGTATTATCACACTGTGTTATATTGAAGAGCTAGACCCATGTAGCGAAGCAACTTATTTCCTACATTGTCCTATTTTTCAGCAGTAACCTTTTGCACATATTTGTGCGGACGACAATGGGGGATTAGTTTCCCTGAAACGAAACTTGCTTACACATCTATCTTCGTACAAAATTATCACAATGCCCTGAACATCACGTACAAAGTCTCTTTTATCACTATGTACAAATGTCATCTCTATTTTCACCCATGGGGAAACAGGGCTATTTACATATCCATAACATCCCTAATCTAAATGCACATTGCAAGGCTGCTTTCTATTATAAAAGATGAGCATCCCAATAGATTAGAAGAGAAGAGTAAGCACTCCAGCTGACATCAGAGGACCTTGCATGGTGAGAATTCACCACACAGCGGTCTGACATCTCGAGAGGTGTGTCCAGATTGTGACCAAGATGGGGTCCTTCATTCTCTCTCATCAGGTAATGGGGTTGGATTGTCCCTTAGAGGGATTCTTGGCTCCACACCTAGACACACTCTAGGTACACTTAGTGTAGGGTTCGCCAAGTGGGAGTACTTTCGATAACTGCCTTATATTGTAAGCCTATTTTACAGAACAAGGGAACCCAAAGGAATTAAGACAGGGACCTTGGGCAATTTCATGTTATAGAGAACAGTGGTCCCTATTCAGGAGGAATACAGTGTGATAGATAACCATACACTTAGAATAGAATGTATGTCATTTGTCCAGCCGGACAAGAATTTATTTTCAAAGTATTTTTCAAAAGTAGTATCAAATAAAACATTCAAATGACAAGTGGGCACAGCCGTGACCAACAGAACACAAGACAAAACAATGAACACAGAATTGGCCAAAAGGCAAGCCAAAATGGGTCTGTACAGTTGTTCGCAGTATAGACAGACACAAATTAATCATTTAACACCATTGCACAATGTGTTATAGCTTGAGTCTAGTGCATAGGGTGTTTGGGTGTCGACGACGTTTCGATGCCACATTAAATATAGGGCATCATCTTCAGGACAAACAAATAATGCACTGCTGTCTTGATAATATATCACACCTTTTTTACAATTCTTTACATACAAAAAAGGAGCAAGGGGAGAAAAAGGGGGAGTAAAAATGGAAAGGAAGAATTTTAACCACATTTGACACAATACTAGGCATGTTTTCAGCATGACGTTTGTGACTTAAGTGCTTGGAGTTGCGTGAACAATGTGGATTGAATTTCATGCAGAGGTGGTGAAATTTCTCTAGTTTATGCTGAGTGAGGATTGAAATTCGTGTCGCAGTGACGACGTTAAAAAGGAGTTGGATGAATTGATGCTGATTTATGGTGCCTAGTACAGCTTCGTCATGAAATGGTGAGTTATTGCAGTGATTCAACGGAAAAGAGACAAGTGAGTGTGATAAAAACCAGTCTGCATATTAAAGAACGACGAACCGGCACAGTGCCTGATCATGAGCAAGGTGTTTCCAGTGATTCAGGAGGAACAAAAAAACGGCGCGGTGCGAAGGTGAATGAATTATTTTTATGGGTGAAACCAGAAGGCAGTGGGGACTTTACCTAAGGTGGCAGAGAGTCGACGGTTCATTATAGGCGCAGAAGCGCTCAACATCTGGACTTTGGGGGTTGCTGACACCAGCGGGATCTAAATGAACAAAAGGCAGAGGTGAAGGTGTCTAAGTTTAAGAAGGGGTGGACTTGACACGGAAATTGAGTGTAAAACAGAATAATTTAATTACCAATTCTGTTTGCTTTATGGCAGAAAGTCCTGTTGGGTGCTGTGTGCCAGCTGTTGGAGAATGCACGATCGCATTACCTGGAAGCAGAGAGGGGTAAGAATGGGTTAGGCGTGAACCCGCCATGTTAAAGAGGTGGTGTCCAAGGGATCTAGCCGTGCTACTTACTTCAGTGAGCGTGGGCAGTATTGTCGCATCTGCTTCGGAGTTTCAATGGAGACTGCCGGTGTGCCGAGGCAGAGCTAGTTAAGGCATACCATCGGCAGAAAGTGAGGAAGGACTGGTTAAAGCACACTATCGGCCGAAAGCGAAGAAGGACTAAAATGATGGAAAGGAGGCGGACATTTTAAGGTGGTGTGGGAAGGCACACAATCGGCAGAAAGTGAAGAAGGACTAAAATTAGGAAAAGGAGGCGGCCATTTTAAAGTGGTGTGGGTTGCCCAGGAAAGGTGCAGAGTAAGTGAGTCATAGTGTGATTACACGAGCACGTGCATACAGAGTGGCAGTGTTTGTGACTTGAATACATGTTGAAAGAGACATCTTTTTAGAAAAGCGGGGACATCTTTATAAAAGGGAGGTCCAGTCTTCAAGGCGATTGAGGCCACTGTGGATGCTATTGGTTCTCAGAATCCAGTGGAGCTCTTCCTTGTTGAGTATTTGAGAAATGTCTGCCCCTCTTGGGGGTGGTTTGATCACTGTGATAATTGTCCAAGAGGGGCAGACATTTCTCAAATACTCAACAAGGAAGAGCTCCACTGGATTCTGAGTACCAATAGCATCCACAGTGGCCTCAATCGCCTTGAAGACTGGACCTCCCTTTTATAAAGATGTCCCCGCTTTTCTAAAAAGATGTGTCTTTCAACATGGATTCAAGTCACAAACACTGCCACTCTGTATGCACGTGCTCGTGTAATCACACTATGAGTCACTTACTCTGCACCTTTCTTGGGCAACCCACACCACCTTAAAATGGCCGCCTCCTTTTCATCATTTTAGTCCTTCTTCACTTTCTGCCGATTGTGTGCCTTCCCACACCACCTTAAAATGTCCGCCTCCTTTCCATCATTTTTGTCCTTCTTCGCTTTCGGCCGATAGTGTGCTTTAACCAGTCCTTCCTCACTTTCTGCCGATGGTATGCCTTAACTAGCTCTGCCTCGGCACACCGGCAGTCTCCATTGAAACTCCGAAGCAGATGCGGCGATACTGCCCACGCTCACTGAAGTAAGTAGCACGGCTAGATCCCTTCGACACCACCTCTTTAACTTGGCGGGTTCACGCCTAACCCATTCTTACCCCTCTCTGCTTCCAGGTAATGCGATCGTGCATTCTCCAACAGCTGGCACACAGCACCCAACAGGACTTTCTGCCATAAAGCAAACAGAATTGGTAATTAAATTATTCTGTTTTACACTCAATTTCCGTGTCAACTCCACCCCTTCTTAAACTTAGACACCTTCACCTCTGCCTTTTGTTCATTTAGATCCCGCTGGTGTCAGCAACCCCCAAAGTCCAGATTTTGAGCGCTTCTGCGCCTATAATGAACCGTCGACTCTCTGCCACCTTAGGTAAAGTCCCCACTGCCTTCTGGGTTCACCCATAAAAATATTTCATTCACCTTCGCACCGCGCCGTTTTTTTGTTCCTCCTGAATCACTGGAAACACCTTGCTCATGATCAGGCACTGTGCCGGTTCGTCGTTCTTTAATATGCAGACTGGTTTTTATCACACTCACTTGTCTCTTCTCCGTTGAGTCACTGCAATAACTCACCATTTCATGACGAAGCTGTACTAGGCACCATAAATCAGCATCAATTCATCCAACTCCTTTTTAACGTCGTCACTGCGACACGAATTTCAATCCTCACTCAGCATAAACTAGAGATATGTCACCACCTCTGCATGAAATTCAATCCACATTGTTCACGCAACTCCAAGCACTTAAGTCACAAACGTTATGCTGAAAACATGCCTAGTATTGTGTCAAATGTGGTTAAAATTCTTCCTTTCCATTTTTTATCCCCCTTTTTCTCCCCTTGCTCCTTTTTTGTATGTAAAGAATTGTAAAAAAGGTGTGATATATTATCAAGACAGCAGTGCATTATTTGTTTGTCCTGAAGATGATGCCCTATATTTAATGTGGCATCGAAACGTTGTCGACACCCAAACACCCTATGCACTAGACTCAAGCTATAACACATTGTGCAATGGTGTTAAATGATTAATTTGTGTCTGTCTATACTGAGAACAACTGTACAGACCCATTTTGGCTTGCCTTTTGGCCAATTCTGTGTTCATTGTTCTGTCTTGTGTTCTGTTGGTCACGGCTGTGCCCACTTGTCATTTGAATGTTTTATTTGATACTACTTTTGAAAAATACTATGAAAATAAATTCTTGTCCGGCTGGACAAAAGACATACATTCTATTCTAAGTCTATGGTTATCTATCACACTGTATTCCTCCTGAATAGGGACCACTGTTCTCTATAACATTATATTGTAAGCCAGCATATATACACTGTTTACCTCCATGTTCAAACTTTATCTACTATTCACTCTTGTGGTGCTTGGAATCACTTTTATCTGCTTCTGTCTATTAATAATTGCTGAACCTGCATTCTATACAAGAATAACGTTGGTTCAATAAATATATTGAACATTTTCCACTGTGTATTCTCTGCATACTTCTCTGAGAATGAGTGAGCATTAGTGGCTGTGTGAAAGGTTCTGCCCTGTTTCCACAATCCCTGAGGGGTCAGGTTGTCATGTTCAATGGTTGCCAGAAACTATTCGCTCCCTGGTAGGTTAGGGGGGCTTACAGTGGCACTGTGAGATAGCTGGTCCATATGCCAACACATCCTGTGGGGGTGTACGGAATCAGTCTTGGCACCAAGCCCCTAGTTTATGTTGTCCAAACAATGTGCAGATCCTATGGATTAGTAGGAACTACACAGCATGATGCCGCCAACTTTGGTTGGGTTTTTATTTAACAGTCAACCTGATTAGTTCAGTCATGCTTTCTCAGAGACCCCTATTCACATTTTAACCATAGACATCCGAAGTGGGAAGGGAAATAAAGCCACCTCAGCTGAGTAGGTATACGCTATGTATTGGCTGTAGGTTATTCAAGCTTAGAGGATTAGAAGTTCCTACTTTGTTCAAACTATATCTCCATAAAATTCATTTAAATAAAATATCTTTTCACTTCACACAATGTCAGTGAAAGGAGAAGCACGTGAGGCCATTGTAGAGCAGTTGGTGGCTCTAAATGTTAAAGAAGACTTCAGACAGGCAGTTACTATGAAACTATTACAACATGGCTTCCCGGCATCAGGTGATGTTACCTTCGTGGTTGGGGCACACAAAGCATGGGTTAATGCCCACCTGCAGATGCACAAACACAGTTGTTTCACACTTACATTGAAGATGAACCACCGTGAGAATATTTTCCATATGTGGACATAGATTTCCCATTAACCTACCATTGTTACATTAACAGCAGCTATGATGTGTACAGTTTATAGAGATTTATTAAACATTTACAGAAACCTTACACAATGCATGATGAGAACATTGACAGTCCAAACTGCAAGGGCTGCTCAAGCTGCACAAACTCAACTGGCTACTACGGGTATTAACCCCCAAACACTGAGCGCCGTCATGGGAAAAATTCCCCCAGCCGGGAGCAAATGCTGTTCTGGATAGCACAAAATACAGCACAGCTTGAAGCAGTTTTCCCCATAAAGGCCTGCAGAAAATACACAGTTTACTAACAATTTACTTGCCAATGGTGATGTCTCGGTCGATAGAAGATTGTGTCACTTGGGGTACAATCTTCGCTGACGTTTATAGCAGAACTCATAGTACCCCTTCAATAGCAGTTATACCAGAAAAATTGCAACAAATACGGAATGTGTATGGGGCAGAGCCTGCCCTAGGTCTGGGGATGAAATTGATGGGCAATTTTGCCCAGTAAGCTGCCATTATGATAAGCAACATAAAGGGGAGGCAGCAGCGGTGGATATACGGTATTGCCCGAGAGAATTCACTCCTGCACAGCAGGAGCGAGAATTGCCTAAGATTATCGAAGAAACATATGCTTCACTATGTAGAGATAATCTGGTAGCCAGACCTAGGAAACAAATAGTTAAGAGCAATTCTTAAAAAGATAACTCCAAGCAAGCACCTGATTCTTCAAAGAAAAAATTGGATAATAAGCAAAAAAAGAAACGTAGTGCAAAAAATTTACAAAACAACATTAGACATCTCAAATGGATTTTTCTGCCAAATATAGAGCCTGGGAGCAGGTATCTCAGCTCTAGCTTCTCATAGACAAGTTTGTTGAATACCCCAGGGGTATAAGAAAAGCCCCAGGTTGTTTTCAGCCAGGGTAACAGAGTTACTTCAAACTTTTGATGAGGTGGCATTGTCTTATGTAGCTAACATCTGTCTGATGGACGATGAATCAATGGAACACTTGGCTAGAGTGAACCACATAATTAAATAAAGTTGTCAAGTGAAGGAAAAAGCCTGGTGGCACAGTTTTTAGAAAATGTGCACTGTTCCAACCTCCAATGACTCTGAAAAGACTACAATCCATTTTAGGAATTTTGAATTTTGGCAGGACATACATTTTAGATTATGCAGAATGGGTAAAACCTGTCTACAACTTAATTAGACCTGATTTTTCAGTACATTATAAGACACAGGAACACACAGATATTATTCAGTGTTCTGTACAAGCTGACATAATAGCTTCTAAACATTTACATATATGTGTTAACACCACTAACCTTGTGGTCCGTGTAGACGCTAGACCAACTGGGTACACATATATCACTTTCAATAAAGACAATACAATACCTATTGCATACAAATCACGTTTGTATACAAACGCTAAAATGCGTATTGCACCAATTGAGAAAATACTCACAGCGGTACAGACTGTTGTATTGAGGGAGAGAGCACTAGTACACGGGAAACGCATAATTGATCTACCAGTTGAATAACTGCCTGTTGCACTGGCAGACAATTCTCTGCCAGACAAAGTTGCAGTAAGGGAGCTTCCATTTTCCACACGCGCAAATTAAGACTATTCGTGATATGAAAACTTATCCTGTGCAAAAGGATATTTCCAAAATTGAATACATGTCTTGGTCCCCTGCAGATGATATTGCTCCAGCAACCCCTCCACTATCTCAGAAATGTCCTGGGCACACTTCAGATGAGGCCATCACATACTACTGACTCAGGAGGGAGTCCATAATACGGCTGCTGAACAAGATAGCACCAAGGCTACAGCCACCAATTGACAGGCCCACCAACATTCTTACGCAGGTCAAGCTGATCGCTATCCTCCACATGCTGGAATCTGGTTCATTTCAGACCACAACAGCCAGAGTGAAAATAATATCTCAGCCATCTTTTTTGCCTTCCTACCCTCTGTCCTGGATGCAATCTTCTGACTTATATACCAGTACCTCCCTTTCCCTAACACCTGGAGCTGCAGACAAAGCAAGATTTCTATTCCGTTGCAGGATTCCCACAAGCTCTAGGTCCCAGGAATTTCACACATGCACATGGTGCCCTGCAGCAATATCACACCTGTACAGGAACTGGAAGCACACCTATGTTTTCAACGCCAAGGTATTCATGGACCCTTGGAAAATGTTTACCAAGGTGGTGGCAAAATAGCCAGGGATTGCACAGTATGCCTACATCTTCAGGCACTCCATCATCAATGAGCACTTCCAGAAAGTGTGATATGGGAATGGCCTACTTGTAGGTAAGCAAAACTCAAGTACATAACAGACCTGCTGTCAGATCTGAGATATTTGGCGTGGTTTCCCCAGACGTTTTGCCGCTAACCCCTGTATTTTTGATGCCGTGCTAGATTTCATTTTTGCTGGCATAGATGCTTTGGGCACTTTGTCACTGCTGATCAGTGTCAAAGTGCAAGTGCTCCCTGTGTAAATTGTTATCATGATTGGTTCTCCCTAATTGGCATATTTGATTTACTAGTAGGTCACTAGTAAAGTGCACTAAGTGTGTCAGGGCTGGTAAATCAAATGCTACTAGTGGGCCTGCAGCACTATTTGTGCCACCCACATGAGTAGTCCTGAAAAGATGTCTCAGGCCTGCCACTGCAGTGCCTGTGCGCAGTTTGTTAACTGCTGTATCGTACTGGCAAGTGCACCCACTTCCCAGGCCCTAACCTTCCCTTTTTGTACATGTTAGTCACCCTTAAGGTATGCCCAATGTACCCCTGTGGGCAGGGTGCAGTGTATATAAAAGGTAGGACATGCCCTGATGTTTGCGGCATGTCCTGATAGTGAAATACTGCCAATTATGTTTTTCACTATTGTAAGGCTATCTGTTCCCATAGGATAGAATGGGGAGTTTGCTTATAACATCTTATAAGCATAACTGCCCATGGGAACCAGATGGGAAAATAAAGTTTAGTGTGCCTGAACCCAGAATGTTAAATTGCATCTTTTAGTGAGGGTGACTTTTACATTCTGGGTTTGAAAATACTACTTTTAGAAAGTAGGTATTTTCTTGCTTAGCCATCCAGTGTGCCTCTGCTAGGATGTGTATTGACTGTCTGGCTTTAGAGTGACAGGGGCTGGGAAAGTGCAGTGGCTCCAGATTATCTGGATGAGTCTGTATTTGGAGTGGTGGGAGGAGTAGCACCTGCACCTGAATAGGGCTGTACCTGCCTTCCACAATGATTGTTCTGTCCCCCTGTGGTGTGTCTGGAGCCAAGGCTCACACTGACAATGGAGGCTGCTGTGCACTTGCAAAGTGCACATCAGGACTGATTTGGACTGGGCTCAGAGCAAGGAGAGAACAAAGAGATTTACTGTATAAAAAGCGGGTACAGACCCCAAACATTCAGATTATCCCTGGAATTCAAGAGGACCCCTTGCCAAGGAGAAGAGCTGGAGAGACTTAGGAGAAGTAGAGCCCCTTTGCTGTGTGCTGTGTGGGGTTGGCCTGAAGTAGCTGTTTCTTCCAAAGGAAAGAAGAAGGACTTTGCTGTGTGCTGTGTCCCCTGCTTGACGGAGATCCCCAAGGGCCTGTGTGTGCTGCCTCCTGTTCTGAAGTCTCAGGGACACAAAGACTTCACCCCTAGCTCCCCTGAACTCTGCTGCAGTGAATTCTGACTTGCCAGGAGGTGAATATACCAGTATTGGACCACTGGAGGTTGTTGCACCTATTTGGGAGCTGGAAGAGAGTAGGAATTTGAAGAACTACAAAAATGATGCATCACTCTTTTTGCAGCTGTTTTTCTGATGCATCTCCACGGCGAGAGAAGAATTACCACGCATTGCCGTGCCGCTGCAAAAACCAATGCCGCGCCAGTCACCACTGAAAGAATCGAGGGATCGCGGCTGACGAAACCTAAACGCAGTGCCGCTCACCGCCACCTCATCAATTACTGACGCATCCTTGATTTCCATGTATCGCACCTGTGCGGCAAGTTTTCCCAACGCATCACCTGTGGACCGAAACTGTCATGAAGAATCAACACATCACTTCCTCCTATAGGCTGGAGAACTGTTGCATCGCCTCCCCAAGGTCTCAGGAACTGACACATCTCTTTGTTTTCGATGCTTTCACTCTGCGGCTGTTTGGCCTTGTGAATTTTGACGCAACTACAGGTACTTTGTGTAAAAGTCACGCATCCGTTGTTTTCTATGGTACAAGTTTTTGACACCTTTTGACTGTGTATGTTGGATTTTCATCTTGTTAAGTTTAGATAAAGATATTTTATTTTTCTAAACTGGTGTGTTGTCTATTTGTGGTGTTTTCACTGTATTACTGGGCGTCTTGAGTACAAATACACATTGCCTTTGGAATAAGCCTGTCTGCTCGTGCCACGCTACCAAGGTGGTGGGCAGGGGTTATCTAAAGTGTGTATCCCCTAAGTCACACATGTTAAAACACGCAAAGGCAATCTCTGTGCCTTTGAATGGCGTAAAGGTACAGATCAATGCAGCGATGGCCAAAATGCAGTGTAGCATCAGTGTGTGCAAGGGAGGGGTACCACATGTGCTGTGGGGGCGTCTCCATGCAACTCCCATGTTTCATGACGCATGTCATGTATCCCAACCCAGGAAAACTTTTAAATGTAATAAAATAATTGGTTTCCCCAGGTGATGTACAGCAATGAAAAATAAATGAATTCATCCAAGGCGCACCTGCTTCCTATATGTGCTGCCTTCTGTTGCACACATTCAGAGATGATCAGGTCTTTGAGGGTACACCATGTGTAGGATGGTGCACCCCCCTGCAAAAAGACAATTCCACATGCAATGCAGGCCCCCACGCACCGTGGTGCAAGTGTGACTGTGTATGTGCTATGCAGAACATTTTGTGCTAGTTTAGGGTGAAAGGTCTGGAATATATGGTATGGCCTAAATGATGTGGACTACTACCTTTCTCAGTGATGCTGTGTAGTGCAGACAAGTGGCTTGCTGCACTGCACAATGCCAATCTCCCAAATATCCAGGCCCTTGTTTCATGTGCACATAGTGGGAACAATGCACTGCAAAGTATAGACAATGAAGTGCCATATTGACATGCACTTACTAATCTATCAATGGCAATAGCTACAGAACGTCCGTGAGAAGCAATGTATCATTTCACTCTGTGTGGCTGGATGGGACCACATCCACTACACCGGGTAACTAATCATTAATCTAAAAATGGGGCATGACAGACACACCAATTAGGAGTACAAAGGCAACACCAATGAAAAGTTTGAGGTGAGTGTCACTTCAATGTCGTATCAACTCTTGCTATCAGTCACAGGTTAACAAGGTCAGTGGTGTGAGAATAAGTACTGTGGAAATAAAGTGTGTCACACATGGCAGTATACTTGTATGTTGAACAAAGTTTCAGGAGCAACACAGGAAGAACTATGTGGAAACCCTATGTGTGGCATGCCATTTCAGTGTAAGCCCCATACAAGTATAAATTTCAATCCTGGATAACATTGTGACACCAACACTACAAAACACACATATGTCTCAGCAGTACTGACAGTCTATGTACACACGTGCTGTAGGCAGACAGACACATTGACCAATGTAACTAATGTGATAGTTGACCTGTTCTGTGTAGTAAGTAGCCCAAATGAAAAGCCCAGTAAACCTGCAATGTTGCCAAACATGTCATACATCAGTCATCAACACAGATTAATATCCAGCCTGGACAAGGCACCACAGTGTACTCAGGATAACAATCTCAACATTCATTTGCCACAGCAAGTACACAATCCCCTACAAGTTAGAGTCATACACATACAAGTGAAAACCCTATTTATTGTGTCTACTTTTGCAGTAAACAGCTCCTTATAACTACATCGGTGTATCCCACATGAGGCTGGTCCACACTGCAATACATATTTGTCAATCAAGTGCACCATGACAACTTCTCTGCCAAAAACAAAAGTTGAAGACTGACAATAAATAGCATAAAAACCCATGTGAGCTGCACTAAATGTATGCCCCTAAATCACATGGACAAGTAAGTCTACTATGAAATACCTGTGACTATGTCATATAGGCCACCAAAACTGTGGTTTACCATGGACATATGTATGTGTGAATGTAATACATGCTGGCAATGTCACTAACTACCTAGGGAGGACCAACGAGTCAAATATCTGATCACCAATATGTCACTTAACACATGTAGTGAGTGTGCATAACATACAGTAGTCAGAAAGATCTCCAAATAGCCATCACAGAAAGCTACTGGATCAACATGGAAGTCAGGATGTTGAAGTGTACAATGTATGAGGCCCTTCTCATCATTTGCTATTACACGAAGGGAAGGACAAGACATTTGTAAACCTATGGCCAACTGTATCAGTAAAACATATTGTAAAATACCATAATAAATGTGTATGAGTATTTCAGTACGCATAACACACATAGACAGTATTGTAGCTGTAACAGAGAGCAAAAGCATTGACAGTTGTTATTCCTGCTTCAATTTTAGCTGACAAAGGATATGGTCTCCAGCCCTGGGTCATGATTCCAATAGCAAAGCCCCAGACTTAGCCAGACAGAAACTACAATCAGGCACTGATCAAGACCTGCAACAATGTGAAAAGACCCTTCAGTCTGCTCAAGTCACGGTTCAGATGCTTGGACATATCAGGGGAGAGATTGTTCTACTTGCCCCCTCTGGTCTGCAAGATGATACTTGTATGTGCCATTCTTCAAAATATCTATATCTAGACAAATGTCCTGTGGGGCATGGACCACGAGAGCAGTAGCAAATGGAGGATGAGGATTGTGGAACGATCCAGAATATTGTGGCTAGGAATAGGTGACACAGCCACATTGTACAAAATTTCTTCTCTTACAGGACATGTACAGTGATGTAACATGTCTAAACATTTTCTGAAGGTTCAGCATGCAAATAAATGCTTAACTCCATTATTTGCATTTGCATTTATGTCACAGTCCCACATCAACTCACCCACATCTCGTCAATGAGAAGTAGGCCTCAAAATGTAACAATCATGTCATCAGACCAGTTGAGCAACATGGGGCCATACTTCACATCCACCAATTGTATAACTATTTGATGGCTACATTGTCACATGTACCATATCATGCTGCAGTAGATAAAGAACACATTTGCCATGCATTGCACAGCAATGCTATGAGGACCAAAGGCATGACTGAGTGTGTGTCCTTCATTACTTGACTGACATGCATTCACCTGGCCCTAACTGGGAGGATGATACCGGAGCCCATGCTGGACCTCGGATCTCTCTCAGTTCCGCACAGCATCAAGCAACAAAAACTCCTTACATCCCACACTGCCCTTAAGGGGAAGGGGCTTTGGGATAACATTTGAAAAAGAGAGACTTGCGTAACTTGATCTGCTCTGCCGCTATGCAACACTGTGTGACAAGGCTTGCCGCTCATGAGGCCTTCTGTGTTTGTGAGGTAGATGTGCACAGGAGCAGAACCTCAGGTTTTGCTAAGCCGCATTACTCTGGAAATGACTAGAGGAGACAGTTACCATCAGTACACTAACAGGCCCCTATATACATTGATAATGCTATAGCTTCAGTGACACACAGCTTGCAGGTTTCTTCTGAAGCACAGCATGTGAGCAGAATAACCAAGGCCATAGATAGGAAAATCTGAGACTGCCAAGGACAAATGTGAAGTACTGATTGTATTTCTCAGCACTCTAAGTAATCTGTTGTAATACAGATTGGAGTCACTGACACTCTCAAGGCTAAACTCGGAACACAGGTTGGAGTACATGGTAATCACAAAGTTAAACTCAGAACACAGGTTTTGTTACAAGGTACATTCAAATATCAAGCACTCTGAAGAGCTTTGTCTTTGCACAACTGTTCATCAGAGACACACAGAGACAAAGTCTTGGGCGCTTGCACAATTTTCAGTTCATGCGCCAATGTATGAAGAAAGGTCCAGAGCTGGAACTGACAGGGTGCACTGGTGGAAATATTGGAGATGGACGGGAGATAAGTCTATAGAATTGAGGAAGATAAAACTCAGTCCTGCTCATGAATATAGGATTAGTGTGCACTGAGCTGATATCAAGTACAGAGCCAAGTTCTTCTACCTGTCAGAAGTTTGAAGAAGATCTTGATGCCTTGACTAATCAAGTTGCAAGGAAATGGGAGTAGCTGTGCAGGAAGTGGAGAGGAAGGTGGCATTGAGGGAGCTGGGCGCATGGCAATCACAGGTCCAACTTAGACTGCTTGAGACCAGATCACAGAATAGGTCCAGCTGATTCTTCAGGTGAGTGGGATGGTGAAGCTTGCTCTGCAGATAGTGTAGGATAGTGTAGGCCAATCAAAGTCCCCAGGTTCAGAGCTGGTAGACATACCAAGTTCAGCGTCCAACAGATGTAGCAGTTTACATGTGGCACATGGAGCATGTTGCAGCCTGGAAGGTTCCCCAAAACACCCAAAGGTTAAATGTGTTGTTTATACACTGGCTTCCACCTTACAGGAAGGGCAGTTGCCAACGGATGTTTGGAACCAATCATCCAGGAAACAAATGTATCTTGTTCAGCTCAAACCTGCACATAGGAACATAAAACCAAGACCCTGGTAGCAGTGGGTACAAGGTACTCATATGCTCATGGGTTCTGGGGGACCCTATTGTGACATAGGCATCACAGGGAACACAGGTAATATAGCATACTCAAGTATCAAGAAGTCTGAAGGATTATGAAAACTCAATCATGGTATAGTTGGCCCCCATCAAGCACCACTTGGGCAACCCAACAAGATCTCTGCATGTTAGGCACACAGAGAGTGTATGAGGGGGTCAAAACAATGATGTTGCTTTCGATCTTTCATATGTGGATCACTGTATATTCTACATAATGTCCTGATGCTGGAAATAGAGGGGCCTATTGTTGTAAGTTCCCTTTAGAGCCCACTTGGTTCTCCCTTGTTTTTGCCCAATAGCATGTTGTATTACACTTTGATTTGCACAGCCACACATAACACGTATTGTTTTGTGTCATGATATTATTTTAGAAATACGCTGCATATGTTTTTGTTATTCAGTTCTTCTCTTAGGATTCAGTCTGAACATTTTGTACACGGTCAAACAACATAGTGCCCTGTTTTTCTGTGATCGATCAGCAACATATTCTAACATTAAGACACAACACAGGAGCAGTTGCTGTTTTCCAACACAGCACTTCTTATCACATAAACTCAGACTTGCCCTGTGAAAAAACAGAAAGGAGAATTCTAGCAGGGGACAATAGTGCTGGAATGTGCACACCAGCCTTGAACAATCTGAGATGTGGACCACCTAATTATAAATGCCATGTATGAGGTCCAGTGCTAATCCCAGAGATCACTGATACATCACTGTGCTCACGTTGTGAGGGTAGGCTTAGGCAGATATATAATTTGCCATGATATGGTTTTTCATTGTATACAGTTTGCTTGTAATGCTGATTACTCTGCTCAGTTGTATATTTTTTCTAATTGCAGCACAGTTGTTTCATAATAGAGCATGATAGTTTCAATAAATATGCTACACTTTCTTTGTGCCTTTCTTTTGTTTATTATGGACATGCACAAGTGAGAAAACAAAAGGTTATGATCTATTTCCATGGTTCCCTTGGGGACTAGAGTGTTGTGTTCTAAGTTGCCACGTTACCTGTTACTCTGGGAAGGATAGGAGGGCAGGTAAGGCACTGCAAGCTAGTCGGATTTGGGCCCATAGGTACTGATGTGGTATGGTGACTCAGTCTGTACATACTGACGTCATGTGATCCCAGGCATAGTTCTGTTTCCAAACATAATCCCTGCAACAATATATTGGCAATGGCCACACAGATGGTCTCCTACATCACAGCGATGTTTTTAAGCACATTGCAAGATTTGTACAGTATCCAACATAACTCTTTAAAATGTTGCCTCTTGACCTGTACGGGGCTTGAATGACCAACTAGGGTCAATGTAGGCACGCTTGCAAAATGAGGCATGGCTGCAACCGTTACATGCAGGAACGGATGTGACTGTAATGGTGCATCTTACTAATAACCTATAGATGTTGTTGACCACAGTGCTCCAACTATGTGTGATGCTGTACAAGGAACACCAATAAGATAGAAGTAAAGATGAGATGTTAACTACATGTAATATCACTACAGTGAAGGCAGCAGTCACTGAGGCTTTACAGGTTTCCCTGCTGTCACCTTTCAGTAAATGCACATATTTACAGCTGATGTGCTTAACTACCCACGTGCAAAGGTTAAGGAACTCCTCTCTGGTGCGGAGTAATGGAATGCAGGGAATTTATGTGTATGTATGTAGTGGAACTCAGGATTCATCACACTGGTGTGGCCTACAGAAGCTGGACTTGTGATGGTCATACCAGAGGCAAACAGACTTAGATAAGACTTTTTCCAAGGTGCATTGTGCAGGTGCAATACATCTTGTTTCCTACACAACGCCAAAAGAGCGGATGTGTCTGCGCCATTAAATCCCATGATAGTAGTTGGCTAGTGCAGTGTGCTAATTGATGCCTGTTCAACAATCGCATATGTCATATTGGCCTAACAACACACCCATATTATCTGTCCTATAAATTGGTAAGCAGGATCCCACATCTGTACCTCCCGGAGTGTGGGTTGCATCCAAACCTATGTCAGCAATTCAGACAGCTTTTATGAATGTTGATATGGTGCATGATAGTGTATACAACAACATATTTCAAAGGCATACCAATGCAATATAATCGAGCAAAAATATGCCTTCTCTGCAGCGACCTACATTCACCAAAACAACTACTACACACAAACGCAACAAAGGCTTTGTTATGTTTCTACACATCACAACATGTTTGTGTTCCTCACACAAACATATTGTCAACCGATATGTGAACAAAGGAAGACAAAAACCCACCTATATGTGTTATTTTTACAATGAAAATACACACATCTGAAGAGATCAAGCCTGTCTGGTGAGAAAAGAGGAGCACAGTAAATGAGGCCCAAGCTGTGTTCACCTGCATTGTACAAATCACCACAATGTATCACAGACATTAGGCCATTTGCATGGGTCAAAGCCCACTCATTGACCCTTTGCCTATTGCATTGCAAACGTAGCACTGCTCGTAAGCTGCACGTCAAGCCCTCATTGGCTATTTCAATATTGAGGCATAAGAAAAAATGACACATTTGTGATAAACGGGCAGGATATAGACAGTAAGTGATGCATTGGGTGCAGCTGGCTGTCAACTAGGAAGAGTGAAGTGCCTTTCCCTTTCACTTACTCTCTGTTAGTCTGTGCATGGTGGAGGAGATTGCCTGAGAGTGTCTGTTGGAGAAGTGTGTCAGTTGGTATTGTGATTTGTGGGTGTGTGTTGTGTCCAGATTGTGTCCCTGCTGCAGTCATATATTGTGTAGTGTTATTGTTGTGTATTTTTATTGTCATCGTACTGTCGGGTGTTTGTCTTTTGGGGTACTGTTTGCAGGAGTAGGTATAGTGGGTAGGGTTTTTAGATTCATAGATAAGTTACTTTTTGGGATTGTTGACGGTTGGTAATATGTCTAGGAGGGGGTGTAACTTCAGTGAGCCACAGCTGGGAGCGCTGACCTGGCTCATATCACACTTCATCCCAAGGATACTTGAGGCTGGTGGCACGGTGAGCAAGGGCCACCCTGGAAAGGACAAACATGACTGATGGGAGCTGGGTCGCTGGCACCATCAATACTACACACCAGCCAAAGCACTAATGGGGAAACATAGACTCCAGGAAGGCCAATGTAATTGACTTCTGGGGGGCCGGAGATTGATGGACCTGCCAGAATGTGTGTATATATATATATTCACAGAAAAAAACATAGGTTTCAGGCACGTTATAGTTAGGAATTAGCATTTAAAAAACCTCAGAAATTCACTGAAAAAACCATAGGTTTCAGGGGTGTTATAGTTAGCTGGACTTTTCACTTGTACAAAACCATTGAAATTCCCCCGTTATAGTTAGTTCAGCTAACTATAACCCGCGCGCCCGCAATGCACTGCTGATGACGTCACATATTACATCACTCATGAAATGGTCAGTGACATCACTCATGACATCACTGATGACATCTCAAATGACATCACTGATGACATCACTGAGGACATCATCCAGTAAATGTCTGTTTTTCTGAAAATTAAATATGTTTTATATATGTATATCTCAAGGTCGATGGAAGAATAAATGGGTATATAAGTGTCTAAATGAATGATTTGTTTTTGAAAAATTGATTGTGTAACTGACTGATTAAGTGTATCATAGTGAATACATGGCTTAGTGAGTAATGTTTAAATATGTAAATATCTGTATCAGTCTCTCACTTTGTGTATAAGTGGCTGCATGGGTTGGTGAGTAGCTACATGGGTGTCTATATAGGTTATTAGTTGGTTTTTTGAGTATCAGTCTGAGTGTCTGCATGGTTCGGTGGGGGGTATTACGTAGTGCATAGGTGCATAAATGAGTGACTCACTGTTTGTATGTGTTGAAGACAGCATGTGTGCAGGACTTTATGGGTGGATGAGTGTGTGTATGGGTGTGTTAGTGAGTGAATGACTGTCTCAATAGTGTTTTTATGAGTAACTACATATGTTTTAAACTAGTATATGTGACTATTGGTGTATATAAGGGAGTATATGTGAGAGTGAGAGATTGAAAGAGTTCCTGTATGAATAAGTATGTGTTTCTATAAGTGATTGTTTAAAAGACTAAGTATGTGTAAGTTTCCGTAGAAGTAAGTGTGGTGGTGTGTGTATAACTGTATATGCAAGTAAATGTATGTTTGATTCTTTATTAGCATGAGTGACTATGTGTGTGAGTAACTCTATGGATGAGTGGCATTGTGTAACAGGATGTATAGGTGTATGAGTACATATGATGAGTGAGTACATGTATAGGTGACTGTATAGGACTGTTGGTGAATGAGTGGATTTGTATGTGGATCTTAGAATTACTGAAGAGGTTGTTGTAACTGGTATTGGTATGTCCATTGTTTTGAAAATTTTAGTCTCTATTTTTGAATGTGTGTATCAAAGGTTATATTAGGGTGAGAGGAGGTCTGCCACTCTATCACAAGGATGATGTCATCAGTGATTTCATTTGAGATGTCATCAGTGATGTCATGAGTGATGTCACTGACCATGTCATGAGTGATGTAATATGTGACGTCATCAGCAGTGCATTGCGGGCGCGCGAGTTATAGTTAGCTGAACTAACTATAACGGGGGAATTTCAATGGTTTTGTACAAGTGAAAAGTCCAGCTAACTATAACACCCCTGAAACCTATGGTTTTTTCAGTGAATTTCTGAGGTTTTTTAAATTCTAATTCCTAACTATAACGTGCCTGAAACCTATGGTTTTTTCTGTGAATATATATATATACACACATACTGGCAGGTCCATCAATCATAAATGCTAATTTCTAACTATGCCTACAGAGATAGGACATGTGAAGAAAGAAGAAAAAATGCACAGAAAGAAAAAAAAGAAGTGCAGAAAGAAGCAACAGAAGTCCTCAAAGACGAAGAAAAGTGAAGGAAGAAGGATAACGTGCAGAAAGAACAAAAAGAAGAGCAGAAAGAATCCTTGTTGCAAAACCATCCTGTACCCTCAACTTTTTTCAGACGGATACTGGTGGTAACTGAGTCTGACTAACCAGTCCTAGAGCCAGTGCTATGTTAAAAGACACTTAGAATACAGTGAAAACACCTACATACATTATGCGTTGGGGTCCCCCTGTGATTAGCATGACCTCCTCTGTAAGCCCCTAGTATATAATAGGGCAGGGGGATTAAAACTACCTCTTAAAACAGGCCACAGGGCGTTTTTGCACACATTAACTCAGGCCCCGTCCCCTCCCTTCACCACTGTGTAAACACGCCCTGTGTCCGTTTTTAGTTGGGAGATTAAGTTCATTTGAATCCTGAGGGTCCCTAGGGTCCAACTAGCCCACTAGGTACCTCCAGTAAGTGCCACAGAGCTGCGTTGCAGAGAGGTGTAAAAAGTGGCAGGGCCTGGACCACCTCTCTGCAATTCAGCTCAGTGGCGCTTACTGGAAGCACTTGGTGGGTTAATTAGCCCCCAGGGGCCCTCAGTATTGAAGGGAAATTATATCCCCAATTTAAAACGTGCCATAGTGCGTGTTTGCACACGTCACCTCAGGCCCCGTCCCCTCCCTTCACCACTGTGTAAACGCGCCCTGTGGCTGTTCTAAGTTGAGAGATTAAGTCCCCTTGAATCCTAAGGGTCCCTAGGGTCAAACTAGACCACTAGGTACCTCCAGTAAGCGCCACAGAGCTGCGTTGCAGAGAGGTGTAAAAAGGGGCTTGGCCTCAGAACACCTGTCTGCAGCGCAGCTCCCTGGCGCATAATGGAGATGCCTGTTGGGCTAGTTGGCCCTCAGGGACCCTCAGTATTGAAGAGGAATTAATTCCCCAACTTACAACTCGCCAGGGGGCGCGTTTGCAGAGTGCTGCAAGGAGGGGGCGTGGCCTCCGGCACGATGCCAGTCTTTTATTTATTTTAATTTTTTAAGAAGGGGGGCTGTGTGGTTCCCCTTCTTATTCTAATTTATTGGCCCTGATGACCCCATCCCCCAGGGCCTGTCTCCTAATTATATTTTTTTGACCCCAATCCCCAGGGCCGGCCACTGTTTTTTATTATTTTTAAAAAATATATATTTATAGACACACCTAGGACATGCTGGACAAACTGTACGTGCCTATCACCATGACGATTTGCGTGATATTCATTAAAAGGCGACTATGCATACAATGAATCCACGTGGAATGTATTTACACCACTAGTGAAGCTCTGACATGTCTGATGCCCTACCGTGCCTAATCCCGGTAGACACCCTTGTTGTTTATTTATACAAACATGGGTAGCTATTGACGGGCACATTTAAAACACATGCACACCAAGCCATTCAAAGGGGATTCGACAAAAATTCGACCAAAACTATGCAAGAAACCCCCCTCACGGTTATTAAAACACACATCCACTGCCAGATGTGTAATACTTTTTATTTTACTCTCTGGAAAGGGGACGAACATCACTTGAGGGTCACAGCGCGCTCCTGGCAGAGCCCAATGCTGTGTTACACCCACCATTGCCTGCCGAGTGCCACACACCTCTGTGTTGTATTCCACCAGCTAGTGCATATGCTATGACACTCTCTAGCCCATGTGCACTGTAACACCACCCCGTGAATATGTCATGCCACACTTGTCTTCGCACGGGTTATATTGCCCCATCTAACGTGCCTTCCTCGATGCCTATGTTATAACGCACAGTGCTATGCCATACATATCACAATCTGGGATCCATATCTTTATCACAGTGCATATGCAACGTTACACTCCCCAGCACATATTTTATATTACAACTTTAGAGACTAGTTAGGTTACACAACACTGCCCTGTGCATATTACACTCCAAGGTGCATATCGCATAGCACGCGCTAGTGCCTGTGCTATCTCGCGCTCTCCAATGAATCTGTCATTGCGCACAATGTATTGCATATTATATTTCATGCCACGTTCATCTTATATCACACTTTTTGGTGCATAGTTTATACCATACACTATATCTAGTTTTC
Source organism: Triturus cristatus (assembly GCF_964204655.1). Classification (NCBI taxonomy): domain Eukaryota; kingdom Metazoa; phylum Chordata; class Amphibia; order Caudata; family Salamandridae; genus Triturus; species Triturus cristatus. The sequence goes on from NC_140588.1 coordinate 257,503,524, forward strand.
ATTTTCAATCGTGCTCTCAGGACTATGTTCTATATAACACTGTGTTCACCTACCCTTTTCACGAGCATTACATTTTGCGATAGGGGGTGGAGGGTCAGGGGGTGTTTCTGCAAAGTGAGCCCGGAGTCACAGTCACAAACGTCCACTTCTTCCTGAATAAAAGTGAGATTATGCTGCATACTTGTTCATATTTTAAGTAGTTCGCACAGACACACGTTTTAAAAACAATAAAGTTCCTAATATCCGCCTTCTCTGAACAGTTAGCTTGCTGCCCCATCCCCCTCCTCCCTATCCTCTGTTGTGTGAATCCATGGACTAGCCTCCTCCCTCCTGCCATGCATGGTCTGATGTGCTGCCACTGCCCTCAATTTAGTATGATGTACCAGTCCACTCCTCCTGCCCTCCATTGCCCAATTCTATGCCCCATCATTGACCTCCTGCTTAAACTCTGTGCTTAGCTTGCTGCCCCTATTCTCCTTCCCCCTGCCCTCCGATGTCTTTGTGCATGCCCCTGCTCCATCCTTTTTGCCCACCATGTTCCATGGACCTGCCACTCCTATCTACTCTGAGTGTTCTGTTGAGCTGCCACTCCCCTCCCACCTGACTAGCATTGTCAGATGACTGTAACCTGTCCCTGCCACCTCCACCCTGCCTGTCCACATGCCATGCCCCTATCCTCTTCCTCCTGTCCTACATGGTCCATTGTACTGCCACACCCTTCTGCCCTCCCTGGTCTGTTGTGCTGCAACTGCTCCTCCTGCCTGCCCCATGCGGTCTTTTGTGAGGCCCCTTCCCCTGAACTTTCTTGTCTGTGCACAGGTCCTGACCCTCCCTTCTATCCTCAATCGTCCTTTGTGCATGCCCCTGCACCCTCCTTCTTGCCCATCATAGCCATTGTGCTGCCACTAACCCTCCCACTTGCCATGCATGGTCTTAGGTGCTGCCATGGCCCCTCCCACCTTCCCTGTGTGGTCAGTTAGCTGCCCCTGACCCCCTCCCACCTTCCCTCCATGGTCTGTGTGTATGCTATCACAGTCTCACTGTTGCTCTTCATGGTGTGTCTTGCTTCTAGTGCCCATCCTGCCTGACCTCCATGGCTATCTTGCTGCTCCTGCCCTGCCCCCTTGCCACCAGCCCTCTGTTTACATGTGCAGACCCCTACTCCCTCCCTCCTGGCTTGTCTGTTCCATTGTAATGCCCCTGATCCGTCCCTCCTGCCCTTTATGGTCTGTTATGCTGCAGCTTTCTCTCTTGTCTGTCCATTATGGTCAGCTAGCTACCATTGCCCCTTGCCCCTCTGTTCTCTGTTGTCCATGTGCATGGTCCTGTCCCCTCCCTCTTGCTTTCTATGGATTGTTGTGCTGCACTCCCGTCCTGCATGCCCTGTGTGGTGTATTGTGCTGCTGCAAACTCTGATGCCTGCCCTGCAGGGTCAGTTTGGTGCACCTCTCCATGTCCCTCCTGTCCTCTGTTATCCAAGTCCATGTCCCTACCACATTTCCTTCCATGATCCAATGTACCATACTTGCGAACATTTTGAACTTGGTAAGAGGGAGATTTTGAAAAAAAAACTGGGGTATTGATTTTCCCCTTTGAGTTACATTGAAAAAGAGGAGATTGTAGACAGGAGACAGATCAAATAAAGCCCATTTGAGCTTAAAAACATTGGACATTTCCTGGCTGAATCGGGTCTGTTGGCATGTATGGTTGTACTACCATTGCCTCTTCCTTCTGCCCACAATGGTCTATTACATTGCCACAGCCTCTCTTGCAAGTCCTGTATTGTTGGTTTGTTGCCCCTGCCCCCCTTTCCACTGCCCTCCATAGTCTGTTGTGCTGCCACGGCCCTTCCTGCCTGCTCAGTGTGGTTAAATTGTTGCCTTTGCACCCTCCTACCTGCCTTCAATTTTCAGAGTCCGTGCCCCTGGCCTCTGCCTCTCAACAGTATCCTAATGAACAACTAGATTGCTAACATTCTATATTTATTACAAAAGTGTGGAACGCCTGACGTCATCTTGATGTAATCAAAACTGTAATACCTAGAGCATTTCCTTTAGAAATTACATATATGAGAGGGTCTTATTGGCATCAAAATTATGGTTAGTGCTCTAAAAGTCTGCACTATATAACACTGGAAAAACACAAAATAATAAGTGTTTTGCACACTTCTGTCATTGGGCTATATTTGGGCTACATCTGGGTGATTTTGGGCTACATTTGGGTTTTTTTGTCTCCTGTGGCCATCTTGGGAGATTTATTTGTTATGAAGTTTCCTAATTTCCTCATGTACTGCAGTCTCCTCAGTAGGAAATGCTTTCAGTTTTTTACTTTGATTCCATCATGAAGGTATTCAGATATGTCACACATTTGCCATAAATTCTGAAAGTTAGCACTCTAGTTGCTCATTAGATCACTGTAGTAAAACTACTGTTCACCATGGAAGTCTGCTCCTGGTATTAAAAGTGCATGTTTCAGTCTGCATGTCAGAATTTTTTAATGAAATAGAAGAGGATTTGAGAAGTCACTCAAAATGTGCCCTCATTTTCTTTCTTCAGCATTAATCATAATTTCTATGGCAAAATGAACCCCCTCATTGTGTTCCTTTTTAAATCAAATGTTTTAAGTGTTACCAGTTTATTCCAATCAAGATGGCTTCAGGTGGGCCATACTTTTGTCATAATGAAGACAGTAAGCGCTCTAGTTGTTTTTAAGAACACTCTGGGACATTCTGTCATTGGGCTATACTTGGGCTACATCTGGGTGATATTTGGGCTACATTTGGGCTCTTTTGTCTCTGGTGGCCATCTTGGGAGACTTATTTGTTATGAAGTTTCCTAATTTCCTCATTTACTGCAGTCTCCTCAGTAGGAAATACTTTCAGTTTTTTACTTTGATTCCATCAAGAAGGCATTCAGATGTGTCACACATTTGCCATAAATTCAGAATGTTAGGACTCTTTTTGCTCATTAGATCACTGTAGTAAAGCTACTGCTGACCAGGGAAAACTGCTGCTGTTATTGAAAGTGCATGTTTCAGTCTGCATGTCAGAATTTTTTAATGAAATAGAAGAGGATTTGAGAAGTCACTCAAAATGTGCCCTAATTTTTCTTTCTGCAGCACTAATCATACTTTTTATGGAAAAATGAACCCCCTCATTTTGTTCCTTTTTAAATTAAATGTTTTAAGAGTTACCACTTTAATCCAAGCAAGATGGCTTCAGGTGTGCCATACGTTTATCATAAGTAGGACTGTTAGCGCTCTAGTTGTTCTTTGGAACACTCTGGGAAGCTGCAGTAGAACACAAAGGAATCAACTGACAGTCTCTGCACTTGTTGGATGTACATGTTTTACTGAGAATGTCAGACTTCATTCTCACATGACTGAGAAAGATAATGTGAATTTACAGAAAATAAGCTCTCAGTTTAGCTTATAGATCACCTTCCAAACCTCTGTGGGAAAAGCATGAGAAAATATTTTTCTCTCAATCATGATATCCCAGCAGAAGGCTTTTTCACATGGTGAAATCACCTTAGAACATACCACAATTCCTAAAATGAGTATGGTACCATCAACAAATGATTTATAATGTAACTAAAGTCTTAAAACCTTCTATTAACTGCAATGCTTTTCAATGAGGTGCTATCATGTATATTGGTCCCAAGATGGCTGCCAACACTTCTTGGATGAAGTGCTGACAGCCAATCAGATCTCAGGATGAGATGTGTGGTTAGGCTCCGCCCACATATATATATGATTTTACTATGATTTTCTCAGGAACTACTGAACAGATTTACACCAGACCTGCAAAAGGCACTTGCCTGAGCTGAGGACTACCTCTCTGCCAAATTTCAAGTAATTCTGTTCAGCCGTTCGGGCTGTACCTTGGACTAAAGGTCCCTACGGAAAATTGCATGGGGAAAACGTGTTTTGGGACCCCCCTTTTTTCTCAGCCCCCGCTTGACGAATCCTCCTGAGACTTTCAGGGTAGGAGCGGAGCGGAGCGCCCCACCTATTTTAAAAATTTCGCAAGGATTCGTTAACCGGCGCCAAAGTTATTCCAAATAGAATGTTGCGGATTTCCTATGGAAACACGGTCCTAACTATAACTATCTACTGGCGACCGCCAGTAGATAATATGTATATATATATATATATATATATATATATATATATTTTTTTTTTTAGATCTAGATCTCCTGAATCATAACATCTATAACATCTATAACCTGCACTTCACCAGTAATATGAGCGACTCACAAGTGGCCTTTCTAGATTTACTGGTATATGTTAGTAAGGGGCAATTAATGACTAAATTATACCGGAAAACCACCGCAGGTAATGCCACCTTGCATTTCACTAGTCAACATCCTAGAAGTCTAGTGAACAGTATCCCCTATGGGGAGCTATTAAGGATTAAACGGAATAGCACACTAGACAAAACTATCAAAAATCAAAGAAAGAAGCCATTAAGCGCTTCAGTGCAAGAGGTTATCCAACTAAAACATTGAAAGCGGCAGAAAAAAGAGCAGACGAAAAAGAGAGGAATCTGCTGTTAGCCGTAAAACACGATGAGAAACAGGATGATACAACCCGGTTGATTTTGACGTTTTCTAAATTTTTTTCTCAAATTCGTCAAATTATTAACCGACATTGGAGAATTCTGCAGGCAGATATGACCATAGGAAAACAACTGCCCCAGTATCCCAGTATTACATACAGGAGGAACACGTCTCTACAGGACCTATTAGTACACAGTCACTTCGACAAAACTAAGAAAGGCAGAAATGAAATCAAATGGTTTTTCCCCTGTCTCAAATGCAAAGCCTGCAAGAACAGCAAGAAAATTAAAGGATATAAGGTCCCAGGTAGACCAACCGAAAAATTAATCCTGAAATTTCTAAATTGCAACTCAGACTTTGTAGTGTACTGTCTGAGTTGCCCTTGCAACCTGCTATATATTGGGAGCACGGTACATCCCACTAAAAAGAGAGTGTTGGAGCACATGCGTGCAATTACTAATAACGACAAGAACTATCCAGTTGCACAACACTTTGCTTTACATCATCAAAGTGACAGCCGCAAACTAAGTTATTTCTGCCTTGACCAAATTCCAGTAAGACAAAGAGGGGGCGATAGGGTTAAAACACTACGCCAGCTAGAATCTAGATATATTCTAGAATTGAGAACTATGGCATCCGCTGGTTTAAACAGTGAAGAGGAACTGTGGGTACTCATAGGTTAATGTAGTAAAAGGAAGATTTATCTGGGCAGTTTTCTGGTTCAAAGACTTTAAAAACTTTAAAAACTTAAAAACTTTAAAAACTTAAAAAGTTTAAATACTTTGAGAACTTTAACAACCTTACAAATCTCAATAACTGTGTTTCTCTCCAAACCCTTCCTCCTCCTTTTCTGTTTCTTTCTAATTATTATTTACTTTTACAATAGTTTCCCCCTATGTGTAAAATATAAAGAATATCAAGCCATTACAAAACATGAATGGGAACAATTGTATATTGTATTTTATCTACCTAAATGAACTGAAATAGTTGATGGGACGCCGATTTTAATTTAATTAATTTTTCCAATTTGATTTGTTATGATACTGTAGAGTTACTTTATTGTCTTCCATGTTGTCCTCATCCATTTTCTAAACACATACATGATGATGTTCTTTGAATTACATTCTATTATATGGTTCGACCGTAAAGAAAATAGTAAGACAAAACGTCATAGCCCATTCAGGGCTTAATAACCATAATTACCTTCATAAGGTATTTATAAAGTAAAAAATTCAGATGTCACAATGAGAGTGGATAACAACACTATGTGAATGATTATTTCTTTTCTTTTCTTGGTCGAAATAACCAGCAAATTAATTCTGGACCTATAATATGATGACTAGTTAAGAGCGACTTTAAGATGGCCACTGAGTTACAATTTAGAGGCACAGTGGCCCTTCTTCTATGTCTATGTATTTGAATACTGAAATCTTCTTTCTATGTCGTTTAACATCCGTGTATTTAAGAGATGAATGGCAAATGGACTCTGACATTGAAAAAGGTCGCGAAGACCGAAACCGTTTTGTCAGCATGGTGGAATAAAGCATTTTTTGAAAAGTCTATTGGCTCGGAGCGCGTTACCAGCTTTGGAAGGCTAAAGAGTCTTTGTTTGGATATATATATATATATATATATATGTATCTATTACCTACTGGCGATAGCCAGTAGGTAGTTATAGTTAGGACCACGTTTCCATAGGAAAACCTCAACATTCTATTTTGAATAACTTTGGCGCCGGTCGACGAATCCTCGCAAATTTTTCAAAATAGGTGGGGCGCTACGCTCCGCTCCTACCCTGAAAGTCTCGGGGGGATCCGTCAAGCGGGGGCTGAGATAAAAGGGGGGTCCCAAAACGCGTTTTTCCCATGCATTTTTCCATAGGACCTTTAGAACGAGCTACAGCCCGAACGGCTGAACAGAATTACTCAAAATTTGGCAGAGAGGTAGTCCCTAGGTCAAGGAAGTGCCTTTTGTAGGTTTGGTGTAAATCTGTTCAGTAGATTCTGAGAAAATAGCCTTTAAATCAATATATATATCTGAGCCAGCTTACGGTACGCTTACCGTACGCTTACGGTAAGCGTACGGTGGCGTGCGCGAGCGCGATTCTGATTGGCTCTTAGATCTTAGTAAACATTCGAATCGGCCGAAACCAGGAAGCGGCGGCCGCCATTTTGTCTCTCGCACTGAGAGTGATTTTTAAAATATCAAGCCCAAAAACATGTAAAGGGGCTGTTTTGACAACTCCCTCCCACATAGTCATGTTGAGGGAGTCCCCAAACATCCCCCAAGTGCAAAAACGGTTTTATTTTTTTTTCGGCAATTTCGCGGGGTACGCTTACCGTACGCTTACCGTAAGCGTACGGTAAAAAAATAAAAATAAAAAAAACACTATCCACACTTACCCCACCCCCTGTGCTTTTGGTGGCCGAAGGCCACCAAATGTACAGCGCTTTTGTTAAGGGCAAAAAACACTATCCACACTTACCCCACCCCCTGTGCTTTTGGTGGCCGAAGGCCACCAAATGTACAGGGCTTATTATAAGGGAAAAAAACTTAGCATTTAAAAAACCGTACTAATTCACTGAAAAAACCATAGGTTTCACACACGTTATAGTTAGGAATTAGCATTTAAAAAACCTTGCAAATTCACTGAAAAAACCATAGGTTTCACACATGTTATAGTTAGCGGAAATTTTACTGATAAAAAACCAGTGAAATTCCCCCGTTATAGTTAGCGCAGGCAACTATAACTCACGCGACTGCAATCTTCTGCTGATGACATATGTGTCTTTATGAAAAAAAAATATTTGTAATATATGTATAGCTAAAAATGTATGGAAGAAGACATGGGCAAATAAGTGTCTAAATACAGTATTAGCATCAGCAGAGGATTGCGGTCGCGTGAGTTATAGTTGCCTGCGCTAACTATAACGGGGGAATATATATATAATTTGCATATAGTGATGTACTTTATCCAGAATGCTAAAGTTTAACATAATTAGTGCTTCATTTTTCTTTTCCAACAATATAGGGATGTGTAACAGGTATGTAGTGTAAAAATATATGAGGGGATGATTTAAAGTAAGGTAAATTAGGTCCGCGACAATGTGGATTTGGTGTAGGCCATCACAGCAAGTAGGCTTGCAGTGCCGCCCAACACCAAAGGGTAAAGATAGGAATGCACCATATTCATCCAAGTTGCTGCATTCCTGTTCCTTCACCCTGAACGGGTGCTGTTTTGGCAGACTAGCCCCAATGCAGGTACAAGGGTGCGTATGTTGTTGCAAGGATTATATTTGTGCAGGAAGGTGCAACTGTCTGCACAAAATTAAAACCTGTGACCCTCTCCCCTCTTTCCATGTGTGTTGCAGAATGCAGAACACATGAAAGCATGAGAAAACTAGGAGAGCTCAGATCATATCTCCTCCTTGTGCCTCCCCCGGGAGCCATATGACATTTGCATAGCCCTAGGCCAAAACTGGGGCATATTTACTAGTCCTCAGCGCCACCAGAGTGTCACTTTTTATGAAGCTCCAGTGGCTCAGCTCAGTTTTTCATATTTACAAGGTGGCACTAAGTCACTACATGGCTTTACGCCACCTTGGAAATATGACCCTTTCCACCACAGTTCTCTGCAGCAAAGGGGTGTGGAATGTGTGTTTCTGTGGGCATTCCATCGCAACACCCATTGCTTTTTGATGCTGCCCCAGGTTTACAAGGCTGAGGCAGCACCAAAAGCTAATGCCATGGAATACCAGGTGTTAGAATGGTGCAACAAGGAGAAATTATGAATTTCTCCTCGTTTTTTTTTCTTTCTATATGTGCTGCATTCTGCACCATGCATAGAAAGTGCACATCACCATTATTGATTGTTAATGTGTAGGACGGTGCCTCTTCCTGCACATATACAAGCATCACTGCAGTGCAGGCACCCTTGCAACATGGTACAATTTTTTGACACCTGCGCTAGGGGAAACATAGTAGTGCCCCGTATTCTTGAAAATACAGTGCATGACTGTTTTAAAAAATGTCGCAGCGCGGTACTGCCAAATTAGGCGCAGCTCTCCATTCCGACATTTTCTTGCGAATATACCCCACTGTGGCATAAATCTGTTCAGGCATCAGTAGACATGGGTGTTGTGTAGGTACAGCCCCCACAAAGCCCATGAAATGCCTCCATAGCTCTGAGTCTGGCAATGCAATAATTTTGCCTGTGTTGCCATACTCCATTTCTATCAGGCCAAACTAAGCCACCCAATGTGCCTTTGTATCACTCATATTCATGTGACATATAGATTTGACCAACTGGAGCAGTGCAATGGGCTCATTAACATGCCCCTTAGATTCTCCCAGGGAAAATCATGTCACCCATGTGTCATGGTACACAGGACTCTTCCATTATGCTGGCCAGAATGAATCAATCTATCTTATCCTGGGCGCATGCTTTAGTGATGTCAATATCAGTACTCCTGAAGTCCATCATCCCTCATGCTCTGGGCTGCAAATGGACTAGATGTGTGAAATGAGCTGGGAATATTGCCAAATGTGTGTTTCTGTGGGGGTGTGTTTCATCAATACTGTTATTTTATGGTATAGTTAATAAGTATGTTGGACATGTGAAAATGCAGAGGCCATCGTCCATTCTCATGGGGAGAGGTACAATCACTCCAGAACCCCAATGATACCAGTAAGTGTCAATAGTCCATGTATGTACCATTATGATGTATGTGTCTGATTAATGTGGAAATGAGCTATTGTGATGTGTGGTGGGAGGTAACAATCAGCTATCTTCAATCAGTCTGTGTTTCAGCACAGAACTGGACCAAACTTTCTTTAGAACTGGTCTAAATGTGTAGCTAGAGCATTATTTACGGGGCATTGGCTTAGGGTAGCACAGCAAGTCACCTCGCTATGTTGCCCTACACCAAAGTGAAAGGGTGTGAATGCAACACATTTATGCAATATGGTGCATTCCTGTCCTTTCTCCCTGTGCTGGTGCAGTTTCAGCAGAATAGTACAAATGCAGGCACCCTTGCATTATGGTGCAAGGGTGCCTGTTTTGTCCACCGTATTGTTACTGCGCAGGAAGGGTGACCTTCCTACATTCTAACAATCCTATGTAGCCTTTTCCTCTTTCTATGTGTGCTACAGAATGAATAACGAGGAGAAATTAAGATACAGCTCCTTGTTGTGCGTAACCTCAGGAGGCATAAAGATTTGGTACCTCACAAGGTTAACATGCACTTGTAAATCTGGGGCAGCGTCTAACTCCACGGGTGTTGCATTTAAAAAAACACCCTGCAACACCAATGGAAGGCCTCCGGAGCACTGAGTGAGGCTACTCTGCTATTTGGCCTGCATGGCCCACTCAGTATTCATGAGGTCACTCAAAGGCATACAGGATGGATTATCGTGGCTTCATAATTTTTTTCAAAGCCTTGCATCACGCATGTACCCTTTATGTAGTGTAAAAGTGCTGCAGGGCTCTCATAAATAAGCTGCTGAGTGAGTGAGGGCTGCAACTTGTGCTGCCTCGTAAAAATCCAGATGGGGTATGCCACAGCATCTGCACTGCCTGTATTGTATCACCTCATCCACATACACCTATGTTCATGATCAATGATCTGAGCTTATGCTGGCCACAACTTCAACTCCCAATTTAGGGTAACCAGGCCCATGTGTCAAGTTTGTAGAGCTGGACATGTTCAAGAGTATGAATATTTGGCCTGTACGATGTGGGATCTATCTTACTGTGAATACTGTTACAGTTTGTGCAACCACACAGATGGCACTTTAAATGGTCACCTTGCTGCACTTGCTGAACATATTGTCCATATCCCAATCCCTATTGCTGGTTTTGTTATGCTCAGGGACAGTTTGATTGTCTTACAGTCTCAGACTATTTATGTCGGATCTTGTGTACATGTCTTGACTGTGTTAACAATCTACTTATATTTTCACCCTAGCCAACATGACTGCTGATGATACCCGCACCTTCGAGCTGCACAGGGAAAGGCACCAGCAAGTACGGAATGTCCAAAAAGCATAGCGGAAGATGCAGAAATTTTACACACGTGCTAAAGCTGCCAGTACTTGGAACATTGCCAGACCTAGCACACTATCAGTTCCTACTTTACCTACTGGTCATGCCAGGTCAGGGCCTTGCCAAGACAGACCAGGGTCAAGCCAGGACATACCAGGCCAAGCCACCCACAACCACCCCAACTTTAACTCGACCCGTTCCCCAGCAGCCACACATCAACCCACACAGGCCAGGAGCCCACCTTCTTGGGACTCAATGTTCCAATACACCATTATTCAGAAACTAGACATTGTCCTTGAAGAGCAGCGCCGGCAGGGAACCCGGTTGAAAAACTTTGTTGCGACTTTGGAACAGATGATGTGAACATTTGAGTTTTTTTGGGCAGTTTTGTATTTAGCATAGGATTATAGGTAGATTTTAGATAGTATAGGTTCAGTTAAGGCAGATTATAGATTTTTATAGATTTTTAATAGGTTTTGGTGTTTACATTTTTATGAGGTTTTAGTGGGTAGGGGAATAATGTTTAGAGTTTGTTAGAAGAAAAAAAGAAACACAAAATAAATATATATTTGTTTAGGATTTAATATGTAGTTGGTTTATGTATAGGTGTAGTTTATTTTTGTATTGAATGAATGTATGTTAAGGAGGATGTGGGGTCGATGGTTAACATGTCTGTTGTGGTATATGTATAGCATAGGTTAAGATAAGGTTAGATACATTAAGGTAGAGTTAAGTTAAGTTAGTGTAAGATAGGATAAGTTACATTAGGTTAGGCTTAGACCAGATAGCGTTATTTAATGAGGGGAGGGTCGGTAGTATTTTTTTGTGCTTTCAATTTCTTATATTAGAAATAAAGGTTTCTGCTTTTATGACTGCTAATGATGTACTGCATATGAGTTGTCATATTAGCTCAGGTTCATTTGAGCACACGGTCTAGGAATTCCCTGCAGTGTTTGTAGATTTGTGCAACTTTGTGAGATGCCTATGGGTAAGAATCAGTCAATTTTGCTAGTGAGTAACTCAAGGAATCTTCAATAATCTTTGGGCACTGTAAGTGGCCCTCTTCTTGGGAATGGACACACTGCCCAACACAGGTACTCATCTATTGTTGCACTGTTTGTGTAAGTTATTCTACATGTATAGTAGGGATAAATGTGTCAACCTATAGTCACCATTCATGGCTGTGTTGGGACACATGGCCTGCCTCTAACACACTTACCCTTGCACCATTTTACCATGACATCAGTGTTGTTTGCTGGTTAGTTTCCATGGAGTGGCCCCCACCTGGCCAGAAACCTCAACCATCCTTGCCATTTACTACTTGCCAAGTGTGTCTCTTCTTGCTTGTGATTTTGTCCAACTACTTGCACGGTTAGATAAACATTAGTCTCACATTTTCTTTTCCCCTTAGCATGTGTAGCTTGTTCCATGGTTCTGTGACCTGGCTCCTAATATGTGATGTGTGTAAATAGTAAAATTGATATCATGGGTGGTTACACTCACACTCATTGTATGCGAGGGCTCAAAGGGACAAAGCAACTCATTGACCATACGTATGTCAGTGTGCATTAGTACACCATATGTCATTCGATACAGGAAACAAAATACTTAGTAGTTGCAGTTGATGCTTACTGGCATTCAAGTTGTGTCACAGAGCTTCTACATCCATCAGTGGCATAGGTATGATACAAAATGGGAAAGAGACTGGCCATTGATGTCTTCTCATTCTCAGTATATCCATTAATATTGTATTTATGTGATATCTTCAATGTAAACATTGAGGCTGACATGTGTGCATGATGACATGGTCATGATTACTGAGTGAGATATCTGGGACATATAATAATGTGTTGGTGGCTCTCATGCCTCACAGGACATAATTTGAACATATATGCACATTTGTGATTGGTTGGGATTATTCACTGAGTGCCACCCTAGTTGCTGATGTTTATTGTAATGCCATGAAGTTCTATTGTTTAAACAGACTTTCATCATGATGCTATGGCAGTGAAGATACACGATTCTTGGCTATGTCCAACGAGACCGTGTGATTGGGACAGCAGTGCATTTACTTCGAGATGCTGAGAAGTGTATTTTGTATTTACACATCCACCATGGTCTAGTTAGTCCTACCTCCAACAGACGTACACCGCCATGGTTCATGTAAGTGCTTTTATTTGGAAGTGTTTAACTGAGCAGTTTGCAAGTAGCAGTCCTTTAATCAACAACCTCAACATTGTTTGAGAGCTAAGGGATGTCCAGTCAAAGGGGAACAATGTCAGGTGACAAGTTGAGGAGAGGAGTGTTCCAGTGAGGAGGTTCAAATTGCCATTATGGAGGGTAGGCCACATCAACAGTCCCCAAATGGATTAGATGAACAGTTGGGCATGCAAAAAGAGGACGCTGTCAGTTAACAAGTGTAGTGGCACGATCATAAAGACAGGTACAATGAGAAAATGGCTAAGTGGCACAAACAAATGTTAGCAGATAGGTCTGCCGGAGAAGGGTGAAGTTCCCATCTTTATCCTCTGATGCATGTGGTGCCTCTCCTGAGAGTGGTAGTGTTGGTGCAGAATGCATCTGAGGCACACGCACATCAGGGGAAGAAGATGTGGCACCCCTGTCTCCAGCAGCATTTGCCTATGCCAACAAGGAAGACTGCAGAGCACAGAAAACTAACTGCTGGCTTGTCAGTCCAGCAACAATGTCACTGTGAAAGGCACCCATTGTTGCAGTATAGTAGTGCTGCTTCCCATTTGTAGATTCAAGGATGGTCCAAAAAACCCCAGTTGGGTGGCAACCTCACTGTTGTCACATCGGCATGGTAGTTGTTTTTGCCTCTGCCTCATGACTCCAGCAATGTCAGCCAGGGACTACTCCAATCTATGGAGCGAAGGGTAGGTGCCTCTTATTGCCTCAAATGTGTCCTTATTGAGACTGAGGTACTGAGTGATTCCATCTAGGGTGCCAGTGATGGTCTCCATTTCCACTGACAACTCATCTACTGGCTGCCACTGGACTCCCACCACCTGCTGTTGAAAGACATTTTGCGGGTCCAAGAAGTCCTGGGCTGGGCTTTTGTTGGCAGATGGGGTATTCCCGATGTAGTTGGGTCCTCTGGATACCCTGTGATGCTGTCATCCCCTCCCACGACTGGAGAGGGAGTTCCTATGGAGGCCAGGAATTGCCAAAAGGTGTCATCGTCCATGGAGGGTGGCAAGATGACATTTCCAGCAGGTTGGTCATCCAGGACAGGCAACTGATCAGGCTATGCGGCTTCTACCTCTGCAATGAAATAGAAATATGTGAATGGTAACCTATGTGAGATGTTGACATGAGTAATCTGTATGACATACAGACTTCATTTTCATTTATTTGGAGTTAACATTGATGTGTAGGACATGTGTGACTCATAGAAATTGTGACCATGTTGCACTGTACTTGCCTTTCAGATGGCAATAGCTCAGCTTTGTTAACACAACCACTGTGTTAAAAGGATGGCTTTTCCTGTCAGACCACACATTGCAACACAGTTAGACAGCTTGCTGGCCTGCCCTGTCTGAGCAGATAAGTTGATCTAAGGTCCACATCTGCTTTGGCTGATAGCTTTCTTGTTCATGAGGGCTAATCTGCATGTAGTTTCACATATTGATTTGACATCACTATTGTGCACATTGCAAGATGACACCAGGGTGAACCATTGCCTCTGGCCACTACTCAACCCACAGCTACAGGGAAAGTGATGAGGGTTTGATCCTGCATTCTGCCTGTCATACAGTACACCACGACAGTCTGTGTTGTTGTGCTGTGTTGCATGCATATTGTGGCCAAAGGCTAATACTTCACACCCATGCAAACAACTCTAAGCAGCTAGCAACTTTTCTACATTGCGGGGATGTGTAAGGGCATGTACTTACCATGCTTTTCTAATTTGTGTATACTCATGTGATTTTATCACATCATACACAGTTGGCTCAATAGTTCAGATAAGGGGGCACTGTCCAACTAGCACCACATTTTATCATTGCCAGAGTTGGTTATCTGTAGCGTACCCCACTCCGTTTGACTCAGCCTAGCTCACTTGTACGTGTACATGACTCCTCTGGCAATCCTCATTTAGTCCCAGGGACACCCCTTACTGTCACACACTGATGGTACGCAGATCATTCATTAACTCTCCTGTAACACCAAGACCAATAATGTGAGTCACCATATCATTTTGACTGACATGGCTGCCTGTATTTGAGGGCTAGTAGTAATATTCTGTGACATATACAAACCCAGGTTTGCCTCACAACAAGGCCCATACACCTCACCCACTAACCAAACCTTGAATCCTGCCCATACTTGTGGCAACCTACCTCATCCTATCACTTCACAAGTCCCTGTTTCATATCCTGCTGCTTTGACATATGTGGCATGGTAAGCCATTTTATTTTCCAGCTCCCTTCTGGCACGTGCTATATCATCACCTAGGTTCACATCACAAGTAGGATGTAGTACACCAATGTCCTCTTCTTTGTCATCCCTTCCCAGCTGCGACACCATTGTGACAGTATCTGACACAGCAGTGCATATGTACTGCTCTGGCTAACTTGCAGGACAAATGTCACTTCTCACCGCCTTGCTATGTAATGTATCCCCATTCATACACAGTGCCACTTCAATGTGCTCAGCAACATCTACAGTACAATGCACTACCAGGGTCCCACCAGGCTCACACACCATCTATTATTTGTACAAACACACATGTGTACTTATTTATGAGTGTTACATCACCTTTGTTCCACAAAAAGTGGTACATGTGTGACATAGGGCTCTGAATACGATTTCTGAAGCCACACAGAGCCACCCTGCATGCCTTTAAGTGGCCTCATAAATCTTGAGTAGGGCGAACCTTGACCTGTTCTCAGGCCAGGATGCTCCCCCCACTGCTCCAGCGTTCCCTGCTGGTGCTGTGTCCTCTGTCTGCTGCCCCTCGCTGCTGCTGGGAGTTCGAGGCCCTCCTCCACCTGCAGACTCCCGCCTGTGCCTCATCCTTGGTGGCAAAGTGGTGGGCGGTAAGTATTCGGTCTGATCTGCTGCCTGTTTCCTGTATTTGTATTGTATTTGTTGCCTGTTTTCTCTGTCCGCTGCTTTAGTCACTGTTGCCTGTATTTGTTGCCTGTTTTTCAGTGTGCTGCTTAAATAACTGTTGCCTGTGTTTGTGTTGCCTGTTTCCTTTCTGCTGTGCCTTAAGTTTTTCGCCGCCCCGCTCCCCGCACTCCCCGCATTCCTTTCCCGCCGCTGCGTCCCCTGCGGCCCCAACCCCCCTCTTCTCCCACACGCTTCCCGCCACCCGCCTCCCAGCTGCTCCTCCCTCCCTCCACCCCTTCTAAATGCAGGACGCTGCGTTGCGAGGGTGCGAACCTTGACATGTTCTCAGGCCAGGACGCTCCCCCCACTGCTCCAGCATTCCCTGCTGGTGCTGTGTCCTCTGTCTGCTGCCCCTCGCTGCTGCTGGGAGTTCGAGGCCCTCCTCCACCCGCAGGCTCCCACCTGCGCCTCATCCCTGGTGCCCAGTGGTGGGTGGTAAGTATTCGGTCTGATCTGCTGCCTGTTTCCTGTATTTTTATTGTATTTGTTGCCTGTTTTCTCTGTGCGCTGCTTTAGTCACTGTTGCCTGTATTTGTTGCCTGTTTTTCTGTGCGCTGCTTAAATAACTGTTGCCTGTGTTTTTGTTGCCTGTTTCCTTTCTACTGTGCCTCAAGTTCTTCGCCGCCCTGCTCCTCACACTCCCCGCATTCCTTTCCCGCCGCTGCGTCCTCTGCGGCCCCGCCCCCCTCCTCTCCCATTCGCTTCCTGCCACCCGCCTCCCAGCTGCTCCTCCCTCCCTCCACCCCTTCTTAATGCAGGAGGCTGTGCGGCCACGCTGTTGGCACGCTGGAGGCACGCCAGAGGCAAGCCCGTCTGCGCCCATCCGTGCCTGGACCATGCCCCACACCAGAACCCCTGTACCCCGCGCATGGCACCATACCCAGCCTCAGCTACAACGCCGACTCCTTCCACGCTGTCAACACCGGCCGAGACCAACGCTGCAACCAGGCCACCCTGAAACACACCCACGGACCCTTTTCCTGCCGCAGCTGCAGCTTCACCTGCGACAGAACCACCAAACCATCAAGGACCAGACCCAACCACCTCCGCTGCATACACCTCAACACCCGCTCCGCACGCAGGCACGCCATCGAGCTCTGGGACCTGCTCGACGCGACTGCCCCGGATGTAGCCTTCCTGACCGAGACAGGGTGGAACGACTCCTCTGCACCAGACATTGCCATTGCCATCCCAGACGGCTACAAGATCCCCCGCAGGGACCGCGCCAACAGCATTGGAGGAGGAATTGCCATCATCCACAAGTCCACCCTCAAGGTCAACACACACACAGACGACACCCTCAACACCGCCGAACACCTGCACTTCCGGATCCACACCGACCCCAACACCACCCTCAGAGGAACGCTCGTCTACAGACCCCTCTGACCCCGGGCCCAGTTCAGCGACTCCATCGCCGACCTCACCAGCAACCACGCACTCGCCTCCACGGACTACATCCTCCTCGGGGACCTGAACTCCCACCTCAAGAACAACAACGACGTCAACTCCACCACACTGATCGGCAACTTCGCGAACCTCGGCCTCAGACAACTCGTCACTGCACCCACCCACGACGCCGGGCACACGCTGGACGCCGTCTTCTCCACAAGCACCCACGTCGCCTTCGACCAGACCACCGAACCCCACTGGACCGACCACCGCTGCATTCACTTCACCTTCAAAAAGCCAACCACGCACCACCGCACCCAACAGCTGCCTCGCCGCGACTGGAGCAAAGTCACCGAAGACCAGCTGCTCACCACCCTCTCCCAGAACCCACCCACCGACTCCACCAACCCAGACGCCGCAGCCCGCAACCTCAGACAGTGGATCGACAACTGTGCCAACACCCTCACCCCACTGAAGAAACCCTCTAACAGCCACGCCAGCAAGAGAGCCACCTGGTTCACCGACGAGCTCCTGGCCTCCAAGCGTGCATGCCGGAAACTGGAGAAGAAATGGCTCCACGAACGTACACCGGACAACCACGCAGCCCACAAGGACGCCACCCTCAGACACCACCACCTCATCAGATCAGCCAAGAGGTCCATAGGTCCTCCTTCAAAGACGCCTGGATAACAACGCACACAACAGCAAAGAGCTCTTCCGCATTGTTAAAGAACTCTCCAACCCCAGCGCCAACACCAACAACATTCCGCCCTCACAGGAACTGTGCGACTCACTGGCCATCTTCTTCCACCGCAAGATCGCTGACATCCACGACAGTTTCAACACCATGACCGACCCGACCACGCCAGACTCCACCCCTCCTCCGAACACCAACAATGCCAATCACCTTACCTCCTGGTCCAACGTCAGTGACGACGAGACACGCAAGGTCATGAACTCCATCCACTCAGGATCTCCGACAGACCCGTGCCAACACCACATATTCAACAAGGCAGATGCAGCCATCGCCCCCCAACTACGTACGGTCATCAACATCTCCTTCGAAACAGCGACATTCCCGGAAAGCTGGAAGCACGCCAAAATCAATGCCCTCCCCAAGGACCTCAAGAACTTCCGGCCCATCTCCCTGCTCCCGTTCCCGGCGAAGGTCATCGAGAAAATCGTCAAAATGCAACTGACCTGCCACCTCGAAGTCAACATCATCCTGGACCCGTCCCAATCCGGATTCAGTTAAACCACAGCACCGAGACTGCCCTCATCACCGCCACAGACGACATCAGGCGCCAATTAGACAACGGCGAAACATCAGCCCTCATCCTCCTGGACCTCTCGGCCGCCTTCGACACTGTCTGCCATCGCACTCTAAAAACACGCCTCCAAGAAGCCGGTATCCAAGAGAAGGCCCTCGACTGGACCACATCCTTCCTATCCGGCAGATCCCAGAGCGTCCGCCTCCCACCCTTCCGTTCCGAAGCCACCGACATCATCTGCGGCGTCCCCCAAGGCTCCTCCCTTAGCCCAACGCTGTTCAACATCTACATGGCCCCCTCGCACAAGTGGCCCGCCACCACAACCTCAACATCATCTCCTACGCCGATGACACTGAGCTCATCCTCTCCTCCACCAAGGACCCACGCACTGCCAAAACCAACATCCACGATGGAATGAAGGCCATCGCCGACTGGATGAGGAGCAGCCGGCTGAAACTGAACTCGGACAAGACGGAGGTCCTCATCCTTGGACCCAACCCCTCGGCCTGGGACGACTCCTGGTGGCAGACCACTCTGGGGACAGCACCGACACCCACCGACCACGCACGCAATCTAGGATTCATCCTCGACTCCTCCCTCTCCATGTCCAAACAGGTCAACGCCGTCTCCTCCTCCTGCTACAACACCCTCCGCACGCTTCACAGGATCTACAAGTGGATCCTGACCAAAACAAGAAGAACGGTGATACAGGCCCTCGTCAGCAGCAGGCTGGACTACGGCAACGCACTCTATGCCGGAATCCCAGCCAAAAACCTATGATGACTACAGCGCATCCAAAATGCCTCCGCCCGACTGATTGTCAACGTCCCCCGCTGCAGCCACATCACCCCCCACCTGACAAACCTACACTGGCTCCCCATCGACAAGAGGATCCCCTTCAAACTCCTCACCCATGCACACAAAGCACTCCACCGGACCAGCCTACCTGAACAGCAGACTCAGCTTCCACACCCCCACCTGCCACCTCCGCTCCGCCAGCATCACCCTCGCCGCCGTCCCCCGTATCCAACAAACAACCTCTGGCGGCAGATCCTTCTCCTACCTCGCCACCAAGACCTGGAACACCCTACCTGCCCACTTACGGCAGACCGAAGACCTACTCGTCTTCAGAAGACTCCTCAAGACCTGGCTCTTCGAGCAGTAGCAAAACTCCACCCCCTCTCAGCACCTTGAGACCTTCACGGGTGAGTAGCACACTTTACAAATACTATGATTGATTGATTGATTGATTGAACGCAGTGCAAAGTGCTTCCTCATCTGATTCTGCACTCAAGAGGCCTTCTATGGGTGTAGCAGTGGGTGTTACCAACGGCACCTATGGATTTTGAGTCTGCTCCAGATTTATATAAACATGTAAACCTGGGGAAGCATAAAGTACTTTCATCTCCCGAGGTGAGGCGTACCAAGGAAATGTTTCTTTTTTTCTCATAATTTGTTCCTCTTTCTATATATGCTGCATTGTGCAGCACACATATAATGAAGTAAACCTCTTTTAGGATTGGTTCTGTGCAGGAAGTTGACTCTTCTTGCAGGAAGGTGACCCTTACCGCAAAAAACACAACTCTGCATTTAAAGTAGGTATCTTATCAGCATAGTGAAAGGATGCCTGTGCTGGCACTAGGCTGCCAAAACGGGGCAAGTGTAGGGAGAAAGGACAGGAAGACACTGTATTCCATTTATACAGTGCACTTTGGCTTAGGGAATCTCAGAAAGGTGACTTGTTGCCCTGCCCTACACCAAATGTCCATCAATGAGGGCCATGGCTCTCTGGTGTGCATCACTTGCATTCACCCCAGTATGAATTTATACATGACAGGCATTAGTGTGGTCTCTATCATAGGAGGAAACACATGTGTGCTCTCAGTCTACACATCAGGACAGCTGCATGCTATGTAGTTTCATGCTAGTGAATATGCATGTGACTCTTCACATGTTCCTATGTGGTGATACTTCACACAGCTCAGACCGGACACCCCTTTCAGATGAGGAATGTATCCTCTGACAGCCCCATTTCACTGCATTGCTTTCCAGACCAGATTTGGCTGCATGGGCACAAGTAATACACACAGGCCACATGGTGCAAGGTAGCCTGCATTGTCACCATCAGGTTGCACAGAGTTCAAGGTTCTCAATTAAAGGTAATTGGTGTGAGGCAATGCCGCATGTCTTCTTGCGGCGCTGCCATGTACCAATGTGAAAGTGCAGGAATGTACAGTATTTATGAAATATGGTGCATTCCTGTCCTTTACCCTTGAGCTGGAGCACAAGTTGTTGCTTAGCGCCAATGCAGGCACCCTTGAACCATGGTACAAGGGTGTCTGCATTGCATGCAGGATTGTTTTTGTGCAGGGAATCGAACCTTCTGGCACAAAATAAATTACGAAAGGTGCTTTCCTTTTTCTTAGTGTGCTGCAGAATGCAGCACACATGGAAAGAGGAAAAAAAGAGGAGAAATAAAAATAATTCTCTTTGTTACGCCTGCTCTGGGGAGGCATAAGGTTTTGACGCTCTAACAGGTTTATTTGATTAAGCAAACCTAGGGCTATGTTAAGAACCAAGGGTGTTGCGTGGAAAGCCCACTGCAATGCCCATGAAATGGCTTCCTGGCAGAATAAGGCAACACAGCAATTTGTGCTGCTTTGTCTCACTCCATATATTTGAACCATGCAAAGCCAAGTAAAGTGGCTTTGCTTGGCTTCCTAGATATGTTTGAGAAGCTTGCACCGCTGGAGCATCAAAAAAAGTGTTGCTCTGGAGATGCAAGCTTCTCATAATTAAGCCCCAAGTATCCATGCATGATGTGTTGTTCCTGTTTTTGCTATGTATAGTGGGACTTAGTTTGGGTGACTCGTGTTATACATTTCACTACATGTCCCAGTATACAAATTTCACTCTGGACTGGTGCTGCACATCACACATGGAATGGACAGACGTGATTGAGCTGGACTGAGCTGTACAACATGTAACTGGGTAGTATGATTTGCATTTATGTGATGTATGCCTGCACATAAGAAAGATTCCTACACTGAATTAAAAAGAACAATTTGGGGGCATATTATAAAGCACGTCGTTAAAATTATCGCCGCTTTAGCGGCAGAAAACTGCCGCTAAAGTGGCGATAATGGGCTTGATAATATGCCGCAGAGAATTCCAATAGAAGCCCATGTTGACACCAGAACATGGGCTTCTATGGGAATTCTCAAGAGCATATTATCAAGCCCATTATGGCATCTTTAGCGGCCGTTTTCTGCCGCTAAAGCGGCGATAATTTTAACGCCGTTTCTTGATAATATGCCCCTTGGTTACTAGGAAAAATGCAAATGTTCAGCCTTCAAAAAATAGTAATTGTTTACTGAGTAAATCTCCAAGATGCATGTTTACTCAAATGTTTGTGGAATGTGTTGACATGTCATAATCATCTGAGAGAATACTGCTAACATCTATAAAAGTACAAGTAAGTACCTGTAAAAAGCTATTCAGTTCAACAATGGTATTTACTTGCTTGAATGCTGAAAACTGCAGAGACTCTAGATTATTATGCCCTGTGCACTCAAAGAAGATGGTTGGCATGCTCAAATTATCCTTATTAGAGTGGTACATGTACACCAGTCTTTTTTTCTTGGTTACTGATTCGTAAAATGCTTGTGGGCTGAGGTTTATCTTCCTATTTACCAACTTCATAGAACGGGATGTATCACATAGAAGTAACGTAAGCAAGTGAAATTCACCATTAGGTGTGGGTCCGACCATGCTGAAAGAGACTTAATTTCCGGAATAATATAAATACTATACATTGAAAATTCAAAATATTAAGGTACTAACTAAGGAGGTATGGTCTGGGAAACATTTATAATTCATTTCTGCAAAGTGAAGAGCTAAATAACGAAACAGAGGGAAGAAAGATAACAGTCAAAATTAAATATAAAATCAGTGTTAATGACTTTGGGACACATGCAGATTCAGCCCATTTGCAACCGGTAAATAGCCTTTTGGGATGCATCTACCCCAAAGCCATTCACAAAATAGGTAATCGCAATTTTTGAGATTACCTATTTTGCGAATGCAATTAGGGAATCGCAATTTGCAATTCCCTAAATGCAATGCAAGAAGCATTCTGAGATGCGACTTTGCATTAAGGAATCACAATTTACCATCAACTTCAAGTTGATGGTAATTTGCAATTCCTTAGAAAAATGCAAAAAATTGCATTTTTCTAAGTGCCATGTGGCGCACACACATGCCCTTAGGGCATGTGGGCACGCCACATGTGCAATCATGCCATTTTTGGGGGTGGATCAGAGTGGCCTTTTGGCCCCCTAGCAACCTTGAAATTTCATGCGCAATTTGCAATTACCGTTTTGGTAATCGCAAATTGCAAATGGTTTCCCATTCATCCCTATGGGCCTATAGGCCCATAGGAATGAATGGAAAGGCATTCCCTATTAGTAAATCGCAATTTGCGATTCGGTAATAGGGAATGTGTAAAAAATCTAAATGTATTTAGCGACTCCTACATGCATATGGAATTGCGAGTCCATAATAGCAATCCCTTGAAAATCACAATCCCTTACATTGATATATGTGCCCCTTTGTTCAGAAAAAAAAGTTTATAATTCTAAACCTATCCCTTTGGTCACATTTGAGGAAAAAAAACATGGGTGTGAAAGCATTTATTTGGCAATGTTACAGAAAAGTTGTTGAAAAGTGCATCATTAGAATTTAGCTGTGGTTAGTAATAGTTAAATTGATGATCCTTTCCTGGGTACTATAGTCTGTTTTTCCATTAAAATGTGATGCCTGAATCCATTGCTATGTTAGACATTTTAGCTAAGTAGGAACTCAGATAGACGCCAATATTTGGAACTAGTCCTTTGATGTATACATCACAGAAGCAGAAGTTAAATCTGTTAACAAGTTCCATTCATTTGGAAAAGCCTCCCAGGAGAACTTAATACCCCGTAAATTTGAGAGAATTTGTATTGATTTATTTGTCTCAACCTTGATTTTGTTGGATATTTAGATGATGTTTATGACATCATCTTTTTCTTGGGCGAGACATGGTGTAGCAAATAATGACCAAAGCTGCAAATTGCAACTCCACCGCAAGTCACCTCTTCTCACTAACCTACAAAGCAAGTAATCTTAATGTGTCTCCTGACCCTCACTTTTCCCATCTTCTTCATCCATTCATCACTCATGCTTTCATCTTCTATCAAAATAACCTGCATTAAATATGAATCACATCTACATCATGTCGCATTCCTTTGCACAGTCCTCAGCCTCTATTGCATTCATGCTCATAAACAATCACCCTACATAGTGGCATGCATTGGACATTGTTGAATTGATCACTCTTATTCATGTAGCAATTGCCTTCATTGCAGAGACTTGGCTCAATCCCAGAACAGCTTCAAACGTTTAGGAACACACAGAGGTCTACAATCATTCACAACCATGCACCAAAACAATGGTAGTGCTCTCATCCAAAAAAAACTAATCTCCATCCAATTTGAAAGTAACTGTTCTTCTTCCTTTCCTACTTTCTTCCAGACTAAGGCCCCGATTTTGACTTTGGCAATGTAGGAGTGGGTCCGCCATGCTGCCGTCCTGATCCCACACTGCGAAAGCCATGTGAGCACCGCCCACCAGATTACAAGTTTTCTCATAGCTGGCAGGCATTTCTTTGTCAGTCCCACGGTGGTGCCTGTGAAAATGAGCATTGCAATGGGAGTGGCAAAGGCAATTCATGCACAACATGGACTCTGCAATCCATGCCTTGAAGGAACTGGGGTGCATGCACACAAGGGGGCACAACACATGGCCCCCTGATTGCACCCCATGGGCCTGAGGCAACAGGGAGTCCCATAGAACCCCCTTTGTTTCTTCTCCACCACAGTGTTAAAACCGTGGTGGAGAGGAAAATTGTAATGTGGTTGGCGGTGCCGAGGTGGCACCGCAAAGTATAATAAGGCCTCAAGATAGTCGCAACACTGCCAGGGATCCCTATCACAAGTTGGATGATCGGACAACTGAGGCAGCAGTGCCTGCACCTGAGTAGTCATAATTAGGCCCTAAGTCTCATACCCAGTATCATCTACATATTTCATCTCACTCTTCACACACTGTTATACAAAAAATGTTAATGTGAGAGTCTCTCAAGTTATCTCCTTACCCTGAGTCTCTCACTTTGTCAAAGACTGTGTTGACCTCTCAGGAGACCACACCACTAAAATGACAAGTGATTTAAACCTCCCTATTATCACCACTGACAAAGTGATGTCTTGTCACAGTTTCACAACTAAATCACAGTTTTGTTGCAAAAGCAACAACCTTTTCCTTTTTATCTTTGCCTTGCTTTGTTTAAACCACCAGTGTGCAATTCAACTTGACTGTGTGACTGTTAGCCATGAATAAATGTGCTTAAGTTGCAATACTTTACCCAACATGTTTCTTTGAATGCGGGCAAGTGGGAACAACCATGTGAAAACAGCAAAATCACCTACCCAAATGAAGATATACTATTATTAAATTTATGACAGCAATAATTATTTGAATGATAGCTCCATTCTAAAAGCATAGGTCATCTCCCATAACAGTTACATAAATTGAAAGAATAGACAATCATTGACATGATATTGCAGACAGTACAGATAAAGTCTCATATGTTCCTGTAAAGTGATGCAGAATGTCCATGCCTTGCTTTTCGAAACCTATCACATTAAAAGGAGAACAGTTCAAGACACATGCAGCAGTATGCCTTCCTGTGCGTTAAAGTGTAAAAGATTACGTAAATCTAAGTACCCAGCTGCATCCCCTGCAAACAAATCATTGCAAGAGGCAAGAGGATAGTTCTTAGAAACCACACTCATTGATAACAACAAAAGTAAATTATGCCATTTTTGGAAGTCTTAAAATGCTTCAGACTCTGTCCATTATCTCATATTCCTCATTCCGTACCGACATCAACATACATTAATGTCTTTATTGCAGTATACAACATGTTGATGTCCACCGTACTACCGCCACAGTTCCGTAGACATCAACGAGTTGTCCACCATATCGGTTATGAAAATGATTCTGTTGAAAATACCAGATACATTTTCTTTTCTTAAACCAAATTTGGGACATAAGGAGAGAGCATGCCTCGTGTGAAGTTTGTTTCTTTGCTTTGCTATGATGTGAGGTATGCACAGTGTGTTAAAATCGCAGCAAAACATAAAGCAGACCAAGCTAACAGTTTCAATTTTGATTGGTGTCGGGGGCATAACTCTGCCACCAGAGCACTGATGAAACGGTAGAAGCAACTTTAGAATGTACCCTTTCCACCACTGCGTCTCCCTAGTGGATCCCTACTTAAGGATTGCTCTCTATACACAATCCCCTTGCAGGGATCTACTCCACTAGACACCAGGAATACTTTTTGGGTAAACAACCTGCCTGGGCATGGGACTGTACTCGTCCCCCGCATCTAGACACAGCAGGCTTTCTTCCTCCCTCTGGAAGTGGACAGGGAGTTTCTCCCCTGGGCACAAAAGTATTTCTCTCCCCTCTGTGGGGTGGCTAGCTGCTGTTTACCCATATATGCACCCCCTAGTGGCAGAAAGACCACATACAACCAGGAAATTGCTGTGTTTAGTGTTTCAGGGGAGCTGTCGCCCAGGAGAATGGGCATGTGCTACCCCACCCCAGGAGCATTAGTCGTTCTACTCTGGAGGCTGGATAAAGGGTGTTTTCCTCCAATATGCTCCCCCGGGGAGCAGAAGGTCCACTAGACAACCAGAGTATTATTATTTTTATTGTTTTGGGAGGGAGCGGTCGCTCTGGACAGAGGCCTGTGCTAACCCCCTCCAATCCCAACCATGAAAGTTTTTCGGTCACTGTGTGGGCAGATTGTGGGGTTATCCCAATCTGCCCTGCTGGAGGAGCAGCAATCCCTCTAGACACAGGGGAAAAATAGGCTACAGAAATAAAAAGGCCTAGTGGGTGTGCTACCCAGGCATCAGGCTGTGTCCCAACCACAGAACAGGTGCAACAGCCTTTCCCACCCAAAGGAGTAGATTGGGGGTGTACCATGAATCTGCTCTCAGGAGGCCAGAAACGTCACTAGACAACATGGTGGAGGTCCAAGCTTTTGCTGCACAAGAATTGAGGTACTAAAACTCCAATGCATGGTGGGCCTTCAGACAATTACATTTCAGTGCCTCCTTAGTCCATGCTTCAATGGATGACTGAAGTGTCCCAGATTAAGTATGAGATTAGGTGGTTACTAAGGGCCTCTTGAACACATGTTGTGGATCCTGCTGGAACATCAGGAACCAAAGGGGCTAGAGAGCTCACGCCTTGAACATGATTTTCTGCCTTCCTTGGCAAAAAGAAGCAATGTGAGGCTGTGCAAATTTATTGATGCAAGTATGCTGGCAGCTAAAGTCATAAAGTTGGGTGCAAGTCCCAAATACATGTGTAGATAAAATCTGATCATAGTATGAGATGCAAAAGAATACTGTGCACGAAAAAAGCAAATGCTGCACATTTTTTGACTGACATTGTTTTGCATATTGAGTGGAATGACTGCCGACTACATAGGTTTTGGACCAATACAGGGAAAAGATGCAGTTAGAGATTTCTGAAGGTGCCATGTAGAAAAAGTCAGCTATCTATTGAAACTGCTCCAAAACTTTTGAAACTTGAAGGCAGCAATCTTTAGGTAAACAATCGAGGAGTGGTGAATTTTTATGGCCTGGCCATTGATGAACCTTTGCCATTCCTCTGCAAAGACACCTGCATTTGGAAATGTTCACATTTTCAAAACCGTATGTTGAAAATGGATTGCAATATTTCTAAATAAACATAGGTAATTTCTTGGTTTACAGTGCAACTAAATATGAGTGTGATTAAAAGCATTTTAAAAAGGAGGGGCCAACTGAAGTGGTACTTGTTGATACACTTACCATCTTTGAGAGGTGCCAGTTATGTGTACAATACAGTGAAACACTGATGTCACAACAAACATGCATTAAAATCAATAACAGAGAAAACAAGCCTGCTTCCTTCCATGCACCCTAAACATTAATCACTATCTAAACTCATTCATAACTGGAATTACTAGCTGAACCCTATTGGAGAGTTTTAGGAAGTGTGAAAGCGAAAGAAATGCATTAAAATGCTGGAGGAATGACACAGATCAATAGCAATAGGAGAGACTTTAAGTAAGTACGTCATATCAAAAAAGAAGGTGGATTATGAAGGGTGCACACTCAACATGAGCAAACAGGAGAAAGGGGATTTGATGGATAATTGTGTAACACGATTGAAATTCATTGTGTGATAATGTCAGCTACAAATTATAGGACGAAAGGTAAAAACCCTTTAAATCAAAAACCAATGCCAGATGTGGGTTAAATGCCATGTGTTACTGCTCCTTAAATGGTATTCTGGAGATTGGCAACTGAACTAAAGTCAAAACAAATGGAAAAAAAGGAATGTAGGATAGGAAGTGGTGGAAGAAAAAACAAGCTTTTGACTATTTGATCAGAGACCAGAAAACCTGAAACCCGACTGGCATTACACAATCAAATCAAAAAAGGAATGGAATAATATCAAAATATGAAAGTGATCTCCAAAAGACGTACTGTCGTTGTATACAGGCAAGCTTTGTGAGGGCACATATCTTGTGATAAGCTAGACATGCTGTGGAGGCAGGAGGGAAACATGTCCCAGGTGCATGCCAGCCACCAACATTTAACAGGGCAAGCAGGATCAAAGACAGATCATAGTATCAACATGGCAAGACCACTGAAGATACTAAGAGCAGATCTTTACATTACTCGTGCACTTATTAAACGTCATCAATGAGGACATCATCCAATGATAGCAATGGCTAATGTATGTTAATTTTTTTAATGAAGAAAATGGATAAAACACTCATCGATACACCTGACTGTGTGTAATGACTTTCAACTATATGTTTGATTACGATGTCATTCGGGAAGACTCTGAATCAGATTCGGGTCTGTTGTATCCGATTTGGAACCCATCTTTCAGACCGATTCGGAAAGGTTTCCAAAAAACTGATTATGATGTTTGGAAACCGTTCAGACTGTCTGAGTTGGTTCCAGATGGCATTCAGAGGAACCAAGTCATTCGGAGCCAACTCGTACAGGTCTATGGACCGCGTTTCTGATTTGGTTGTTCTGACACAGATCACCTGTCGGAATGTGACTTTGGGGGCCAGTAGCAGCTCCCTTCACCCAGGGCCTTCCAAATGGGGCTTGTGGGGGTACAGAAGGGACCTCACTTACAGAACATGCACAGTGTGGCAGGCACCAAGGGGTGCCCGCCCCAGGGTGCATGATTTTCCCCAGCCACCCCTTTCTTTAATGGGAGCCTCTGTATTCGGTTGGAACAGAGGCTTCCATTGAAGTCAATGGGAGTCCGACCGAATGGTATCCGGAACCATTGTAATTGGTCGGTCAGACTCCCAGTATCCAATCAGTCAGAAAACATTCTGAGACTGATTTGGTTCGGAATGCTTTCTGAACAACATTGTAATCGACCTCTAAGTGTGATTCAAAGTGGAACATGGCATGCTTCAAATGTATTGCGAAATATGCTAAAAGAGTAAACACATCAACTCTCATATCTGCTCATGTGAGACCCTTCGAAATAATCTCCCAAAAGTATATGAAACCAGTTGTGGGAGTACCCATCATGGTGCTTCTTACCCCCAACAAATACAGGAGCACAGCTGGTAGATTTCCACCTAGCTCGCAGGAATTGTTGGGTTGGCCCGTAACCCTACAGCTGTGGCAAGAATGAACATGCAGCTCAAGCAAGCATCTATGGGCTATAGTCATTCGGAGGGCATGTATTGAGGATATTTTGGAAGGAACTGTGTAGCGAACCCCTTCAGCGGGAAACAACCTTTACAATGCAGTCATTACATCGCACTACCTTTACATAGCAGTCATTACATCCCAACATCCATTACATGGCATGTCATTGCAACACAGCTGTTACATCGCATGTCACTACAATGCATGTCATTACAATGCATGTCACTACAACGCAGGCATTACATCAGAAGTCATTACAATGCATACCATTACAACGCATAGTACCCTTACACTATCCAACACTTACCCTACTGTTGCACTTACTGGATTTAGAATAGTAATTTTTACCCCTACACTATCCAACACTTACCCTACTGTTGCACTCACTGGAGTTAGAATAGTAATTATTACCCCTATACTATCCAACACTTACCTTAAATGCGATGTAATGGTATGCATTGTAATGGTATGCGTTGTAAAGGTATAATGTGATGTAATGAATGCATTGTAAGGGTAGTTTCAGAAGATGCGATGTAATGGCATGCGATATAAAAGAATGCGTTGTAAAGGATGTTGCGATGTAAAAACTGCATTGTAAAGGCATGCGTTGTAAATGTATGCGTTTTAACGTCATACATTCACTGCAGGAGCTGCTCACCAAAATTACTGCACACTTACTAATGACTTATACTAGTCGTTGTCCTTTATTGTGAGCTACTATGGTGTTAGCGACAGGTGAGTGCATAACATCAAATAATACAAAACATCTGACGTGAGAAATATAGATTCTTCCCCCGCCATATGTAGGTACAACCTCATCTGTATATTCTACACAGTAGCGCAGCAAGGATGCCAGGGGCCCCGGTGCAAGCAAGTAAAATGGCCCCTCCGACTACTATTGGGTTATTAAATACAGCAATTATCAGGGTTCAATGGCACCTTCAAGGCTCTGAGCCTTGGTGCGACTGTTCCTTTTACACCCATTGTAACTATGCCTCTGATACTGTAAAGGTTTATGGGATGTCTTATTACCAGAATTAATGACCTTTGGATCAGCCTAAACTCCATTTAGGATACAGCCCTCACTCTGCACTTGCTAGCCGGGGCACTTATTATAATACTCCTAAGAAACAAAAGAAGATGCACTCTTTGCTTGCTAAATTTTCCCGGAACCCTCATATCTATACAAGGCATGGTTCTGAGAATTCCTCTTACATAGACCAACAATCAGAGCTGATGTGCATTGGAAACACGGGCCTACTGCCTAAGAGGAACAGGTAGTTCATACAAGGCATTTATTGGTAAAACAAAATACATGCAGGGCATATCACATGGTTATGTCACATATGACCTTCAACTATAGGAAGTTGTTACATCAAACGAGAGGATGAATCCAGAGAAGCCGTCTATTTCCAT
Organism: Triturus cristatus; assembly: GCF_964204655.1. Classification (NCBI taxonomy): domain Eukaryota; kingdom Metazoa; phylum Chordata; class Amphibia; order Caudata; family Salamandridae; genus Triturus; species Triturus cristatus. The sequence goes on from NC_140588.1 coordinate 257,534,191, forward strand.
CTTCACACGTGCATTCCCTCAAATAAATAAAAATGCATGCGCCTCACCACATATCATCTATTTAGAGGTTCTGGTTACCTGATCAATTGAAGTGGTAATGATGAGCCTGTTAATGCCTTTTCACTCAGTTTGTACATGCACATGTGTTAGCTGTTTTTACCCATAGAAATCAAGGTGATGCCTTCGGTAGAAAATTAGCAGTTCGAGAACTGCTAAAATAATGATGTAACTCATTGATATACCCATATCATTAAACATCCATATTTTGCATACTCATTCATTGATCAGTTTCACCCACATTATTGGCTCACACAAACATTGTTTTTTTTTGGTAATACTTCATCCATTCCATGGGTAATATTCGTTTGTGGCTGCTTATTTACAAGGTACTGACACTTGCTAGTACCTGCTTTACATTCTACAAAGTGGGAAACCTCAAGACGCTATAATACAGCTATTAGATTCTGGCGAAAATTGGTGCTTAATAAATTAACTGGGCCTGAACCATCATCTGTTCTTAAAAAACACTATTGCCTCAGTTCAAGAAAAAGGTATGGAAACATAGTGCCCCTCACTAAAAGAAAAGTACTTTGAACATTTTTGAATGTGTCTGCAAGACAGGACAATGAAGCATTGTGCTGAAATCTATAGTATCATGCTGCTTTGAATATGAATGCTACATAATATGCTGCTTGAATGTAACTGAGTAGCAAAACCAGTCAGAAATTGCAATGATGAGCATTCAGCTTAAAATTAGGCACTACTGTGAAAAATGGTTCCATGCTTACCCAGCAGGAAATCCTCTTCTGCAGAGACAAATCTCTATTTCCGGCTTCTTTGCCATCTTACAGATGTCAGCAATTATCTGGTTTTCATCCAATTTTTTGCTATTCCTGATTAATTCTATACCTTTATTAGTTCTGAATCATCAGAAATATACAGGCATCTAAAGTTCAATGTGATGTAACTATATTTAATGCTCTCTGCATTGGCATTTATACCTAGGTCGATGTGTAGAAAGCCCCTAGTGCCACCGGAGCGTCACTTTTCTTGACCCTCGAGTGGGGGTATGTCCTGCACCATATTTATGAAGTGGAGTTAAGCCACTTATTGTGGCTTAAAGTCGCTTTGTAAATATGCTACCCTTTCAGGCAGGTATCTGCATGAAAGGGGTGTGCAATGGGTGTTGCAATGGGCGTTTCACCGCAACATTCATTGTTTTTTTATGGGGCCCCAGATTTACAAGGAGATGTAAAATCTGTGGCAGCACCAAAAATGAACGCCATGCAAGAGGAGACTGTAGAATGGCGCACAAGGAGAAATGTTTTTATTTGTCTTCATTTTTGCTTTTTCTATGTGCGCTGCATTCTGCAGCACACATAGGAAGAGCAAAAAGCCATTTATGATTGCTTATGTGCAGGAAGATGTCTCTTCCTTCAAATAAACAATCATTAAATAATGACGATTTCATACTTCTATGTGTGCTACAGAATGCAGCACACTTAGAAGTTGGAAATAGATATTTTGGATTGTTTATGAATAGAAAGGGAAACCTTCCTGCGCATAAACAATCATTCCCTGCAATGCAGGCACACTTGTACTATGGTGTAAGGGAGCCTGCGTAGGCACTGGGCAGCTAGTTTTAAGGCCAGCGTTAAGGAACACACAGTGATCCACCTTATAGAGTAAATATGGTGCATCCCTGCATTTTGAAAATGTCAGAGTGCTGCGCTGCCAGATTTGACCCAGCTCCTACATTTTGTTGTACATATGCCCCCTAGTAACTTAAGGTGCATGAACTGCTTACCAATATGCGATGTATCATTCCACAATAACATTATTGAATACCAGCCTAAAGTTTTACATCATTGACAAGAAACCGAATGGGCTTTGTTGAGCAAAGTATTCGAGAATATTGATTCTTATATATAATCAAACTTGGCTGGCTTTGTCTTGATTTACGGTTGTCTTTATAAATTAGTGGTGGTGAACATCATTCCCGGCAGCTTACATAGAGCCACCAATTAATCCAACTGGCCAAATGTCTTCCATAAAATCTTTGAATACATTTATTTTCTGTCTCTACAGGCATTGTTTGGATCAGTCAACTTTGAAAATGTGACAACACTAATAGCCTATTATCAGCAAGTACTAACCTTGCAACTCTGATTACAATGGAAGCGGTGTATGTTTCTGCATCTTTGCAATTCAAATGCAAACATGATGATATGTTGGTTAGAAATAGGCTTGGGAGAAGGGAATGGCATAAAAGAGAGAAACTGAGACACTGTTAGTGCACCTGGACACGAGTTCCACTGCAGGGGCATTGATATCTACAAACAGGAGGACACCTTTAGTGATGTTATCATTCTGATTTCACACCTAATTCATAGTATTGTATATGATATATCTTTTGATATTCTTTACATTTTCAACTCTATGGTTCGGTGAAACTTTGTGTCCATTTGAAGGATTATAAACTATGCCGGAATTATTCTGATTTATCATGTTTTTTTCTTACTATAAATAACTACCTTCAATAATAAACTGGTATGTTTATAGGATTAAATTACTTTCAATATGACAGATTCATAAATTGCAACCTAAGAAATACATATTAGTATTGAAGAGTTTAATTAACAACAAACAATCATTTTCCCACTTAAGCTGATATCTTAATACCATACATATCTCTTTAAGAAAGTTTAATAAAATCTGAGCAAAATTGAGGCTCCATTTTGATGCTTTTGTTGAAACAGCAAGTGCAAATATAAGAGTTCTTATTTCATTATAGATACCTTCTGAAAATAGTGTTCAGTTTAAATCTTTAAACACATGTTTGTTCTACAATACTTCTCTGTATAAAAATCAATATTTTGCCAACTTCCAAAGATAATGAAAGTCTGCAATGTTTCATAAACTCTAATGACAGGGACTCAACTTCATCAACCAAGTATCACAATAGCTGTACACCACGAGGAAATTACACTCTAAGGGCCCAATTCACAAACTGCATTTTGTACTACATAAAGTAGTTGGATGGTAATTCTACTAATCCCTACTATGAAAAGCAATTCACAAACTTACTGCCTCCACCTCTCATATCATACCAGTACAGAGATCCCTGCCATGGTGGGAGTGATCTCCACACACGTAGGTATGCATTTTAGTTGTAAACATGGGGGGAACCAGGAACGGCAGTTGGAAAAATGGGGATTAATCACTACTATATGGGAAAAGTTTAGGGAAATTTAAAGATGGGTTTGAAATGGGCATGCTAATACAAAAAAAACACACCCACAAAAGAGGGAGACAATTGCAATTCTCAGAATGCACTTCTAAAGTTACTACCACAGCCTTAGATTTGCAAAAACAGGTTAAAATGTAGTCCAGTCTAGCCTTGGAGTAATACAAAAGCCACAGACGATAAGCCACAGATACTGCAATAAACTCACATAGAAAACAAAGGAGGCAGGGAATTAAAATACCATTCCAAGGGAGCTAATGTTGAAATATTTAAATTAAATTCACACAAACACACACAAACATATATTCACTGAAAAAATCAAAGGTTGCAGGGACTTTATAGTTAGGCTCAGATTTTACTCATACAAAACCAGTCAAATTCAGCAGTTATAGTTACCTGGGCTAACTATGACTTACTCCCCCATAATGCATTTCTTATAGAGTCACATATTACATTAATCATAACATGGTCAGTGATACCTCTCATGACATCACTGAGGACATCTCAAATGACTTCACTGATTACATCACTGATGACATCATCTAGATAACCACTCACATACCTACTCATACCCCCATAAAACCTCTCGTCTGCCCACTCACTCACCTGCAGAACCACTGGCATACCCATTTATAGACCTAAACCAGTGCTCATACACGCACCTACTCCTCCATAGAGCTACTCACACACCCACTCACTCACTCACTCACTCATACAGCCACTCACACAGCCATTCACTCACCCATACAGCCACTCATACAACCAGTTACTCACTCAGTCAGTTACATAACCACACACTCACCCAGACAGCTACTCACACACCTACTGTTTTACCTACAAAGTCACTCACACACACATTCACTCACCCATTCAGGCTCTCAATACAGCTACTCATTCATCAATACAAGTACTCACACAACCACTTACATACTGATTCACACATCCATACAAGTACCTACACATCCTTGTACTACAGCTGCTGACACAGACACTTCCACACCCAGTCATTCACTTATACTGCCATTTAGACACCCACTCACTTACCCATAGTCATTACACACCACTTACCAACCCACAGAGACACTTACACTGCCACTCATCTACCCATACAGCCACTGACACACCCACTCACTCACCAGTACAGCCACACACAGAGCATCTCACTCACCCACACAGCTACTTGCACACCCACATGTACACCCATTTTGCCACTCACACACCCATGCACACAAGGATACATACAGACACACAGCCCCTCACATGATCTATATAAAAAGAATCATCACACAGTAGTACACCTAGTATACTACTTTAACTTTTGTAGTTCTTTAGTAAATATGTTTAACAATCAATAAACTCTTGCAAAATACTTACACTCACTGGTTGGTGTCATCAGTGATGTCACTTGAAATGTCATAACTGCTGAATTTCATTGGTTTTCTATGACTAAATCTGAACATAACTAAAACATCCCTACAATCTTTGTTTTTTCAAGTGAATATTTATATATGTATATATATATTCACTGAAAAAACCATAGGTTTTACAGACATTATAGTTAGGAATTCGCATTTAAAAAACCTTAGAAATAAACTGAAAAACCATAGGTTTCAGGGACGTTATAGTTAGTTGGACATTTGACTCATAAAACCAGAGAAATTTACCTGTTATAGTTAGTTGAGCTAACTATAACTTGCGCGTCCGCAATGCACTGCTGATGATGTCACATATTACATCACTCATGACATGGTCAGTGACATCACTGATGACACCACTGATGACATCTCAAATGACATCACTGATGACATCATTCATGACATCATCCAGTGAATGTGTGTTTCTATAAAATGTTAATATGTTTTATATATATATGCCAAGGTGTATTGAAGAATAAATGCATTTACAAGTGCCTAAAGGAATTATTTCGGATGTGTGTGACTGACTGTAAAAGTGAGTGATTGAACGTGTCTTACTGAATGCATAGGTTAGTGACTAAACTGTGTAAAGGTCTGTATTAGTCTCTCCATTGGTGTGTAAGCAACTGCATGGGTTGCTGAATACCTACATGAGTGTCTATATAGGTTATTGATTTGTTGTCTAAGTATCTGTATGGGTCCCTGAGTGTCTGTGTGGGTGGGTGGGTATATGAGTGTGTGCATAGATTTCTGAGTGTGTGATTCAGTGGTTGTATGAATTATAAAGTGCATCTGGAAAGGGCTGTATGGGTGAGTTAGTGTGTCTATGGGTGTGTTGGTGAGTGAATAAATGTCTCGGTGGTATATCTGTGTCTAACTACATATGTTTTAAGCCACTATATGTGAGTGTTGGAGTATATAAATGAGTATACGTGAGACTAAGTTATTTGAAGAGTGGATGTATAAATAAGTGTCTGCTTCTATCAGTGATTGCATAAGACAGTAAATGTGTGTTAGTATCTGTATAAATAATTTATGTGATATGTCTCAAAATAACGAAGTTGGTATGTATAACTGTATACATGATTAAATGGGTATGTGATTAATTCTTTGCATTACTGACTAGGCGTGTGAGTAACTCTGTGGATGAGTGGCAGCGTGTGACTGCATGTATAGATGTATGAGTGCATATTATAGTCCTCTATTGATGAGTAACTACATGTATAAGTGACTGGATGTGTGTGTAAACCTAGGAAATAGTGAGTGCTATGTAGTATATGGCATTCTTCTGTGTATGGTTTCAAAAATAGTAGTCAGCATTTTGCAATGGGTGTATCAAAGTTTATATTAGAGCATCAGTATGTGCATCAGATTGTCACGTTGATCATGTCATGGGTGATGTCATCAGTGATGTCATTTGAGATGTCATCAGTGATGTCACTGACGATGTCATGAGTGATGTAATATGTGACATCATCAGCAGTGCATTGCGGGCACGCGAGTTATAGTTAGCTCAACTAACTATAACAGGCGAATTTCTCTGGTTTTATATCAAGTCAAATGTCCAACTAGCTATAACGTCCCTGAAACCTACGTTTTTTTTTGTGAATTTCTAAGGTTTTTTTAAATGCGAATACCTAAGTATAGCGTCTGTAAAAACTATGTTTTTTTCAGTGAATTTCTAAGGTTTTTTAAATGCTAATTCCTGACTATAACGTCTTTAAAACCTATGGTTTTTTCAGTGAATTTCTAAGGTTTTTTAAATGCTAATTTCTAAGTATAACGTCTCTGAAACCTATGTTTTTTCAATTAATTTCAAAGGTTTTTTAAATATCGAACTACTATTGTGTATTTGTCATTATTACTATTTTTTCTAACTTTTCAACTACATAAAATAAACTGCAAAAGTACTATGTAACGTAATAGATTTCACAAATTACAATGAGTTTTTAAATAATACAAAACAATTTAACATTTAGATAACAATTTTTCTCTCTTTTTTTGCTGTCATCAGCTACTACTTAACTTTACTATTCACAGTGAAGCCAGTGTAGTTTCATCATAAACAGCAGGGAAAAAAAAACAATCAACTAGATTGTTAAAAAAATAAAAAACCCTAATTCTCTCAAATATAATACAAAATCAACACAACTAACACATCCAATAGTACTTCAAATGTTCAAAGCTTAACTTTACTTTGTAGATTGTCTGTAAATTTACCCAATACGCCAGATAATGTATAAAAAATGTCACTTTGAAAGCATCCAGTATGAATTCCTTCAAGATCTTACGTAGTTTCTCTGCACATTTTCCCAATATGCCAGATAATATATAAAAAATTCCGCTTTGAAAGCATCCAGTATGAATTCCTTAAAGATCGTACGTAGTTTCTCTATACAATTTTCCCAATACAACAGATAATGTATCCAACATTTCGCTTTGAAAGCATCCAGTATGAATTCCTTAAAGATCTTCCGTAGTTTCTCTGATCATTTACCCAATACGCCTGATAATGTATCAAATATTTGTTTCAGAAAAATTAGGTATGAGTTGGGTAATTCATAAGGCAATCTCGGTTTCATTCCCAAGTGTGTATCATTACGGTGACTCCAACCATTATTACACTTTAAATAAACTGTATGATGTCCACTTGTAGTAGTACTTCCAGCATGGAAAACAATAGCAACTGTTGCAAAAGTTCTTCCAGAAATAGATACTTGATTAGCAACAACATTTTTAATTTTGGTTTCCACTTTTCTTCCATTTGGTCGACAGCGTTGCAGCAATATAATCAAATGTTTTCCATATCTTTGTAGGCATAATGCAGACAGCATTCTAGATTTACAACGAGAACACATCATCTCATGATCAGCTTCTTTTACTAATTTGGAAAATGTTACAGATTTGCAGTCAGGTATTGTTAAATATAAAAATCGTTCTCTGTCAACTATAGTGCTTGAAGTTAATGAACACTGTTCACATTTATGTTCCCATTTGTAACTGAGTCCAAATAAACTCTCAATCTGAATTGCTGTATATTAGCACTGAACTTTAAAGATTCAGTACATGTATCCAACAGTTTGACGAATACCAGAAGCAGAATGAATCTTACTTCTATCAGTTCTCAATTCTTGAAATAAAGTGTAGAGTGCAGAACATAAAGGGGCATATCATCAAGGAGGCAATATAAAATTATCGCCGCCTTTGCATCCATTTTCGGACGAAAAGCGGCGATAATTTTATCTCCTAATTAGCAAGGTCATGCTATCGCGTGAATCCTTGCATTATCGACCTTTCCCCCAACGCCAATCTTTGCATCTCTAACGAGATGCAAAGTGGGCGTTCCTGCCCTGACATAACTGGAGAAATTTCGCTAAGCGACATTTCTCCAATTATCTATGGGCACGCTAACCTGCAGAGCAACATGCAAAGTAGCGATAACCTCTGTTATCGCTAATTTCCTTACGCCTGCTTCAAAACTGACTTAGCCATGATATCCTACGTAAGGTGGATGGTGGATATCATGTCTGCCCTGTCCTATCAACAAGCGTTCGCCAAACTTTGTGAGATTATCGCTGGATTTCCAGCGAAAATCTCACATTTGGCAGTTAGCGCTTGGAATTTGATCGCTTTTGAGATAAGCGTTGCTAATAGTACGCTATCTCAGCGATAAAATTCCACGTTACCCGGCGATAATTATCCTAGCGCTAAGTGCGCTTAGCGATAATTATCGCCGGTCCTTGATGATATGCCCCAGAGTTTTATCCTGACTTTCCATAATTTCACCACAAACATCTTCAAGATAAAATACAACATTTAGAATGACATTACCATAGCAGTTGACACCAGAAGCATTTTCTAATTGGTATCCAACAACATCATCAATTGTTTGTATTTTCTGCTTCTTTACATCTTTCTTTTCTGTTGATTTTCTTTCTGCTTTTCAACCATAGTTAACTCTTCAACATATTTGCGTTTTGAGCACACAATACATTTCTCATAAATAGGATATTCACCTAAATGGGGAGCATAAAGCCTTCTCAAACTATTATATTCTCTTACACAATTAACATCAGCACTAACCATGTTCTCATCAAAACCCATTCAATACAAACCAGACTACGTTCTAACTCGAGATAATGCAACATATACCATTCCCTCTTTAAACTCAGTTTTTCCAACATTTACCAAAGCATTATTTACACTTAAACCTTGTGATTTGTGAATAATTATTGCATATGCTAAACAGAAGGGAAACTGTTTTCTACGAACATACAAGTCTTTTACAAGCAAAAAACGTGCGGCAGAACATGCAATCTGTATTACCTCTGCAATCTGATCAAATGTAACTTTCAAAAATTCAATTCCATTTCTATTTTGATATTTCACAAAATTAACAACTTTCCCCATTGCTCCATTCACAAAACCTTCTTCTACATTCAGATTACGCTTCAAAATTACCCGACAGTTTAAACATACATCTACATTTTTTTCTAAGCCAGCAGTTTTTGATACAGACTTTTCCAAAGAATCCAATTTAGTCTGTAGTTCTTCTGAAAGAACAATTGTTATTCCTTGATGCTCTATTTTATCAATAGCTTCAATGTGAACTATTTCTTGACTTTCCAATTTCATAAGCTCTCTATTAAACGTATAACACTCTTCCACTGAAGGCATGAAGCAAGCTATAGACGTGTTTCTTTCATTTTCTTGTACATTACTTCTGCTGGTGTGTTTTCATTTGTAAACAAGTTCTTTAGTAGACGACTTTGAAAAGCTTGTTTACCATGTTTGCTTACAACACCAATTCTTACATCTTTTAGAATATTTCCATAATCTTCATCTCTTGCTTGTCGCATATTCTGAGTGAGTTCTTTATATTCAAAATGTAACCACAGATTCACATTTCCAATACTTCCCAAAGATTTCTTAGGGGCATATTATCAAGCCAGGCGATAAAATTATCGCCACTTTAGCGGCAGAAAACTGCCGCTAAAACGGCGAGAATGGGCTTGATAATATTCTCTATGGAATTCCAATTGAAGCCCATGTTAGATGTGAAGGACATCTAACATGGGCTTCAATTGGAATTCCATAGAGCATATTATCAAGCCCATTATCGCCGTTTTAGCGGCAGTTTTCTGCCGCTAAAGCGGCGATAATTTTATTGCCTGTCTTGATAATATGCCCCCTAGTGTCTTCATGTAAAAGTGTTTTAAACACTGGTTCTCCTTTTACAGGGGTTAGTTGTAGCAGATCTCCAAATACAATGAAATGTTTTCCCCCAAAGAGAATGTCGTAATCTGTTTTTAATACCTGTTGCATTCTTAAGTGTACAAAAGCAAGCATTAAGTTTGAGACCATGCTCACCTCATCAATAATTAAAAGTTTCATTTTCTTCAACACTCTTGACACTTCATAAGAAGCTTCTCCAGACAACTTCTGATATTTTAATTTCTTATCATGTTCCACTGGTAACATCAATAATCTATGCAAAGTAACTCCTTTAACATTGTGTGCAGCTAATCCAGTTGGAGCTGTTACCACACAACATAAATGTGAACCAGTAGTTTTTTTAAGATAACTGGTCAAAACTTTAATTAAAAAACTTTTACCTGTCCCAGCTTGACTACTGATGTACATCAGAAGAGGTTTAAAAGATGAATACAGACATTCTTTTTTTTCATGCAACAAACCATGTTCTACCCGTTCTCTCACTTGCACATATATTTCTTTCTGTTCAACATGTACTTGTCCTTCTAACTTTTCCAATGTTATATTCTCCTTGTGTGCTTGTTGCATTGCAATTTTGACTTCATGCATAGCAATCGCTGCTTCATTTTCCAGCATTGGTTGCCCAAGAGGATCTTGACTACATGGACCACTACTTTGACTATCCTGAGAACTTTCATGAGCTATTTCAGCTATAATGGTCTTTTCCTGTTCAACTTCATTATTCAACATTTTTAAATATGTAGGGAAAATTCAAATGCTATCTTTACAAGCATTAAAAGAATCTTCGTAGCAGTCAAACTCTCCAAGTAATTCACTTTCGCTACGCCATGGTTTAAACAGCTGCAGAAGTGGTAAATAGTAAAATTTTCGTTTATCTGGAGTTTCACAGCTAAGGGGCAGATTTACAAGCCCCTTGCGTCACTTTTGCACCGTCGGTGCGCACTTTTGTGACGCAGTGGCAGCGTAAAAGTTCGGCCCATTTACAATGTGACGCATCTAGGGAGATGCGTCACGTTGTGAAGCCCTGCGCCACATTAAACCTGCGTCGGGTTTAATGCATGCAGGGTGGGCGTTCTGTCGCAGGAAGCCCCGTAAAAGTGACGCAGTGAAATCTACTAGATTTCACTGAGTCAATTTTACGTCCATGCTGCGTCAAAACCCTGCACCTGCTTGAAGCAGGCGTAAGGAGTGACACAACATGTTAGGCATAGGGCGCCCCTGAGCATTGCTGGAGTTGCGTCGTGCTTGTGACATGACTCCAGCAATACGTGACTTTTCCGTCAACAGATTCGTCAGAATTTCTGACGCATCTGTCAATCCTTGCGCCATGGTGCACCGTATTGTATATACGGCGCATCCATGGTGACACAAGGATTTGGCATGTTGGCGCAGGGAAAGTGACGCATCTCTACAGATGCGGCACTTTCTTGTAAATCTGCCCCTAAGTTTCTTGTGGTTTATAAGATTACTCTTCGCATGTTTTGCTAAACAACCTTGACATCCAACTAGTGCAAACTATCCTTCTTTTAAATTCTCTTTAACATTTCTTTTGAAGCTGTAATGTTGAAGTACTTCATACAGACATAGCTGTTCCAGATGTTGACTCCTTTTCGGATAGATTGTGTCCAACTTATTAGTTTTAAGAATGTCTGTACTATCTGGCTCATTTGCTGCTAATTGTTCAATTTCTTCCAATGATTTCAACACTCTATTTCATTTGCAGGCAAGACCTAAACTTACCCAAATGATTCCTCGTGACTTTGAATATAAACTTGAAGAACACAAGTGGTCTGAACATTCATACGATCCAATTTCTCAGTGGGAAAGCATTTTCAAACTAAAGCTGTACAATTTTTTGCTAAGACTAGTCTCTTGTACATTTTCTTCCCACATTTGTTTCATCTCTGTTTTTTCAGATTTTGTTATGCACTATGTAACATAACGTGCAACAGCAATTGAGTTATCCACAAAATACTGAATGTCCATGTTCGCATTCCACATTTTTAAAATGACTGGATTGTAGTCATTGATATACTTTGACACTTCTGTTCTTTTTAAGTTGTAGGTATTCTTTGGAGATTTCCGAGTTATTGTGTGCCTCACAGAAGAAAAAAAGAATTTACTCTTCCTTTACAAATGCCTGGACAAGGAAAACCAAACCGACATTTGGTGTAAAGTTTTCCTTTAGATTTGTATTTTCTTCTGCAATACTTTCCACAACGGCGACTTTGGAAATGTAAAACTTGCTGTCTCAAGCTTCTATCTCCTCCTTCTGTTGGAATCTCACATGTCACATACAGTTCGATGAAAGACAATACTGTTTCATCAGAATCATTCCCAAATTTAGGTGCATCCTTGATCCATACTAGCATATGTATATGAGGTGCACCTCTTGCTTGATACTCCTTTCTCCAAAAGAAATCGGTAACTTCTCCAAGAGGTGGATTCCTTTTATTACAGATAAAAGACATTATACCTTGAAACGTATGATTAAAATATCTGCACGCATTTACAGGATCCAATGAACACAGTTCACCAGGAGTCTTTATTTCAACATTTTTTATATTAGAATTCGCTTCTCTTAAAAACCCAAGCAAATCTTCCCATACATACTCTGCACAGCTAAGTGTGACAAACCATGTTGGTGTACCTAAGTTCCGTAACATACATTTGAGTTTTCCATGACGACGATACAAATACTCATTTGTTCCATGTTAAAATGCCATCAAATTGATTAACTGTGCTTCTGAATTTTCATCTGTTTCTTGAACTTTCTCCACAAATTCTTTCTCAGAAAGAAGTGATTCATGAACTCAAGTTTTACGTATATGATTCACTGCATACGAGAGAGAAGCCAGATCACTTTCAAACAAAAGGTGAAATATGTATGGAATGCACTGTTGAAATCTAGGATCTTCAGAATATAATCTTGTTGACCGATATTCTGAAGCTGGAATCAGTACAGGTTGTTCATCATATCATCCAGCTTCTCCACTAGGAAACAACTGTGGAAAACAACAAGCTTCCAAGCTTTTCTCCCATACACTTATTGGAGTTCCCTGTGTTTTTTTCATTTGAAATGACTCAATGCTACTTTCTATCACTTCTTTTGAATACAAAGGACATATTGTATAATGTTCATAAATCTCTTCAGTCCTTGACTTGTCCACTTTCTCTATTTGACCTCTTGAAATTTCAAAATCATCTTCTAAACGAATTACCTGTTCATCCACATTTACATTTTTGTAATAAATATTGTTCTCTATAAGATATAAGGTAGCCTTTTCAACTTTATTAACATCCACAAATTCTTGCCATATTTTCCGACTCTTTGTGGGTACACCATTTACTAAAATAATTACTGCCTTATCTTCCTCTTTCTCTCCAGCAATAGTTTCAATGTTTTTCTTAAAATCCAAAGGTAAGTACACCACTCTTCCATTCAACCCTCTTTGCAAGTCTGTTGGTGGCAGTTTACCTGTTTTAGGCTCCATCCGAATTATAGTTTGAAAAGGATGAACAGATTGAATTAGACCGACTCATATGTATTCAATTTGGCCAGCTCCTGCGGAATAGCTATTGCCTCCAACTTATTATGCACTGCTCTAGCAGGCATTTTGTTCTCTTCTAATTTGTTGTAACAATATTTACATATACGTTGATCACTACCTAACTCAAATCGACCTTCAACATACAAGTAAGTTGCAAATTGTTCCCACTTACCATTGTTCTCCTTTTCACTTTTCAAATACAAATCAACAATCCTACTTTGACTTTTATAATGAATACATCGACAACAAACACAAACATAGTTTGGTATTTCAGAGCACACTACATTAAACTTTCCAATTTCTTCTTCAAACTGATCAGTGCTAATCACTTTCTCATCTCCTCCAACATCTGTATTTGTCAAACTTTCACTTTCTATGAACTGCTCTTCTGAACCAAAATATCGCATTTCAATATCATCACACTTTTTTTGAACATCTAATAAAGAACCATATAAAAGACTTCCATTCAGTTCACTTAAACTTAATGCAGGACTTTTTACATAGTACAGTTTCTTTACAAAGTTCCGCATTTCTGAATGGTGTACTGCTAACATCCTCAAATGATAAAAAACACTTTTACAAACTTTTCTTAAAAGACAAGCCAGAGAATGCCCATACTTCTCAGTATATTTTCTTACATTACATGGATCTAGTCCTTGTAACAACTTAATCTTCTATTTTATACTTTTCTGACTATATTCTCGTAGCAAATTTCTCATTATATCAATGGATTCCTGTCAAATACTACAAATTCTACTACCACTCCACTTATACACAGGAACTCATGGACATTTCCCTTGCACTTCTTCAACTATTAACTCTTCTGCACTTTTACCAATCATTTCCTCCTTTGGAAGAGGAACACCATCCTGAACTTCGTAGCAACGACCTCCAGTATCAACTGCAAATGATAAACTATTTTCCTGGAAGTAACTTTCCTCATTAAAAAAAGGCTCAGTACTAGAAGTATGTCTCCAATGTCCACTAAAGATTTTATAAAAGTTGGTTCTGTTCACAAGTCTTTTTTTCTACTTTTGTCTTTCAATACTTTGACTATTCTGTCCAATACTTTCATTCTCTTTAAAATCAAAATGAACAACTTCTGTTTCAAATTGAAAGCAGTATCCACTATACTTTCAATTCGCTGCTTCTCTGTGAATTGGAACATTCTTCCTTTATATTTGCAGCATGTTTTCAATAAATTCTGAATCACTCTAGATCGAAAAAGTCTCTGACGAATTACTTGAAATTGTTTTTGTCTCCCAGTACCAGATACTATTTCTTTATCATCTTTCCTTTTCCTCGTATTTGAAATTGAACCCTGCTTCACCTTACTTGAAAAAAATTTCTTTTTGCTTTGTGTGATCTTTTTCTCATTACATTTTCATAATATTTTTTTCAAAAATTATCTTTTGCTTTTACTCAAACAAACAGTTTCTCTACTAGTCGCATTTTTTTCTACTTCAAGATCTTTCCTTTTCGTCAAATATATATTTTTCTTCTCTTTTCTTTTTTTTCACTTCTTCTAGGCATTTCCAAATTTCAATCCAAACGAAATAATTTTCTGAAAAACAAAAAATAGATTCAATTATTTTTCACATTTCTTCACTATGTTAAAATAATCGCATACAATTGCAAATCTTCCACTAACAACTTCCAGACCCAGTGCTGCAACGTGATGGAGCATGACAGATGAGCACTAGGATGACAAGTAGTGCCATAGAACATACAGCAAGTATTTATTTAAATATTTATATACTCCTTTACAATATATATATAACTGCACTACCTCATACTTTTCACCTCTCCGCCACACCCCACCACCCCACACCACTTTCTCTGCAACCCACCGCACACAACTTTATAAATAGTATTTTTAAAAATTTTAATCTATGTACTTAGAATGATATTATCAGCCAAACAGCACACATAAAAATTTCCCTTATTACCTGACAATTTTATCAACAACTTCGCAAACATAACACTGCACCCAGGGCTTTAACTGGAGGGGGTGTCTGTAGGGAAGTGACCACCAGCACTTTATTTTTGGGAGCCTCGAAACGGGTCTTTATAGGGCTCTATTTTCCGACCTCACAAACGTAATCCTTTTTTTTTTCTTTATTGCACTGCAGTGACACTGTGAGAGCATGCACATTGCTCACTACTTAGAAGTGCATACATCATGCCAAGTGACTCGCATTGTAGGAGAAGGGAAATCCTTTAAAGAGAGCCATTTTCTCTCAGTATTTCCCTTTTCTTTTTGCAATGCACCAGCAACATTATCGTGGGGTGATTAGCAGACAGACCACCAGGCGAGCAACGCCCATTGCCCTGGACTTTCTGACACAGCTTCCCGGGCGCACACACAGAGCAGCACCTGAGTATTTCACCGGTCTTCAAAACATAATTTCTTTGTAAAGGAGACTCTGCTCTTTTTCACCCCTTTTTATAACCCCTACATGCCCACTCTGCCTATTGCTGAAATAATTAGTCTCCCCCAAAATTTCCCTCTGGTTGCACCTCTGCAAACGACCACAACAAGGCAACTTCAGCATGAACACGGTCTTGTTTTAGTGCTACGAAAACACACACTTTGCCTGCCTCACTAAGTTCTCACACCCCCTCTTTAATATGAACATAAAAGCTTTCCAATTACTTTTATATTCCTATACTGTACTTCACATGGAAATATAGAACTCAAGGTTCTCACCACCCCAAATTAGCTCTCTGGTATGCTTTCTCAAATATAAGAAGTACAGATATTCAGTATCTGTCAGTCACGGAGACTTTAAAACAGTGTACCTATAAACAACTCGACAAAATGTTATGTTTTTAAATTAACGTATTACACTTAAAAGCTCCTTTACATTTCTTTCGCTAGATGTACCGTTGTTTAAAACACCACCAGAGAAGGGTGTTGAAGTATGCTCCACAAAGAGTAACTCAAAGCTTTGTTATTCTTTATTAAAAAATCTGCCTGTCAATGCTTTTCGCAAGCCTTTTCAACGCCTTAAGAGGGTAGCTGGATGAGTATAATACGTCGTATTTAAGATCGGGGGCGGACGATGTGCGGAAATAAGAACTTATAGTTGAATAAAGGGCGCTTGGATGCATGGCTAGATGCATCAATGGATAGATACATAGATCAATGTATCAATGTATGGCTGGATGGAAGGATGAATGAATGCAAAGACCAGTACTTACGATAGACGGGTAGGCTGATAAATGCTTAGGATTGATTCTGAGACAGATATATCTATGCATATATAGGCGTATCGCTGCATGAATGGCACAGTGTTTACTATAGGAGAGTGCGCTCATAGATGCTTAAGATAAGCAGACGAACAGATTTATGTATATATATAAGTAGGAATATATGCATCAATTAAAAGATGGTTGAATGGTGCAGTGCTTAGGATGCATGGATACTGCGCTTTAATTGGGCCGGGTCTGGGGACCAGGACTTATTTTCAGGCAGCCTCCAAACGACTCTCTACCAGGCTCTATTTTCGACCCTCTCAAAGATAGTACATTTAAAAAAATTTCTATTACACTGCAGTGACAGCATGCACATCGATGTACGCATGCTTATTTTGCTCACTACTGAGAACTGGAGACATCACGCTAGGTTACCCACATTGTAGAAGAAAGGAAAATCCTTTAAACAATGTTTTTTTCCAACCGACGATAATTGGAGAGGAGTTTCTAAAACACACAATGATACTTATCTTGATTTAGACCACGCCCCAACTTGCACAGCCCACACCCCTTTAAGAGGTTTGCCACCCCTTTTAGAGCACCCCCAAGTTTTTTCTCCCACTTAGAATCCTAACTACACCATAGTAACAAACAAACAGTGTAACCTTCCATTAAAATCTACAATGGCGCCAAGTTTCATAATTTTCCATCAACGCTATCAGCCTTCTACCACAGTACAAGAGTGTCTGGCAGCACGAAGATGTCTTATCCACAGAAATGTTGTGTAATTTCTGTACCTGTCTGCTGGAACACTCCTCACCAAAACGTATTAAAACATGGGAATTTGCCAGAAAAACATATACCATACTATAAACCGATTCATAAATGGGCACACTGCCACTGCACCACCCTCTTCCCCATCCTTCCTTAACTTCACAAAATTAAAGAAAGAGCCACACCAAACCTAGTAAACACACTAAACCAATACAAGAACTTAATTTCAACAACCGCCTACCAGAACGCTCATGAGCAAAGCATATTAAAACATACACTTTTTGGGGTAAAACTTATATCATGCCATAGGGCACTTTATAAGTGCTCCAAGTGGTACTACATCACCTTCACTAGCTCGACATCTGCACATTACTAAATTCTGTGTTTTAATCAGAAACATACCCACCTCCCCCACACCCACCCCCACCCTTCCTTAACTGTACAAAATCAAACAGAAACTCCCACCATTCCTAGTAGTGCCACTATACCCATACACAGGCTTAATTTTAACAGGTGTGTGCCGGAACACTTATCAACAAAAAGTATTGAAATTCGTGAGAAAAACATAAACAATACCATAGCACGGTTAATAAATAGGCCCACTCAAACTACATTACCTTTACTAACTACACATGTCCACGTTACAAATGTCCGTCTTGTAATCAGCAACATACGCACATCCCCCACCCATACCCATGCTTAACCTTACGAAATCAATCAATGAGCCCCTGCACGCCCGTTACCGCCACTATAGCCATAGATAGACTGAATGTCAACAGGTGTCTGCACGAACGCTCATCAGCAAAAGCTATTAAAACTTACAATTTTGCAACTCAAACATACACCATACCATAAGATGGTTTATAAATAGTCACAGTACCACTACACCACCTCAACACCCGCCCTTACTTAACTTTACGCAATAAAAGAAAGATCCCAAGCAAACGCAGAAGCGCCACTATAGCCATACACAGCCTTAACTTCAACAGATGTCTCCTGTAAAGCTCATCAGCAAACCGTATTAAAACATGCAAATTTGCGGGTAAAACATATACCATGCCATTGGGCGCTTTATAAGTGCTCCCAGTGGTACTACATCACCTTTAGTAGCTCCGCATCTCCACGTTACTATAGTCTGTATTTCAAACAGCAACATAACTACCTCCTCCACACCCACCCCCGCCCTTGGTTAACAGTACGAAATCAAACAGAAACCCCCCATTCCTAGTAGCGCCACTATACCCATACACAGGCTTAATTTTAACATGTGTCTACTGGAACACTTATCAGGAAAAACTATTCAAACATGCAAATTGGCGGGTAAAACATAAACCGTCCCATAGCACTGTTTATAAATGGGCCCAGTGAAGCTACATTACCTTTAGTAACTACACATGCCCACATTACAAATATCTGTCTTATAATCAGCAACATACGAACCTCCCCCACCCCCACCCATCCCTTGCTTAACCTTACGAAATCAAACAACGAGCCCCAGCACTCCCGTTACCGCCACTATAGCCATACAAAGACAATGTCAACAGAGGCTTAATTTCAATAGATGTCTCCCGAAACGCTCATCAGACAAATGTATCAAAACATGCAAATTTGCGACTAAAACATATCCCATGCCAAAGGGCACTTTATAAGTGCTCCCAGTTGTACTAGATCACCTTTAGTAGCTCAACATCTTCACATTACTATATTCTGTGTTTCAATCAGCAACATAACCACCTCCCCCACACCCACCCCGCCCTTGCTTAACTGTATGAAATCAAACAGAAACCCCCACCGTTCCCAGTAGCGCCACTATACCCATATACGATGTTAATTTTAACAGGTGTCTGCTGGAACACTTATCAGCAAAAAGTATTCAAACATGCAAATTGGCGGGTAAAACATAAACTATCCCATAGCACGGTTTATAAATGGGCCCAGTCGAATAACACCAGCTTTACTAGTTAGACATCTATATGTTACGAAAGTCATTTAAACACTCTGTAGAGTGTACAGCAGGGCATGGGGAGAGTAAACAAAGTTCTAATTCCCAAACTTTTGATATACAGTCTCTTTACTGTATCTATATTAAAGATATTAAATGGAATGAATAAATTGACGAGTGTCTCAAAAGGGATAGTGAAGCTCCAAATATCCAAAGATCACGCCCCCAGCCGCCGAGCATGCACCACCCGAAGAATCATGGGGGCCACGGGGCTCAATATTTACTGAGCACTGATGTGGGAACAGCAACAAGGATTTAGAATGGATCCCGACTACTGAGGGCAATGTGTGGCTTTTAAAATAACCGGCAGCGACATTTGTGCATCCATTCAGGAAGGAAGAAAGCCGGTACTACAATTCCCACGATACCTTGCACTGTCTCAATCGAGCACATCTGGGGGCGTGATATTTGGATTATTTAAATGAGGAGAAATGTGACCAGCTTGCACCTACTTACCCGTCAGCCTCTGAGGAAGAAGATTAAAGACTACGAAACGCGTCAGGCTGAATGATGGAAAGCTGTTAAAGGAATCGGAAATCGGCATGCCATCCATACCTAATAAAGGCTTGAAAGCATGTTGCTGTTGGATTGCTGCTTAAATGGGTTGGGCAACCTTGGAGCGTACATATATATATATATGTCAACCACCAACTCCAATCTTCCACAAAAGAAAGGACACCGACACCAGCGACCATTACTGGATTCACAGATTTAATAGTATCACTCCATTGCTACGCGTTTCGGCATCACCTGCCTTAATCATGCAACGAGGAACGAATTCAGAATGTGGGTTAAAATACATAAAAGTTGAATACAAAAAAAGGTCACATGGTGATTCTACACCAATCACTGGCTTATTAAACAGTAAGGAAAGACTTGTTATTCACATGTGGATTATCTAGATACAACCTTTTCGTTTTCATTTTTTGCCTGACACAGAAAAACTTTAGTTAAACAGAAAATGTCCTACACCACCTATTACTTCATAATGGTGTGTGTTCTTTCTCTGGGCTAATTGAATACTATCAGAACAAAAATGTTAACATTCTTGGATAAATATGCACGTGAAATAAGGACATCATTTTAAAAGAAGAAAACTACATTTGAGATTTCTTTTGTAAAATTTCCAACAGATGTTTTTGTAAGCATTATTTTACAAATAAAGTGACATAGTGCCTTAACCTCATTTAGAATAAAGTGCAAGTGCAAAAACCATTTCACGTATTGCATAACAATAAAAAATCTACAGATTCTTAATCACAGGTTTTGAACAAGTGCCCTAAATTATTTTTTAGCCTAGAACGTAACTGTGTCATATACCTTTAAATCCACAACAAATTGATTCATAAATTCTCCTTCGCCAGTGATAAAATATTTACACAGTGTAATCATATATTCATCAATTGCCAATCAGTTACTTTATAAATTGATGGGATATCAAAGAGTAACCACTAATTTGTTCCAATCCTGTTATCATCTGCATAGCATTTTCAATTGGAATTCTTGATAGAAAATTATGTTGACGTCTGTCTATTAGTTGCTTCACTTTCAGACTGTTCTTCATTGTTACAATTTCTTTCTTAATTTTTTCTTATTATGAATAATATCTAGAAAATAAACCAATTTGAAGACTTTAGAATGAAGGAAAGCAACACGATAAGTATCTATTAGATATAGACAAGAGCTATTACTTTTTGCATAATACAGATGTTAGAACTTTCCAAGCTCAATTTGAGTTCATATTCCATTTTTTATCATATAAGGCTGCCACGTAGGTTTCTGAACTAAATCGTCTATTATGTACAAAAAGTGCAAGTGCTTCTATATACAAAATCTATTTTCTGTAAAATTAATCCTTCATGGCTAAAATGACTGGCCGGTAATTTATTATGGAATATCAAAGCCCTCAGAAAAAAGGTTACTAGTCCTCAACTAGATTGGCAATAATTGTGTACAATGAGTAATGACCTTAAAAGATATTAATTGTATACCAAATACAATTTAAAAACAAACAATATACGGATCTGGTTAAGAGAAGATGGATTATAAATGGACATACAGATCTTCCTCTGAGTTTAAACCATTTGGCATTTTTGTGTTAAACAGCATAATATATTTTGATTCCAATTGCCTCAATACACGCTCTCTATTTCCTCCCCTCCGGGATTTTGGGGCCTGGTCTATGGCAAAATAACACAATTCATTCGCATTACCACTGTGAATCTCATGCATATGTCGGGCAACTGCATAATTCGGATCCTTATTATTGATGGCCCTCAAATGCTGCAAGATACGAACATGCACCATATGAATTGTGCTGCCAACATACAGCTTAGGACACGTACACTTTAGAATGTAAACCACAAATTCACTTCTGCAGTTAAGTGAGTGCCTAATCTTCCATGGATTTTTTATCAATGTTAACATGACCTGTGTTTTGTTTTTCCCAAATTTGCAGGCTTTACATTTAAAACATCGATGAAAGCCTGGACTGGGCTTTAGCCAAGTATGTTTACATTTTAATTCTGGGCTAGTTACCACCAGTTCGTCTCTCATCGATTTAGCCTTTCTGAATGTTACTAGTGGTCTATTGGGAATAAGGTCATTCAAAATTGGGTCTCCTTTAAGTAAATGCCAATGCCTGGTAAGGCTGTGTCTAACATCTGTTTGATATGCTGAAAAGCCAGTTATTAACCTTGTTGCATCACCCCTTTCTCTTTTGATTTTAACAGTTTGTTCACTGGGTATAGAAAGGAGTTCATTCCTTTGCAAGACTTCAACTTTTTTTAAAACCTGATTTAAGGTAGTGGTCTCAAAGCCCCTTTGTAAGAATCTCAAATTGAGTTCAGTTTGTGCTTTCAATAATTCAGTACTCTCACTGCAGTTCCTTTTGATTCTTATGTGTTCTCCATAGGGGATGCTCTTTTTTAAACACTGTGGATGGAAACTCCCTGCATGAAGAATCGAGTTTCCTGCAGTGGTTTTCCTATAAGTTCTCGTGTGGATGCTTCCATTTGTAACGTACACTTCCAAGTCTAAAAAAGTTACTGATGATCTGCTAATGGTTTCTGTAAATTTAAGGTTCAGATCATTGCTGTTAATACAATCAATGAACTCTTTTACTTCGGCAGTGGTCCCATCCCACACCAAAAACAGATCATCAATAAACCGGACCCAGAAGATGATGTTATTCTCCCAGGTCGTTTTATACTGGACTTTGAGCACCTGCTCCTCCCACCAGCCCATATGCAAATTTGCATAGCTGGGGGCGAAGCAGGTGCCCATCGCCGTGCCCTGTTGTTGTTTGTACATGTCGGCACCAAATAGAAAAAAATTATTGGTAAGACACAATCTGCACATCTCTAAAAGCATCATAGAATGTTGATAGAATTGTATTGGTCTGGCTTTCAAAAAATGCCCTGTGGCTTTCAGACCATCTGCGTGAGCGATACTCGTGTAGAGACTCACCACATCCATTGTTGCCAAGATGTAAGTTTCCTTCCACTCAATTTCTGCAATCTATATATATATATGTATGTATAATATATACATATATATATATCTCCAAAACAGAACCGACGCGTCACCTCCTCGCACCAGAACACAACACAGCAGTCCAAGGTTGGTTTCTCCAAATTTGTTTAATGCAGATTAGGGCTATGACACATTTTGGCAGGATCCCCTGCCTTGATCACAACTATATATATATATATATATATATATATATATATATATATATATATTATCTACTGGCGGTCGCCAGTAGATAGTTATAGTTAGGACCGTGTTTCCATAGGAAATCCGCAACATTCTATTTAGAATAACTTTGGCGCCGGTTGACGAATCCTCGCGAAATTTTGAAAATAGGTGGGGCGATCCGCTCCGCTCCTACCCTGAAAGTCTCGGGGGGATTCGTCAAGCGGGGGCTGAGAAAAAAGGGGGTCCCAAAACGCGTTTTCCCCATGCAATTTTCCATAGGGACCTTTAGTCCAAGGTACAGCCCGAACGGCTGAACAGAATTACTAGAAATTTGGCAGAGAGGTAGTCCTCAGGTCAGGGAAGTGCTTTTTGCAGGTCTGGTGTCAATCTGTTCAGTAGTTCCTGAGAATATCAAAAGTAAAATTATATATATATGTGGGCGGAGCCTAACCACACATCTCATCCTGAGATCTGATTGGCTGTCAGCACTTTATCCAAGAAGTGTTGGCAGCCATCTTGGGACCAATATACATGATAGCACCTCATTAAAAAGCATTGCAGTTAATAGAAGGTTTTAAGACTTTAGTTACATTATAAATCATTTGTTGATGGTACCATACTCATTTTATGAATTGTGGTATGTTCTAAGGTGATTTCACCATGTGAAAAAGCCTTCTGCTGGGATATCATGATTGAGAGAAAAATATTTTCTCATGCTTTTCCCACAGAGGTTTGGAAGGTGATCTATAAGCTAAACTGAGAGCTTATTTTCTGTAAATTTACAATATCTTTCTCAGTCATGTGAGAATGAAGTCTGACATTCTCAGTAAAACATGTACCTCCAACAAGGGCAGAGACTGTCAGTTGATTCCTTTGTGTTCTACTGCAGCTTCCCAGAGTGTTCCAAAGAACAACTAGAGCGCTAACAGTCCTACTTATGATAAACATATGGCACACCTGAAGCCATCTTGCTTGGATTAAAGTGGTAACTCTTAAAACATTTAATTTAAAAAGGAACAAAATGAGGGGGTTCATTTTTCCATAAAAAGTATGATTAGTGCTGCAGAAAGAAAAATTAGGGCACATTTTGAGTGACTTCTCAAATCCTCTTCTATTTCATTAAAAAATTCTGACATGCAGACTGAAACATGCACTTTCAATACCAGCAGCAGTTTTCCCTGGTGAACAGTAGCTTTACTACAGTGATCTAATGAGCAAAAAGAGTGCTAACATTCTGAATTTATGGCAAATGTGTGACACATCTGAATGCCTTCTTGATGGAATCAGAGTAAAAAACTGAAAGTATTTCCTACTGAGGAGACTGCAGTAAAGAGGAAATTAGGAAACTTCATAACAAATAAGTCTCCCAAGATGGCCACCAGAGACGAAGGAGCCCAAATGTAGCCCAAATATCACCCAGATGTAGCCCAAGTATAGCCCAATGACAGAATGTCCCAGAGTGTTCTTAAAAACAACTAGAGCGCTTACTGTCTTCATTATGACAAAAGTATGGCACACCTGAAGCCATCTTGATTGGAATAAACTGGTAACACTTAAAACATTTAATTTAAAAAGGAACACAATGAGGGGGTTCATTTTGCCATAGAAATTATGATTAATGCTGAAGAAAGAAAATGAGGGCACATTTTGAGTGACTTCTCAAATCCTCTTCTATTTCATTAAAAAATTCTGACATGCAGACTGAAACATGCACTTTTAATAACAGGAGCAGACTTCCATGGTGAACAGTAGTTTTACTACAGTGATCTAATGAGCAACTAGAGTGCTAACATTCAGAATTTATGGCAAATGTGTGACATATCTGAATACCTTCATGATGGAATCAAAGTAAAAAACTGAAAGCATTTCCTACTGAGGAGACTGCAGTACATGAGGAAATTAGGAAACTTCATAACAAATAAATCTCCCAAGATGGCCACCGGAGACAAAAGAGCCCAAATGTAGCCCAAAATCACCCAGATGTAGCCCAAATATAGCCCAATGACAGAAGTGTGCAAAACAATTATTAATTTGTGTTTTTTCAGTGTTATATAGTGCAGACTTGTCAGACATTGGAGTGCTTTACATGAGCATTTGTTACATCACACAAGAACAAATTCATTTTGGTTGTAGACATGGGGAGACTAAGTGATTTGACCAGAATCACAGAATGTCGAGCTGAAGCAGAAACTCCAACCTGGTTCCCCAGTTGCAAAGTCTGCAGTTCTGGAAGTAACACCACATCCTCTCCCCTAAGTGCAACATTTAATCAAGTGGTCAACTGGATAAAAAAACATAAAGATAACAAATAATTTAAAAGTGCTTTGTCGCTATTTGAAAACTCAGGAAATATGTCCTTATTTTAGTCTTTTAGAGCACTAACCATAATTTTGATGCCAATAAGACCCTCTCATATATGTAATTTCTAAAGGAAATGCTCTAGGTATTACAGTTTTGATTACATCAAGATGACGTCAGGCGTGCCACACTTTTGTAATACATATAGAATGTTAGCAATTTAGTTGTTCATTAGGATACTGTTGAGAGGCAGAGGCCAGGGCACGGACTCTGAAAATTGAAGGCAGGTAGGAGGGTGCAAAGGCAACAATTTAACCACACTGAGCAGGCAGGAAGGGCCGTGGCAGCATAACAGACTATGGAGGGCAGTGGAAAGGGGGGCAGGGGCAAAAAACCAACAATACAGGACTTGCAAGAGAGGCTGTTGCAATGTAATAGACCATTGTGGGCAGAAGGAAGAGGCAATGGTAGTACAACCATACATGCCAACAGAACCGATTCAGCCAGGAAACGTCCAATGTTTTTAAGCTCAAATGGGCTTTATTTGATCTGTCTCCTGTCTACAATCTCCTCTTTTTCAATGTAGCTCAAAGGGGAAAATCAATACCCCAGTTTTTTTTCAAAATCTCCCTCTTACCAAGTTCAAAATGTTCGCAAGTATGGTACATTGGATCATGGAAGGAAATGGGGTAGGGACATGGACTTGGATAACAGAGGACAGGAGGGACATGGAGAGGTGCACCAAACTGAATCTGCAGGGCAGGCATCAGGGTTTGCAGCAGCACAATACACCACACAGGGCATGCGGGACTGGAGTGCAGCACAACAATCCATAGAAAGCAAGAGGGAGGGGACAGGACCATGCACATGGACAACAGAGAAAAGAGGGTCAAGAGGCAATGGTAGCTAGCTGACTATAATGGACAGACAGGAGAGAAAGCTGCAGCATAACAGACCATAAAGGGCAGGAGGGACGGATCAGGGGCATTACAATGGAACAGACAAGCCAGGAGGGAGGGAGTAGGGGTCTGCACATGTAAACGGAGGGCTGGGGGCAAGGGGGCAGGGCAGGAGCAGCAAGATAGCCATGGAGGTCAGGCAGGATGGGCACTAGAAGCAAGACACACCATGAAGAGCAACACTGAGACTGTGATGGCATACACACAGACCATGGAGGGAAGGTGGGAGGGGGTCAGGGGCAGCTAACTGACCACACAGGGAAGGTGGGAGGGGCCATGGCAGCACAGAAGACCATGCATGGCAAGTGGGAGGGTTAGTGGCAGCACAATGGCTATGATGGGCAAGAAGGAGGGTGCAGGGGCATGCACAAAGGACGATGGAGGATAGAAGGGAGGGTCAGGACCTGTGCACAGACAAGAAAGTTCAGGGGAAGGGGCCTCACAACAGACCGCACGGGGCAGGCAGGAGGAGCAATTGCAGCACAACAGACCAGGGAGGGCAGAAGGGTGTGGCAGTACAATAGACCATGTAGGACAGGAGGAAGAGGATAGGGGCATGGCATGTGGACAGGCAGGGTGGAAGTGGCAGGGACAGGCTACAGTCATCTGACAATGCTAGGCAGGTGGGAGGGGAGTGGCAGCTCAACAGAGCACTCAGAGTAGATAGGAGTGGCAGGTCCATGGAACATGGTGGGCAAAAAGGATGGAGCAGGGGCATAAACAAAGACATCGGAGGGCAGGGGGAAGGAGAATAGGGGCAGAAAGCTAAGCACAGAGTTTAAGCAGGAGGTCAATGATGGGGCATAGAATTGGGCAATGGAGGGCAGGAGGAGTGGACTGGTACATCATACTAAATTGAGGGCAGTGGCAGCACATCAGACAATGCATGGCAGGAGGGAGGAGGCTAGTCCATGGATTCACACAACAGAGGATAGGGAGGAGGGGGATGGGGCAGCAAGCTAACTGTTCAGAGAAGGCAGGAATTAGGAACTTTATTGTTTTTAAAACGTGTGTCTGTGCGAACTACTTAAAATATGAACAAGTATGCAGCATAATCTCACTTTTATTCAGGAAGAAGAGGACGTTTGTGACTGTGACTCCGGGCTCACTTGGCAGAAACACCCCCTGACCCTCCACCCCCTATCGCAAAATGTAATGCCCGTGAATAGGGTAGGTGAACACAGTGTTATATAGAACATAGTCCTGAGAGCACGATTGTAATGAAAACTAGATATAGTGTATGGTATAAACTATGCACCAAAAAGTGTAATATAAGATGAACCGGGCGTGAAATATAATATGCAATACATTGTGCGCAATTACAGATTCATTGGAGAGCGCGAGATAGCACAGGCACTAGCGCGTGCTATGCGATATGCGCCTTGGAGTGGAATATGCACAGGGCAGTGTTGTGTAATCTAACTAGTCTCTAAAGTTGCAATATAAAATATGTGCTGGAGAGTGTAACGTTGCACATGCACTGTGACTAAGATATGGATCCCAAATTGTAATATGTATGGCATAGCACTGTGCGTTATAACATAGGCATCGAGGAAGGCACGTTAGATGGGGCAATATAACCCGTGCGAAGACAAGTGTGGCATGACATATTCACGGGGTGGTGTTACAGTGCACATGGGCTAGAGAGTGTCATAGCATATGCACTAGCTAGTGGAATACAACACAGAGGTGTGTGGCACTCAGCAGGCAATGGTGGGTGTAACACAGCATTGGGCTCTGCCAGGACCGCGCTGTGACTCTCAAGTGATGTTCGTCCCCTTTCCAGACAGTAAAATAAAAAGTATTACACATCCGGCAGTGGATGTGTGTTTCATTAACCGTGAGGGGGGTTTCTTGCATAGTTTTGGTCAAATTTTTGTCGAATCCCCTTTGAATGGCTTGGTGTGCATGTGTATTAAATATGCCCGTCAATAGCTACCCATGTTTGTATAAATATACGACAAGGGTGTCTACCGAGATTAGGCACGGTGGGGCATCAGACATGTCAGAGCTTCACTAGTGGTGTAAATACATTCCACGTGGATTCATTGGATGCATAGTCGCCTTTTAATGAATATCACGCAAATCGTCATGGTGATAGGTACGTACGGTTTGTCCAGCATGTCCTAGGTGTGTCTATAAATATATATTTTCTAAAAATAATAAAAAACAGTGGCCGGCCCTGGGGATTGGGCTCACAAAAATATAATTAGGAGACAGGCCCTGGGGGATGGGGTCATCAGGGCCAATAAATTAGAATAAGAAGGGGAACCACACAGCCCACCTTCTTAAAAAATTAAAATAAATAAAAGACTGGCATCGTGCCGGAGGCCACGCCCCCTCCTTGCAGCACTCTGCAAACGCGCCCCCTGGCGAGTTGTAAGTTGGGGAATTAATTCCTCTTCAATACTGAGGGTCCCTGAGGGCCAACTAGCCCAACAGGCATCTCCAGTATGCGCCAGGGAGCTGTGTTGCAGACAGGTGTTCTGAGGCCACGCCCCTTTTTACACCTCCATGCAACGCAGCTCTGTGGCACTTACTGGAGGTACCTAGTGGGCTAGTTGGACCATAGGGACCCTCAGGATTCAAATGAACTTAATCTCTCAACTAAAAACGGACACAGGGCGTGTTTACACAGTGGTGAAGGGAGGGGACGGGGCCTGAGTTAACGTGTGCAAAAACGCCCTGTGGCTTGTTTTAAGAGGTAGTTTTAATCCCCCTGCCCTATTATATACTAGGGGCTTAAAGAGGAGGTCATGCTAATCACAGGGGGACCCCAACGCATAATGTTCCCTAGTGTATGTAGGTGTTTTCACTGTATTCTAAGTGTCTTTTAACATAGCACTGGCTCTAGGACTGGTTAGTCAGACTCAGTTACCACCAGTATCCGTCTGAAAAAGTTGAGGGTACAGGATGATTTTGCAACAAGGCTTCTTTCTGCTCTTCTTTTTGTTCTTTCTGCACGTTATCCTTCTTCCTGCACTTTTCTTAGTCTTTGAGGACTTCTGTTGCTTCTTTCTGCACTTCTTTTTTTTCTTTCTGTGCATTTTTTCTTCTTTCTTCACATGTCCTATCTCTGTAGGCATAGTTAGAAATTAGCATTTAAAAAACCTTTGAAATTCACAGAAAAAACCATAGGTATCAGGCACGTTATAGTTAGGAATTAGCATTTAAAAAACCTCAGAAATTCACTCAAAAAACCATAGGTTTCAGGGGTGTTATAGTTAGCTGGACTTTTCACTTGTACACAACCATTGAAATTCCCCCATTATAGTTAATTCAGCTAACTATAACTCGCGCGCCCGCAATGCACTGCTGATGACATCACATATTACATCACTCATGACATGGTCAGTGACATCACTCATGACATCACTGATGACATCTCAAATGACATCTCAAATGACATCACTGATGACATCATCCTTGTGATAGAGTGGCAGACCTCCTCTCACCCTAATATAACCTTTGATACACACATTCAAAAATAGAGACTAAAATTTTCAAAACAATGGACATACCAATACCAGTTACAACAACCTATTCAGTAATTCTAAGATCCACATACACATCCACTCATTCACCAACAGTCCTATACTGTCACTCATACATGTACTCACTCATCATATGTACTCATACACCTATACATCCTGTTACACAATGCCACTCATCCATAGAGTTACTCACACACATAGTCACTCATGCTAATAAAGAATCAAACATACATTTACTTGCATATACAGTTATACACACACCACCACACTTATTTCTACGGAAACTTACACATACTTAGTCTTTTAAACAATCACTTATAGAAACACATACTTATTCATACAGGAACTCTTTCAATCTCTCACTCTCACATATACTCACTTATATACACCAATAGTCACATATACTAGTTTACAACATATGTAGTTACTCATAAAGACACTATTGAGACAGTCATTCACTCACTAACACACTCAAGGAGGAAGGAGGTCAGCGAATCAAGCGCTTGATTCGCTGACCTCCTTCCTCCTTGAGTACCACCTTGCTTCTGTTGGAAGATATACCAACTATTATATCCACCTTAACACCCAAGGATAATTCATTTTATGTGGTGATGTGTGTTGGTGAATGTGATTTATATTGAATGAGTAGATGTATGAATTTGACTTCTTGTGTGTGGGGCTTTGAATTTTGTTTTGATGAATAGACATATATATTGATGTGCTTTGAATGTAGGTCCAATACCTATACATGTATTTATCAGATAAAAATGTGTTTGCATAAATTTAAATGAACAATTGAACTAAAAAATAAAACACAAATAAAAATAAAAAAGATATATATTTTTATATCTATATTCTTGTTGGGTGTTTGATGTACTTTTATCTGTCCATTTCCTTCCAGTTCTGTTTTGTTACTTATTAGGTACCTATTTATTAGGCCCAAACATATACCCCCTGAACCGGTCTTGGTTTTTTCTTGAGTTGATTGTTTCTTACCCCGCATAAACCGGTTCTCTATTGTGCTCTTGGGGTCCCCCTTTCGTGAATGATGTCATCAGTGATGTCATGACTGATGTCACTGACCATGTCATGAGTGATGTAATATGTGACGTCATCAGCAGTGCATTGCGGGCGCGCGAGTTATAGTTAGCTGAACTAACTATAACGGGGGAATTTCAATGGTTGTGTACAAGTGAAAAGTCCAGCTAACTATAACACCCCTGAAACCTATGTTTTTTTCAGTAAATATATATATATATATATATATATATATATATATATATATATATATATATATATATATATATATATATATATATATTCACTAAAAAAACATAGGTTTCATGGGCGTTGTAGTTAGCTGGACATTTCCCTCATTCAAAACGCTAGAAATTCCCCTGTTATAGTTAGTTCAGCTAACTATAACTCGCGCCCCCGCAATGCACTGCTGATGACGTCACATATTACATCACTCATGACATGGTCAGTGACATCACTGATGACATCTGAAATGACATCACTGATGACATCACTGATGACATCATCCAGTGAATGTGGGTTTTTCTGAAAAGTTTAAATATGTTTTATATATTTATAGTGAAAGGCCTATGGAAGAATGAGTGGGTGTATAAGTGTGTGAATGGGTGATTTTCTAGGTGCGTAACTGACTCTATAAGTGAGTCATTAAATGTATCTTACTGCAGACTAGTGACTAAACTGTGTGAATGTCTGTATGTGTCTGTGTGTTGGTGTATAAGTGGCTGCATGGTTTTGTGAATAGCTATATGAGTGTCTATATGGGTTATTGATTGGTTGTCTGAGTATCTGTATGGGTGCCTGAGTGTTTGTGTGGGTAGGGTGTGTGTGACTCTGTGCATAGAAGTGTGGGTGGGTGATTCAGTGGGTGCATGGTTTTAAGAGGGCATCTGTGATTGACTGTATGGGTGGGTGACTGTATGTAAGGGTGTGTTAGTGATTGAATGTATATCCCAGTTGTACATATGTCAGTAACTACATAAGTGAAACACAGTGTATATGTGTGTAAGAGTATATAACTATCTATATGTGAGAGTGTGTGATTTTGGGAGTGGCTGTATGGATGAGTGTGTGCTTGTATCAGTAATTGTATAAGAGCGTCAGAATCTGTTAGTATTCTCATGAGAAAGTGAACTTGAGTGTGTTTAACTGTATAGGTGAGTACATTGGACTGTGATTAATTATTTGCATGACTGACTAGATGTGTCAGTACCTCAATGGATGATTGGCAGTGTGTGAGTGTCTATATAGGTGTATAAATGCATATGATAGTCCTGTACAGAGTGACTGTAAGTATGAGTGACTGTACAGGTGAGTGAGTGGAGATGTATGTAGACCTAAGAGTCAATGAGTGGGTGTGTAGTTATTGGTATTGGAGTATCTATGGTTTTCAAAATGGCCGTCTGAAATTTTGACTCGGTGTATCAAAGGTTATATTAGGGTGTGAGAAGATGCACTAATTTATCACATGGATGACGTCATCAGTGATGTCTTCAGTGATGTCATTTGAGATGTCATCATTGATGTCATCAGTGATGTCACTGACCATGTCATGAGTGATGTAATATGTGACGTCATCAGCAGTGCATTGTGGGGGCGCGAGTTATAGTTAGCTGAACTAACTATAACAGGGGAATTTCTAGGGTTTTGTATGAGGGAAATGACCAGCTAACTATAACGCCCCTGAAACCTATGGTTTTTTTAGTGAATTTCTATGGTTTTTTAAATGCCAATTCCTAACTATAACGCCCCTCAAACCTTTGGTTTTTTCAGTGAATATATATATATATATATATATATATATTACCTACTGGCGGTCGCCAGTAGGTAGTTATAGTTAGGACCACGTTTCCATAGGAAAACCTCAACATTCTATTTTGAATAACTTTGGCGCCGGTCGACGAATCCTCGCGAATTTCTCAAAATAGGTGGGGCGCTACGCTCCGCTCCTACCCTGAAAGTCTCGGGGGGATTCGTCAAGCGGGGGCTGAGATAAAAGGGGGGTCCCAAAACGCGTTTTTCCCATGCATTTTTCCATAGGACCTTTAGAACGAGCTACAGCCCGAACGGCTGAACAGAATTACTAGAAGTTTGGCAGAGAGGTAGTCCCTAGGTCAAGGAAGTGCCTTTTGTAGGTTTGGTGTAAATCTGTTCAGTAGATTCTGAGAAAATAGCCTTTAAATCAATATATATATCTGAGCCCGCTTACGGTACGCTTACCGTACGCTTACCGTACGCTTACCGTAAGCTTACGGTGGCGTGCGCGAGCGCGATTCTGATTGGCTCTTAGATCTTAGTAAACATTCGAATCGGCCGAAACCAGGAAGCGGCGTCCGCCATTTTGTCTCTCGCACTGAGTGTTGTTTATCAAACATGATGGCCAAAAACATGTTACGGGGCTGTTTTGACAACTCCCTCCCACATAGTCATGTTGAGGGAGTCCCCAAACATCCCCCAAGAGCAAAAACGGTTGTATTTTTTTTTCGGCAATTTCGCGGGGTACGCTTACCGTAAGCTTACCGTACGCTTACCGTAAGCTTACCGTACGCTTACGGTAAAAAAATAAAAATTAAAAAAACACTATCCACACTTACCCCACCCCCTGTGCTTTTGGTGGCCGCAGGCCACCAAATGTGCAGGGCTTATTAATAGAGAAAAAAAACGTAATTTTGGCAACATGAAATTATAAAATCGAAATAAAAAAAACACTATCCACATTGACCTCACCCCCTGTGCTTTTGGTGGCCGAAGGCCACCAAATGTACAGGGCTTATTAAAGTTGATAAAAACCGTGCACGGAACGAACTGCGTTAAGTGGGCGCGCACGCCACAAATGGCGTAAAGTAACTTAGCATTTAAAAAACCGTACAAATTCACTGAAAAAACCATAGGTTTCACACACGTTATAGTTAGGAAATAGCATTTAAAAAACCTTGCTAATTCACTGAAAAAACCATAGGTTTCACACATGTTATAGTTAGCTGGACATTTTACTGATAAAAAACCAATGAAATTCCCCCGTTATAGTTACTGTAGGCAACTATAACTCACGCGACCGTAATCCTCTGCTGATGACATATGTGTCTTTATGAAAAAAAAATATTTGTAATATATGTATAGCTAAAATTTAATGGAAGAAGATATGGGCAAATAAGTGTCTAAATACAGTATTAGCATCAGCAGAGGATTGCGGTCGCGTGAGTTATAGTTGCCTACAGTAACTATAACGGGGGAATTTCATTGGCTTTTTATCAGTAAAATGTCCAGCTAACTATAACATGTGTGAAACCTATGGTTTTTTCAGTGAATTAGCAAGGTTTTTTAAATGCTATTTCCTAACTATAACGTGTGTGAAACCTATGGTTTTTTCAGTGAATATATATATATATATATATATATATATATATATATATATATATATATATATATATATATATATATATATATATATATATATATATATATATATATATATCCAAGTACATCTGCTCCTTCTGGACAGCGCGCCCCGTGGAAAGTGGCGTACACGCCAGCGAAGCAACTGGCAATAATATCCAATATACCAAAAGTTCAGTGCGCTCTCAGGCAAGTAAACAGCACAACAGCACAACCAACGAATAATGGTGACCAGGTTTATTCCATGACGCGTTTCGACTGCATCCGCAGCCTTGCTCACATGAAACCCGTGCATCAGAGCACACAGTGCGACTATATACAACAGGTACGTCACTCCAGAAAATTCAAAATAGAAACAGGACTGTGTAAATGAAAACGGCCGCCATGTTGCACAGGTCATGTAATGAATACATAATGCAAATAACCAAATCAAGTGATAAATAAGACCCAAGCGAAAATACATACTCACACCAGCATAGTGTTGCCGCTATGATTAATGTAATGCAATTGCAAAAAAATGAAAACATTACTAGGCTATGTAGCTCTGATTTAGACACAAGACAGTTTGTCAATAAAGTTCGATATATACAAAAAGTAAATGTCTCAATGCGATCAGTAAGGAAGCAGAGTGACAAGGAATGTCATAACATCGACAAATTCTAATGTTAAGTGGAAGTAAAATAAAACCACTCCAGAATTGTGTATAATACGATGTTTCTGTAGTAATGTGTCTATATTAATAGCAACCATGTGGTCTAATGTAAGTGTCTCGTCTAGCACATGGCTGATGCAAAAGACCTCACAGTATGCTACCCAGCCTAGCTAGTGTATAAGCCAAAGCTGTGTGTGAGTGTATGAGATGTACAGGCTGGGCTAAAAACTGACAAAATGTCAAGTTAGTAAGCATCTAAGCATAGTGCTCATACAAGTATAAACCCTCTAACAGGCAAATTACTGGGAGTATGTTCAATTACCGGTCTCGGCATGATGCCCATAATGCATCAGTAAATCTAAGAAACATAGCTCTGGAAAGTAGTCCACAAAAAGGAGAGGGGGTATATAATGTTCATAATACGTGATGTAGCCCAAAATTCACTTATCCTGTTGTTGATAGGTGCCCATCTTAGAAGTATCCAGTCGCAATACAGTGCCCAATATCGTCGTGATAGTGCAAGAGTGGCATTGAAGAAAAGGTTAGGTAGCCTGTGAAGTGGGTAGGTACCTTCCTTCTCTCCTGTGAAAAAACCATAAAATGCAAGGATTAAAATAGAGAATTGTAAACTTACAAAACACTGTATGACTAAGGTAAAACATAGAAATGGAAGAATCTATACATGTTAACCAAGCAACAGAGATAAGATAGAGGATATAGAAAACCTGGAAGGAAAAACATTGTTATAGAGATAGCGACTACAAAGCTCCAGATCAGATTTCATCAGGAGTGAAACAGTCCTACTATTACAATGAAAGATTATTCTTTTTTCAAATGGATAGACAGTTCCTCATCCTGGTTCATTCCCCCCGGAGCCTTGGTCTCTAGATCTATGATATACCTGGACTCCCTCTGTCTGAGTTTTAATGTTCTGTTGCCTCCTCTGTGATCATTAAGTACTTGTTCTTAAATAAAGTACTTAAGAAGTGATGAATATGAATAGTGTCTCTCCTGGAAATGGCGTGCTACAGGATATTTCGGGTCTTTGTTGTTGATTGCCCGCTTATGTTCTAATATCCTTTTCTTGGCCATAAGGGTAGTGCTCCCTATATAATATAGGTTGCAGGGACATTCAATGGCGTATATCGCAAATGTAGTACTGCATGTGAGGAATTGGGTTATTTCTCTGCGGTTAGAGCCTTGTTTGTATTCTTTGCGACAGGTGCTGGCAGAACACGCTTTGCAATGACCGCAAGGAAAAAATCCCATAAGGTTCTGAATCCCTCTCTCAGGTATTGAGGTGATGTCATTGCGTACCAAAATGTCCCTCAAATTTCTACCTCGCCTGTAAGTGATGTTGGGTCTGATCTTAAACGTGTGACCTATGCTGTTGTCGTTTCTGAGGGTATTCCAGTTTTTGGAGAGAATATGTCTGATGCTGTCAGATTCTGCGTTGTAGGTAAGGATCACTCTAGTCTCAGTTGTACTAGTTTCCTCCACACTGGTAGAGTCTTCTCTCAATGTCTCTTGCCTATCCACCCATTCTACTCTACTCATGGCTTTCTTACGTACCCAAGTAGGGTAACCACGGAGTTTAAATCTCTCAATCATCTCTGCACTTTCCTTGTTGAAAGCTACAGTGCTACTGCAGTTCCTTTTTGCCCTCAGCAGTTCACCAAAAGGAATGCTCCATTTAAGGGTGTCAGGGTGACTGCTGAGGGCATGTAGGATGCTGTTACCTGCGGTGGTTTTGCGGAAAACAGAGGTGTGAAGTGTGTTGTCCTTGACCTCAACTCTGACGTCCAGATATTCGACCATATTAGCACTGATGTTACCTGTGAGTTGTATATTGCGATCATTGCAATTCAGTTCTTCAATGAACGCTTGAACCTCTAAGTTGCTCCCTTTCCATATGATGAAAAGGTCGTCGATATACCTAAGCCATAGTTGCACCTTGTTGAGATCTCTGATGGTAATTTTCTCCGAGAATATCTCTTCCTCCCAGAGGCCCATGAATAGGTTCGCAATACTGGGCGCGAGACAAGAACCCATCGCGGTACCAATCAGTTGCTTATAGATGGTACCATTAAAAATGAAGATGTTATTCGTGAGACAGAAATGTATCATCTCGATAATCATGCAGTTGTGTTCCCAATATTTCATCTGTCTGGATTTAAGAAAATGATTGCATGCAGTAAGTCCCTGCTGATGATCTATTATGGTGTACAGTGAATGTACGTCGAGGGTGATGAGAAGCAAGCCTGTTTCCCATTTGGTGTTTTCCAATTTACTCAGAAAATCCTTGGTGTCCCTAACGTAGCTAGGGAGTTTAATCACATGTTCTCTTAGAAAATGATCCACATATTTAGAGATATGTACTGCTACGCTCCCTATGGAAGACACTATAGGGCGTTGAGGTTGAGTCTCTGCATTTTTATGGACCTTGGGTAGAAGGTACAGTACTCGTATCTTGGGAAAATCCCTTTTGAGGTAACAGTACTCCTCCCATTCAAGAATCCCTTTGTCCCTCCAGGTCGTCAATTTGTCCCATATGGTAATAACACTCTCGTTATACACTTCTCTGTTAATTTGCATGTAGGAATCAGTATCACCTAGTTGTCTAAGGGCCTCAGCGATGTAATGTTCCTTATCCTGTATGACCACATTCCCGCCTTTATCTGCGGGGCGTATGATTATGTCCTTATCTTCGGCCAATGATTTCAGAATCTGTCTTTGCTTAAAAGACAAATTATTGTTAGATTTCTGTTTGTAGTGTGTTTTATTTCTTAGCTCAATGAGGGCTTTGGTGACGTTATCGTGGAAGGTGTCTATACCATCGTGTGGTAGGGTAGGTAGAAAAGTCGATGGGGGTCTAAAACCTGTGGTGGTGGCTGAATCATGAGTGATATCCATCTCATGCAGAATCTCTCTACCATCCCTGGTTGTCATGTCGTAATCAGTATCATTATTCAGTTCAAATAGTGTGGTCAAGGTGTCTAGATCCCCTATTACCAGGTTGTCATCCCGTACCTCCTGTATGTCTATATTAGTATCCATCCTGGGTTGTTGGCGGCGTAATATATGCCATTTTTTAAGCTTAAGTTTTCGTACATACTTAAACAATTCCATCCTAGTTTCGACGTAGTTGAAATAGGATGAGGGACAAAAGGAAAGGCCTAAGCATAGTGTATGTTTTTCCATATCACTCAAATGTCTCTTAGAAAGATTAATAATAGTTTTATTAACCATGCTAGGGTCCATTAGTATGTTCGTTTGGAGCGCGTCTTGTTGCTTCCCATGCGGCCCCTTCCTCTGCCTCTTCTGCCAACGTTGTCTGATCCGTTGACGTCTGTTTCTCCGTCTCCTTGACCTCTGCCTCGTCCCCGTCCTCTGTGGCCCCTTGATCTCGGTGTTGCCATGTCCCTCGTTGTTTGTCTCGTTTGTCGCATTGTCCTGTACTCGTCTAAAAAAGTAATCGTGCGAGTACTGCGTTCTTCTCCTGACGTTTCCCCCTTTGATATGTCTGATTCAGTTTCACTGGCCGTCGATGCCCCTGATTGTTCTTCCTCAACGGTATTCATCACAGTTACTTTTGTTGTCTCTTTATTCTTATAGAGGTGATCATATTTGCGATTAAAAGTTAGTATTCTACCGCTATCGTAGTCTCCATAGTCTCTGTTTAATTTCCTCTGTTTGCGTCCTTTAATGTCCTCCTCATGTTTAAATAATCTCTCCTTCATACTCTCCATTGCCTTGTTGTATGCCTCCGCATCAAGACTTTTCAAAAGGTCTTCCTGAAGTTATTTCTCTGCAGGATAGGATCAAAAATTGGAAGGGCGATGGAAATCGAAAAGTGGTACATGTGCAACTGTTGCACATGTACCACTTTTCGATTTCCATCTCGATAGATCAGAGATGGACTGTATTTGCATATGAACTTTGATACACGGCAGAAAGAACCCTTTACTACGTAGTAGGGGGGCAACTGACGCCCTTCCAATTTTTGATCCTATCCTGTGACCAGGTTGGTGCATCATGGAGGATGAGGCCGATAGAAGAGCGGCAGCTCTAACATTATTCACAAGGAAGCCGGGACCAAAAAACCATACGGATAAGACGAATCCCGAAACTCGTACCACAGAAGATAAACTGAGGAAGTTGGAGAAAATGAAAAGAGCAGAAATATCCAAATGGTGGGAGGCCATTTCCTTGCAAAACTATGTCGACCAAGAAATGGCCCCGAGAGGATTGAGGATTTTTATCACCCCCTCGTACGAGAAACCTAATCCCAAGATGCTTGAGGAATGGTCGCAAAATTTGGCACTCAGTTCCAGAAGGATGCTTGAGATATTGATAAAATATGCTTGGATTGATCGTGAACTATTACTGAAAGAAATCAAAGAACTTCAGGAAGACCTTTTGAAAAGTCTTGATGCGGAGGCATACAACAAGGCAATGGAGAGTATGAAGGAGAGATTAGTTAAACATGAGGAGGACATTAAAGGACGCAAACAGAGGAAATTAAACAGAGACTATGGAGACTACAATAGCGGTAGAATACTAACTTTTAATCGCAAATATGATCACCTCTATAAGAATAAAGAGACAACAAAAGTAACTGTGATCAATACCGTTGAGGAAGACCAATCAGGGGCATCGACGGCCAGTGAAACTGAATCAGACATATCAAAGGGGGAAACGTCAGAAGAAGAACGCAGTACTCGCACGATTACTTTTTTAGACGAGTACAGGACAATCAACGAGGGACATGGCAACACCGAGATCAAGGGGCCACAGAGGACGGGGACGAGGCAGAGGTCGAGGGGACGGAGAAACAGGCGTCAACGGATCAGACAACGTTGGCAGAAGAGGCAGAGGAAGGGGCCGCATGGGAAGCAACAAGACGCGCTCCAAACGAACATACTAATGGACCCTAGCATGGTTAATAAAACTATTATTAATCTTTCTAAGAGACATTTGAGTGATATGGAAAAACATACATTATGCTTGGGCCTTTCCTTTTGTCCCTCATCCTATTTCAACTACGTCGAAACTAGGATAGATTTGTTTAAGTATGTACGAAAACTTAAGCTTAAAAAATGGCATATATTACGCCGCCAACAACCCAGGGTGGATACTAATATAGACATACAGTAGGTACGGGATGACAACCTGGTAATAGGGGATCTAGACACCTTGACCACACTATTTGAACTGAATAATGATACTGATTACGACATGACAACCAGGGATGGTAGAGAGATTCTGCATGAGATGGATATCACTCATGATTCAGCCACCATCACAGGTTTCAGACCCCCATCGACTTTTCTACCTACCCTACCACACGATGGTATAGACACCTTCCACGATAACGTCACCAAAGTCCTCATTGAGCTAAGAAATAAAACACACTACAAACAGAAATCTACCAATAATTTGTCTTTTAAGCAAAGACAGATTCTGAAATCATTGGCCGAAGATAAGGACATAATCATACGCCCCGCAGATAAAGGCGGGAATGTGGTCATACAGGATAAGGAACATTACATCGCTGAGGCCCTTAGACAACTAGGTGATACTGATTCCTACATGCAAATTAACAGAGAAGTGTATAACGAGAGTGTTATTACCATATGGGACAAATTGACGACCTGGAGGGACAAAGGGATTCTTGAATGGGAGGAGTACTGTTACCTCAAAAGGGATTTTCCCAAGATCCCAGTACTGTACCTTCTACCCAAGGTCCATAAAAATGCAGAGACTCCACCTGAACGCCCTATAGTGTCTTCCATAGGGAGCGTAGCAGAACATATCTCTAAATATGTGGATCATTTTCTCAGAGACCATGTGATTAAACTCCCTAGCTACGTTAGGGACACTAAGGATTTTCTGAGTAAATTGGAAAACACCAAATGGGAAACAGGCTTGCTTCTCATCACCCTCGACGTACATTCACTGTACACCATAATAGATCATCAGCAGGGACTTACTGCATGCAATCATTTTCTTAAATCCAGACAGATGAAATATTGGGAACACAACTGCATGATTATCGAGATGATACATTTCTGTCTCACGAATAACATCTTCATTTTTAATGGTACCATCTATAAGCAACTGATTGGTACCGCGATGGGTTCTTGTCTCGCGCCCAGTTTTGCGAACCTATTCATGGGCCTCTGGGAGGTAGAGATATTCTCTGAGAAAATTGCCATCAGAGATCTCAACAAGGTGCAACTATGGCTTAGGTATATCGACGACCTTTTCATCATATGGAAAGGGAGCAACTTAGAGGCTCAAGCGTTCATTGAAGAACTGAATTGCAATGATCGCAATATACAACTCACAGGTAACATCAGTGCTAATATGGTCGAATATCTAGACGTCAGAGTTGAGGTCAAGGACAACACACTTCACACCTCTCTTTTC
Organism: Triturus cristatus; assembly: GCF_964204655.1. Classification (NCBI taxonomy): domain Eukaryota; kingdom Metazoa; phylum Chordata; class Amphibia; order Caudata; family Salamandridae; genus Triturus; species Triturus cristatus. The sequence continues at coordinate 257,575,578 of NC_140588.1, forward strand.
CACAAAACCACCGCAGGTAACAGCATCCTACATGCCCTCAGCAGTCATCCTGACACCCTTAAATGGAGCATTCCTTTTGGTGAACTGCTGAGGGCAAAAAGGAACTGCAGTAGCACTGTAGCTTTCAACAAGGAAAGTGCAGAGATGATTGAGAGATTTAAACTCCGTGGTTACCCTACTTGGGTACTTAAGAAAGCCATGAGTAGAGTAGAACGGTTGGATAGGCAAGAGACATTGAGAGAAGAATCTACCAGTGTGGAGGAAACTAGTACAACTGAGACTAGAGTGATCCTTACCTACAACGCAGAATCTGACAGCATCAGACATATTCTCTCCAAAAACTGGAATACCCTCAGAAACGACAACAGCATAGGTCACACGTTTAAGATCAGACCCAACATCACTTACAGGCGAGGTAGAAATTTGAGGGACATTTTGGTACGCAATGACATCACCTCAATACCTGAGAGAGGGATTCAGAACCTTATGGGATTTTTTCCTTGCGGTCATTGCAAAGCGTGTTCTGCCAGCACCTGTCGCAAAGAATACAAACAAGGCTCTAACCGCAGAGAAATAACCCAATTCCTCACATGCAGTACTACATTTGCGATATACGCCATTGAATGTCCCTGCAACCTATATTATATAGGGAGCACTACCCTTATGGCCAAGAAAAGGATATTAGAACATAAGCGGGCAATCAACAACAAAGACCCGAAATATCCTGTAGCACGCCATTTCCAAGAGAGACACTATTCAGATTCCTCACTTCTTAAGTACTTTATTTTAGAACACGTACTTAATGATCACAGAGGAGGCAACAGAACATTAAGACTCAGACAGAGGGAGTCCAGGTATATCATAGATCTAGAAACCAAGGCTCCGGGAGGAATGAACCAGGATGAGGAACTGTCTATCCATTTGAAAAAAGAATAATCTATCATTGTAATAGTAGGACTGTTTCACTCCTGATGAAATCTGATCTGGAGCTTTGTAGTCGCTATCTCTATAACACTGTTTTTCCTTCCAGGTTTTCTATATCCTCTATCTTATCTCTGTTGCTTGGTTAACATGTATAGATTCTTCCGTTTCTATGTTTTACCTTAGTCATACAGTGTTTTGTAAGTTTACAATTCTGTATTTTAATCCTTGCATTTTATGGTTTTTTCACAGGAGAGAAGGAATGTACCTACCCACTTCACAGGCTACCTAACCTTTTCTTCAATGCCACTCTTGCACTATCACGACGATATTGGGCACTGTATTGCGACTGGATACTTCTAAGATGGGCACCTATCAACAACAGGATAAGTGAATTTTGGGCTACATCACGTATTATGAACATTATATACCCCCTCTCCTTTTTGTGGACTACTTTCCAGAGCTATGTTTCTTAGATTTACCGATGCATTATGGGCATCATGCCGAGACCGGTAATTGAACATACTCCCAGTAATTTGCCTGTTAGAGGGTTTATACTTGTATGAGCACTATGCTTAGATGCTTACTAACTTGACATTTTGTCAGTTTTTAGCCCAGCCTGTACATCTCATACACTCACACACAGCTTTGGCTTATACACTAGCTAGGCTGGGTAGCATACTGTGAGGTCTTTTGCATCAGCCATGTGCTAGACGAGACACTTACATTAGACCACACGGTTAGTTGCTATTAATATAGACACATTACTACAGAAACATCGCATTATACACAATTCTGGAGTGGTTTTATTTTACTTCCACTTAACACTAGAATATGTCGATGTTATGACATTCCTTGTCACTCTGCTTCCTTACTGATCGCATTGAGACATTTACTTTTTGTATATATCGAACTTTATTGACAAACTGTCTTGTGTCTAAATCAGAGCTACATAGCCTAGTAATGTTTTCATTTTTTTGCAATTGCATTACATTAATCATAGCGGCAACACTATGCTGGTGTGAGTATGTATTTTCGCTTGGGTCTTATTTATCACTTGATTTGTGCGAGAGAGAAAATGGCGGCCGCCGCTTCCTGGTTTCGAACGATTCGAATGTTTACTAAGATCTAACAGCCAATCAGAATCGCGCTCGCGCACGGCACCGTACGCGTACGGTAAGCTTACCGTAAGCGCACGGTAAACGCACCGTAAGCTGGCTCAGATATATATATTGATTTAAATGCTATATTCTCAGGAACTACTGAACAGATTTACACCAGACCTACAAAAGGCACTTCCTTGACCTGAGGACTACCTCTCTGCCAAATTTCAAGTAACTCTGTTCAGCCGTTCGGGCTGTAGCTGTGTCTAAAGGTCCTATGGAAAAATGCATGGGAAAAACGCGTTTTGGGACCCCCCTTTCATCTCAGCCCCCGCTTGACGAATCCACGCGAGACTTTCAGGGTAGGAGCGGAGCGTAGCGCCCCACCTATTTTGAAAATTTCGTGAGGATTCGTCGACCGGCGCCAAAGTTATTCCAAATAGAATGTTGCGGATTTCCTATGGAAACAGGGTCCTAACTATAACTATCTACTGGCGACCGCCAGTAGATAATATATATATATATATATATATATATATATATATATATATATATATATATATATATATATATATATATATATTCACTGAAAAAACCATAGGTTTCAGGGGTGTTATAGTTAGCTGGACTTTTCACTTGTACAAAACCATTGAAATTCCTCTGTTATAGTTAGTTCAGCTAACTATAACTCGCGCGCCCGCAATGCACTGCTGATGACGTCACATATTACATCACTCATGACATGGTCAGTGACATCACTCATGACATCACTGATGACATCTCAAATGACATCACTGATGACATGATGACATCAGCCAGTGAATGTGTGTTTTTCTGAAAATTAAATATGTTTTATATATGTATATCTCAGGGTCGATGGAAGAATAAATGGGTATATAAGTGTCTAAATGGATGATTTGTTTTTGAAAAATTGATTGTGTAACTGACTGATTAAGTGTATCATAGTGAATACATGGCTTAGTGAGTAATGTTTAAATATGTAAATATCTGTATCAGTCTCTCACTTTGTGTATAAGTGGCTGCATGGGTTGGTGAGTAGCTACATGGGTGTCTATATAGGTTATTAGTTGGTTTTTTGAGTATCAGTCTGAGTGTTTGCATGGTTCGGTGGGGGGTATTACGTAGTGCATAGGTGCATGAATGAGTGACTCACTGTTTGTATGTGTTGAAGACAGCATGTGTGCAGGACTGTATGGGTGGATGAGTGTGTGTATGGGTGTGTTACTGAGTGAATGGCTGTCTCAATAGTGTCTTTATGAGTAACTACATATGTTTTAAACTGGTATATGTGACTATTGGTGTATATAATTGAGTATATGTGAGAGTGAGAGATTGAAAGAGTTCCTGTATGAATAAGTATGTGTTTCTATAAGTGATTGTTTAATAGACTAAGTATGTGTAAGTTTACGTAGAAGTAAGTGTGGTGGTGTGTGTATAACTGTATATGCAAGTAAATGTATGTTTGATTCTTTATTAGCATGAGTGACTATGTGTGTGAGTAACTCTATGGATGAGTGGCATTGTGTAACAGGATGTATAGGTGTATGAGTACATATGATGAGTGAGTACATGTATGAGTGACTGTATAGGACTGTTGGTGAATGAGTGGATGTGTATGTGGATCTTAGAATTATTGAAGAGGTTGTTGTAACTGGTATTGGTATGTCCATTGTTTTGAAAATTTTAGTCTCTATTTTTGAATGTGTGTATCAAAGGTTATATTAGGGTGAGAGGAGGTCTGCCACTTTATCACAAGGATGATGTCATCAGTGATATCATCAGTGATGTCATTTGGGATGTCATCAGTGATGTCATGAGTGATGTCACTGACCATGTCATGAGTGATGTAATATGTGACGTCATGAGCAGTGCATTGCGGGCGCACGAGTTATAGTTAGCTGAAGTAACTATAACGGGGGAATTTCAATGGTTTTGTACAAGTGAAAAGTCCAGCTAACTATAACACCCCTGAAACCTATGGTTTTTTCAGTGAATTTCTGAGGTTTTTTAAATGCTAATTCCTAACTATAACGTGCCTGAAACCTATGGTTTTTTCTGTGAATTTCAAAGGTTTTTTAAATGCTAATTTCTAACTATGCCTACAGAGATAGGACATGTGAAGAAAGAAGAAAGAATGCACAGAAAGGAAAAAAAGAAGTGCAGAAAGAAGCAACAGAAGTCCTCAAAGACGAAGAAAAGTGCAGGAAGAAGGATAACGTGCAGAAAGAACAAAAAGAAGAGCAGAAAGAAGCCTTGTTGCAAAATCATCCTGTACCCTCAACTTTTTCAGACGGATACTGGTGGTAACTGAGTCTGACTAACCAGTCCTAGAGCCAGTGCTATGTTAAAAGACACTTAGAATACAGTGAAAACACCTACATACACTAGGGAACATTATGCGTTGGGGTCCCCCTGTGATTAGCATGACCTCCTCTGTAAGCCCCTAGTATATAATAGGGCAGGGGGATTAAAACTACCTCTTAAAACAGGCCACAGGGCGTTTTTGCACATGTTAACTCAGGCCCCGTCCCCTCCCTTCACCACTGTGTAAACACGCCCTGTGTCCGTTTTTAGTTGGGAGATTAAGTTCATTTGAATCCTGAGGGTCCCTAGGGTCCAACTAGCCCACTAGGTACCTCCAGTAAGTGCCACAGAGCTGCGTTGCAGAGAGGTGTAAAAAGTGGCACGGCCTGGACCACCTCTCTGCAATGCAGCTCAGTGGCGCTTACTGGAAGCACTTGGTGGGCTAGTTAGCCCCCAGGGGCCCTCAGTATTGAAGGGAAATTATATCCCTAATTTAAAACGTGCCATAGTGCGTGTTTGCACACGTCACCTCAGGCCCGTCCCCTCCCTTCACCACTGTGTAAACGCGCCCTGTGGCTTTTCTAAGTTGAGAGATTAAGTCCCCTTGAATCCTAAGGGTCCCTAGGGTCAAACTAGACCACTAGGTACCTCCAGTAAGCGCCACAGAGCTGCGTTGCAGAGAGGTGTAAAAAGGGGCTTGGCCTCAGAACACCTGTCTGCAGCGCAGCTCCCTGGCGCATACTGGAGATGCCTGTTGGGCTAGTTGGCCCTCATGGACCCTCAGTATTGAAGAGGAATTAATTCCCCAACTCACAACTCGCCAGGGGGCCCGTTTGCAGAGTGCTGGAAGGAGGGGGCGTGGCCTCCGGCACGATGCCAGTCTTTTATTTATTTTAATTTTTTAAGAAGGGGGGCTGTGTGGTTCCCCTTCTTATTCTAATTTATTGGCCCTGATGACCCCATCCCCCAGGGCCTGTCTCCTAATTATATTTTTTGGACCCCAATCCCCAGGGCCGGCCACTGTTTTTTATTATTTAAAAAAATATATATTTATAGACACACCTAGGACATGCTGGACAAACCGTACGTACCTATCACCATGACGATTTGCGTGATATTCATTAAAAGGCGACTATGCATACAATGAATCCACGTGGAATGTATTTACACCACTAGTGAAGCTCTGACATGTCTGATGCCCTACCGTGCCTAATCCCGGTAGACACCCTTGTCGTTTATTTATACAAACATGGGTAGCTATTGACGGGCACATTTAATACACATGCACACCAAGCCATTCAAAGGGGATTCAACAAAAATTCGACCAAAACTATGCAAGAAACCCCCCTCACGTTTAAAAAAACACACATCCACTGCTGGATATGTAATACTTTTTATTTTACTCTCTGGAAAGGGGACGAACATCACTTGAGAGTCACAGCACGCTCCTGGCAGAGCCCAATGCTGTGTTACACCCACCATTGCCTGCTGAGTGCCACACAGCTCTGTGTTGTATTCCACTAGCTAGTGCATATGCTATGACACTCTCTAGCCCATGTGCACTGTAACACCACCCCGTGAATATGTCATGCCACACTTGTCTTCGCACGTGCCTTCCTCGATGCCTATGTTATAACGCACATTGCTATGCCATACATATTACAATCTGGGGTGCATATCTTTGTCACAGTGCATATGCAACGTTACACTCCCCAGCACATATTTTATATTACAACTTTAGAGACTAGTTAGGTTACACAACACTGCCCTGTGCATATTACACTCCAAGGCGCATATCGCATAGCACGCGCTAGTGCCTGTGCTATCTCGCGCCCTCCAATGAATCTGTCATTGCGCACAATGTATTGCATATTATATTTCACGCCCGGTTCATCTTATATCACACTTTTTGGTGCATAGTTTATACCATACACTATATCTAGTTTTCATTTTCAATCGTGCTCTCAGGACTATGTTCTATATAACACTGTGTTCACCTACCCTTTTCACGGGCATTACATTTTGCGACAGGGGGTGGAGGGTCAGGGGGTGTTTCTGCCAAGTGAGCCCGGAGTCACAGTCACAAACGTCCTCTTCTTCCTGAATAAAAGTGAGATTATGCTGCATACTTGTTCATATTTTAAGTAGTTCGCACAGACACACGTTTTAAAAACAATAAAGTTCCAAATACCCGCCTTCTCTGAACAGTTAGCTTGGTGCCCCATCCCCCTCCTCCCTATCCTCTGTTGTGTGAATCCATGGACTAGCCTCCTCCCTCCTGCCATGCATGGTCTGATGTGCTGCCACTGCCCTCAATTTAGTATGATGTACCAGTCCACACCTCCTGCCCTCCATTGCCCAATTCTGTGCCCCATCATTGACCTCCTGCTTAAACTCTGTGCTTAGCTTGCTGCCCCTATTCTCCTTCCCCCTGCCCTCCGATGTCTTTGTGCATGCCCCTGCTCCATCCTTTTTGCCCACCATGTTACATGGACCTGCCACTCCTATCTACTCTGAGTGTTCTGTTGAGCTGCCACTCCCCTCCCACCTGCCTAGCATTGTCAGATGACTGTAACCTGTCCCTGCCACCTCCACCCTGCCTGTCCACATGCCATGCCCCTATCCTCTTCCTCCTGTCCTACATGGTCCAATGTACTGCCACACCCTTCTGCCCTCCCTGGTCTGTTGTGCTGCAACTGCTCCTCCTGCCTGCCCCGTGCGGTCTGTTGTGAGGCCCCTTCCCCTGAACTCTCTTGTCTGTGCACAGGTCCTGACCCTCCCTTCTATCCTCCATCGTCCTTTGTGAATGCCCCTGCACCCTCCTTCTTGCCCATCATAGCCATTGTGCTGCCACTAACGCTCCCACTTGCCATGCATGGTCTTCTGTGCTGCCATAGCCCCTCCCACCTTCCATGTGTGGTCAGTAAGCTGCCCCTGACCCCCTCCCACCTTCCCCCCATGGTCTGTGTGTATGCCATCACAGTCTCACTGTTGCTCTTCATGTTGTGTCTTGCTTCTAGTACCCATCCTGCCTGACCTCCATGGCTATCTTTCTGCTCCTGCCCTGCCCCCTTGCACCCAGCCCTCTGTTTCCATGTGCAGACCCCTACTCCCTCCCTCCTGGCTTGTCTGTTCCATTGTAATGCCCCTGATCCGTCCCTCCTGCCCTTTATGGTCTTTTATGCTGCAGCTTTCTCTCCTGTCTGTCCATTATGGTCAGCTAGCTACCATTGCCTCTTGCCCCTCTGTTCTCTGTTGTCCATGTGCATGGTCCTGTCCCCTCCCTCTTGCTTTCTATGGATTGTTGTGCTGCACTCCCGTCCCGCATGCCCTGTGTGGTGTATTGTGCTGCTGCAAACCCTGATGCCTGCCCTGCAGGGTCAGTTTGGTGCACCTCTCCATGTCCCTCCTGTCCACTGTTATCCAAGTCCATGTCCCTACCCCATTTCCTTCCATGATCCAATGTACCATACTTGCGAACATTTTGAAATTGGTAAGAGGGAGATTTGGAAAAAAAACTGGGGTATTGATTTTCCCCTTTGAGTTACATTGAAAAAGAGGAGATTGTAGACAGGAGACAGATCAAATAAAGCCCATTTGAGCTTAAAAACATTGGACGTTTCCTGGCTGAATTGGGTCTGTTGGCATGTATGGTTGTACTACCATTGCCTCTTCCTTCTGCCCACAATGGTCTATTACATTGCCACAGCCTCTCTTCCAAGTCCTGTATTGTTGGTTTATTGCCCCAGCCCCCCTTTCCACTGCCCTCCATAGTCTGTTGTGCTGCCACGGCCCTTCCTGCCTGCTCAGTGTGGTTAAATTGTTGCCTTGGCACCCTCCTACCTGCCTTCAATTTTCAGAGTCCGTGCCCCTGGCCTCTGCCTCTCAACAGTATCCTAATGAACAACTAAATTGCTAACATTCTATATTTATTACAAAAGTGTGGAACGCCTGACGTCATCTTGATGTAATCAAAACTGTAATACCTAGAGCATTTCCTTTAGAAATTACATATATGAGAGGGTCTTATTGGCATCAAAATTATGGTTAGTGCTCTAAAAGACTAAAATAAGGACATATTTCCTGAGTTTTCAAATAGCGACAAAGCACTTTTAAATTATTTGTTATCTTTATGTTTTTTTATCCAGTTGACCACTTGAATAAATGTTGCACTTAGGGGAGAGGATGTGGTGTTACTTCCAGAACTGCAGACTTTGCAACTGGGGAACCAGGTTGGAGTTTCTGCTTCAGCTCAACATTCTGTGATTCTTGTCATATCACTGAATCTCCCCATGTCTACAACCAAAATGAATTTGATCTTGTGTGATGTAACCAATGCTCATGTAAAGCACTCCAATACCTGACAAGTCTGCACTATATAAAACTGCAAATACACAAAAAATAAGTGTATGCACACTTCTGTCATTGGGCTACATTTGGGCTACATTGGATCATGGTAGGCAGGAGGAATTGGGGTGGGGACATGGACTCGGATAACAGAGGACAGGAGGGACATGGAGAGGTGCACCAAACTGACCCTACAAGGCAGGCATCAGGGTTTGCAGCAGCATAATACACCACACAGGGCATGTGGGACTGGAGTGCAGCACAACAATCCATAGAAAGCAATAAGGAGGGGACAGGACCATGCACATGGACAATAGAGAACAGAGGGGAAAGAGGCAATGGTAGCTAGCCGACCATAATGGACAGACAGGAGAGAAAGCTGCAGCATAACAGACCATAAAGGGCAGGAGGGACGGATCAAGGGCATTACAATGGAACAGATAAGCCAGGAGGGAGGGAATAGGGGTCTGCACATGGAAACAGGGGGCTGGGGGCAAGGGGGCAGGGCAGGAGCAGCAAGATGACCATGGAGGTCAGGCAGGATGGGGACTAGAAACAAGACGCAACAGTGAGACTATGATGACATACACAGAGACCATGGTGGGAAGGTGGGAGTGGGTCAGGGTGCAGCTAACTGACCACACAGGGAAGGTGGGAGGGGCCATGGCAGCACAGAAGACCATGCAAGGCAAACAGGAGGGTTAGTGGCAGCACAATGGCTATGATGGGCAAGAAGGAGGGTGCAGGGGCATGCACAAAGGATCATGGAAGATAGAAAGGAAGGTCAGAACCTGGGCACAGACAAGAGAGTTCAGGGGAAGGGGCCTCACAACAGACCGCGCGGGGAGGCAGGAGGAGCAGTTGCAGCACAACAGACCAGGGAGTGCAGAAGGGTGTGTCAGTAAAATCGACCATGGAGGACAGGAGGAAGGGGATAGGGGCATGGCATGTGGACAGGCAGGGTGGAGGTGGCAGGGACAGGTAACAGTCATCTGACAATGCTAGGCAGTTGGGAGGGGAGTGGCAGCTCAACAGAACACTCAGAGTAGATAGGAGTGGCAGGTCGATGGAACATGGTGGGCAAAAAGGATGGAGCAGGGGCATGCACAAAGACATCGGAGGGCAGGGGGAAGGAGAATAGGGGCAGCAAGCTAAGCACAGAGGCTAAGCAGGAGGTCAATGATGGGCCATAGAATTGGGCAATGGAGGGCAGGAGGAGTGGACTGCTACATCACGCTAAATGGAGGGCAGTGGCAGCACGTCAGACCATGCATGGCCGGAGGGAGGAGGTTAGTCCATGGATTCAGACAACAGAGGATAGGGAGGAGGTGGATGGGGCGGCAAGCTAACTGTTCAGAGAAGGTGGGTATTAGGAACTTTATTGTTTTTAAAATGTGTGTCAGTGCGAACTACTTAAAATATGAACAAGTATGCAGCATAATCTCACTTTTATTCAGGAAGAAGATGACGTTTGTGACTGTGACTCCGGGCTCACTTGGCAGAAACACCCGCTGACCCTCCACCACCCATCGCAAATTGTAATGCCCGTGAAAAGGGTAGGTGGACGCAGTGTTATATAGAACATAGTCCTGAGAGCAAGATTGAAAATGAAAATTAAATATAGTATATGGTATAAACTATGCACCAAAAAGTGTGATATAAGATGAACCAGGCGTGAAATATAATATGCAATACATTGTGCGCAATGACAGATTCATTGGAGAGCGCGAGATAGCACAGGCACTAGCGCGTGCTATGCGATATGCGCCTTGGAGTGCAAAGTTGTAATATAAAATATGTGCTGGGGAGTGTAACTGTGACAAAGATATGGATCCCAGATTGTAATATGTACGGCATAGCACTGTCTGTTATAACATAGTCATCGAGGAAGGCACGTTAGATGGGGGAATATAACCCTTGCGAAGGCAAGTGTGGCATGACATATTCAGGGGGTGGTGTTACAGTGCACATGGGCTAGAGAGTGTCATAGCATACGCACTAGCTGGTGAAATACACACAGAGGTGTGTGGCACTCGGCGGGCACTGGTGGGTGTAACACAGCATTAGGCTCAGCCAGGAGCACGCTGTGACTCTCAAGTGAGGTTTGTCTCCTTTCCAGAGAGTAAAATCAAAAGTATTACACATCCGGCGGTGGATGTGTGTTTTATTAACCGTGAGGGGGTTTCTTGCATAGTTTGGTCGAATTTTTGTCGAATCCCCTTTGAATGGCTTGGTGTGCGTGTGTATTAAATGTGCCCGTCAATAGCTACCCATGTTTATATAAATAAACGACAAGGGTGTCTACTTGGAGAGTACCCACCGGCGGGGGCGCCGGGAATAGGCACGGTAGGGCGTCAAACATGTCAGAGCTTCACTAGCGCTGTAAATACATTCCACGTGGATTCATTGTATGCATAGTCGCCTTTTAATGAATATCACGCAAATCGTCATGGTGATAGGTACATACGGTTTGTCCAGCATGTCCTAGGTGTTTCTATAAATATATTTTAAAAATAAATAATAAAAAACAAAGGTCGGCCCCGGGGGATGGGGTCCCCGGGGCAATAAGTGGCCTGAGGAGGAGGGCAACGCAGCCACCCTCCTAAAGAATAAAAAAAAAGGCCATGACCCAGGGGTTGGGGTCCCCGGGGCCGATTGAGGCCTTGGGAGGGGGGCCACGTGGCCCACTTCCAAATTTTTATTTTTCAACAAAAAAAATTAGGGTGCAGGCCCTGGGGGATGGGGTCCCCAGGGCCATTAAATTAGAAAAAGAAGGGGTACACACAGCTCTCCTTCTTAAAAAAATAAAACAAATACAAGACCGGCATCGTACCGGAGTCCACCCACCCTCCTTGCAGCACTCTGCAAACGCACCCTGGCCAGTTGTAAGTTGGGGAATTAATTTCCCTTCAATACTGAGGGTCCCTGAGGGCCAACTAACCCAACAGGTATCTCCAGTATGCGCCAGGGAGCTGCGTTGCAGACAGGTGTTCTGAGGCCACGCCCCTTTTTACACCTCTATGCAACGCTGCTCTGTGGCGCTTACTGGAGGTACCTAGTGGGTTAGTTTGACCCTAGGGACCCTTAGGATTCAAGGGGACTTAATCTCTCAACTTAGAACGGCCACAGGGCACGTTTACACAGTGGTGAAGGGAGGGGACGGGGCTTGAGGTGACGTGTGCAAACACGCCCTGTGGCACGCTTTAAGTTGGGGAAATAATTCAATTTCAATCCTGAGGGAGCCTGGGGGCCAACTATCCCACCAGGTGCTTCCAGTAAGCACCACTGCTCAGCGTTGTAGAGAGGTGGTGCAGGCCATGCCCCTTTTTACACCTCTCTGCAATGGCGCTTACTGGACGTACCTAGTGGGCTATTTTGCCCCTAGGGACCCTCAGGATTCAAGGGGACTTAAGCTCCCACCTTAAAACGGCCACAAGGCGTGTTTACACAGTGGGGAAGGGAGGGGACGGGGCCTGAGGTGACGTGTGCAAACACGCCCTATGGCGCGTTTGAAGTTGGGGAAATAATTCCCCTTCAATCCTGAGGGACCTTGGGGGCCAACTCGCCCACCAGGTGCTTCCAGTAAGCGCCGCTGCGTTGCAGAGAGGTGGTCTAGGCCATGCCCCTTTTTGCATCTCTCTGCAACGCAGCTCTGTGGCGCTTACTGGAGGTACCTAGTGGTCTAGTTGGAACCTAGGGACCCTCAGTATTCAAGGGGACTTAATCTCCCAACTTAAAACGGCCACAGGGCGTGTTTACACAGTGGTGAAGGGAGGGGATGGGGCCTGAGTTAACGTGTGCAAACGCGCCCTGTGGCGCGTTTTAAGAGGTAGTTTTAATTCCCTACCCTATTTTATACTAGGGGCTTACAGAGGAGGTCAAGCTAATCACAGGGGGACCCCAACGCATAGTGTTCCCTAGTGTATGTAGGTGTTTTAACTGTATTCTGAGTGTCTTTTAACATAGCACTGGCTCTAGGACTGGTTAGTCAGACTCAGTTACCACCAGTATCCGTCTGAAAAAGTTGAGGGAACAGGATAATTTTGTAACAAGGTTTCTTTCTGCTCTTCTTTTTGTTCTTTCTGCATGTTATCCTTCTTCCTGTACTTTTCTTCGTCCATGAGGACTTCTGTTGCTTCTTTCTGCATTTCTTTTTTTCTTTCTGTGCGTTTTTTCTTCTTTCTTCGCATGTCCTATCTCTGTAGGCATAGTTAGAAAACCTTTGAAATTCACAGAAAAAACCATAGGTTTCAGGCACGTTATAGTTAGGAATTAGCATTTAAAAAACCTTAGAAATTCAGTGAAGAAACCAACGGTTTCAGGGGCGTTATAGTTAGCTGGACTTTTCACTCATACAAAACCATTGAAATTCCCCCGTTATGGTTAGTTCAGCTAACTATAACTCGCGCGCCCGCAATGCACTGCTGATGACGTCACATATTACATCACTCATGACATGGTCAGTGACATCACTCATGACATCACTGATGACAGCTCAAATGACATCACTGATGACATCACTGATGACATCATCCTTGTGATAGAGTGGCAGACCTCCTCTCCCCCAATATAACCTTTCATACACACGTTCAAAAATAGAAACTAACATTTTCAAAACAATGGACATACCAATACCAGGTACAACAACCTATTCAGTAATTCTAAGATGCACATACACATCCACTCATTCACCAACAGTCCTATACAGTCACTCATATATGTACTCACTCATCATATGTACTCATACACCTATACATCCTGTTACACAACGCCACTCATTCATAGAGTTACTCACACACATAGTCGCTCATGCTAATGAAGAATCAAACATCCATTTACTTGCATATACAGTTATACACACACCACCACACTTACTTCTACAGACACTTACACATACTTTGGGCCCGATTCACAGAACTAACCTAAGACAAAATCCAAAACTTACTACTTTTGTTATTCACAGAAGTTAGGATTTTGTCTTAAGTTTATCTTAAAACAAACTTAAGACGAATTTAAGACAGACTTAAGACAAACTTAAGACAAACTTAAGACAGACTTAAGACAGACTTAAGTTAGGATTTTGTCTGAAGTTTGTCTTAAGTCTGTCTTAAGTCTGTCTTAAGTTTGTCTTAAGTCTGTCTTAAGTCTGTCTTAAGTCTGTCTTAAGTTTGTCTTAAGACAAACTTAAGACAAAATCCTAACTTCTGTGAATACCAAAAGTAGTAAGTTTAGGATTTTGTCTTAGGTTAATTCTGTGAATCGGCCCGGAAGTCTTTTAAGCAATCACTTATAGAAACACATACTTATTCATACAGGAACTCTTCCAATCTCTCACTCTCACATATACTCACTTATATACACCAATAGTCACATATACTAGTGTAAAACATATGTAGTTACTCATAAAGACACTATTGAGACAGTATTTCACTCACTAACACACCCATGCGCACACTCATCCACCCATACAGTCCTGCACACATGCTGTCTTCAACACGTACAAACAGTGAGTCACTCATTCATGCACATATGCACTACATAATACCCCCCACCGAACCCTACAGACACTCAGACACTCATACTGATACTCAAAAAAACAACTAATAACCTATATAGACACTCATGTAGCTACTCACCAACCCATGCAGGCACTTATACACAAAGTGAGAGACTGATACAGATATTTACATATTTAAACATTACTCACTAAGCCATGTATTCACTAAGATACACTTAATCAGTCAGTTATACAATCAATTTTTCAAAAACAAATCATCCATTTAGACACTTATATACCCATTTATTCTTCCATCGACCTTGAGATATACATATATAAAACATATGTAATTTTCAGAAAAACACACATTCACTGGATGATGTCATCAGTGATGTTATCAGTGATGTCATTTGAGATGTCATCAGTGATGTTATCAGTGATGTCACTGACCATGTCATGAGTGATATAATATGTGACGTCATCAGCAGTGCATTGCGGGAGCGCGAGTTATGGTTAGCTGAACTAACTATAACGGGGGAATTTCAATGGTTTTGTACAAGTGAAAAGTCCAGCTAACTATAACGCCCCTGAAACCTATGGTTTCTTCAGTGAATTTCTAAGGTTTTTTAAATGCTAATTCCTAACTATAACGTACCTGAAACCTATGGTTTTTTCAGTGAATATATATATATATATATATATATATATATATATATATATATATATATATATATATATATATATATATATATAAATATATATTATCTACTGGCGGTCGCCAGTAGATAGTTATAGTTAGGACCGTGTTTCCATAGGAAATCTGAAAATTCTATTTTGAATAACTTTGGCGCCGGTTGACGAATCCTTGCGAAATTTTCAAAACTAATGGGGCGCTCCGCTCAGCTCCTACCCTGAAAGTCTTGGGGTGATTCGTCAAGCGGGGGCTGAGAAAAAAGGGGGGTCCCAAAATGCGTTTTCCCCATGCATTTTCCCATAGGACCATCGAAGGTACAGCCCGAACGGCTGAACAGAATTACTTGAAATTTGGCAAAGAGGTAGTCCTCAGGTCAGGCATGTGCCTTTTGCATATATGGAGTCAATCTGTTCAGTATTTCCTGAGAAAATTGCAGTTAAAAGTACATAAATATCTATAGGCGAGCACCCTAACGTGCGCGAGTGTAATTCTGATTGGTGGTTACATGTCAGTCAACGTTCGAATCGGTCGAAATCAGGAAGTGTCGGTCGCCATTTTGTTTGTTTTGGGTGCGACAGTGAAAAAGAGAGGTGGCGAACGTGAAAAGGGGGCAGGGTAGAGAGTTCTTGACCCCCTAGCCTTTGTCAGGGGGTCCCTGAAGGACCCCAAAGGGTGAAAAAAACATTTTATTTTATTTTTAAAAAATCGCGGCACGGTGAAAAACCTTAAAAAAAATATATAATAATACATACATAATACATACATAACTTAGCATTTAAAAAAAACGCACAAATTCACTTAAAAAACCATAGGTTTCACACACGTTATAGTTAGGAATTAGCATTTAAAAAAACCTTGCAAATTCACTTAAAAAACCATAGGTTTCACACATGTTATAGTTAAGTGGAGATTTTACTCGTAAAAAACCAAATGAAATTCCCCCGTTATAGTTAGTTCAGATAACTATAACTCTATCACAAGGATGATGTCATCAGTGATGTCATGAGTGATGCCACTGACCATGTCATGAGTGATGTAATATGTGACGTCATGAGCAGAGGATTGCGGGCGCGCGAGTTATAGTTATCTGAACTAACTATAACGGGGGAATTTCATTTGGTTTTTTACGAGTGAAATGTCCATTTAACTACATATGTGAAACCTATTTTAAGTGAATTTGCAAGGTTTTTTAAATGCTAATTCTTAACTATAACGTGTGTGAAACCTATGGTTTTTTAAGTGAATATATATATATATATATATATTCAGTGAAAAAACCATAGGTTTCACACATGTTATAGTTAGCTGGACATTTTACTCGTAAAAAACCAATGAAATTGCCCCGTTATAGTTAGTTCAGCTAACTATAACTCGCGCGCCCGCAATGCACTGCTGATGACGTCACATATTACATCACTCATGACATGGTCAGTGACATCACTCATGACATCACTGATGACATCTCAAATGACATCACTGATGACATCATCCAGTGAATGTGTGTTTTTCTGAAAATTAAATATGTTTTATATATGTATATCTCAAGGTCAATGGAAGAATAAATGGGTATATAAGTGTCTAAATGGATGATTTGTTTTTGAAAAATTGATTGTGTAACTGACTGATTAAGTGTATCTCTCACTTTGTGTATAAGTGGCTGCATGGGTTGGTGAGTAGCTACATGGGTGTCTATATAGGTTATTAGTTGTTTTTTTGAGTATCAGTCTGAGTGTCTGTATGGTACGGTGGGGGGTATTACGTAGTGCATAGATGCATGAATGAGTGACTCACTGTTTGTATGTGTTGAAGACAGCATGTGTGCAGGACTGTATGGGTGGATGAGTGTGTGTATGGGTGTGTTAGTGAGTGAATGACTGTCTCAATAGTGTCTTCAGGAGTAACTACATATGTTTTAAACTAGTATATGTGACTATTGGTGTATATATGTGACTATATGTGAGAGGGAGAGATTGAAAGAGTTCCTGTATGAATAAGTATGTGTTTCTATAAGTGATTGTTTAAAAGACTAAGTATGTGTAAGTTTCCGTAGAAGTAAGTATGGTGGTGTGTGTATTACTGTATATGCAAGTAAATGTATATTTTATTCTTTATTAGCATGAGTGACTATGTGTGTGAGTAACTCTATGGATGAGTGGCATTGTGTAACAGGATGTATAGATGTATGAGTACATATGATGAGTGAGTACATGTATGAGTGACTGTATAGGACTGTTGGTGAATGAGTGGATGTGTATGTGGATCTTAGAATTACTGAAGAGGTTGTTGTAACTGGTATTGGTATGTCCATTGTTTTGAAATTTTTAGTCTCTATTTTTGAATGTGTGTATCAAAGCTTATATTAAGGTGAGAGGAGGTCTGCCACTCTATCACAAGGATGATGTCATCAGTGATGTCATCAGTGATGTCATTTGAGATGTCATCAGTGATGTCATGAGTGATGTCACTGACCATGTCATGAGTGATGTAATATGTGACGTCATCAGCAGTGCATTGCGGGCGCGCGAGTTATAGTTAGCTGAACTAACTATAACGGGGCAATTTCATTGGTTTTTTACGAGTAAAATGTCCAGCTAACTATAACATGTGTGAAACCTATGGTTTTTTCACTGAATTTCTAAGGTTTTTTAAATGCTAATTCCTAACTATAACGTGTGTGAAACCTATGGTTTTTTCAGTGAATTTCTAAGGTTTTTTAAATGCTAATTCCTAACTATAACGTGTGTGAAACCCATGGTTTTTTCAGTGAATTTGCAAGGTTTTTTAAATGCTAATTCCTAACTATAACGTGTGTGAAACCCATGGTTTTTTCAGTGAATTTGCAAGGTTTTTTAAATGCTATTTTTTTTTTTTATTCTTCATTTTTTTCAAACATATTTTTAATTTAATTTTCTTATCTTTTATAAAGACTATGCTTAAATTTTTAAAATCCTTAAATATTTTTTTTATATATATTTTTTAAAATAAACATGTAAAATTTATTTCCAGATTTTTTTTTTTTTTTTTTTTTTTTTTTTTTATAGTACGCGTACCGTAAGCTCACGGTAAGCGTACGGTTTACGCAACGTCCGTAATCTATCTACGCTGCTTGCGCATAGTTACGTACTTTGCGTAGCCGCGCGTACTGCGCGTGGGACGCGTGCGCGCTTACGCAACACGCGCACGTTACGCGGAAGTGCCGGGAAATGACTGTTATGCGCATGCGCGCAAGCGCGTGTCTTTTTTACGCGCACGCGTACTTTTTGCCGTAAGCGCTCCGTAAGCGTACCGTAAGCGTACGGTAGGTCATGTGATCATGAAACACAACTTTTGATTGGTGGAAACTACTTTCAGTTCTAGAACTCTCCTACACCACACCCATTCCCCTCATTTCTGCTTGTGATCCCTTGGAAGAAGGAGCTGGTTTGTCTTTGGGATACGATGGCAGAACAGCAGAGCCCTTCTGAGAGTGAGGCTAGCACCAGCAGCACTGTCTTGAGGCAGAGAGCGAGGAAAGTAAAGCCTTCTTATGTTTGGGATTATTTTACTTTTCCAGAAGGCCAGCAAAAGGTGAATGCACCCTTAGTTACTTGCAGGCTGTGTCAGCGTGTACTTTCTAGAGGTAATCCTGACAGGAAGTATTCCTTTGGGAATCACACCATGATCAGACACCTCAAGGATGTACACAAAAGGACACATGGTCATCTTTTTGGAGGTAACTCTTCAGAAAGACGAGCCAGTACATCCACAGCAGCTCAGCCTGGACCATCATCTGCAGGGCAGACTCCTTCTTCTGCAGGTCAGGTGAGCCCTTCATCTGTTGGGGGAGAATCTCCTTTTGCTGGCCCTCTGGAAATTAACCCTCGGTTTGCGAGGGTTGAAGTACGGTGCGCCACTTGTCACGATCTAATTACTTATAGGGAGACCAGTATTTCCCTAGTGAACAATAAAATAGATGAGCACACTTGTCGTACCGTCTAATATTCCCAATCTTTCTTTCCTCTGTCCCTGCATGAACACAACGGCTCTTTTAAGAGCCAACCTTATCTTTCATCTTTTTTTTACATATGTTTTTAAAAACTTTTTTTTATTTTTTTTTTTACCGTACGCGTACGGTAAGCGTACCTTTTTTATTTTTTTTTTAAAAAAACACTAAAAATCATTTATCACATTACATTGACTTACCATACTCACTCAAAAAAATATTTATTCATTTGTTTTTTTAAAAAATAGTTTTTAAAATGGTTGTAGTTTTCGAAAATTTTCTATATCGATCTGAAAAAAAAGAAAAAAGTATTAATATTTTTATAACAATTTATAATACAGTACACATATTTACATTTTTTTCCAAAAAATATTTTTGCCTCTTTTAACAATTGGAAATCACTTTTACAGACTGACACATTATGAAACCACTATTTTTGATTTATTTAATTGCACGTGTACAAACTGTTTTTTTTTCAGACCACCACCATGTGCATTCTCTGTGACTGCCTACACTCCACCAAGGGCAACCAGCCTTAGTGATGCTGAATGTATTTGCATTACAGACTTAAACCTGAAAACCCCACTGGCTTGTAAATACTGTGCATGACTATACACGGCAAGGACAGGGGTGTGTGCTAACCCTCTGCTTATTCCCCCAAAAATTCGCTCCCCCTTTCCATCTAATGCAACTGTGAAATCACCAGAGCAAGACGCAATAAATCTCTGCCTATAATTCTTCTATGCACACAGAGTCATATTTTCACATTAGTCCCAAAACGAAATTTCTTTGCCAATTTGAAAGCACACTTACTGCTCTTTTTTTTTTCAGGGGCAAGTGTAAATCACTTTTACACACTGACACATTATGAAACCACCATGTGTAACTACAACAAAAACAATTCCCATTTCTATTATTCATTTCTTAAGTTACCACATACATACCCTCTCAAACTGTAAACTCACCTTTAAAATTAGTTAGTTGTGAAAGAAATGTGACACTCAAACAGCAGATTATCAGAGCCAGGATCTCTGTTGTGTTCACCTCTCTCCTCTCAGCAGAACCAGATAATGGCAAACTTTCCCTCTATTTTTCCACACATATACATGTAAGTTTCAAATCTCAGTGCTTCCCCCTTTTTTTCACATGTAATCACACATTTCTATTGGTTGAAAACGAACCCTTTTCCAAAAGTACCCTTCCCCCACCTTGACTTCTGCCTAGTACCCTTCCCCCAACTTGACTTCTGCCTGCTACCATAGCAACAGCTCATGGAACACTGCTGTGTGCAGTTAGGTCAGAAGTTCGACACACAATGTTTCAATTCCACAGAGCAAGAGTGCTTGACTTTTCAAACCTAACAGCAAATCCATAGTACTGTTCTTTGGTTACACATTTTTTTGTACCAATACAAAACATGCTTCTATTAATTTACACATACAGCCTAGTTTTTATTCTAGAATGGTATGAAACAGCCAATCAGTTCTTTTTGTTTTGAAAAAAATATGTATGCCTCCATTTCCAAACTGTCTTTCTTTTCATATTGCCATTCTACTGAAAGACACCTCCTGAGTGCATCCAGTTCTCCTTTGAAGATGTTCACAGTGTGGATTGTAGGGCACAGCTATGTCTTCTGGAGTGAAAAGTTTGCAGAGAAAACAGATATGGTGAGAGACCTTGCTTTGCCAAATGTAGACATTAAATGGATTGGTCAGAGAGGGTTAAAGTGGCACCAATTGATGCCATTGGTGAAATCCTTCATGCAAATCCAACACCCTGACCTCATAATAGTGCACTGTGGTGGCAATGACCTAGGCACTTTGACTGGGGTAGGTCTGGAAATGCTTATGAAGGACACCTTTGCACAACTGTTTTCACTTTTCCCTAAAACTGCCTTTGTGTTTTCCAACATATGCCAAAGGCAAAAATGGAACTGGTCCAATCATTTCTGTCCACAGATTGACAAAGCAAGAAAGCACGTCAACAAATCTGTTTCTGCTTTCCTCCGTGACTATGGTATGGGTGCCATTTACCACAACAACTTGCGTTACGACATGCAAGACATTTATAGAGGAGATGGTGTGCACTTCAATGATGAAGGGAACAGAGTCTTCCTCTTGAACCTTAGACTCTGCATCGGTACTTACTTGTAGGTACCACTAAAAAAATGACTCCATAAACACAACAGCTCTTTTTAGAGCTCCCTAATTTCTAAACTCTTAAATCTGCTTTTCATTTATTTATTTTTATTTTTTTTACCGTACGCTTACCGTAAGCTTACCGTACGCGTACCCCGTGATTTTTTTTAAAATCAATAAATATTTTTTTTGTACTTTTCTGTCCATCTTTGACCCCCTTACAATTGTTAGGGGGTCTGTAACTCTCCTCATTGCCCCCTTTCCTTGTTTTCACTCTTTTTTTTCAGAGTGAAATACACAAAATGGCGGCCGCCGCTTCCTGGTTTCGGCCGATTCGAATGTTTACTAAGATCTAAGAGCCAATCAGAATCGCGCTCGCGCACGCCACCGTACGCTTACCGTAAGCGTACGGTAAGCGTACCGTAAGCTGGCTCAGATATATATATTGATTTAAAGGCTATTTTCTCAGAATCTACTGAACAGATTTACACCAAACCTACAAAAGGCACTTCCTTGACCTAGGGACTACCTCTCTGCCAAATTTTGAGTAATTCTGTTCAGCCGTTCGGGCTGTAGCTCGTTCTAAAGGTCCTATGGAAAAATGCATGGGAAAAACGCGTTTTGGGACCCCCCTTTTATCTCAGCCCCCGCTTGACGGATCCCCCCGAGACTTTCAGGGTAGGAGCGGAGCGTAGCGCCCCACCTATTTTGAGAAATTCGCGAGGATTCGTCGACCGGCGCCAAAGTTATTCAAAATAGAATGTTGAGGTTTTCCTATGGAAACGTGGTCCTAACTATAACTACCTACTGGCGACCGCCAGTAGGTAATATAGATATATAGATATATGCCAAGGTTTATTGAAGAGTAAGTGAGTGTATAAGTGTTTGAATGGATGATTTAGTAAGTGTGTAACTGTATGCATAAGTGATTGATTAAACGTGTGTTAGTGAATGCATGGGTTAATGACTAAACTGTGTAAATGTCTGTATCCGTCTGTCAGTTGGTGTGTAAGCGGTTGCATGGGTTGGTGAGTAGCTAACTGAGTGTCTATATGGGCTATTGATTGGTTGTCTGAGTATCTGTATGGGTGCCTGAGTGTCTGTGTGTGTGAGTGGGAGGTGTGTGACTGCATGCATGGATGTGTGAGTGGGTGATTAACTGGGTGTATGGGTTCAAGAGTGCATCTGTGAAGGGCCGTATGGGTGGGTGAGTGTGTGTATGATTGTGTTGGTAAGTGAATGGATGTCTCAGTGGTACATGTGTGAGTAACTACATATGTGAAAGGCAGTATATGTGAGTGTTGGAGTATATAAATGAACTACATGTGAGAGTGAGTGATTGTGAGAGTGGCTGTATAGATGAGTGTGTGGCTGTATCAGTGATTGGGTTAATGACTAAACTGTGTAAATGTCTGTATCCGTCTGTCAGTTGGTGTGTAAGCGGTTGCATGGGTTGGTGAGTAACTAAATGAGTGTCTATATGGGCTATTGATTGGTTGTCTGAGTATCTGTATGGGTGCCTGAGTGTCTGTGTGGGTGAGTGGGAGGTGTGTGACTCCATGCATGGATGTGTGAGTGGGTGATTAACTGGGTGTATGGGTTCAAGAGTGCATCTGTGAAGGGCCATATGGGTGGGGGAGTGTGTGTATGGGTGTGTTGGTGAGTGAATGGATGTCTCAGTGGTACATGCGTGAGTAACGACATATGTGAAAGGCAGTATATGTGAGTGTTAGAGTATATAAATGAACTATATGTGAGAGTGAGTGATTGTGAGAGAGACTGTATGGATGAGTGTGTAGTTGTATCAGTGATTATATAAGAGAGTAAGTATGTGTTAGTATTTGTATGAATAAGAGAGGTGGTGTTTATATAACTGTATAGGTGAGTAAATGGAAGTGTGATTGATTTTTTGCATGAATGACTAGGTGTGTGAGTAACGCTATGGATGAGTGGCGGTGAGTGAGTGTCTGTATAGGTGTATGAGTGCATATGATAGTGCTGTACTGATGAGTGACCGCATGCATGAGTGACTGTATGGGTGAATGAGTGGATGTGTGTAGACCTATGAATCAGTAAGTGGGTACATAGTAACTGGCATTGCTGTGTCTATGGTTTTGAAAATGGTAGTCTGAATTTTGGAGTATGTGTATCAAAGGTTATATTAGGGTGTGAGGAGGTGCATCAGATTACCACGTGGATGATGTCATAAGTGATGTCATCAGTGATGTCATTTGAGATGTCATCAGTGATGTCACTGACCATGTCATGAATGATGTAATATGTGATATCATCAGCAGTGCATTGCGGGGACGCAAGTTATAGTTAGCTGAACTAGTTATAACGGCCAAATTTCTCCGGCCAAATTTCTCTGGTTTTGTACGAGTGAAATATCCAACTAACTATAACGTCCCTGAAACCTATGTTTTTTTCAGTGAATTTCAAAGGTTTTTTAAATGCTAATTTCTAACTCTAACGTTCCTGAAACCTACGGTGACATTCAAAGGGTTTTTAAATGCTAATTTCTATCTATGTCTACTGAGGTAGGACATGTGCAGAAAGAAGATTGAAAGGCACAGCAAGAAGCAAGAGGAATGCAAAAAGAGGCAACAGAAGTCCAGAAAGATGAAGAAAGGAGCAGAAAGAATCAAGAGATGTGCACAAAAAACCAACAGAGGAGCAGAAAGAGGCCTTGTTGCAAAGTCATCCTGTGTCCCCAACTTTTTGCTGACGGTACTGATGGCAACTAACTTTGACTAACCAGGCCTAGAACCAGTGCTATGCTAAAAGACACTTAGAATACAGTGAAAACACCTAAATACACTAGGCAACACTATGCGTTGGGGTACCCCTGTGATTGGCATGACCTCCTCTGTAAGGCCCTTGTACATAATAGGGCAGGGGGATTAAAACTACCTCTAAGTCAGAGGTGCAGAAAGATGCTTCTATAAGTAGTAGTCATGTGGTGGTGAAAGGGTGCTGGGCCTCCGACCAGTGCTTTGGAATTCCGCAGCATAGGGCTTAGAGGAAGTACCAGGAAAGCTTCTTGGCCCCGAAAGTCCCTCAGGAGTAAATTAGAATTCATCCCCCATCCTGTAGTCTGCCAGGAGAAGTATTTGAAGATTGGTGGAGAAAGGGCGGCATGGCCTCCGAAGACGTCTTAGAAATCCCACTGTGTGGGACTTACTGGAGGTAACAAGAGGGGTAGTTGGCCCCCAAGGACAACCTTGGGGGCCAACTACCCCTCCTCTTACCTCCAGTAAGTCCTGCACAGCAGGATTGCTAAGTTGTCATAGCAGGTCATGCCCCCTTTCCCCACCACTCTGAAAACACAGTTCCTGGCACACTCTTGGCTGGGCATTAAAGTCCCCTTCGCTGCTGGGGGTCCTTAGGGGCCAATTAGCCTACCTGATAACTTCAGTATGTCCCAGATGGTGGGATTGCTGAGAGCTCGAAACAGGCCAGGCACCCTTTCTCCACCACTCTGCAAATCCCCCTCCTGGTGCAGTCTAAATTAAGGGCTTAAGTCCCCTTGGATACTGAGAGTCCCAGTGGGCCAACTAGCCAACCATGTACCTCCAGTAAGTCCCACACACCTGGTTTGCTGAGAGTGGTCTGACGCAATGCCCCCTTTTTACAACTCTCTGCAAACGCAGCTCCTGGCACACTGCTGCTCGAGGGATGAAGTCCACTTGTGTCCTGATGTCCTTAGGTCACAAAAGGACCAAGCCCAGGGAAGGTGGCGGTCCCCGGGCTGCAGGGGAGGCCACGTGTCCTGCATATAATGAGTATAAACCCGGGGAGGTGCGGTCCCTGGGGCTGCAGGGGCCCCCACAGGCCCCTTCTATATATTTTGGCATTGCCCCAGGGGCTTACAGATAACAAAGGGCAAAGCCGCATTTTTTTTTTTTTCTCAGCAGGATCCGCGCACCCAGCGCGAATTCTGTCAATTGTTTTTATATGATTTTTTTTGGCCCAGTGAGCAGGCCTAGGGGGTCAGGGTGTTTCTACCCTGCCCCCTTTTCTTGTTTTTCACCATTTTTCGCTGATTTCTTATGACTCGGTTAACGAATCACAAGATGGCTGCCAACACATCCTGGTTTGGAGTGCTGGCAACCAATCAGAACACAGCTCGTGCTCGGGACTCCTCCTCAGTGCTCAGATATTGAAAGTTTTCTTTTTTTAATTTCTCAGGAACTACCAAAAAGATTTACACCATTTTTAAAAAAAGTCACTTTCTGAATCAAGAGCTACCTTTTTGCCAAATTTGGTGTAATTCCATTCAGCAGTTCGGGCTGTAGCCTGTTCCAATTTTTCCTACGGAAATTAACATGGGGAAAACGCGTTTTGGGACCCCCCTTTTTTCTCGGCCCACGCTTGACAAATCACCTTGAAACTTTTAAGACAGGAGCTGACCGGAGCGCCCCATTAGTTTTGAAAATTTAGCCAAGATTCGTCAACTGGCGCCAAAGATATTGGCAAATTAAAAAACGCTTTTCCTATGGAAAAAAGGTCCTAACTATAACTACCTACTGGCGATATATACATATACATATACATTACCTACTGGCGGTCGCCAGTAGGTAGTTATAGTTAGGATCAAGTTTCCATAGGAAGAGCATTTTTTGTTTTGCGTATAACTTTGGCGTCGTTTCATGAATCTTCATGAAATTTTCCAAATTAATTTTTTGTTCATATCAGCTCCTATGTGGGAAGATTAGGGGTGATGAGTCAAGGGGGGGCGAGAAAAAAGGCAGGTCCCAAACATGTTTTCTCTATGTTAATTTCCATAGGAAACTTTAGACAAGGCTACAGGTCGAACGGGTGAACGGAATTGCCCCAAATTTGGGGGGGAGAAGGGTCTTGGTCTAGAAAGCACGCTTTTGTTTATTTGGTGTAAATCTGTTCAGTAGTTTTGGAGAAATATTGAAATTTGAAGATATCGATATTTGGGAATTCTGCCATCTGATTGGCTGAGGCGTTACGAGCACGAGCTTGCTGCTTATTGTCTGCAAGCTGTAGCAACTAGGAAGTGTTGGCAGCCATTTTGTGATTCCGTAGAAATGAGTAAGGGGAAAATCAGGCACCATCCCCGACCGGAGACCTGCTGTGCCACCCTGAGAGCGGCACCCCGGAGTTGGAGCTCGCACCAGCATGTCGTTGGACACACCGGTTGTGGCAGGTGAGCAGTGAAGCCTCGGTGCGCAGGAGCTGCAATTGAGCACAATGCGGGGGAAGGGGCTGGGGTGCAGCAGCCTGGGTGCACAGGTACAGGCAAGCGATGTTGCCGTAGATAATATGTAATCTCTGGCCACATTCATATCTCTGTTTCATTTTAAAGACTTGCTGGACTGCACTCTTTCTCGCGGACCCCAGCGTCCCGGACACACAGGTGATGAGAGGTGAACAGTGAGGGCTGGGTGCAGTAGGCCGGCGCTCTGTCTCCTCCTCCCTCAGTTCTTTTGACTCTCCCTCCCCTTCACCCTTCCACCCACTCGCTCTCTGTCCCATTCTCACTTTCTTCCTTTCATTCTGACTACCTTTCTTCTTCTCTTGGACATGGCACACATACTTATGTGTCTTTTTTGTCTTGCAGGTTTTGTACGCTGCTTCCGGAGTAGTCCCACCCACTTATTCCATGGTCATATCAGCCATGTCTAAAGTTTCCTATGGAAAGTTCATGGAGAAAACAAGTTTTGGGACCCCCCTTTTTTCTCGCCCCCCCTACACGGATCACCCCCAAACTTTCAACATAGGAGATGATATGAACAAAGAATTTGTTCATGAAGAAAATTTCATGAAGATTCATCAAACGACGCCAAAGTTATAAGGTCCTATATTCACATCCTCATAATTAGTAGTCGTAGCAGTTGGCTCATTCACATTGTCCATTCCTTTTAAGCCCAACATTAAATCCATGTCGGCTACTGACAAACTTCCTGGATGAACAATGTTCTCTATACTGGTATTAGTACTGGATTCTCGTGGTCTTTGTGGCTGATTTTGCGCGAAATGTTTTTGGAATGTGGTTTGGAAAGGATCTGAAGATTCAGTTAACAACTTTATTCAAAAGCTACAAGTGAACAATTTAAATCTTAAGTTCACTAGTACTATAAGTAATTTGTCAGTTAATTTTTTAGACTTAACTATTTATGTTAAGAACTCCAAACTTCAGACAAAATTGTATCGAAAGCCCACAGCAGGGAAGACGCTGCTACATGCAGACAGTTTCCACCCCCAGAATCTGATCAAAAGCATTCCGTATGGTGAATGCTTGAGACCAATGCGCAACTGCAGTGAAAAGGAGGTTGCGGATGAAGAACTTGTGAAACAAAGACAGTGAAAGCGAAAACTAGAGAAGAAATCCTCTTTAATCTGAGCAAGGGTCATATTAAACGGGCCAATGTAGGTGACAGCCAGACTAGGATGATTACTACTTATAATCGAAAACATGGTCAAATAAGAAGTATTCTTGCCAAACATTGGCATTTGATTCGTAATGATCCAATTCTGGGCAAAATAACTTCAAAAAGACCAGTCATTACGTTTAGAAGGGCGAGATCCTTCAAACAAATGCTGGTAAGTAATATGGTCACTAAGAAGCGTTCAGACATGTCATCAGTGATGTCACTGACCATGTCATGAGTGATGTAATATGCGACGTCATCAGCAGTGTATTGCAGGCACTCGAGTTATAGTTAGCTCAACTAACTATAGCAGGTGAATTTCTCTGGTTTTATATGAGTCAAATGTCCAACTAACTATAACGTCCCTGAAACCTATGGTTTTTTCAGTGAATTGCTAAGATTTTTTAAATGCTAATTCCTAACTATAATGTCTGTAAAACCTATGGTTTTTTCAGGGAATTTCGAAGGTTTTTTAAATGTTAATTTCATATTTTAATATTTATAAACCTATATTTTTTCAAATTGTTTTTTAATATTTTGCAACTCTATCATCCTTTTTTTAAACTTTACAAATTATATAATCTTTTATATCTTCCCCACAAAATATGTATATATATATTTTTTTTTTTTAGAAAACTACAGTCCCGTACCGGTAGTCTACCAAGCTCGATCAACACGCAAATCCTATCCACCACATTTAAATGATGCGCATTTCGTATCAGACGGGTTTGTGGCACCGCGTCCCACGTAACAACATGTACATATGAGGTCGGGCAAGCTGCTACTTTGGTATGTGAAGCCACGCGTTACGTCATGTACGTATAGGGTCGCACCCGCTGTGTGTTGCGTATGCGACGAGTGCACGCTGCCATGCCCTGTGTTACGTCATAGACATATGATGTCACGCCGCATACGCCATTCCCTCATTTATTTTTGTCTCAAAACTATATCTAAAAAATTTTAAAGTGTATATCAGAGCAAGCGATAATTAAAAATATTTTAATCAGTTATATTTCGAACTCCAATAAACTTATATTATAATAAATATATTTTCTCAAAATCACATCGGTGCGGTGTCATTGCGCACTGGCTGCGCGATTGCCATGTAACCATTAAAAAAAAACCATTTAATTAGTTCATAACATTTCCCATTGTAACAGATCGAAAACGCCACCCATTTTAGTCAATATCTGTACTGCATTTCATGAGACACACCTCTTCTGCTTAGAGAGCTTTGTTCAAAACTTTTTGCAATATACACATATCTTACACTATACACAACATGCAACCATCATTTTCATCAATATTCATGCTCTGTAAAGTAGCCTGCCTCCTATGATACCCATACACCTAAAAGTTACATTACCGAAATGTTCTCCAATACCACAGGTAACATGGTTGCATA
The DNA here is from genome assembly GCF_964204655.1 of Triturus cristatus. NCBI lineage: Eukaryota > Metazoa > Chordata > Amphibia > Caudata > Salamandridae > Triturus > Triturus cristatus. The sequence goes on from NC_140588.1 coordinate 257,604,394, forward strand.
CGCTGTCCACAACACAACGTAATATAGTACGGCCCAGAGACAGTATCATGCATAGATAATGAACACATGGACACAGATAGATAGTGGATGTGGATACGGGCACGTACGCTCGACTCCTTTTTATTACCATGGTGACTTATCCAGTGACGTCTGGGCTGGATGTGTGTGTGGTAAGTCTAAACCAGCCTTCAGACAATGGTTGCTACAAGCATCAACTACAACAGTAATCATTGGATGAAACACAGAGATTCAATATTAAAAGAATCAATAATTTATGCTGCAGTAAGGTAGGGACAGTAGATGTGAAATAATACAGAAATAATTCCATCGTAAAAGACCAACAACTTGTGGTATACTGACACACAATCAATGGATCTGAAATAATACACAAAAAGATTATATCATAAATGCTCCATCAGTTCTAGTGCACTCACATAACCACATCAAAAGCATTTAGCATGTGCACAGCCACCGATAATGCGTGCTCTAGACAGGCCGTACTAGGAGCAATATCTGTTGCCATCAACACTGCATCATCTGCAATACCGACTCAATCTGAATTATGAACACTGCTGTCTGCAGTGTAGGCCATAGAGAGTGGTCATAAAGGACCCACAGATACGTAAAAAGACTTCACCTACCCAGTTTGTCATCAGCGAAGCAACAAAAAAGAGTGTGCAAACCCTGCAATGATACATATGCATGGTGCAGACAGTACACACTGGAGCAATGTCTTTTCCTACAGGACTATCTCATCTACAATAGCGACTCAATCTCAATTGTGAACACTGCTGTCTGCAGTGTAGGCCAGAGTGAACTGTCACAAGGGCCCACAGCCACATAGCATTCACTTGAGCTCTACAGTTTGCAATACACAAACTAAAAAAAAACATGTGCAGAGCCTGCAATGATGCATATGAGTGGTGCACACAGAGCGCACTGGAGCAATATCTTTTCCTACAGGACTGCATCATCTACAATACCGACTCAATGTCAAATGTGGACACAGAAGTCTGCAGTATAGGCCAGAGAGAGCGTTCAGCAAGGGCCCACAGCCATGTGGCATTGACTTGACCCCTACAGTTTGCAATACACGAAGCAAAGAAAACGTGTACAGAGCCGACAATGATGCGTATGAGTGCTGCAGACAGAGCACACTGGAGCAATGTATTTTCCTACAGAACTACCTAATCTACAATAGCGACTCCATCTGAATTGTGAACACTGCTGTCTGCAGTGTAGGCCAGAGAGAGCAGTCAGCAATAGCCCACAGCCACCTGGCATTGACTTGAGCTCTACGGTTTGCAATACACGAAGCAAAAGAAACGTGTGCATATCCTGCAATGATGCGTATGAGTAGTGCAGACAGAGCACACTGAAGCAATGTCTTTACCTACAGGACTGCATCATCTACAATACCGACTCAATGTCAAATGTGAACACTGAAGTCTTCAGTATAGGCCAGAGAGAGCGTTCAGCAAGGGCCCACAGTCACGGAGCATTGACTTGAGCTCTACAGTTTGCAATACACGAAGCAAAGAAAATGTGTGTGGAGCCTGCAATGATGCGTATGAGTGGTGCAGACAGAGCACACTACAGCAATCTCTTCTCTTACAGGACTGCATCATCTACAATAGCAACTCGATCTGAATTGTGAACACTACTGTCTGCATTGTTAATTAAAAGCAGTACTCACACACAATCATCAATACTTTTTCTCACTCCCTCTTTACAAAATAAAACAACATAAATTACAGAGAACTCTACAATGAATAAATCAAAACAATTTGAATTGGGATTTCATCTCTCCGCAGTCTACACTATTCACTGTTCCTTTGGTCTTCCAAGATAAATTTGGTCATTTCACTAAACCTATTACTGATATAAAAAAAACTTCTTGAAGCAAGTATACTAAAACAATATTGTGTATGTTTCAATAGACGTTCTAATTACTTAACTACTGGATTCTGTAATTAAACAATCACCGAGCAATCTAAATTTTGAACCCTGCAAACTGCAGTCTACACCAAATCCAGTTGTCATTCACAACTCACAGCCACATACCGTTGAATTCGGAAGCACGGAGTTGGTTGCACCTGATCAGAGCGGGTACACAAAAATCATCACTGACTTAAACTTATGACATCCTCAATCATAGATTCAAGACCCCATTTCACTGTTTACACCTGCTGTACCACAGTATACTCCACCGACAACTGTCAACCAAGCCCAATAATTATGTGCAGCAGTTAGCTATGGAATCACAGACTGTGATGCACCTCAACAAATGAACTTCTGAAAAAAGCAAGCAGCAGGTAATATCGAACATCATCCATTGTGGGATCAAGACACCGTTCAACAGTTGGGACCTAAAGTTGGATGAACCTGATCGAAGAGAGTACCTTCATCTCCACCTCATCGGAGGGGGTACAGAGAAATCATCACAAACTGTAACTTCTAACATCCTCAATCATATAATTAAGACCCTATTTCACCGTTTGGATCTGCTCGACCGCGGTGTATTCCAGCAATACCAGTCAGCTAAGCCCAATAACCATGTGCAGCACTTAACTACAGAAGCACAGAATCTGATGCACCTCAACAGACGGAGTTGTGTGAAAAACAAGCAACAGGTAATATCGGACATTGTCCATTGTGTGATCAAGACACCATTCCACTGTTGGTACCTAGAGTTGATTGCGACTCATCAGAAGCTACACAAAACAATTATCACACACTTTAACTTCTGACATCCTCAATCATAGAATTAAGACCTCGTTTCACTGTTCGAACATGCTTTACCACTGTGTACTCCAGCAACTGCAATAAACCATGCCTAATAATCATGTGCAGCAGTTAACTACAGAAGCACAGAGTCTAATCTACCTCAACGGAAGGAGTTCTGTAAAAATTAAGCAGAATGTAATATCGGACATCTTCCATTGTGGAATCAAGACAACGTTCCACTGTTGCAACCTAGAGTTGGTTCCACCTGGTCAAAGGGAGTACCTTCCTCTCCACTCTCACATGCAGTTCTAACATCATCCATTGTGGGATCAAGACACCGTTCCACTGTTCGGACCGAGAGTTGGGTGCGCCTGATCTGAGGGGGTACACCAAAATCATACCAGACTTTAACTTCTCAAATCCTCACTCATAGAATCAAGACCCCGTTTCACTGTTCCATCTTGCTGTACCACGGTGTACTCCACCAACTGCAGTCAACCAAGCCCAATAATCATGTGCAGCAATTAGCTACGGAAGCACAGAGTCGAATGCACCTCAACGGAGGGAGTTCTCTGAAAACTCAGCAGCAGGTAATATCGGACATCATCCATTATGGGATCAAGACACCGTTCCACTGTTGGGACCCAGAGTTGGTTGCAGCTCATCAAAGGGAGTACCTTCATCTCCACTTTCAGATACAGTTCTAACATCGTCCACCATGGTATCAAAACACCGTTCCACTGTCGGTACCTGTCGGACTACTGTGTTACTATTATACAGAGCACTCCACACTCCTGGGCCTCAGGCTGGGCTCTGTGTGCCTGTGTTGGGGTAGCCAGTATTAATCTCAGGAGGCTTCTGAGCTCACAGACCTCATCCCAGGACCTTCATCCGGCACGTGGTTGGCCCTCTTTCACATACAGCGGTGTCGAAAGGTGAACTGTGGGGCATATATGCGTCACAGCGGCTATGACGGTTTCTGAGTACCAGCAGGCTGCGAGCATCATTCACGCACCCACCTTCACTCACAGCGTCAGCCTCGTGTCGGTGTAAGCTGTGCAGACCTGGCACACACGTTCGCGAATCTGGAAGAGAACCACACCCAAAGAAACGTGCCTTTTATTCATACCCCTACGCTAGCCTTGCGTACGGCGAGCCAGCCCACTTCCCTAAACAAATGGGGGTGATGAGGTACGTACGCGCTACCATTCCGTAATCTTCCCTACTGACTGTACTATCATGGTTGCGTCCACTGTCCACTTCACTCAATAGACCATCAGTGTATGTTGACATGTACATGTCTGTGCTGTGCATACTCAAGTCTGTCCGGCACATCCACTCAAGACTTTGCATTGTATACTTTTATAATCAAGAATTACTTGTCAGCTTTGCACATACTTTGCTCTCATCTCTCCCTGCATTCTGCATAGTGAGGCAGAGGTGCCATGCTATGTTTAGTTTGTATACATGGCTAGCCACGGTTCCCACAGTATGTAGTGTCATTGAGTCTCCTACGTGCACATGTTGTTTGTCATGTTGAATGTCATTATATAAGGTAGCGCATTTATTCACAAGCAGTGGCTTATTCCATTTACATATCGCTGTCTTAAAGAGCATACAAAAGTTTTTCTCACAGGTGAATAGTGCGACCACAATGGCAGTCATTCATTACTATCCAAGAATGTCCAACTACACAGCGCTTCTAAGCTTACAGCCACCAATCTTGTGTCCTTTCTTAAAAGGACGTCAACTCCCACAATCACACCAACATTCACACAGCTTTCTAACGACAGTTATCTGCTTCTCAATAACATACACTCCTACGGAATATGAGTTAGCATACCGCATGTCCTTAATGTTTCAAACACAGTAACTTCCTGTGGCAATATCTATTCCACTAAACTTCAACTTGGCCTTCAATTCCTAGTTTGAAAACACATTTCAAGAAACAAACCAAACTAAAGCACCTTTGTTCAGAACAGAATTCTCCCTCACTTCTGCAAAAGAAATTTATCAACTGCAGATACCACGAACTTCAAATAAAATACACTCCCTTTTAAATACAAACCGCCAATTACACTTTGTGAATTGTTACACAATTTTCAACACATGTCACACTCAAGGTCTGGCACACATTTTTAACACGGTCTCCTAAAGCCTTCTAACACGCTTACAAACCTTTCTTCTTTTAATACCAGACTACATTCAGACATTCTTTCGATCATCTCTGGAATAACAGGAATAGTGCCCATAATTCTCACCCTCTTTGCGGCCATCCTACTACTAATTCTACTTCTAGAAATGGCTACGCTCTCTATGGTAACAACTATGTCCGACAGAATACACCTCTACGCCAAGCTACATCAATACTGTAAAAAAACTGAAAAACTTTTCGGCTGCTTGCCTCTATCTATTATCGGAGCTAGCTACAACATAACAATTATCTACACTTATGCAATACGCGTACAACCATCGTTTGATTGCAAAACTTGCTCATTCGACTGGCGAATGGATGTATGCCTTGCCAACATCTCAACAATCTATCCAGCAGGTAATGGAGTATCTTGAAAACCATGAACGTGATTGTTCTGGCTGCGGAGCAATGGCGAATGCAATGTAAAAAGGAATCGCAGCACAATGGAATTTCTGCGCAACCGCGAAAGATCTCCTGCAATGTGCGACCTTTCACAACATCGCAGATTGCCTGCCCATTCAAATTACCACGCCAACATTCGAGGAACATTAGGTATGAATTGGATTGCTTCGCTTTTCTCACACGATGGCAACAATAGCCTCTTGCAACATTACGCATCTCAAGCAGCTGAAGAATTTCTGGACTGGAATCTCCAAGACTTGTAAGAAACTCACATTATTCTTGAATGGATTTTTTTCCATCTCTTTTTCCTTTAAATTTTTTATAATACACTTCAATCCTACTACTTTGATACAATAACTTTCTAAATATACTCAGACATTTGAAATCTATCCTCATTATTCCCCCTTACATCTCCAGTCTAAACAGGAGTCGGTGATGTATGGCCTATGCAAATACGCTATTTACTTCCAAAATTAACCTAAACCCGACACCCATTTAGAAACCACATCTATTCTTTGCGCACACACCTCTCTGCCTGCCTGTTATTCACAAAGCCCTCTCACATAATTTTACTCAAAGTCTTCCTCTGCTCAGAACCTCACGATAAAAATGTAAAAAGACGACTTTGTTTAGGAACTGGTTGGCACAGTGTGGTAATCGTAAACTACCTTTAATTTCATTATACAATGTATTTATTTATGTCTAATAGCTATTCTGTAGGTCACATAGAACTGTAACATATAATGTGCAATTCACTGATGCAGGAGCTTCGATTTGACTACAGCAGAAGCAATTGGAGTTTGTCTAAACTCGATGCCTTAGCTCTCTACACAAGAATGTTTTTTTGAAACAGATGAAGACAATAATGTACAGTTTGACTGCAAAGGTACCGAATGTGATTCTCAGAAGCAAAATGTTTGTATTCATCCTCAAAGTTCCAATGTGGGAAGAACTAGTACCAATTCTGACACGCACCACATTGAATCTACTGTACAACAGATTGCTAACTATTCTACTGTTGTTACAAAAAAGCACTGCCAAGGTACATAAAAAGTTTGATGACTACATTTTGCAATTTCTTTTTTATTTCATTATTTTCTTAAACGATACATGTGGTAATCGTATCCTACCTTTATTTTCTTACTAGAATGTAGAATCATTCAAGTGTAATAGCTATTGTTTATTTCACATGCAACTGTAACATGTAATATACAATTCACCGATGCTGGTGCTTACGTTTGAATACAGCAGAAGTGGTTCAACTTTGCATCAGCTGGATACCCTAGCTCTTGCACCAGTGGGTCCAATTACGGCACTTAAATAAAGAGACTTTCTATATAATTTTCAAATTCCATCCCTCATTTTACCATTTTACTTCTCTGTTTTTTGCCTTTCCTGCTAGTTTTTCTGCCTCTGTTTAGGCGTATTCTGCTCTTTTTTCTGCCCTCTGTTGTGCCTTTATTGCTTGTTTTCTGCCCTCTGTTTGGCTTTTTCATGCTTACTTTTCTGCCCTCTGTTTTGCCTTTCCTGTTCATTTTAATGCCCTTCTCTTGTACCTTTCCTGCTTATTTTTCTGCCCACTGTTTCTGCCTTTCTTGCTTATTTTTCTGCCCTCTGTTTTGCCTTTCCTGTCCATCTTCATGCCCTTCTGTTGTGCCTTTCCTGCTTATTTTTCTGCCTTTTGTTTTGCCCTCTCCGTCAATGGGGGAGGCGAGCCGCGCAACCTCTCCGGGCCGATTTCAGTACCTGGGACACCATCTCCAAGGGCCTGTCCTACATTCAATGAGGAAGGTCCCCCCTCCGTTGGCTGATTGAAAGACCCAGAGGCCTGACCACATCTACCTGACTCAGTGCACCTCGTGTGTATCATTGGGAACCGCTGGGGGGAGGCCCAGGCCCTGGTCTTCCCAGCCAGCTGTCTTCCTTCTGCAGGAGCCGGCATTGCTCCAACACACAGGAAGCTGTTAAATATGCTGCACACTGCAAGTGAGAGCAATCTTTCATCTGCTTCGCTGCCCTCATGACACTGGGCAGAGAAACAGATTTAAACTCCCTCCCCGCAAGTGGGAGCAGTTTGACAGATCCTGCTTCCTGGGAGTGGAGTTTGTATTTTTTCTTGCTTAGAAAGAGCAGGCACAGCTCACGACAAGCAAAAGCAAACAGCTATCTCCCAAGGGTGGGCACTAACCCCGGGCGTAGTTCGCATAGTAGTGCTACGCGTAGCAATACCCAAACTGCGTAGTATGCTGTTTGCGATGAATGCACAGTGCCGGATGCTTGTCCGCACTGTGCAATCATTTCAAACGGCATCTTGCACAGTGCAAACGGTCGTTTTCTGCCACTTGAGTAGATTTTTACTCGAGCGGCAGTTTACTCAACGCGGGCTGGTAGTTTCTCATCGCGAGCGGTCGCGAGCATACGCGACCACTCGCAATAAGAAACCTATCCTCCCTGCGTTGAGAATCTCGCCGAGAGGTTTATTTTCCACGCTCGCGATTGGCAACGTGATGTTGCTGATCGCAAACGAGGAAAAAGTCTCACCGGGATGTCATTTTGCTCGCTCGCGGTCGCCAACTTAACGTTGAGGACCGCGAGCGAGCAAAAAAGGACAACTACGCTACGCGATTTTGCACTGTGCTACGTGCAATTCACGTAGCACGAAGTAGCACAAACTACGCAAACTTTGCGAGCGTAGCATAGTTGTCCACCCAGGGTTAGTGGGCACTTCAGGAGATAGCAGGAGCTGGCCCTCAGGGCCATTATTGGCTCCAGGAGGGGGATGTGCTGCTGCCCTCCGTTAATTAGTATGGGCCAGCCCCAGGGAGGTGCTTTGCGGGGGCATAAGCTATAGTTAACTCTGGCAACTATCACTGCTGCACTTTACTAGTCTTGTGTGTGTGTGAGTGTGTGTGTGTATATATATATATATATATATATATATATATATCAAAGCTCACGTGTTCGTAAAAACACACTGCACTCCTGGGGTTTACATTCATTCGATTTATTACGAGGACGCGTTTCGGCTTGTCTGCCTTCTTCCAGCTCGTATTACAAAGCAGTCAACACAGCGTAAGGGTGCTTTTAAATACAGAGATGGATTCTCATTGGACACTGGCGGAACCAAGGGAAGGGATTGGTCAGTTATTTTGTAGTACAAGTTGATACAAAATCGAATAAATGTAAACCCCAGGAGTGCAGTGTGTTTTTACGAACACGTGAGCTTTGCTATGTTGAATGGACCCACCATCATCTAACTGCACCCGTCCTGAAGAGTGCAGCATGCGTCTTTTGGTGGACTTGGAGCTGTGTATATAATTACAGACGCTTTGCACCGCCAGTGTGGCATTCTGGGTAATGGAGTCGACATCGTCGTTAATCATAAAGATTGAAGGGACAACGGATATATGCCGTCCCCTGCTCCGTGAACCGCAGTGCCGTATGGTTGGACGAAGGGGTGTTCAGCAGTCACACTAACAGTGTGAAAGGTACTTTTGAATTACTTCGCAACAAAGGTAAAATGAGTACATGCTTCCTATACTCGTGAGAATGCCCATTCTGTGGCGGGATACAATGTGACATTTAGATCTGTAATGGACTGTCCGAGTATATGTGGAACTTTTGTATCAACCTGTACTACAAAAGAACTGACCAATCCCTTCCCTTGGTTGCGCCAGTGTCCAATGAGAATCCATCTCTGTATTTAAAAGCACCCTTACGCTGTGTTGACTGCTTTGTAATACGAGCTGGAAGAAGGCAGACACGCCGAAACGCGTCCTCATAATAAATCGAATGAATGTAAACCCCAGGAGTGCAATGTGTTTTTACGAACACGTAAGCTTTGCTATGTTGAATGGACCCACCAGCATCTAACTGCACCTGTCCTGAAGAGTGCAGCATGCGTCTTTTGGTGGACTTGGAGCTGTGTGTATATATATATATATTCACTGAAAAAACCATAGGTTTCAGGGGTGTTATAGTTAGCTGGACTTTTCACTTGTACAAAACCATTGAAATTCCCCCGTTATAGTTAGTTCAGCTAACTATAACTCGGGCGCCCGCAATGCACTGCTGATGACGTCACATATTACATCACTCATGACATGGTCAGTGACATCACTCATGACATCACTGATGACATCTCAAATGACATCACTGATGACATCACTGATGACATCATCCAGTGAATGTGTGTTTTTCTGAAAATTAAATATGTTTTATATATGTATATCTCAAGGTCGATGGAAGAATAAATGGGTATATAAGTGTCTAAATGGATGATTTGTTTTTGAAAAATTGATTGTGTAACTGACTGATTAAGTGTATCATAGTGAATACATGGCTTAGTGAGTAATGTTTAAATATGTAAATATCTGTATCAGTCTCTCACTTTGTGTATAAGTGGCTGCATGGGTTGGTGAGTAGCTACATGGGTGTCTATATAGGTTATTAGTTGGTTTTTTGAGTATCAGTCTGAGTGTCTGCATGGTTCGGTGGGGGGTATTACGTAGTGCATAGGTGCATGAATGAGTGACTCACTGTTTGTATGTGTTGAACACAGCATGTGTGCAGGACTGTATGGGTGGATGAGTGTGTGTATGGGTGTGTTAGTGAGTGAATGACTGTCTCAGTAGTGTCTTTATGAGTAACTACATATGTTTTAAACTAGTATATGTGACTATTGGTGTATATATGTGAGTATATGTGAGAGTGAGAGATTGAAAGAGTTCCTGTATGAATAAGTATGTGTTTCTATAAGTGATTGTTTAAAAGACTAAGTATGTGTAAGTTTCCGTAGAAGTAAGTATGGTGGTGTGTGTATAACTGTATATGCAAGTAAATGTATGTTTGATTCTTTATTAGCATGAGTGACTATGTGTGTGAGTAACTCTATGGATGAGTGGCATTGTGTAACAGGATGTATAGGTGTATGAGTACATATGATGAGTGAGTACATGTATGAGTGACTGTATAGGACTGTTGGTGAATGAGTGGATGTGTATGTGGATCTTAGAATTACTGAAGAGGTTGTTGTAACTGGTATTGGTATGTCCATTGTTTTGAAAATTTTAGTCTCTATTTTTGAATGTGTGTATCAAAGGTTATATTAGGGTGAGAGGAGGTCTGCCACTCTATCACAAGGATGATGTCATCAGTGATGTCATCAGTGATGTCATTTGAGATGTCATCAGTGATGTCATGAGTGATGTCACTGACCATGTCATGAGTGATGTAATATGTGACGTCATCAGCAGTGCATTGCGGGCGCCCGAGTTATAGTTAGCTGAACTAACTATAACGGGGGAATTTCAATGGTTTTGTACAAGTGAAAAGTCCAGCTAACTATAACACCCCTGAAACCTATGGTTTTTTCAGTGAATTTCTGAGGTTTTTTAAATGCTAATTCCTAACTATAACGTGCCTGAAACCTATGGTTTTTTCTGTGAATTTCAAAGGTTTTTTAAATGCTAATTTCTAACTATGCCTACAGAGATAGGACATGTGAAGAAAGAAGAAAAAATGCACAGAAAGAAACAAAAGAAGTGCAGAAAGAAGCAACAGAAGTCCTCAAATACGAAGATAAGTGCAGGAAGAAGGATAACGTGCAGAAAGAACAAAAAGAAGAGCAGAAAGAAGCCTTGTTGCAAAATCATCCTGTACCCTCAACTTTTTCAGACGGATACTGGTGGTAACTGAGCCTGACTAACCAGTCCTAGAGCCAGTGCTATGTTAAAAGACACTTAGAATACAGTGAAAACACCTACATACACTAGGGAACATTATGCGTTGGGGTCCCCCTGTGATTAGCATGACCTCCTCTGTAAGCCCCTAGTATATAAGAGGGCATGGGGATTAAAACTACCTCTTAAAACAGGCCACAGGGCGTTTTTGCACACGTTAACTCAGGCCCCGTCCCCTCCCTTCACCACTGTGTAAACACGCCCTGTGTCCATTTTTAGTTGGGAGATTAAGTTCATTTGAATCCTGAGGGTCCCTGGGGTCCAACTAGCCCACTAGGTACCTCCAGTAAGTGCCACAGAGCTGCGTTGCAGAGAGGTGTAAAAAGTGGCACGGCCTGGACCACCTCTCTGCAATGCAGCTCAGTGGCGCTTACTGGAAGCACTTGGTGGGCTAGTTAGCCCCCAGGGGCCCTCAGTATTGAAGGGAAATTATATCCCCAATTTAAAACGTGCCATAGTGCGTGTTTGCACACGTCACCTCAGGCCCCGTCCCCTCCCTTCACCACTGTGTAAACGCGCCCTGTGGCTGTTCTAAGTTGAGAGATTAAGTCCCCTTGAATCCTAAGGGTCCCTAGGGTCAAACTAGACCACTAGGTACCTCCAGTAAGCGCCACAGAGCTGCGTTGCAGAGAGGTGTAAAAAGGGGCTTGGCCTCAGAACACCTGGCTGCAGCGCAGCTCCCTGGCGCATACTGGAGATACCTGTTGGGGGCGCGTTTGCAGAGTGCTGCACGGAGGGGGCATGGCCTCCTGCACGATGCCAGTCTTTTATTTATTTTAGTTTTTTAAGAAGGGGGGCTGTTTGGTTCCCCTTCTTATTCTAATTTATTGGCCCTGATGACCCCATCCCCCAGGGCCAGTCTCCTAATTATATTTTTTTGACCCCAATCCCCAGGGCCGGCCACTGTTTTTTATTATTTTTAAAAAATATATATTTATAGACACACCTAGGACATGCTGGACAAACCGTACGTACCTATCACCATGACGATTTGCGTGATATTCATTAAAAGGCGACTATGCATGCAATGAATCCACGTGGAATGTATTTACACCACTAGTGAAGCTCTGACATGTCTGATGCCCTACCGTGCCTAATCCCGGTAGACACCCTTGTCATTTATTTATACAAACTTGGGTAGCTATTGACGGGCACATTTAATACACATGCACACCAAGCCATTCAAAGGGGATTCGACAAAAATTCGACCAAAACTATGCAAGAAACCCCCCTCACGGTTAATAAAACACACATCCACTGCCGGATGTGTAATACTTTTTATTTTACTCTCTGGAAAGGGGACGAACATCACTTGAGAGTCACAGCGCGCTCCTGACAGAGCCCAATGCTGTGTTACACCCACCATTGCCTGCCGTGTGCCACACACCTCTGTGTTGTATTCCACTAGCTAGTGCATATGCTATGACACTCTCTAGCCCATGTGCACTGTAACACCACCCCATGAATATGTCATGCCACACTTGTCTTCGCACGGGTTATATTGCCCCATCTAACGTGCCTTTCTCGATGCCTATGTTATAACGCACAGTGCTATGCCATACATATTACAATCTGGGATCCATATCTTTGTCACAGTGCATATGCAACCTTACACTCCCCAGCACATATTTTATATTACAACTTTAGAGACTAGTTAGGTTACACAACACTGCCCTGTGCATATTACACTCCAAGGCGCATATCGCATAGCACGCGCTAGTGCCTGTGCTATCTCGCGCTCTCCAATGAATCTGTCATTGCGCACAATGTATTGCATATTATATTTCACGCCCGGTTCATCTTATATCACACTTTTTGGTGCATAGTTTATACCATACACTATATCTAGTTTTCATTTTCAATCGTGCTCTCAGGACTATGTTCTATATAACACTGTGTTCACCTACCCTTTTCACGGGCATTACATTTTGCGATAGGGGGTGGAGGGTCAGGGGGTGTTTCTGCCAAGTGAGCCCGGAGTCACAGTCACAAACGTCCTCTTCTTCCTGAATAAAAGTGAGATTATGCTGCATACTTGTTCATATTTTAAGTAGTTCGCACAGACACAATGTTTTAAAAACAATAAAGTTCCTAATACCCGCCTTCTCTGAACAGTTAGCTTGCTGCCCCATCCCCTTCCTCCCTATCCTCTGTTGTGTGAATCCATGGACTAGCCTCCTCCCTCCTGCCATGCATGGTCTGATGTGCTGCCACTGCCCTCAGTATGATGCACCAGTCCACTCCTCCTGCCCTCCATTGCCCAATTCTATGCCCCATCATTGACCTCCTGCTTAAACTCTGTGCTTAGCTTGCTGCCCCTATTCTCCTTCCCCCTGCCCTCCGATGTCTTTGTGCATGCCCTTGCTCCATCCTTTTTGCCCACCATGTCCCATGGACCTGCCACTCCTATCTACTCTGAGTGTTCTGTTGAGCTGCCACTCCCCTCCCACCTGCCTAGCATTGTCAGATGACTGTAACCTGTCCCTGTCACCTCCACCCTGCCTGTCCACATGCCATGCCCCTATCCTCTTCCTCCTGTCCTACATGGTCCATTGTACTGCCACATCCGTCTGCCCTCCCTGGTCTGTTGTGCTGCAGCTGCTCCTCCTGCCTGCCCCGTGTGGTCTGTTGTGAGGTCCCTTCCCCTGAACTTTCTTGTCTGTGCACAGGTCCTGACCCTCCCTTCTATCCTCCATCGTCCTTTGTGCATGCCCCTCCACCCTCCTTCTTGCCCATCATAGCCATTGTGCTGCCACTAACCCTCCCACTTGCCATGCATGGTCTTCTGTGCTGCCATGGCCCCTCCCACCTTCCCTGTGTGGTCAGTTAGCTGCCCCTGACCCCCTCCCACCTTCCCTCCATGGTCTGTGTGTATGCCATCACAGTCTCACTGTTGCTCTTCATGGTGTGTCTTGCTTCTAGTGCCCATCCTGCCTGACCTCCATGGCTATCTTGCTGCTCCTGCCCTGCCCCCTTGCCCCCAGCCCTACTCCCTCCCTCCTGGCTTGTCTGTTCCATTGTAATGCCCCTGATCCGTCCCTCCTGCCCTTTATGGTCTGTTATGCTGCAGCTTTCTCTCCTGTCTGTCCATTATGGTCAGCTAGCTACCATTGCCTCTTGCCCCTCTGTTCTCTGTTGTCCATGTGCATAGTCCTGTCCCCTCCCTCTTGCTTTCTATGGATTGTTGTGCTGCACTCCCGTGTGGTGTATTGTGCTGCTGCAAACCCTGATGCCTGCCCTGCAGGGTCAGTTTGGTGCACCTCTCCATGTCCCTCCTGTCCTCTGTTATCCAAGTCCATGTCCCTATCCCATTTCCTTCCATGATCCAATGTACCATACTTGCGAACATTTTGAACTTGGTAAGAGGGAGATTTTGAAAAAAAACTGGGGTATTGATTTTCCCCTTTGAGTTACATTGAAAAAGAGGATATTGTAGACAGGAGACAGATCAAATAAAGCCCATTTGAGCTTAAAAACATTGGACGTTTCCTGGCTGAATCGGGTCTGTTGGCATGTATGGTTGTACTACCATTGCCTCTTCCTTCTGCCCACAATGGTCTATTACATTGCCACAGGCTTGAAGGAGGGTAGATTTTGTATCACAGGGGGCCCCTGGCCCGTTCTGTCCACACCTGAAGTATGAGACCCTTGTCCTTGCCCTGCCAGCTGCATTTGTAGGCCGTATTAAATTGACCAGCGGGTCCTGTGTTGCTATATAATTATCCTGAGACATCCTTACCACTCAGCCAGTATAAAACCCCTGTGTAGGCCCTTCTGTTCAATATGTAGGCCTCTTTGTTAAATTGACCATAGCTCTGCAATTTTAGTGTATAGCAGTCTGAAGGCAGGTCTGCGAGGCCTTCTGCTCCAAACCAGTAGCCCCCACCCTACCCGAGTGCTCCGTGCTCGGTATCAAAGTTCAACATCCCCCTGAAGCTGTCGACATACAGTAGGCTGCATCCTGGACTGGTACTTGCTTCCTGGGCAGGTTTCCCGCTTTTAAGGAAGTGGCAACCGCAGAGCGTCAAGTTAGGAGAACTGAGGAGATTTTATACATGAATATATTGAATTCCCGTACAATACCCATTATTTTCTGCTTGCTCTATGGAACTTACGATAAGCGATTGGCCTGAGAGACTGACCTTTTCACCCAGTCCATTGTCAGCATTAAGTGGGTAAATGACGAAATGTCTGGTAAAATCTGCAGACGAAGCTTTTGGATAGCATACGTAGGTAGATGTAGCGTGCAAAGGAGCCCACAAAATGATATAAAAAGGGAGCACCCACAGATATCGACGGACTACCTCGCCGTCTGTATGTAGGTTAACAGGCAGTGCAGGTTTTCCCCAAGAGCTGGGAGCTCTTGTCTTCCTTTGCTTAAAATGTCTTGCTCTGCTTTGCTTGAAGTATCTTATTCTATTTTACCTATATGAAATGTCATGTTATGTTTAACCATTGTTCTCTTTACTTTTGCATTTAAAAGATTTTGTATTGTAATTGCAGGAATGCTTGCTCTAAGAGTAAACGTGAGTGTTCCTAGGTAACATTTTCCTTGGTGTAACTTGTTTCTCATGATGCATTTATAGATGTGTTTTCTCTCTCTCTCTGTCAGTACATTAATTGAGATACAGAGAATATCATGACAGCTGTATGATTATCTGGATTCTGTATTTTGTACTTTATGTCTCTATTCTGCGGTTTCTTTGAAGTTGCATCTTCTCATTAAACTGCCATTGTATTCTGCCTCCAATTCCATGTCTCATATGTCTGTTTTCTTCATTTTTGGAGCAAGCGTTCCTAGGCACCCCGGCTCAAATTAAGGTGCCCCTTTTGTCCCTGACTCACTCTCCTGCTCAGTTCTGTGGTGGCTCCCGGGGATCTGGGGACCGCCCCTAGCTTCCTTGACCCGTAATAGATCTTGCCTCCAACAGCCTCTCTTGCAAGTCCTGTATTGTTGGTTTGTTGCCCCTGCCCCCCTTTCCACTGCCCTCCATAGTCTGTTGTGCTTCCACGGCCCTTCCTGCCTGCTCAGTGTGGTTAAATTGTTGCCTTTGCACCCTCCTACCTGCCTTCAATTTTCAGAGTCCGTGCCCCTGGCCTCTGCCTCTCAACAGTATCCTAATGAACAACTAGATTGCTAACATTCTATATTTATCACAAAAGTGTGGAACGCCTGACATCATCTTGATGTAATCAAAACTGTAATACCTAGAGCATTTCCTTTAGAAATTACATATATGAGAGGGTCTTATTGGCATCAAAATTATGGTTAGTGCTCTAAAAGGCTAAAATAAGGACATATTTTCTGAGTTTTCAAATAGCGACAAAGCACTTTTAAATTATTTGTTATCTTTATGTTTTTTTATCCAGTTGACCACTTGATTAAATGTTGCACTTAGGGGAGATGATGTGGTGTTACTTCCAGAACTGCAGACTTTGCAACTGGGGAACCAGGTTGAAGTTTCTGCTTCAGCTCGACATTCTGTGATTCTGGTCAAATCACTTAGTTTCCCCATGTCTACAACCAAAATGAATGTGTTCTTGTGTGATGTAACCAATGCTCATGTAAAGCACTCCAATACCTGACAAGTCTGCACTATATAACACTGCAAAAACACAAAATAATAAGTGTTTTGCACACTTCTGTCATTGGGCTATATTTGGGCTACATCTGGGTGATTTTGGGCTACATTTGGGCTCTTTTGTCTCCGGTGGCCATCTTGGGAGATTTATTTGTTATGAAGTTTCCTAATTTCCTCATGTACTGCAGTCTCCTCAGTAGGAAATGCTTTCAGTTTTTTACTTTGATTCCATCATGAAGGTATTCAGATATGTCACACATTTGCCATAAATTCTGAATGTTAGCACTCTAGTTGCTCATTAGATCATTGTAGTAAAACTACTGCACCATGGAAGTCTGCTCCTGGTATTAAAAGTGCATGTTTCAGTCTGCATGTCAGAATTTTTTTAATGAAATAGAAGAGGATTTGAGAAGTCACTCAAAATGTGCCCTCATTTTCTTTCTTCAGCATTAATCATAATTTCTATGGCAAAATGAACCTCCTCATTGTGTTCCTTTTTAAATTAAATGTTTTAAGTGTTACCAGTTTATTCCAATCAAGATGGCTTCAGGTGTGCCATACTTTTGTCATAATGAAGACAGTAAGCGCTCTAGTTGTTTTTAAGAACATTCTGGGACATTCTGTCATTGGGCTATACTTGGGCTACATCTGGGTGATATTTGGGCTACATTTGGGCTCTTTTGTCTCTGGTGGCCATCTTGGGAGACTTATTTGTTATGAAGTTTCCTAATTTCCTCATTTACTGCAGTCTCCTCAGTAGGAAATACTTTCAGTTTTTTACTTTGATTCCATCAAGAAGGCATTCAGATGTGTCACACATTTGCCATAAATTCAGAATGTTAGCACTCTTTTTGCTCATTAGATCACTGTAGTAAAGCTACTGCTCACCAGGGAAAACTGCTGCTGGTATTGAAAGTGCATGTTTCAGTCTGCATGTCAGAATTTTTTAATGAAATAGAAGAGGATTTGAGAAGTCACTCAAAATGTGCCCTAATTTTTCTTTCTGCAGCACTAATCATACTTTTTATTGAAAAATGAACCCCCTCATTTTGTTCCTTTTTAAATTAAATGTTTTAAGAGTTACCACTTTAATCTTCAGGTGTGCCATACGTTTATCATAAGTAGGACTGTTAGCGCTCTAGTAGTTCTTTGGAACACTCTGGGAAGCTGCAGTAGAACACAAAGGAATCAACTGACAGTCTCTGCCCTTGTTGGATGCACATGTTTTACTGAGAATGTCAGACTTCATTCTCACATGACTGAGAAAGATAATGTGAATTTACAGAAAATAAGCTCTCAGTTTAGCCTATAGATCACCTTCCAAACCTCTGTGGTAAAAGCATGAGAAAATATTTTTCTCTCAATCATGATATCCCAGCAGAAGGCTTTTTCACATGGTGAAATCACCTTAGAACATACCACAATTCCTAAAATGAGTATGGTACCGTCAACAAATGATTTATAATGTAACTAAAGTCTTAAAACCTTCTATTAACTGCAATGCTTTTTAATGAGGTGCTATCATGTATATTGGTCCCAAGATGGCTGCCAACACTTCTTGGATGAAGTGCTGACAGCCAATCAGATCTCACAATGAGATGTGTGGTTAGGCTCCGCCCAGATATATATATAAATTTACTTTTGATTTTCTCAGGAACTACTGAACAGATTTACACCATATATGATTAGTGCTGCAGAAAGAAAAATTAGGGCACATTTTGAGTGACTTCTTAAATCCTCTTCTATTTCATTAAAGAGTTATGACATGCAGACTGAAACATGCACTTTCAATACCAGCAGCAGACTTCCCTGGTGAGCAGTAGCTTTACTACAGTGATCTAATGAGCAACTAGAGTGCTAACATTCTGAATTTATGGCAAATGTGTGACACATCTGAATGCCTTCTTCATTGAATCAAAGTAAAAAACTGACAGTATGCCTACTGAGGAGACTGCAGTAAATGAGGAAATTAGGAATCTTCATAACAAGGTTCCCAAGATGGCCACCAGAGACAAAAGAGCCCAAATGTAGCACAAATATCACCGAGATGTAGCCCAAGTATAGCCCAATGACAGAAATCCCAGAGTGTTTTAAAGAACAACTAGAGCGCTAACAGTCTTACTTATGACAAAGGTATGGCACACCTGAAGCCATCTTGATTGGAATAAAGTGGTAACATTTAAAATATTTAATTTGCAAAGGAACAAAATGAGGGGGTTCATTTTGCCATAGAAATTATGATTAGTGCTGCAGAAAGAAAACTTAGGGCACATTTTGACTTCTCAAATCCTCTTCTATTTCATTAAACAGTTTTGACATGCACACTGAAACATGCACTTTGAATACCAGCAGCAGAATTCCCTGGTGAGCAGTAGCTTTGCTACAGTGACCTAATGAGGAACTAGAGTGATACCATTCAGAATTTATGGCAAATGTGTCACATCTGAATGCCTTCTTGATGGAACCAAAGTAAACAAGCATTGAAAATGCAATAGGTCTCGCCCTCGTTTAAGTTAAAGCAATTCTGTTTATAATTAGGTGGCTTTTTAGCTTTGCTTTTATCAGTGTTTTTCAAAATTTCATATACATACCATGCATATGTATGCATATATGTATCTGTATATGTTTGCATGAATGTATATTTATATAGATATGCAGATTATATGTTTATATATGTATATATATATATATATATACACATACATATATATAAATGCATATGCATATATATGCATATATATATGTGCATATGTGTGCATGTACAGAGAGGTAGAGAGGTAGAGAGGTAGAGGTGTATAGGTAGAGGTGTAGAGGTAGAGAGGTAGAGGTAGAGAGGTAGAGAGTAGTAGAGAGAGAGGTAGAGAGGTAGAGAGTAGAGAGCGAGTAATAGAGAGTAGAGAGTGACTAGTAGAGAGTAGTAGAGAGTAGTAGAGAAAGTATCAGAGAGTGAGTAGTAGAGTAGTAGAGTGAGTAGTAGAGAGTGAGTAGTAGAGAGTGAGTATTAGAGAGTGAGTAGTAGAGAGTAGTAGAGAGTGAGTAGTAGAGTGAGTAGTAGAAAGTAGTAGAGAGTAGTAGAGAGTGAGTAGTAGAGAGTGAGTAGTAGAGAGTAGTAGAGAGTGAGTAGCAGAGTCAGTAGTAGAGAGTAGTAGAGAGAGAGTAGTAGAGAGTGAGTAGTAGAGAGTAGTAGAGAGTGAGTAGTAGAGAGTGGTAGAGAGAGTAGTAGAGAGTGAGTAGTAGAGAGTAGTAGAGGGTGAGTAGTAGAGAGTAGTAGAGAGTGAGTAGTAGAGAGTGAGTAGTAGAGAGAGAGTAGTAGAGAGTGAGTATTAGAGTGAGTACTAGAGAGTAGTAGAGAGCGAGTAGCAGAGAGCAAGTAGTAGAGAGTGTGTAGTAGAGAGTGAGTAGTAGAGAGTGAGTAGTAGAGAGAGTAGTAGAGAGTGAGAAGTAGAGAGAGCAGTAGAGTAGTAGAGAGTGAGTAGTAGAGTGAGTAGTAGAGAGTAGTTGAGAGCGAGTAGTAGAGTAACAGTGGTGGAGAGTGAGCAGTAGAGAGTAGTAGAGAGTGAGTAGTACAGAGTGAGTAGTACAGAGTGAGTAGTACAGAGTGAGTAGTAGAGAGTAGTACAGAGTGAGTAGTATAAAGTAGTAGAGAGTGAGTAGTAGAGAGTGAGTAGTAGAGAGAGAGTAGTAGAGAGTGAGTAGTAGAGTAGTAGAGAGTGAGTGGTAGAGAGTAGGAGAGAGTAGTAGAGTGAGTAGTAGAGAATAGTAGAGAGTGAGTAGTAGAGCGAGTAGTAGAGAGTAGTAGAGTAGTAGAGAGTGAGTAGCAGAGAGAGTAGTAGAGAGTAGTAGAGAGTGAGTAGTAGAGAGTGAGTAGTAGAGAGTAGTAGAGAGCGAGTAGTAGAGAGTGAGTAGTGGAGAGTGAGTAGTAGAGAGTGAGTAGTAGAGAGTGAGTAGTAGAGAGTGAATAGTAGAGAGTGAGTAGTAGAGAGAGAGTAGTAGAGAGTGAGTAGTAGAGAGTAGTAGAGTGCGTAGTAGAGAGTGAGTAGTAGAGTGTAGTAGAGAGTAGTAGAGAGTGAGTAGTAGAGAGAGTAGTAGAGTAGTAGAGAGTGAGTGCTAGAGAGCAGCAGAGAATAGTAGAGTGAGTAGTAGAGAGTAGTAGAGAGTGAGTAGTAGAGAGTGAATAGTAGAGAGTAGTAGTAGAGAGTAGTAGAGAGAGAGAGTAGTAGAGAGGGTAGTAGAGAGTGAGTAGTAGAGAGTAGTAGCGAGTGAGAAGTAGAGAGTGGTAGAGAGTGAGTAGTAGAGTAGTAGAGAGTGAGTGGTAGAGAGTAGTAGAAAGTAGTAGAGTGAGTAGTAGAGAGTGAGTAGTAGAGAGTAAATAGTAGAGAGTAGTATAGAGTGAGTAGTAGAGAGTAGTAGAGCATGAGTAGTAGAGAGTGAGTAGTATGGAGTGAGTAGTAGAGTAGTAGAGAGTAGTAGCGAGTGAGTAGTAGAGAGTGAGTAGTAGAGTAGTTGAGAGTGAGTAGTAGAGAGTAGTAGAGAGTGAGTAGTAGAGAGTGAGTAGTAGAGAGAGAGTAGTAGAGAGTCAGTAGTAGAGTAGTAGAGAGTAGTCAGTCAGTGTCAGTCAATGTCAGTCAATGTCATTCAGTCAGTGTCAGTCAGTCTGTCAGTGTCAGTCAATCAGTGTCAGTCAGTGTCAGTCAATCAGTGTCAGTCAGTCAGTGTCAGTCAATCAGTGTCAGTCAGTCAGTGTCAGTCAATCAGTGTCAGTCAGTGTCAATCAGTGTCAGTCAGCCAGTGTCAGTCAGTCAGTGTCAGTCAGTCTGCTGACCTGGTTCTCTGGCTCTAAAGCAGCTCTGCTGACCTGGTTCTCTCTCTCTAAAGCAGCTCTGCTGACCTGGTTTCTCTGGCTCTACAGCAGGTCTGCTGACCTGGTTCTCTGGCTCTAGAGCAGCTCTGCTGACCTAGTTCTTATGCTACAGAGCAGCTCTGCTGATCTAGATCTCTGGCTCTACAACAGCTCTGCAGACCTGTTTTTCTGGCTCTAAAGCAGCTCCGTTGACCCAGTTCTATGGCTCTGAAGCAGTTCTGCTGACATGGTTCTCTGGCTCTATAGAAGCTCTGCTGACCTGGTTCTCTCCCTCTAAAGCAGCTCTACTGACCTGGTTTCTCTGGCTCTGCAGCAGCTCTGCTGACCTGGTTCTCTGGCTCTAGAGCAGCTCTGTTGACCTGGTTCTTAGGCTCTAGATCGGCTCTACTGACCTGGTTCTCTGGCTCTAAAGCAGCTCTGCTGATTTGGTTCTCTGGCTCTAGAGTAGCTCTGCTGACCTGGTTCTCTGGCTCTAAAGCAGCTCTGCTAACCTGGTTCTCTTGCTCTAAAGCAGCTCTGCTGGCCTGGTTCTCTGGCTCTAAAGCAGCTCTGCTGACCTGGTTCTCTCCCTCTGAAGCAGCTCTGCTGACCTGGTTTCTCTGGCTCTACAGCAGCTCTGCTGACCTGGTTCTCTGACTCTAGAGCAGCTCTGCTGACCTAGTTCTTAGGCTCTAGAGCAGCTATGCTGACCTGGTTCTCTGGCTCTACAGCAGCTCTGCTGACCTGGTTTTCTGCACTCACGACGCACGCACCCGACTTTGCGAAAATATATTTAAAAATAATCTAAGTTTCTTATAAGTACAAATATATTATTTTGATGAATATCTTAAATAATCTCTTGCCTTAATATGTATATTAAAGACACATACATATCATTTTGGAACATAATTTTTTTTGCGGGAGTCGCGCGCCCAGCGTGCCACAGCACGTATATGATGTCACGCGGGACCCGCAAGCGCGCAAACATCTCGTACCGTAATGCGCATGTGTCGCAAATGCACGGGAGCAGGAGTCGCACACTGGTCGCATACCAATCGCGCATATCACGTGATATTAAATGCATATGATGTAACTGAAAAACACGCAGCCATCGCACACCATACGCGGATCCTTCATGACTTTTCTAAAATAGCGGCTAGAATGCGCACACCCACCGTGATGTGTACACTTTGAGTGCGCGACTGCAATTTTTTTTTTTTTTAAAGAAAATGATATAAATATATTAAAATAAAAAATGAAAACAAGAAAATTAATCAATATTTCAGTTTTAATTAAAAAATGTTTTTTTGCAATTTTCAGAAAAATATATGTTATTTAATGAATAAAATATTTATAAATAAACAGTTAAAAAACTGTAGAAAATCAGAACAAAAAATAGATATAACTACTATCACACTTAAAATTTAGCATTTAAAAAACCTTTGAAATTCACTGAAAAAAACATAGGTTTCAGAGACGTTATAGTTAGAAATTAGCATTTAAAAAACCTTAGAAATTCCCAGAAAAAACGATAGGTTTCAGGGGTGTTATAGTTAGCTGCCCATTTCACTCGTACAAAACCATAGAAATTCCTCCGTTATAGTTAGTTCTGCTAACTATAACTCACGCGCCCGCAATGCACTGCTGATGATGTCACATATTACATCATTCATGACATGTATATCCAGTACTCCTTTTCTGTTTCAATTCTCGGGAATCAAAAAAGGTACGGACTCTTCTTATTTGGTACAAATATTCCTTTTTTTTGTGCTGTGCTTCCATGACGCGTTTCAACCCACCAGGGGCCTTGATCACATGCCCTGCTACATTTTTTCTTCCCATATTAAAGTGACAAGTGCATAATACATTCATGAATATGGAAAACAGACTACCCGTCTGTATTCCAGCATTCCACTATATAATTTAACAGCCATATGATTTATTTGATGCATGGCTGATACATAAATATTTAAAATGATTATAAATATCCATGATTTAAAAGCAAAAAATATGTGCATAACTATACAAACTCACTGTTTCAATACATTTTGTTTGAAAGGCACAACATTCATTTTTTATCAATTTCACTCTTTGGTTAGATGCTTGCTATTTTTAAAAACCATGTGATTAGTTTCCATTATTATTGTTTAAATACATTATTTCTAAGCACCTTCCTGCAGATATATAAATGTCCGACTTAAAATAACTAGATTTAAATCGTGATACTTAAATTATGTGCAAAATACGCAATTTTTATATGATTCGTATAAAAACATTGAATTACATAATTAAATGGCATTTCTTTACTCAATTTATCAGTTGTTTCTTCACTTGGTTTTGTCACTAGCATCAACCCAACTACATTTTATTAGCAGTGGACCATAGTCAAAATTTATAGTCGCTGTCAATAGGACTTTATTATTTGTTATTTATATAGTGCAAATGTGATTCTAATACTCCCAGAGCATGGATACTACAATAAAGTGAATGTGCAAAAAACATTTTTTGTTTAATGTGACAGGAGTCCATGTCACATAAACAAAAAAAGGGAAAAAAGTTTAGGGTAAGAGGCTCAGCATAATAAAAACCTTATGGTGTTAGTTCTCTGTTTTTCTATTTGCGTTAAATATAAAACCAGGGTGATTAAAAAATTACTGTTAAAGCCAAGTGTGCAAATCTTCTGTTGTATTTAAACCATGTGGGTTCTTTCTATCTAATTCAAGGAGATGCCTAGTTTCTAGTTGCCTTAGTGTCGCATCCCTGTCTCTCCTCATCTTAGTTGGGGAACACAGTTTATCACATAATATTTTAGATGGTCTAAGTAATTTGCATGGACCTCTCTAAAGTGACGGGCCACTGGATAAGTAGTATCGTTGTTTATTATGGCCAGTATGTGCTGGAGTATTCTCTTGTGGACCTGCAGTTTAGTGCTTCCCACATACCGCAGTCCACAAGAGCACTCCAGCACATACACGGGAAACTCTGTTTTACATGTTAAGAATTTTTCTATAACAATAAGGCTATTCTTAAATGGTGTTTTTGATAAGAAGTTTTACTTTCCCCATATTTGCATGACAAACATCTCACAAAACCTTTTCAGTTAGACAACCAATTTGCATTCTTTTTCACTTTTGGTCTGCTGCTTACTAAGCAATCTCCCGTGCTCAGAGCCTTTCTATATGTTATTGAAGGAGTTGATGGCATACTCAGCCCTATAACTGGATCACTGTGCACTAGATGCCAGTTATTTTTTTACTATGTTTTGTAGGCTGTCCCTTTGCTTGTTGTACGTGAGAATTAGTATGGGGCTGCTTTCAGTTGTTTCCATACCTGATATTTGCTTATTTTTTCTGGCTGATGGTTTGAGCAAAAGGTTATTACGTGGTTGTGCTCTAGTTTGACGAATAGCCTCATTCACAGTTCGCTCTGAGTAAACCCTGGCCAAGAAGCGGGATTTGCATTCTTCTTGTGCTTTTATTAAATCTGCTTCCCTGCTGCATATATGCCGAATCCTCAGCATTTCACCATACGGTATGCTATGGATTGTGTGTTTAGGATGAAAACTGCTGGACTATAGGATCGTATTGCCAACTGTGATTTTTCGGTGCAGTTTTGTTTCTATTTTGTTATTAAGCACAAAATCCTCTAGATCTAGGAAGCAAATAGACGAGTCACTGATGTCATGTGTGAGCTGATCATTTATGTCATTGTTATTTAGCATATTGATAAATTCCTCCGCACTTTGTTTATCACCATGCCATATCACAAACAGGTCATCTATGAAACGAACCCACTTCACAACATTTTTTCCCAATATATCTGCATATTTTGTTTTTACGACCATCTCCTCCCACCACCCCATGTGGAGACAGGTGTAGCTGGGTGAAAAACTTGCACCCAGAGCTATGCCTCTCACTTGGTGATAAATCTGTTGCTGGAAAAAAAAAAATTGTTCTTCAAAACAAATTTAGTTATATCTATCAACATTTGGTTATGGGTGTGGAATTCTATCGGTCTCATGCCTAGAAAATGTTCAAGTGCTCTTATACCATCATGATGGTGGATTGATGTATACACGTTGCAAGCGTCCATTTATATTAATAAATAGTCATTTTGCCACTAAACACCGTTTATCTCTTTTAAGAAATCGTGGTGTCCTGTATATATGATGGAAGAGTTTTCACGTGTTCTTTTAAAAATGAGTTGGTGTATTTAGATACATTTTCATTAAGGCTCTGTATTGCAGAAATAATGGGTCTGCCTGGAGGTCATACTTTATCCTTGTGTATTTTTGGGATAAAATATATTACAGGTTATACTGGGTAATTGTTCTTTAAAAATGTAAGTTCATCTTGGTTGATTAGACTCTTCCAAGCTAGTAGTTTATTAAATAATTTGTTCTGTGCTGTTTTTGTGACCTGTCTTGTGCTCAATTTGTAACAGTTTCGGTCTCCCAACTGTTTTAATGCTTCCTCCATGTATTGGTCTTTTGGCCAGATGACCACGTTGCCACCCTTATCTGAGTTTCGTACTACAACTGAGTCATTGTCACGCAATTTTTTAATCATTTGCTGGTATTTAATGTAATTAATGCTACGATTTTTGCAGTCATTTTGTATTTTAAAATTTAATTTTCTTATTTCCGCTGTGATGATTTTGTTAAATGTGTCTATAGAATCTCTAGGCATTACTGGCACAAATTTTAATTTGGGTTTAAAGTTAGTAGTTGGTGTAGCATTTATATTGATTCCTTGCTGTTGCATGAGAGATTGTGTAGACTCTGTGTTTGGTAGCTCATTTTCATCATTATTTTGTAGTGAATGGAGATCCCGCAGTAGGCTGATATCTGAGGCTACAAGTGAGGACAAAGTATTTTGATGTGTCCCTGATTGTGTTATGGTTGTAGCCTGTTCCTGTCTCAATTGATGGTATTTTTTTAGCTTTAACTTTCGAATAAATTTATAAATATCTGCTTGTGACTGGGGATAATCAAAATTACTTTCAGGACAGTATGTTAGTCCTAACTCCAGTAGTTTTCTTCCGCCTTATCCAAATGTATATCTTTGTTGATGATGGTATTCACATTAAATGTTACTTGGGCTACTTGTGAGACCACCCTCTGTTGTTCGTTTTTTGTTTTTTCACGTTTTAGCACCTTCTTCTCCTTCTCTCGAGTTGCTTTGCGTTTCTCCCTTGTTTGTATTGAACTTTACGTTCCTGGGGTGTCTCTCTTCTCTTAAATAATTCAGCTCTTCCCCTATTGTGTGCTTTCTTATCTGCTGCTTTGTTCCTCCTGTCGCTTTAGCACTTTGCTCTGATACCGACTCTGTTTCTATCGAGGAAACTCAATTCAGAGCCTGAGGTCGCAGTGTGTAATTCCATGCTCAGGCCAGCTATAGATCCTGCATCTATCTTTCTTACTTTTTGTGCTGCTTTTGCCGCATCATATTTGCGAGAAAAGGTGAATATTTACACCTGCTCATAGTCATTTTTGTCACGTTGAAATTTGAATGTTTTCCGTTTTTTTCTTCCTCTTTCTTCAACCGTCTTCTTTCATTTTAGACATCGTATCATTTCCCTCCAACTGTTCGATTTGTTGGTTGATTTGATTTAGTCAATTTGTTTTTGCAAATCGTTCTTGTTGATGTCAGCATATTTTATCAATATTTCCACCAGTCTCCTGGATGACTCTAAATTACACTCCCCCCACTCGCGTAACATATATAGGTTAGGGTTATTGTAGCTTGGGGCCAACATGATGCGCAGCCCGTGGGGGATTCTGCCCACCTCTAGATATTTGGAGAGGGACCTAGGCTCCCACCATTTCGCCTGTTCGGTACGCATCAGTTTCTCCAAGTTCTTACACATTTCTGCCGGGCTGTGATTGAGTCGGGGCACTTGCTATTTCAGATAACATATCCATCGCCGCCTACTCCCTTCCTCGTAGCACGTCAGCGGCCATTGTTGCACTTAATGCAATATACGCAGGAGGCAGGGAGCCGGCAGGGACCGTGGGGGCAAATTAAAAGCATATTTTAGAAAGCAGAAACAGCACCTTTTTTCTCTAAAAGTTTAAAATTTTAGAAAAAGTTTTTTTGAACATTATATTTAGAAATTAGCATTTTAAAAAACCTTTGAAATTCACTGAGAAAACATAGGTTTCAGAGACGTTATACTTAGAAATTAGCATTTAAAAAACCATAAAAATTCACTGAAAAAAACACAGGTTTCAGGGATGTTAGAGTTAGTTGGACATTTCACTCGAACAAAACCAAAAATTTGGCTGTTATAGTAAGTTGAGTTAACTATAACTCGGGCCCCCGCAATGCACTGTTGAGGACGTCACATAGTACATCATTCATGACATGGTCAGTGACATTGCTGATGACATCACCGATCACCGATGACATCTCAAATGACATCACTAATGACATCACTGATGACATAATCCGCATGATAATCTGATGCACCTCCTCACACCCTAATAGAACCTTTGATACACCTACTCTAAAATACAGACAACCATTTTTGAAACCATAGACACACCGATTCCAGGTACTACATACCCACTCACTGATTCCTAGGTCTACACATGCATCTACTCATTCACCCATACAGTCATTCATACATGCAGTCACTTATCAGTACAGCACAATCATATGCCCTCATACACCTATACAGACACTCACACATAGAGTTACTCACACACCTAGTCAGTCATGCAAAGAATCAATTACACTTCCATTTACTCACCTATACAGTTATACACACACCACATCACTTATTCATACATATACTAACACATACTTACTCTCTTATGCAATAACTCATATAACCTCACTCACATCCATACAGCCAGTCTCACTATCACTCACTCTCACATAGTCATGTATATACTCCAACACTCACATATACTGCCTTTCACATATATAGTTACTCACACATGTACCACTGAGAAATCCATTCACTCACCAACATACCCATACACACACTCACCCACCCATACAGCCCTTCACAGATGCACTCTTGAACCCATACACCAAGTGAATCATCCATTCACACATCTATGCACAGAGTTACACACCCAACCCACACAGATACTCAGACAACCAATCAATAACCCATAAAGACACTCATGTAGCTACTCACCAACCCATGCAGCCACTTACACACCAACTGACAGACTAATACAGACATTCACACAGTTTAGTCACTAACCCATGCATTCAGTAAGACACGTTTAATCACTCACTTATACAGTCAGTCACACATCTACTAAATCATCCATTCAGACACTCATACACCCACTGATTCTTCAATACACCTTGGCATTTATATATATAAAACATATTACAGAAACACAGTCACTGGATGATGTTGTCAGTGATGTCATCAGTGATATCATTTGAGATGTCATCAGTGATGTCATCAGTGATGCCACTGACCATATTGTAAATTATGTAATATGTGACGTCATCAGCAGTGCATTGCGGGGGCAAGAGGTATAGTTAGCTCAACTAACTATAACTAACTATAACGGCCAAATTTCTCTGGTTTTGTACGAGTGAAATGTCCAATTAACTATAACGTCCCTGAAACCTGTGTATTTTTTCAGTGAAAATATATATATTACCTACTGGCGGTCGTCAGTAGGTAGTTATAGTTAGGACATATTTTCCATAGGAAATCCGCAACATTCGCCCGCCGACGAATCTTCGTGAAATTTTCCAAACTTTTGGCCAGCTCCGGCACGCTCCTATCCTAAAAGTCTCGGGATGATTCGTGTAGTGGGGGCTGAGAAAAAAGGGGGGTCCCAAAACATGTTTTCCCATGCAATTTCCCATAGAACCTTTAGCCGCAGCTACAGCCAGAACTGCTGAACGGAATTACACCAAATTTGGCAGAAAGGTAGACCTTGGTTCAGAGTCGTGCCTTTTGCTTAAATGGTGTAAATCCGTTCAGTAGTTTCTGAGAAAATCAAAATCACATATATATCTGGGCGGAGCCTAACCACACATCTCATTGTGAGATCTGATTGGCTGTCAGTACTTCATCCAAGAACTGTTGGCAGCCATCTTGGGACCAATATACATGATAGCACCTCATTAAAAAGCATTGCAGTTAATAGAAGGTTTTAAGACTTAAGTTACATTATAAATCATTTGTTGATGGTACAATACTCAGGAATACTTAGGAATTGTGGTGTGTTCTAAGGTGATTTTACCATGAGAAAAAGCCTTCTGCTGTGATATCATGAATCATGTTTGAGAGAAAACTATTTTCTCATGCTTTTCCCACAGAGGTTTGGAAGGTGATCTATAAGCTAAACTGAGAGCATATTTTCTGTAAATTCACATTATCTTTCTCAGTCATGTGAGAATGAAGTCTGACATTCTCAGTAAAACATGTACATCCAACAAGGGCATAGAAGATTGTCAGTTGATTCCTTTGTGTTCTACTGCAGCTTCCCAGAGTGTTCTAAAGAACAACTAGAACACTAACAGTCCTACTGATGACAAACATATTGCACACCTGAAGCCATCTTAATTGGAATAAAGTGGTAACTCTTAAAACATTTAATTCAAAAAGGAACACAATGAGGGGGTTCATTTTGCCATAGAAAGTATGATTAGTGCTGCAGAAAGAAAAATTAGGGCACATTTTGAGTGACTTCTCAAATCCTCTTCTATTTCATTAAAAAATTCTGACATGCAGACTGAAACATGCACTTTCAATACCAGTAGCAGACTTTCCTGGTGAGCAGTAGCTTTACAACAGTGATCTAATGAGCAACTAGAGTGCTAACATTCTGAATGTATGGCAAATGTGTGACACATCTGAATGCCTTCTTGATGGAATCAAAGTAAAAAACTGAAAGTATTTCCTACTGAGGAGACTGTAGTAAATGAGTAAATTAGGAAACTTCATAACAAAGAGGTCTCCCAAGATGGCCACCAGAGACAAAAGAGCCCAAATGTAGCACAAATATCACCCAGATGTAGCCCAATTATAGCCCAATGACAGAATGTCCCAGAGTGTTCTAACGAACAACTAGAGCGCTAACAGTCTTACTTATGACAAAAGTATGGCACACCTGAAGCCATCTTGATTTGAATAAAGTGGTAACACTTAAAACATTTAATTTGCAAAGGAACAAATTGAGGGGGTTCATTTTGCCATAGCAATTATGATTAGTGCTGCAGAAAGAAAAATTAGGGCACATTTTGACTTCTCAAATCCTCTTCTATTTCATAAAACAATTCTGACATGCAGACTGAAATATAAACTTTGAATACCAGCAGCAGACTTCCCTGGTGAGCAGTAGCTTTACTACAGTGATCTAATGAGCAACTAGAGTGCTAACATTCAGAATTTATGCCAAATGTGTGACTCATCTGAATGCCTTCTTGATGGAAGCAAAGTAAAAACCTGAAAGTATTTCCTACTGAGGAGACTGCAGTAAATGAGGAAGTTAGGAAACTTCATAACAAATAAGTCTCCCAAGATGGCCACCAGAGACAAAAAAGCTCACATGTAGCCCAAATATCACCCAGATGTAGCCCAAGTATAGCCCAATGACAGAATGTCCCAGAGTGTTCTTTAGAACAACTAGAGCGCTTACTGTCTTACTTATGACAAACGTATAGCACACCTGAAGCCATCTTGATTGCAATAAACTGGTAACACTTAAAACATTTAATTTAAAAAGGAACACAATGAGGGGGTTCATTTTGCCATAGAAATTATGATTAGTGCCGAAGAAAGAAAAATTAGGGCACACTTGAGTGACTTCTCAAATCCTCTTCTATTTCATTAAAACATTCTGACATGCAGACTGAAACATGCACTTTTAAT
Source organism: Triturus cristatus (assembly GCF_964204655.1). Taxonomy (NCBI): domain Eukaryota; kingdom Metazoa; phylum Chordata; class Amphibia; order Caudata; family Salamandridae; genus Triturus; species Triturus cristatus. The sequence continues at coordinate 257,635,735 of NC_140588.1, forward strand.
ACCAGCAGCAGACTTCCGTGGTGAGCAGTAGCTTTACTACAGTGATCTAATGAGCAACTAGAGTGCTAACATTTAGAATTTATGGCAAATGTGTGACATATCTGAATACCTTCTTGATGGAATCAAAGTTAAATACTGAAAGCATTTCCTACTGAGGAGACTGCAGTAAATAAGGAAATTAGGAAACTTCATAACAAATAAATCTCCCAAGATGGCCACCAGAGACAAAAGAGCCCAAATGCAGCACAAATATCACCCAGATGTAGCCCATATGTAGTCTAATGGCAGAAGTGTGCAAAACACTTATTTTTTGTGTTTTTGCAGTTTTATATAGTGCAGACTTGTCAGATATGGAGTGCTTTACATGAGCATTGGTTACATCACACAAGATCAAATTCATTTTGGTTGTAGACATGGGGAGATTAAGTGATTTGACCAGAATCACAGAATGTTGAGCTGAAGCAGAAACTCCAACCTGGTTCCCCAGTTGCAAAGTCTGCAGCTCTGGAAGTAACACCACATCCTCTCCCCTAAGTGCAACATTTAATCAAGTGGTCAACTGGATAAAAAAACATAAAGATAACAAATAATTTAAAAGTGCTTTGTCGCTGTTTGAAAACTCAGAAAATATGTCCTCATTTTAGTTTTTTAAAGCATTAACCATACTTTTGATGCACATAAGACCCTCTCATATATGTAATTTCTAAAGGAAATGCTCTAGGTATTACAGTTTTGATTACATCAAGATGACATCAGGCGTTCCACACTTTTGTAATAACTATAGAATGTTAGCAATCTAGTTGTTCATTAGGATACTGTTGAGAGGCAGAGGCCAGGGGCACGGACTCTGAAAATTGAAGGCAGGTAGGAGGGTGCAGAGGCAACAATTTGACCACACTGGGCAGGCAGGAAGGGCAGTGGCAGCACAACACACTATGGAGGGCAGTGGAAAGGGGGGCAGGGGCAACAAACCAACAATACAGGACTGGCAAGAGAGGCTGTGGCAATATAATAGACCATTGTGGGCAGAAGGAAGAGGCAGTGGTAGTACAACCATACATGCCAACAACCCCGATTCAGCCAGGAAACATCCAATGTTTTTTTTTTTTTTGAAATATTTTTATTAAGTTTATCAACAACACAGAAAATACACACCACTCGTTTAGTGCAAGGCTTAGCATACAAAAGCTCCGAAGGTATCTCAGCAATGGCAGCACAGGTGTCACATAGAGAAATAAACAGACCAAAGTTATCATACCATCGTTCCCCTCCCCGCCCAGCGCCAGCGGTGGAGCCACTAGTCATGGTCACTGAGGTCAGATTCTGATGCATCAGGTGGGGGATCACAGATGTTCCCCCTGTACACATTCCAACCACCCCACACCTGGGACCATTTCTTGGGGCACCCTCTATGAACATATACAGTTTTTTCAGTCACCATTACAAGGTCCATGTCTCGGATCCAATGCGCCAGGGTTGGCACTTGCCCCGATCCCCATCGCTGGGCTATATTACGTTTTGCAAGCATGAGCCCCAATGTCACCCAAAGCTGGGCCACTCTATTGTGGTCCGTCTGCTCCCAGACATTGAGGAGACAGAGCCGAGGTTCCGGCAGCGTGGGGATTTTGGTTACCTGGGAAAGAATACGCAACACCCCTTTCCAATAAAGCGCTATGATAGGGCACTCCCAGAGGGTATGTAGGAAGGTTCCTTCGAGGCCACAGTTCTTGAGACACAGCGGGGACTCCACCCGGTGGAGTTTGAATAGGAGTGTACGGGTATAATATGTGCGGTGCAGAATTTTAAGTTGGACCAGCCTTAACTTGGAAGATATGCCCACCTCCCTGGGGGACGAGAGCGCGGAACGCCAATCCGTCTCATCGAAGTCTCCAAGTTCTGCCTCCCATTTCCCTTTAAGGGTGGAAAAAGGGTCAGGGCGGTTATTTATTATCTTCCGGTACGTTAGGGACGTCGCTCTCTGGAGCAGATGCTCCATGAGGAGCCGGTCCTCCAAGGGCGATGACTCAGGGAGCCGAGTCCCATGTGGAATCGCCGTCCGAAGAGCGTGATGGATTTGTAAATATCGGAAGTGTTCGGTGTCTGCCAAGTCGTACTCTGCCTGCAATTGGGCAAAAGTGATCACCCCTCCCCTCTGCCAGAGGTCTCCAACCCTGGAAATACCAATAAGATCCCACTGGTGGAATCCCTTGGTAGTGCGCAGTACTCCAAGCTGTTTAGCGTCCCAGAGCGGCGTTGCCTGGGTAATCCTCCCTGCCCAGCCCATCGCCCGCTGTGCCGCGAGCCATATCTGGAGGGTATGTGCTGCGGGCCCCGCCGGAACGCGACCACTTTTTGGGTTGTAAAGGGCTCCCATCACCCCTCCGGGGCCGAGCAGTTGTCTATCCATACGGTATGCAGGGTCCTCCCCCGGCACATGGAGCCACTGATTGATAATCATGAGGTGTGACACCCAGTAATAGGTTTTGATATCTGGGAGGGCTATACCTCCGTCGTACCAGCCACTGGTAAGCTTGTGGAGAGCAATACGCGGCGCCTTGTCCTCCCAGAGGAGACGAGTGATCTCAGCATTGACTGCCGTGAAGTAAGAGGGCGCAATCGGGAAGGGGGTATTTTGTAGCGCATAGAGGAATCTCGGGAGGGCGAGCATCTTAAAGAGCGAAGCCCTTCCAAGCAATGTCAGGGGCAAGGCGCGCCAGTGTTTGACGTCGGTGCGAAGCCGTTGGAGGGGCTTCATTAGATTTTCCGCAACAAATTTGTCCCGATCTGCAGTGACATACACGCCAAGATATTTGAACCCGTCATGAGCCACTAGAATGTTACAGCCTCTCGGAAGCCGAGGCGGGGAGCCTCGGAGCATATATAAAATGGATTTCTCCCAGTTTATTGCATATCCTGACCTCCGCCCGTACGATTCACATATGTTGAGGAGACAGGCGATAGAGCGCGCCGGCGAGGCAAGATAGAGGAGCACATCGTCCGCATAAAGGGAAATGCGATCTTCCCAGTCCAGCGTCCATTTGAGGCCACGGATCATCGGATCCTGTCGCACCCACGCCGCCAAGGGCTCAAGAGCCATAGCAAAGAGGAGCGGGGAGAGGGGGCAACCCTGCCTAGTCCCCAGACCCAGCGGAAAGGCGTCAGAGACGCGGCCATTTACCACCACCTGTGCAAGCGGCTGGGTGTACAGTAGTTGAATCCACGCGCAAATCTTGGGGCCAAGCCCCATGTGGCAAAGAACAGCGAAGAGGAAAGGCCACTCCACTCTATCAAACGCCATCCGCGCATCTAACGACAGCATGGCCGCATCTTCCTCAATCGAGGAGCGGCAAGCAATGATGCCATGGAGACGCCGTAGGTTTAGAGCGGTGTTCCGGTGAGGCATAAATCCCGACTGGTCAGGGTGTATTAGGGTCGAGAGGTAAGGCTGCAGCCGCGTTGCCAGTACCTTGGCCAGAATCTTCGCCTCGGCGTTAAGCAGCGAAATCGGGCGATAAGAGGAGCACTCGTGCGAAGGTTTGTTGGGTTTCGGGATCACCACTATTGTAGCCATCCTCTGATTGCGGGGGAGGATCCCGGTCGATAGACCGTCCCTATACATGGCCAGTAGGTGCGGGACCACTAGAGAGGAGTTTTGCTTATAGTATTCGATAGGGATTCCGTTAGGCCCCATCGCCTTCCCAGTGCGAAGGGCCAAAATCGCAAGCGTGATCTCCTCAGCCGTCAGATCCGCCTCCAGGGCCTCAGCTCCCGAAGCGGTCAGCCTAGGCATTGCGATGTCCCGAAGGAAGAGCTCATTGTCTGCGACGGTAGAGGAGGCCTCAGGTGTATAGACGCATTGATAGTGGGCCGCGAAAGCCCCCGCTATTCGCTGGGGCTCCGAGGTAAATTCCCCCTCGCCCAGGCGAATCTGCGCCACCCACCGCGCCGCTCGGTCCCCCCTCTCCAGCCACACCAGGAGTTTGCCCGCCTTGTCCCCAAGTTCATAGATAGTGTGTTGGGTCGCTACCTGTCTAGCACAGGCTCCCTCCCAAAGATGGGACCTATACTCCTGCTGTGCCATATGGAGTGTATGTGCTGAATCTTCATCCTCTTGTAATGCATGGGATGCTTCCGCCTCAACTATCGCCCGTTCTAGCTCCAGCACCGCGAGCCGCTGGGTTTTCGTGTGGTCAGTAATGATGGAGATGGCTTGTCCGCGGAGGACGGATTTAAAGGCCTCCCAGAGGGTTGCTGCGCTCCCGACGGAGTCAGCATTTTTAGTGAAATAGTTTGTGGTCGCTGTTTTGAGGGTCTTAGCGATTTTAGGAATTTTGAGATATCCGGGACGGATCGGGAACAACGTGCGCCTACCCGGGTCACCGGTCGCAAATGTGATGACCACCGGCGAGTGGTCCGAGATGCCCCTTGGGAGGTGCGACACCTCGGTCACCCCCTTGAACCCGGCCGGTGAGGTGAAGATATAGTCGATACGTGAGAGGGTATGGTGTACCCCGGAAAGAAAGGTGTATTGTCTCTCATCTGGCCAATATGCCCTCCATGTGTCTACTAGGCCAAGCGCGGCAGTAAATTCTGCAAGAGTGGAGGTGTCGCCCCCGAGCGCCCTATGTGAAGACCTGTCCAGTGTAGGGTCCATGGTTGCGTTGAAGTCCCCACCCATGATGAGCTCCCCCGGCGGGAGCGCCAACAGGAATTCACCCAGTGCCCTGAAGGAGACCTGGTGTAGTGTCGGGGGGATGTAGACGGTAACCAGATTATACACCCTCCCCTCCCATTGGCAGGTGAGTGCCGCGAAGCGGCCCTATTCATCCCTACGGGAGTCAAGAAGAATCAGGGGAAAACGCTTGTTGACCAGTATACCCACCCCTCGGGACCCTGTCGTAAACTCTGAATGTGTCGCCATCTTAAACCCCCACCTATCCAGGGCCTTGGTGGACATACCCACTAGGTGCGTTTCTTGCAAGAGTGCCACCGCGGGCCCCCTGCGCTTGAGGTATTGCAGCACTAGCCCCCGCTTAATCTTGTCTCCTAATCCATGAACGTTCCAGGAGAGGAGCGCAAAAGAAGGACAACGCTGCTGAGCAGGGACACCAGGCAGTGTGTCCGTGGTCGCTTGGGTCAAGCTACGTGATGCCATCTTCAAGGGAGGGTGTGTGAAATGCGCACTGCAGTATGCCACCCCTGTGTACCTGTACCTGCCCAGTCAGCCGAATGCACCCTTGAGTGGTTGGTGAACCTGAAACAAAACACAAACCAACATTCAAACAAAATCCCCATCCCCCCACCCCCCTCCCTGCCTCCCTGCCCTGCGGATTTAAAACTACCCGCCACCCCAACTCAGCAGAGTGCTTAGTTCCCATAAACTTGGTACGTGCGTATGGGGGGAAGCCGCTCAGCGTACAGCTGCCAATCCCCACACCAAAGGCTTGTCCCTTCAGGCAGCTGACTGTCCGATAAGAGAAAAAGGCCCGGAGTCCTCAGCCCCATGCAGGTTCAAGGCCCCTACGGGCCGACAGTCGCAGCGAGGCCCCAGATCGCCGAGCGTCCTCAAGTCCGGTCGTCTCCATAGCACCCTGCCTCAAGGCACTTCGTCACCTGTTCCTGACTCCTCGACATCCAGGGTCTTGTGGGAGGCGGGAAGGCCGCCCGGGGCACGCTCCCCCCTGCCCTTCAATCTCGCTGGACGCCACCCCTCGAGCCACTCCGAGGCCTCCGCAGGCGACGTGAAGAACCATGTGCGCCCCTCCGCCTCCACTCGCAGCTTCGCAGGAAACAACATTGAATACTTCAGCTCTCGAGAGCGGAGGTCCGCCTTAACTGCCATAAAGTCCTTACGTTGCCGCACCACTGTCGCTGTGTAGTCTGGATATAGGGTGACTGTACTGTTGTCCACCCGCAGCGGGGGGGCGGCACGCGCCGCCTGGAGGATCGCATCCCGGTCGCGAAAGTTGAAAATGCGGGCCAGGATCGGGCGCGGGGGGGCCCCGGGCCGCGGCCCCCCACCCGGCACCCGGTGTGCCCTCTCCACCGAGAAGAACTTGGAGAGCCCGCGGGGCTTTAGCTGTTCAGTGATCAGTTTTTCAACAAAAAGGTCTAAGGCCGGGCCGTGTTCACTCTCCGGCACACCCATGACCCGCACGTTGTTGCGTCTGGACCGGCCTTCCTGGTCATCCAACTTGGCCAGTAGTTGCTTTTGCACCAGTTCAAGAGTTTGTATGCGTTTGTGGTGGTCTTCTGTGCCCCACGTGAGGGTCTCTGTGGTGGCCTCGACCTCGGTTAGTCTGGAGTTAATTTTAGCGACATCCGCCCGGAGGAGCGCAACATCCGTGGAGATCGTGCCGATCGAGGCCTGCATCTGTGTCAGCGCGGCCATGACGTCCGCCAGTGTGAACTCCGCAGGCTTGTCAGAGGGGGGGGACTGTTTCCGATCCTGGAGGAACGCGTATTTTTCCAGCTTCGCCTGTGCCCCACCGCGGTGGCCCTTCCCTCCCATGGTGCCAAGCCGTCTCTATGACCGCAACCGGCCGATGCAGGCACAAGGCTATCGCAGGAGCGTCAGACCCACGTGCAGGGCGGGCCTGGAGACGACTGCTGCCAGACCCACGGGCACCGGTGTGCCACCACCAGGGAGCTGCAGTGGTTAAAGATAGCACCTAGTTCGGCATCCCCGAAGCCCCAAGACCGCGGGGACACCCCCTTCCAGGTCGCTTGCTGTTCAGATCGCCCCCACAGTGCGACTGCCGCCGCCCGAGGCGCCCAAGTGTCCGTCGCCCCAGGGGAAGCACAGCCCCGGCCAGTCCCCCGTGAAAGCGCCGCTCCTCACACGGCCAGCACAGAAGTCAAAATAAAAGCACCAGGTCTCAGGGCGGTGCCCCGTTTCTCACCGCTCCATGTGCTAGCTGGCAGTCCACCGGGAGTCCTAGCAGGGGGCCCTTATAAGAGCCTCCTCACCGGGTCAGGCGCTCACAGTCCCTTCAGTAGGCCGCAAAGAGGCCGCAACACACAGCAGCCAGGCGCCGCCAGCGCCGCCTCAATCGAATCGCCGTCCGATCCCCCACTGACCTCTGTGTAGAAGGCGAGACCACCTCTGCTCTTCCTCGTGGCTGGTCGCCTCGCGGCGAGGATCGCAGCCCAAGCCTCCCCAGGCACGCAGGTGGGCGGGCGGCGGGACACGGGGCCCCCACTCCAAGAAGCACTTCAGGTGGCTCCACTCTCTCGATCGGTCCGTGGGGCCGTCCCGACCCCGCCGTGGCCAGACCAGCGATCCGCCTCCGCCCCGGTGCGAGTCAGCCGAGGGCCAGGCGAGTCTCGTTTCAAACCGCTCCGGGGACCGGCCCGTCCCGGCAGAGCTCTGCCGCACGCAAGGCGACGCAGCCACGCCTCTCGCCTACCACGCCTCAGGGACGCGAGGCCCAGCCATCCGCCAGCACCTCCGCCTCACAGCTCCGGAACGGGGGGGCCCAGGGAGTCGAGAGTCCAGACCCAAGACGCCAAGGCCTCCGGACCCAGCGACAGCCGTCCAGAGGTCAGTTTCGCCTGAAGGGTAGTCAGATAAATGCAGGATTATAGGCCGGTGTGGAGGAGCTCCGGGCTCAGGCGGCCATGTTCGTCGCGAGCCAAGCTTCGCCCCCCGAACATCCAATGTTTTTAAGCTCAAATGGGCTTTACTTGATCTGTCTCCTGTCTACAATATCCTCTTTTTCAATGTAACTCAAAGGAGAAAATCAATACACCAGTTTTTTTTTCAAAATCTCCCTCTTACCAAGTTCAAAATGTTCGCAAGTATGGTACATTGGATCATGGAAGGCAGGAGGAATTGGGGTAGGGACATGGACTTGGATAACAGAGGACAGGAGGGACATAGAGAGGTGCACCAAACTGACCCAACAAGGCAGGCATCAGGGTTTGCAGCAGCACAATACACCACACAGGGCATGTGGGACTGGAGTGCAGCACTACAATCCATAGAAAGCAATAAGGAGGGGAAGAGGACCATGCACATGGACAACAGAGAACAGAGGGGAAAGAGGCAATGGTAGCTAGCTGACCATAATGGACAGATAGGAGAGAAAGCTGCAGCATAACAGACCATAAAGGGCAGGAGGGACGGATCAGGGGCATTACAATGGAACAGAGAAGCCAGGAGGGAGGGAATAGGGGTCTGCACATGGAAACAGAGGGCTGGGGGCAAGGGGGCAGGGCAGGAGCAGCAAGATGACCATGGAGGTCAGGCAGGATGGGGACTAGAAACAAGACGCAACAGTGAGACTATGATGACATACACACAGACCATGGAGGGAAGGTGGGAGGGGGTCAGGGGGCAGCTAGATGATCACACAGGGAAGGTGGGAGGGGCCGTGGCAGCACAGAAGACCATGCATGGCAAACGGGAGGGTTAGTGGCAGCACAATGGCTATGATGGGCAAAAAGGAGGGTGCAGGGGCATGCATAAAGGACCATGTAGGATAGAAGGGACGGTCAGGACCTGGGCACAGACAAGAGAGTTCAGGGGAAGGGGCCTCACAACAGACCACATGGGACAGGCAGGAGGAGCAGTAGCAGCACAACAGACGAGGGAGGGCAGAAGGGTGTGGCAGTAAAATGGACCATGGAGGACAGGAGGAAGGGGATAGGGGCATGGTATGTGGACAGGCAGGGTGGAGGTGGCAGGGACAGGTTACAGTCATCTGACAATGCTAGGCAGGTGGGAGGGGAGTGGCAGCTCAACAGAACACTCAGAGTAGATAGTAGTGGCAGGTTCATGGAACATGGTGGGCAAAAAGGATGGAGCAGGGGCATGCACAAAGACATCGGAGGGCAGGGGGAAGGAGAATAGGGGCAGCAAGCTAAGCACAGAGGCTAAGCAGGAGGTCAATGATGGGGCATAGAATTGGTCAATGGAGGGCAGGAGGAGTGGACTGGTACATCATGCTAAATGGAGGGCAGAGGCAGCACATCAGACCATGCATGGCAGGAGGGAGGAGGCTAGTCCATGGATTCAGACAACAGAGGATAGGGAGGAGGTGGATGGGGCAGCAAGCTAACTGTTCAGAGAAGGTGAGTATTAGGAACTTTATTGTTTTTAAAATGTGTGTCTGTGCGAACTACTTAAAATATGAACAAGTATGCAGCATAATCTCACTTTTATTCAGGAAAAAGAGGACATTTGTGACTGTGACTCCAGGCTCACTTGACAGAAACACCCCCTGACCCTCCACCCCCATCGCAAAATGTAATGCCCGTGAAAAGGGTAGGTGAACGCAGTGGTATATAGAACATAGTCCTGAGAGCACGATTAAAAATGAAAACTAGATATAGTGTATGGTATAAACTATGCACCAAAAAGTGTGATATAAGATGAACCAGGGTGTGAAATATAATATGCAATACATTGTGTGAAATGACAGATTCATTGGAGAGCGCAAGATAGCACAGGCACTAGCACATGCTATGCGATATGCACCTTGGAGTGTAATATGCACAGGGCAGTGTTGTGTAACCTAACTAGTCTCTAAAGTTGTAATATAATATATGTGCTGGTGAGTGTAATGTTGCATATGCACTGGGACAAAGATATGGATCCCAGATTGTAATATGTATGGCATAGCGCTGTGCGTTATAACATAGGCATCGAGGAAGGCACGTTAGATGGGGCAATATAACCCGTGCGAAGGCAAGTTAGAAATTAGCATTTAAAAAACCTTTGAACTTCACTGAAAAAAACCATAGGTTTCAGGCACGTTATAGTTAGGAATTTGCATTTAAAAAACCTTAGAAATTCAGGGGCGTTATAGTTAGCTGGACTTTTCAGGTCAGCTAACTATAACACGCGCGCCCGCAATGCACTGCTGATGACGTCACATATTACATCACTCATGACATGGTCAGTGACATCACTCATGACATCACTGATAACATCTCAAATGACATCACTGATGACATCACTCATGACATCATCCTTGTGATAGAGTGGCAGACCTCCTCTCACCCTAATATAACCTTTGATACACACATTTAAAAATAGAAACTAATATTTTCAAAATGGACATACCAATACCAGTTACATCAACCTATTCAGTAATTCTAAGATCCACATGCACATGCACTCATTCAACAACAGTCCTATACAGTCACTCAAACATGTAGTCACTCATCATATGTACTCATACACCTATTCATCCTGTTACACAATGCCACTCATCCATAGAGTTACTCACACACATAGTCACTCATGCTAATAAAGAATGAAATATCCATTTACTTGCATATACAGTTATACACACACCACCAAACTTACTTCTACAGAAACTGACACATACTTAGTCTTTTAAACAATCACTTATAGAAACACATACTTATTCATACAGGAACTCTTCCAATCTCTCACTCTCACATAAACTCACTTATGTACACCAATAGTCACATATACTTGTTTAAAACATATGTAGTTACTCATAAAGACACTATTGAGACAGACATTCACTCACTAACACACCCATGCACACACTCATCCACCCATACAGTCCTGCACACATGCTGTCTTCAACACATGCAAACAGTGAGTCACTCATTCATGCACCTATGCACTACGTAATACCCTCCACTGAACCATACAGACGCTCACACACTCATACTGATACTCAAAAAAACAACTAATAACCTATGTAGACACTCATGTAGCTACTCACCAACCCATGCAGCCACTTATACACAAAGTGAGAGACTGATACAGATATTTACATATTTAAACATTACTCACTAAGCCATGTATTCACTAAGATACACTTAATCAGTCAGTTATACATTCAATTTTTCAAAAACAAATCATCCATTTAGACACTTATATACCCTTTTATTCTTCCATCGACCTTGAGCTATACATATATAAAACATATATAAAACATATTTAAATTTCAGAAAAATACACTTTCACTGGATGATGTCATCAGTAATGTCATCATTGATGTCATTTGAGATGTCATCAGTGATGTCATCAGTGATGTCACTGACCATGTCATGAGTGATGTAATATGTGACGTCATCAGCAGTGCATTGCAGGCGCGCGAGTTATAGTTAGCTGAACTAACTATAACGGGGGAATTTCAATGGTTTTGTACGAGTGAAAAGTCCAGCCAACTATATCGCCCCTGAAACCTATATATATATATAGATACTATATATATATATATATATATATATATATATATATAGATATATATATATATAAATACGATGCAGTGACTAAAAATTTAATAAATACAAGTAAAAACTGCCCCACGGAGTGCTGGATTATTGTTGCGCAAGCGGTGGTTGCTTTTTTATATATATATATATATACACAGCGCCAAGTACAGTGCATCAACCCACATGGGTTTTATTTTGTTTTGAAAATTCAGGAATGGAAGCGCACCCACTTGGGACTACTTAAAATGGACTATGAACACCATGAGGCTGTGGGAGCGCCACGCCCACATGGGCAGGTGTTTGGAATAAAACTGCACGTTTTCAGCGCGATTGCTCATTCCTTTTATTTTGCCACTGAAGAAAGAATTTAAGACTCCTGAAACGCGTCTGGCTACAGATTCTTGATGCCTGGTTTATGGTGAGGTGACTGCTGGCAAGTTGCCGATTTTCAAATAAAGAACTGAATTGAGCTTTCTGTGGCTTTCCTTTTTGGTGCTACCTGATATTGGGATATATATATATATATATTATCTACTGGCGGTCGCAAGTAGATAGTTAGAGTTAGGACCGTGTTTCCATAGGAAATCTGAAAATTCTATTTTGAATAACTTTGGCGCCGGTTGACGAATCCTCGCGAATTTTTCAAAATAGGTGGGGCGCTCCGCTCCGCTCCTACCCTGAAAGTCTCGGGGTGATTAGTCAAGCGGGGACCGAGAAAAAAGGGGGGTCCCAAAACGCGTTTTCCCCATGCATGCATGCATGGACCTTTAGTCCAAGGTACAGCCCGAACGGCTGAACAGAATTATTTGAAATTTGGCAGAGAGGTAGTCCTCAGGTCAGGGATGTGCCTTTTGAATATCTGGAGTCAATCTGTTCTGTAGTTCCTGAGAATATTTCAGTTAAAAGTACATATACATCTATAAGCGCGCACCGTGCGTGTACGGTAAGCATACCGTACGCGCACGCTGCCGTGCGCGAGCGTAATTCTGATTGGTGGTTACATGACAGTAAACATTCCAGTCGGTCGAAATCAGGAAGTATCGGCCGCCATTTTGTCTCTCGCAGTCTGAGGCAGTGTAAAACAAAGGTGGAGAATGTGAAAAGGGGGCAGGGTGGACAGTTCCTGACACCCTAGCCTTTGTCAGTGGGTCACTGAAGGACACCCAAGGATGAAAAAAACATTATTTTTTCAAAAAAGCGCGGGGTGCGCGCACTGTGCGTGCACTGTGTGCGTACGGCACGCACAATGCATCGTGGGCACTCGGTGCCCGAAGCGCACCGAGCGCCCACAGAGCGCGCACGGTGCGTGCACGGTGAAGAACCTGAAAAAAAAAATATTAATAAATACATAACTTAGCATTTAAAAACACGTACAAATTCACTTAAAAAACCATAGGTTTCACACACGTTATAGTTAGGAATTAGCATTTTAAAAACCTTGCAAATTCACTTAAAAAACCATAGGTTTCACACATGTTATAGTTAGCTGGACATTTCCCTCGTAAAAAACCAATGAAATTCCCCCGTTATAGTTAGTGCAGGCAACTATAACTCACGCGACCGCAATCCTCTGCTGATGACGTCAGATATTACATCACTGATTAAGTATGTGTCTTTCTGAAAAATAAATATTTGTAATATATGTATAGCTAAAGATTAATGGAAGAAGACATGGGTAAATAGGTGTCTAAATACAGTGATGTAATATCTGACGTCACCAGCAGAGGATTGCGGTCGCGTGAGTTATAGTTGCCTGCACTAACTATAACGGGGGAATTTCATTGGTTTTTTATGAGGGAAATGTCCAGCTAACTATAACATGTGTGAAACCTATGGTTTTTTAAGTGAATATATATATATATATATATATATATATATATATATATATATATATATATATATATATATGTATATATATATATATATATGTATATATATATCCATTCAGTCTGGCCCAAGGTCGGAGGCTTCCGGGTTCTCTATGGCGGTGCACGCGAGGCGCAGCAGGACCCGCTGCGGAATAAAGGATTCGGTTTTTCCCGTAGGGAAGGTTTGTTCCTCGTGCACTCCCGTGTACTGAGTTCAAAGAAAATACCACCGGGTATTCATTCAAATTTCCATGCATTTATTGCAGCATCCAGCAAAGCCTTACGCGTTTCGGTCTCTACGGAGACCTTGCTCACAGGTAAAGTGTACGATTGTAATTGTGCTTTTTAAATTAAAAAAACAAGCGGAAAAACCAAATCGGGTTACATCACTTCCTGTAAATTATACAGGCATTATGGGACATGTAGTTTTTTCAACCAATTACAAAAACTTTACGCAAACATTGATTATATCTTATTAACACACCGAAATCACGAAATACTCTCAATTTGTGAGGTAAACACATTTAACTTAAACATTGATTCTCGACCTCGTTGACATTGAAGAATAGCATTACAACCCAGCATGGATACAAATTGCCTCCAATCGCTCTACAATGATTAACAGAACGGATTTACTGATGGATAAACAACAATCACCAAAAGAGGAATCAGACAAAATACGTTTCATCACCACCCACTCAACGGCCAACCATGCAATCACAAAGATTCTTAAAAAGAACTGGCACATTCTCCATATGGACCCCACAATATCTCAAATTGTGGGAGACCACCCCAATGTGACGTATCGAAGGGCAAAAAACCTGAAGGACAAATTGATCCACAGTCATTTTCAGGAATCAAAAAAACCAGAGGCATGGTGTAAACCGAAAGGATTTTATAAATGTGCAGGATGCAAAGTTTGTTGCATCGCGAAAACAACGAAGGAACTACAAGTGGCAAATAATAAAACATGGAAAATTGAACAACTAATTAACTGCAAAATTCAGTTCGTTGTGTATGACCTTGAATGCCCTTGCTTTAAGAAATACATTGGAAGCACAAAAAAAGAACTTAAATTACGAATTTTGGAGCATGTCCGTGCTACAATTAATTCTGATCGCAGCAATGCGATGGCAAGACATATGGAGAAGGAACACAAAGGGGATTGGAAATCCCTAAAGTTCTATGGCATTGAAAGTGTTGGACCAAACAAAAGAGGTGGAGATCGCGAACTGGTAATGAGACAAAAAGAGTCCAAACACATCATGAACTTTCGGACCTTGAGCCCATATGGCCATAATCAAGATGAAGAATTACACTGCCACCTGTAAAGATATCTATCAGAGAGTAAATGGTGCCGACTCTCTCTTTCTTGAATTTTCATAAACTTTATCTCAACAAAAACCCCCTTTCAATTAGGACATGTTTAAATTTATTGTTTAAATTGGGATATTCCACAGATCACGATGTGGAACAGTTTTGCCCACTAGAGGGCTTAATTTTGAATTTATTTTCTCAACGACACACACCAATTTTTTCTTTGTATGATAATATATTGGGCAAACGCTCACCTCAACAATTTAATTGACAAGAAAAATGAATAAGGTGAACTGGATACGCCCACTGGATGGCCTTGATAGTATGTGATGGATTTGGAATGCTATTCTTCAATGTCAACGAGGTCGAGAATCAATGTTTAAGTTAAATGTGTTTACCTCGCAAATTGAGAGTATTTCGTGATTTCGGTGTGTTAATAAGATATAATCAATGTTTGCGTAAAGTTTTTGTAATTGGTTGAAAAAACTACATGTCCCATAATGCCTGTATAATTTACAGGAAGTGATGTAACCCGATTTGGTTTTCCGCTTGTTTTTTTAATTTAAAAAGCACAATTACAATCGTACACTTTACCTGTGAGCAAGGTCTCCGTAGAGACCGAAACGCGTAAGACTTTGCTGGATGCTGCAATAAACGCATGGAAATTTGAATGAATACCCGGTGGTATTTTCTTTTAACTCAGTACACAGGAGTGCACGAGGAACAAACCTTCCCTACGGGAAAAACCGAATCATGTATATATATATATATATATATATATATATATATATATATATATATATATATATATATATATATATATATATATAGATATATATTATCTACTGGCAGTCACCAGTAGATAGTTATAGTTAGGACCGTGTTTCCATAGGAAATCTGAAAATTCTATTTTGAATAACTTTGGCGCCGGTTGACGAATCCTCGCGAATTTTTCAAAATAGGTGGGGCGCTCCGCTCCGCTCCTACCCTGAAAGTCTCGGGGTGATTAGTCAAGCGGGGACCGAGAAAAAAGGGGGGTCCCAAAACGCGTTTTCCCCATGCATGCATGCATGGACCTTTAGTCCAAGGTACAGCCCGAACGGCTGAACAGAATTATTTGAAATTTGGCAGAGAGGTAGTCCTCAGGTCAGGGATGTGCCTTTTGAATATCTGGAGTCAATCTGTTCTGTAGTTCCTGAGAATATTTCAGTTAAAAGTACATATACATCTATAAGCGCGCACCGTGCGTGTACGGTAAGCATACCGTACGCGCACGCTGCCGTGCGCGAGCGTAATTCTGATTGGTGGTTACATGACAGTAAACATTCCAGTCGGTCGAAATCAGGAAGTATCGGCCGCCATTTTGTCTCTCGCAGTCTGAGGCAGTGTAAAACAAAGGTGGAGAATGTGAAAAGGGGGCAGGGTGGACAGTTCCTGACACCCTTGCCTTTGTCAGTGGGTCACTGAAGGACCCCCAAGGATGAAAAAAACATTATTTTTTCAAAAAAGCGCGGGGTGCGCGCACTGTGCGTGCACTGTGTGCGTACGGCACGCACAATGCATCGTGGGCACTTGGTGCCCGAAGCGCACCGAGCGCCCACAGAGCGCGCACGGTGCGTGCACGGTGAAGAACCTGAAAAAAAAAATATTAATAAATACATAACTTAGCATTTAAAAACACGTACAAATTCACTTAAAAAACCATAGGTTTCACACACGTTATAGTTAGGAATTAGCATTTTAAAAACCTTGCAAATTCACTTAAAAAACCATAGGTTTCACACATGTTATAGTTAGCTGGACATTTCCCTCGTAAAAAACCAATGAAATTCCCCCGTTATAGTTAGTGCAGGCAACTATAACTCACGCGACCGCAATCCTCTGCTGATGACGTCAGATATTACATCACTGATTAAATATGTGTCTTTCTGAAAAATAAATATTTGTAATATATGTATAGCTAAAGATTAATGGAAGAAGACATGGGTAAATAGGTGTCTAAATACAGTGATGTAATATCTGACGTCACCAGCAGAGGATTGCGGTCGCGTGAGTTATAGTTGCCTGCACTAACTATAACGGGGGAATTTCATTGGTTTTTTATGAGGGAAATGTCCAGCTAACTATAACATGTGTGAAACCTATGGTTTTTTAAGTGAATATATATATATATATATATATATATATATATATATATATATATATATATATATATATGTATATATATATATATATATATATGTATATATATATCCATTCAGTCTGGCCCAAGGTCGGAGGCTTCCGGGTTCTCTATGGCGGTGCACGCGAGGCGCAGCAGGACCCGCTGCGGAATAAAGGATTCGGTTTTTCCCGTAGGGAAGGTTTGTTCCTCGTGCACTCCCGTGTACTGAGTTCAAAGAAAATACCACCGGGTATTCATTCAAATTTCCATGCATTTATTGCAGCATCCAGCAAAGCCTTACGCGTTTCGGTCTCTACGGAGACCTTGCTCACAGGTAAAGTGTACGATTGTAATTGTGCTTTTTAAATTAAAAAAACAAGCGGAAAAACCAAATCGGGTTACATCACTTCCTGTAAATTATACAGGCATTATGGGACATGTAGTTTTTTCAACCAATTACAAAAACTTTACGCAAACATTGATTATATCTTATTAACACACCGAAATCACGAAATACTCTCAATTTGTGAGGTAAACACATTTAACTTAAACATTGATTCTCGACCTCGTTGACATTGAAGAATAGCATTACAACCCAGCATGGATACAAATTGCCTCCAATCGCTCTACAATGATTAACAGAACGGATTTACTGATGGATAAACAACAATCACCAAAAGAGGAATCAGACAAAATACGTTTCATCACCACCCACTCAACGGCCAACAATGCAATCACAAAGATTCTTAAAAAGAACTGGCACATTCTCCATATGGACCCCACAATATCTCAAATTGTGGGAGACCACCCCAATGTGACGTATCGAAGGGCAAAAAACCTGAAGGACAAATTGATCCACAGTCATTTTCAGGAATCAAAAAAACCAGAGGCATGGTGTAGACCGAAAGGATTTTATAAATGTGCAGGATGCAAAGTTTGTTGCATCGCGAAAACAACGAAGGAACTACAAGTGGCAAATAATAAAACATGGAAAATTGAACAACTAATTAACTGCAAAATTCAGTTCATTGTGTATGCCCTTGAATGCCCTTGCTTTAAGAAATACATTGGAAGCACAAAAAAAGAACTTAAATTACGAATTTTGGAGCATGTCCGTGCTACAATTAATTCTGATCGCAGCAATGCGATGGCAAGACATATGGAGAAGGAACACAAAGGGGATTGGAAATCCCTAAAGTTCTATGGCATTGAAAGTGTTGGACCAAACAAAAGAGGTGGAGATCGCGAACTGGTAATGAGACAAAAAGAGTCCAAACACATCATGAACTTTCGGACCTTGAGCCCATATGGCCATAATCAAGATGAAGAATTACACTGCCACCTGTAAAGATATCTATCAGAGAGTAAATGGTGCCGACTCTCTCTTTCTTGAATTTTCATAAACTTTATCTCAACAAAAACCCCCTTTCAATTAGGACATGTTTAAATTTATTGTTTAAATTGGGATATTCCACAGATCACGATGTGGAACAGTTTTGCCCACTAGAGGGCTTAATTTTGAATTTATTTTCTCAACGACACACACCAATTTGTTCTTTGTATGATAATATATTGGGCAAACTCTCACCTCAACAATTTAATTGACAAGAAAAATGAATAAGGTGAACTGGATACGCCCACTGGATGGCCTTGATAGTATGTGATGGATTTGGAATGCTATTCTTCAATGTCAACGAGGTCGAGAATCAATGTTTAAGTTAAATATGTTTACCTCGCAAATTGAGAGTATTTCGTGATTTCGGTGTGTTAATAAGATATAATCAATGTTTGCGTAAAGTTTTTGTAATTGGTTGAAAAAACTACATGTCCCATAATGCCTGTATAATTTACAGGAAGTGATGTAACCCGATTTGGTTTTTCCGCTTGTTTTTTTAATTTAAAAAGCACAATTACAATCGTACACTTTACCTGTAAGCAAGGTCTCCGTAGAGACCGAAACGCGTAAGGCTTTGCTGGATGCTGCAATAAACGCATGGAAATTTGAATGAATACCCGGTGGTATTTTCTTTGAACTCAGTACACGGGAGTGCACGAGGAACAAACCTTCCCTACGGGAAAAACCGAATCATGTATATATATATATATATATATATATATATATATATATATATATATATATATATATATATATATATATATATATATATATATATATATATATATATATATATATAGATATATATTATCTACTGGCAGTCACCAGTAGATAGTTATAGTTAGGACCGTGTTTCCATAGGAAATCTGAAAATTCTATTTTGAATAACTTTGGCGCCGGTTGACGGATCCTCGCGAAATTTTCAAAACTAATGGGGCACTCCGCTCAGCTCCTACCCTGGAAGTCTCGGGGTGATTCGTCAAGCAAGGGCTGAGAAAAAAGGGGGGTCCCAAAACACGTTTTCCCAATGCATTTTCCCATATGACCTTTAGTCGAAGGTACAGCCCGAACGGCTGAACAGAATTACTTCAAATTTGGCAAAGAGGTAGTCCTCAGGTCAGGGATGTGCCTTTTGCATATTTGGTGTCAATCTGTTCAGTAGTTACTGACAAAATTGCAGTTAAAAGTACATAAATATCTATAGGCACGCACCGTGCGCTCACGGTGTGCGCAGAGTGCGCGCACGGTTCCGTGCGCAAGCGTAATTCTGATTGGTGGTTGCATGTCAGTCAACATTCGCATTGGTCGAAATCAGGAAGTGTTGTCCGCCATTTTGTGTGTGACAGTGAAAAAGAAAGGTGGAGAACGTGAAAAGGGGGCAGGGTATAGAGTTCCTGACCCCCTAGCTTTTGTCAGGGGGTCCCTGAAGGACCATGAAGGGTGAAAAGAACATTTTTTTTTATTGAAAAAAATCGCAGGGTGCGCGCACCGTGCGTGCACCGTCACGAGGTGGAAAAAAAATCATTAAAAAAATAAAATTAAAAATCAAATTTAAGTGTTTAGATATTAGGTGGCTCTAAAAAGAGCCGTTGTGTTAATTGAGGGACAGAGGAATAAAAAAATGGCAAAAATGTTAGGGTGCCGCACGTGTGGTGCTGTATCTTGCTCTCTATTAGGGGAATGCTGGTGTCCCCATAAGAGAGAAGAGCATTGCACGCAGTGCACCGTATATGCACCCTCTTAAACAGAGGGTGTTTATCCAGAGGAACAGAAGCAGGTGAAGCTGCCGCCGCAGATGATGTGCTCGGCTGAGCTGCCGATGATGTGCTCGGCTGACCTGCTGCGGATGTGCTCGGCTGAGCTGCTGGAGGGTTTTCTCTAGCAGCTCGATCATAAGCCACAGGATGTACATCTCTAACATGCCTGATCATAGTGAAGATACTAAAAGAGTATTTCTTTTTAGGATCTCTTCTTGATAAGACACCACCACAAAGAGTGCAGGTGGCTTTTGGAGCATTCACCTTCTTCTGCCCCTCTGGAAAAGTGAAAAATTGCCATATAAAAGAGTTTTTCTATTTCCTCTGTCTCTGTGGCACAAGGGTCTCCTGCTCACTCCCAGAAGATGACTGCTGCTCTGCCATTCTCAAGTACTGGAGTACTGGAAAAGCTGCTCAGCTCCTTCTCCAAGGGAATCAGAAGTAATAATGAGGGGAGTGGGTGTCGTGTTGGAAGTTTCTGGAACTGAAACTACTATAAACCAGTGAAAAGTGTTGTTTCTTAATCACATGACCTGAAACTACTATAAACCAATGAAAAGTGTTGTTTCTAAATCACATGACTTGCCGTGCGCGCACAGTATGTGCACGGAGCACGCGCGCATGTGCGTACGGAGCACGCACGACATACGCATGCGCACGTGGAACAGGTACGCATGCGCACACGGAGCACGGACGCATGCATGCACCCTGCTCGCACCGTGCGCGCACGGTCAAAAACACATAAAAAATAAATAAATAAAATAAAATTGTTTATAAGTTTATAGAAGATATTAACTATGCTGTTCAACTCTATCCAAATAAAAAAAAAAAAAAAAACTGAGCCATTCCATATTACAGGATAAAGTTAATCTATAACTATATATATAGGTAGCTTATTGTAAAATAAATATTTAAAAAATATGATAATACATTCATAAATTAGCATTTAAAAAACCTTGCAAATTCACTTAAACAACCATAGGTTTCACACACGTTATAGTTAGGAATTAGCATTTAAATAACATTTGAAATTCACTAAAAAAACCATAGGTTTCACACACGTTATAGTTAGCTGGACATTTCACTCGTAAAAAACCATTGAAATTTCCCCGTTATAGTTAGTTCAGCTAACTATAACTCGCGCGCCCGCAATCCACTGCTGATGATGTCACATATTACATCACTCATGACATGGTCAGTGACATCACTCATGACATCTCAAATGACATCACTGATGACATCACTGATTACATCATCCATTGAGTATGTGTTTCTTAACAATTTTAATATGTTTAATATATATAGGGAAAGGCCTGTTGAAGAATGAGTGGGTGTACAAGTGTGTAAATGGATGATTTTCTGTGGTGCGTAACTAACTCTATAAGTGAGTCATTAAATGTATCTTACTGCAGACTAGTGACTAAACTGTGTAAATGTCTGTATGTTTCTGTATGTTGGTGTATAAGTGGCTGCATGGTTTTGTGAATACCTATATGAGTGTCTATATGAGTTATTGATTGCTTGTCTCAGTATCTGTATGGGTTCCTGAGTGTTTGTGTGGGTAGGGTGTGTGTGACTCTATGCATAGATGTGTGAGTGGGTGATTCTATGGGTGCATGGTTTTAAGAGTGCATCTGTGATGGACTGTATGGTTGAGTGAGTGCATGTATGGGTGTGTTAGGGATTGAATGTATATCTCAGTGGTACATTTGTGACTAACTACATATGTGAAAGGCAGTATATATGCGTGTAGAGTATATAAGTGGGTAGATGTGATAGTGTGTGATTGTGAGAGTGACTGTATGGATGAGTGTGTGCTTGTATCAATGATTCTATAAGAGCGTAAGAATGTGGTACTATTTTTATGATTAAGTGAACTTGAGTGTGTATAACCGCATAGGTGAGTAAATGGGAGTGTAATTATTTGCATGACTGACTAGGTGTGAGAGTACCTCTATGGATGATTGGTGGTGTGTGAGTATCTATATAGGTGTATAAATGCATATGATAGTCTTGTATGGAGTGATTGTAAGTATGAGTGACTGTACAGGTGAATGAGTGGAGGTGTATGTAGACCTAACAGTTAATAAGTGGGTATGTAGTTATTGGTATTGGTGTATGTATGGTTTTGAGAATGGAACTCTGAAATTTTGAGTCGGTGTATCAAAGGTTATATTAGGGTGTGAGAAGATGTGGTAATTTATCACATGGATGACGTCATCAGTGATGTCATCAGTGATGTCATTTGAGATGTCATCAGTGATGTTATGAGTGATGTCACTGACCATGTCATGAGTGATGTAATATGTGACATCATCAGCAGTGGATTGCGGGCGCGCGAGTTATAGTTAGCTGAACTAACTATAACGGGGGAATTTCATTGGTTTTTTACCAGTGAAATGTCCAGCTAACTATAACATGTGTGAAACCTATGGCTTTTTCAGTGAATTTGCAAGTTTTTTTAAATGCTAATTCCTAACTATAACGTGTGTGAAACCTATGTTTTTTTAGTGAATTTCAAATGTTTTTTAAATGCTAATTCCTAACTATAACGTGTGTGAAACCTATGTTTTTTAAGTGAATTTATATATATATATATATATATATATATATATATATTACCTACTGGCGGTCGCCAGTAGGTAGTTATAGTTAGGACCACGTTTCCATAGGAAAACCTCAACATTCTATTTTGAATAACTTTGGCGCCGGTCGACGAATCCTCGCGAATTTCTCAAAATATGTGGGGTGCTACGCTCCGCTCCTACCCTGAAAGTCTCGGGGGGATCCGTCAAGCGGGGGCTGAGATAAAAGGGGGGTCCCAAAACGCGTTTTTCCCATGCATTTTTCCATAGGACCTTTAGAACGAGCTACAGCCCGAACGGCTGAACAGAATTACTCAAAATTTGGCAGAGAGGTAGTCCCTAGGTCAAGGAAGTGCCTTTTGTAGGTCTGGTGTAAATCTGTTCAGTATTTCCGGAGAAAATAGCATTTAAAAGCATATATATATATATATGCGCGCAGGGTGCGCGCACCGTGCGAGCACCGTGCGAGCACCCTAACGTGCGCGAGCGTAATTCTGATTGGTGGTTACATGTTAGTCAACGTTCGAATCGGTCGAAATCAGGAAGTGTCGGCCGCCATTTTGTTTGTTTTCAGTGCGAGAGTGAAAAAGGAAGGTGGCGAACGTGAAAAGGGGGCAGGGTAGAGAGTTCCTGACCCCCTAGCCTTTGTCAGGGGGTCCCTGAAGGACCCCGAAGGCAAAAAAAAAAATTTTTTTTTTTTTTAAATCGCGGGGGTGCGCGCACAGTGCGCGCACCCTGAAAAACACAAAAAAAAATTTTTTTTTTTTGCAAAAAACAAAAAATTATTCGCAGGGTGAAAACCAAAAAAAAAAATAATAATAATTTTTAATACGTAGTTTATTGTAAAATAAATATATAAAAAATAATACATAAATAAATTAGCATTTAAAAAACCGTACAAATTCACTGAAAAAACCATAGGTTTCACACACGTTATAGTTAGGAATTAGCATTTAAAAAACCTTGCTAATTCACTGAAAAAACCATAGGTTTCACACATGTTATAGTTAGCTGGACATTTTACTGATAAAAAACCAATGAAATTCCCCCGTTATAGTTACTGTAGGCAACTATAACTCACGCGACCGTAATCCTCTGCTGATGACATATGTGTCTTTATGAAAAAAAAATATTTGTAATATATGTATAGCTAAAATTTAATGGAAGAAGACATGGGCAAATAAGTGTCTAAATACAGTATTAGCATCAGCAGAGGATTGCGGTCGCGTGAGTTATAGTTGCCTACAGTAACTATAACGGGGGAATTTCATTGGTTTTTTATCAGTAAAATGTCCAGCTAACTATAACATGTGTGAAACCTATGTTTTTTTCAGTGAATTATATATATATATATAGATATATGTAGAACGCCATACGCCGTTTCTTCTCCCGGCGTAGTACAACAACGGAGGACGGACCACAGATGAGTGCAATAATTTTTTTATTCCGCTCCCTTACACACTTTCACTCGCCTGACGCGTTTCGATCATCTAGGGATCTTGATCACATGATGCGCTATTCGGTGCATGATTGCTTAAATAATTTTGTTACATTTTTTTGTTTTTAAAGTGACCAGTGCATTTGAACATCACTTGTTTAAAACCATAGACATAGACAACATATTCATCGATGTTGTAAAGGGAGCTTCGAGTTTAAAAGAAATATATGTTTAAATACATTTTTCTAAAAAAACTTTTGATTTGTTCCCTTCAAAATATCAAATCCAGTACATATGACATATAGTATTGCTATTATACCTAAAAAGTTGTTATATAGCTGCCATAGCTTTGTGCAAACATGCAATTGTATTGTTAATGACACACGCTATAAAGTCCAGGTTTAAATACCTTGGCATAAGCCCTTAATATATTAGACAAATGTCACCAGCTATAGTTCTTATACACTTTGGTGTACGCCGTTCTGATGTAACCTATCCACTGTTCAAAGAAGTGCAATATACTTTTCTAGTGCAAAGTGCAATGTGCTTGTGTTAAAAACAAAATATAAAATATGACTAATATATACTACAACACCGTGAAAATTTACATATGGAACTTAAAAATATGCAGCACCATCGTCCAATCTTTACTATATGCAGGGGTTGATTTGTTTTATTCACATTGATTTCTCTATTGAATTTCATTGGTTTTAACCTCCGCTACTGTGGACATTTTATCTAAATCTCATCAAATCAAATCAAATGTTAAAGGTAAGTGTACAAGTCTTCAGTGTGATTGAGACCCCCGGGGTGTTTAGTATCGAGGTTTAGAATGTACTTAGTCTCCAACTGACGTAGAGCTCTCACTCGATCACCCCCTCTCTTCTTACTCTGCACACAATCAATCAGAAAGTATCTCAAAAGGGTCGGATCTGCCTTATGGTGTTCACCAAAATGTCTAGCCACCAGATAGGACTGATCTTGATTTTTTATTGCCCTGATGTGCTGGAGTACCCGTTTGTGTCCCTGCAGTATGGTACTGCCTACATATCAGAGACTACATGGGCACTCCAGCACATACACCACATGGGTCATTTTGCATGTTAGGGCTTTGTTAATTAGCATCTCAACAGGATTAAAAGGGGTTTTGTAGGAAGTGGCATTGATTCCAATTTGGCATGCCTTGCAGGTTTTGCATTTGAAGAAGCCATGGCGTTGGCTTACCCAAGTGCCTTTGCCTATATTTTCCAAATCATTGCACACCAGGGTATCTTTCATGGAGGGTGCTCTGCTGTAGGTTATAGTGGCATTTCTAGGTAACTTCTGCCCAATAACTGGATCCCCCAATATAATAGGCCAGTTCCTATTTATGATTTTTTTTTCTTCAAAAAACCAACTAATAACCTATATAGACACTCATGTAGCTACTCACCAACCCATGCAGCCACTTATACACAAAGTAAGAGACTGATACAGATATTTACATATTTAAACATTACTCACTAAGCCATGTATTCACTAAGATACACTTAATCAGTCAGTTATACAATCAATTTTTCAAAAACAAATCATCCATTTAGACACTTATATACCCATTTATTCTTCCATCGACCTTGAGCTATACATATATAAAACATATTTAAATTTCAGAAAAACACACATTCACTGGATGATGTCATCAGTGATGTCATCAGTGATGTCATTTGAGATGTCATCAGTGATGTCATGAGTGATGTCACTGACCATGTCATGAGTGATGTAATATGTGACAGCATCAGCAGTGCATTGCGGGCACGCGAGTTATAGTTAGCTGAACTAACTATAACGGGGGAATTTCAATGGTTTTGTACGAGTGAAAAGTCCAGCCAACTATAACGCCCCTGAAACCTATGGTTTTTCAGTGAATATATATATATATATATATATATATATGTCGCTGCTCCATTGGTCTTGCCTGTTACCGCACTCGTGAGCGGGTGCCCGGTCCAGCGGTGGCAAACCGCTATATATCCAGCTCCTTACTTTCACAGTAAATTAGGGCCAGCACTCACGTTAGGTATAATCCGTTATAGATTTATTCACGAGAATCAATAGTAACAACAAACGCGTTTCGGCATGAGCCTTCGTCGGTGTCGACGAGCGCCGTTGTCGTGGCAACTTAAATTCCAAAAACAAATGCATGCAACAAACAAAGGACTTATGCTCGACTTTGAGCGCCATCTTAGAGTATGTTATTACTCACATATCGTGCCTTGCAAAATAATTCAACTTATAATACATTCATCTGGTCATAGTATCCAGTAATTAAATCATAGCCACAATTAATTAGCAGATTGTTTTACAAAACTAATCATATTAGTGCCTGAATGAAATTGTATGATTCAGTTACATTCTTTAAATAGCATGATGTCGCCCTGGATGGGCTTGCACTATGGACATTGACTAAAGCGCCATCTTTGAACATCCTTACATACATATGGTATCACTCATATTTCCTAGTCCACTAATGTCTACATTTCGCCCTGTATGGTCTTTCTATATTAGTGTTTTCGGATATGTCCAAGTCCTATAGATAACAGTAAAATCACTACACGGTGTGACCAGATCATTTCCAGTTAGATAATCGCATGCAAAAATATACCAAAAGAAGGTTACCAATTTCTATTCTTATACTCCTCATAAATGAACTGCAAGTTCCTCCCCACTGTTCAGACCACCTGGATATTTTGTTTGTAGATCAATAATATAGCGAGATTCTAATCTCCTCAGACTCCTCTCTCTGTCACCTCCCCTGATGCTCTTCGGGACATGAACTAAGCAAAAAAATTGTAACAGAGATCTGTTGCTGTTGTGCTTACTCGCAAAGTGGCGTGCAACCGGATAATTCGTGTCTCTACTAGTTATTGCCCTTTGGTGTTCCAAAATTCTCATCTTCACAGGATTTATAGTGTTCCCGATATATCTTAAACTGCACGGACATTCCAAGCAGTAAACCACATATGGGGTACTACATGTCATAAATTTGTTAATATGCCGCTGTTTCAATTCATTCAAAATTTTGTATGTCGTGACTCGTTTGCTTGTGGCACATGCTCTGCACTTGCCACAGGGAAAAGAACCACGTAATCTCTGTAGACCTGTGTCAAGTTTATTGGTTTCCAAATGGCTCTCCACCAACTCATCTTTTAGAGATCTAGCTCTCCTGAAGCTGATATTCGGTTTCATAGGCAGATCTCTGCCAATGATAGTGTTAGATCTAAGAATTTTCCAATTGCTCTGCAAGATACGTTTAATATCAAATGCAGCATTTGAATAACTGGTGATCATGCGAAATTTATTCTCAACATCTGTTCTTCTCGTTCGTACACTTTCCTGACCCAAGAGTTCGGACCTGTCTTTCTGTGCTACCTTGGTTTCTGCTATTCTTAGAATATCATTGGGATATCCCCTTGCTCTAAAACGTTGAAGGCTCTCTGACGCTGCCATCTTGTAGTCCTCATCCCTAGAGCTATTCCGTTTAATTCGAAGTAATTCCCCATAGGGGATACTCCTGATCAAACTGGCGGGGTGACTGCTCTTTCTGTGTAATATGGAATTCCCTGCTGTTTTCTTTCTATAGAGTGCAGTGTGTAACATGTTGTTCTCTACAAATACTCTCAAGTCTAAAAATGACACTTCCGTGGTACTCATCTCTCCAGTGAATTTAAGATTTAATTCATTGGTATTCAGTGAGGAGACATACTTCTCCGCTGATTCCCTGGACCCCCTCCATATAATGAAGAGGTCGTCAATGTACCTTCTCCAACAGATTATGTTGTCGACACCACCTTCGTTGGTTTCGGCCCAGGCCACCTGCTTCTCCCACCAGCCCACGAATAAATTTGCGTAACTGGGGGCGAAGCAGGTGCCCATCGCCGTCCCCTGTATCTGCCTGTATCTCTGTTCCTGAAACAAAAAAATATTATTGTTCAGGCAGAACAGTATAAACTCAGTGATCATTTCATTATGGTCCAGGAATTGGAGTGACCGTCCTATCAAAAAATATTCCACCGCTGTTACTCCATCCGTATGTCTAATACTTGTATATAGACTGGATATGTCCAAAGTTATCATCATAAAGTCCGATTCCCAGTTGATTCCTTGAATTTGGCTCAAAAAATCTTTTGTATCACGTGTGTATGATGTTAACTGTGATACTAAGGGAGCCAAAAAATAGTCTACATATCTCGATAAGTTCTCTGTCAGGCGCCCTATCGAGGAGACTATTGGTCTACCTAGGGGATGCGTGGTATCTTTATGTATCTTTGGAAGGTGGTAAAATGTGGGGATCTGTGGGTGTTTGTTCCATAGGTAATTGACTTCATCTGTTGACAAAATGCCTTTATGATGCCATTTGTCAATCATTTTTTCGAATGCCTCTATACTGTTCAAATAGTCTCTTTCACTGACCAATATGTAGCTTTCACGATCATTCAATTGTCTTAATGCCTCTCTGCAATAGTTTTCCTTCGTCTGTAGGACAATGTTGCCCCCTTTATCCGATGGTTTCACAACTATTTTTGTGTCGCTTTTCAAATCCTGAATGGCTTTCTTTTGGATATAGGTCAAGTTCCATCTATTTGTTTTTGGCTTTCCTGTTCTTAGTGAGAGAAGGTCTTTGTTGACATTGTCTGCAAATACGTCTATTGCATCCAGTGGCATCTGAGGATAAAACTTTGAGGTAGGTTTAAACGGTCTCAACGCTCTTGTTTGCGTGATCTCCATCTCCTCTGCCCTGTCCCGATAGCCTCTATGCCTCAGCTCTTGGGTGTTAAATTCCTCTCCTAATTCTTCTAGGGTGGCCATGGTATCAAGATCTCTGATTGTCAATGAACTGTCCTCTTCTTCCTTTCTATTGTCTTTCATAGGTGCCCCAATAGGATCTTTAATTTTGAAAAATTTATATAGCTTCATTCTTCTTATATATTTAAACAAGTCGATCCTTGTTTGGGCGTACTCAAAATTCTCCGTTGGGCAGAATGTCAGGCCCATCCTTAACACTGATTCTTCTGTCTTTGTTAATTTTTTACTAGTCAAATTGACAATTGTGAGACTGTCCTTCATCGTTTCATATTCCTGCCCCTCCTGTTCCTGGTGTTTGTTCTGACGTTTTCTGCCGCCCCTCCTTTTGACTCTTTGGCTTTTGGAATTTAAGTTGCCACGACAACGGCGCTCGTCGACACCGACGAAGGCTCACGCCGAAACGCGTTTGTTGTTACTATTGATTCTCGTGAATAAGTCTATAACGGATTATACCTAACGTGAGTGCTGGCCCTAATTTACTGTGAAAGTAAGGAGCTGGATATATATATATATATATATATATATATATATATATATATATATATATATATATATATATATATATATATATATATATATATTCACTGAAAAAACCATAGGTTTCACACACGGTATAGTTAGGAATTAGCATTTAAAAAACCTTGCAAATTCACTTAAAAAACCATAGGTTTCACACATGTTATAGTTAGCTGGACATTTCACTCGTGAAAAACCATTGAAATTCCCCCGTTATAGTTAGTGCAGGCAACCATAACTCACGCGACCGCAATCCACTGCTGATGACATCAGATATTACATCACTGTATTTAGACACTTATTTACCCATGTCTTCTTCCATTAATTTTTAGCTATACATATATTACAAATATTTTTTTTTCAGAAAGACACATATGTCATCAGTGATGTAATATCTGACGTCATCAGCAGAGGATTGCGGTCGCGTGAGTTATAGTTGCCTGCACTAACTATGGAGGCCTATGGGGCCAGAGAAAAAAGCCTGGGAAGTTTGGTAGTTTGGTCCCTTGGGGGGAATGGGCAGGTAAGGATGTGCATAGAGTTTCACTGTGAATCCTTAACATACGTCTGAGGTGAGTCAGGGACTGGGGGTTGGGACAAGCATGGAGGGATGGGTTGGTATATGTGAAAACTCCTCCAATAAATGATTCCTTTCTCTGGGAACCCATCGCCATAGTCAGATGCAACAGAAACTGTCCCAGGGAACCCAGGACAGGAGAAGAAGATGAGCATCGATGTGGTCCTTTCTTAGTGAAATGTACCTTGGTACATGTGCCCATGTCTGGGAGGAGAGGCATGCTGTTAAAACCGGGGTCACCAATTCCGACACGGTAGCTTGGCGCGAGGCAGGAAGGCACCCGAAGGCAATGTGTAAAGCAGTTGTGCAGCACACACTCACACAGACTCAGTAATGCGCACACAATGAAGAGACACTACACCAGGCTGATTTGTAAAACAAGACCCGTTATCTCATTCAGGTCATGGCAAATAAATTCATTTCTGTAATAGAGCAGAAAGTCTCAGGACAGCTGTAAATTCATTCAAGGGCATCAGGCATGAGCATGACATCAAACATCCCCTAGGTAGGGAAATAATAAAGGCACCATTCCTTATATAACATTGATCCAGTTGACATCACTTTTGCGCATCTCCAATAGGGGGGGCAACACTTCCTGTGCGCAGATTTAATGCAAGTGCTACAACTTAACTTTTGAGGCAGGAGCTCCCTTTACGTACCCGGCCCTCCTTCACAGTGTGATTACAGGCAGTCGGGCCTACAGAGGGCATAGGAATTGTGGCCCAGTCTAATGTGCGAGGCGGTTAGCAGTTCCAGTCAAAGTTCACAATCCCCAGGCAGAGAGGCAATGCAGCGTGCATCTAGTATATACGGGCATATGGGCAGGGCCCAGCTTCCCCGCACTCACCGCTCTGGTCGTGGAGGTCGGAGGAGGTAGGCCCCAAAATAGCGTCGGTCCCACAGGATGAAGGCTGCCCCCTCACCAGTCAGCCCCCTTTGACCCTCGGGGCCGGGACTGGTGAAGGCGGCCTCTCTCTCTGAGGCAATCGCTCTGAGGGCCCGGTCGGGGCCGGTCCCATGCGCCGCTCTCCACAACGTGGCCCTCGGCGAGGCCCGGCCGGGCTCCGGACTCCTTTTGCGACTCACGGCGCGGCAGCCAATAGGAGCGCAGCATTCCGTGGGCGTGGCCTATGACACGGCCAGCGCCCCGGTTGCCACGCAACGCGCGCTCTTCGCGCCTTCGGCCTTCTCTACTGCCACGGCAGCCGTCCCCAGGCTACGGGGGCCACAGAGGCGGATCGGACTGCCGGATCTTCCTTGGGGGTAGCCCCGGGGCCACGGTGATGACTTCAGCCGCAGCGCTCCTCAAGACAACATGCCAGGCAGATCCAGCGCCACCCTCAGGTACCTGGGCAGCGGCAGTGATCTTGGACAGCCCGCGCTCGATTTCTCAGCGCCGTGGGGAGCACAACACAAGCGCGCTGGCTCAGCTCTCGCCGGGGGGGCGTTACTGGTGGCAATCAAGCGCTTGGGTGTCACAGCGTGCAGGGGCCCAGTAGCAGTTCGTAACAACCCTGGGTGGCAGCGGGGATCTGGAGACAACTAGAGCTTGGAAGCACAGGCAGATTACTTCCCCATAGCGTCGGAGGCGCAGTTCTAGCAATAAAGCGCTAGGTGGGCACAGGGCTGACAGTAGAGCGCTAGGTGGGTACAGCGCTTTACCTGTTGATCCCCCCAGCAGCAGCATCTCTCACAGGGTCCCCAGCGCTGGGAGGGGATGGCAGGTTCCAGGTTCACAGCACTAGTTGTTAGCAGGTCATAGTTACAGGTTCTTTGAGTATCTTGGGGGACAGGTAGGGGTTGAGTTGGCAGGCATAAAAGGCAGGGTGGGCCCCCTGCAGCACACTGGAGGTGGTCTCCTGGGTTTCCCCCTCATTGGGCTAGGTCAGCAGGCTGGCAGAGTCCCTCAGCTATCTTGGGTACAGCAGGGCCTAAGCTCAGTCAGTCTCAGTAGTGTAGGTTCCCCCCTAGGCCCAACCGCCTATACTCCAGCAGAGGTTCCCCCAGGTCCAGTGGTGCTCCAACTAACTAGTCAGATTTCCCTCCTTTCCTCTTATACCCCTAGGTCAGGTGACCCTCCTGAAGGGTGGCAAAACATAATTCATCCCTGGGCTGGAACGTGCCAGGAGGTTCTACATGTCTGTCTATGGGACAAAAAGGCGGGTCGGCAAAGATACAGTAGCACTATGTCCCAGCCTGCTCCTGACTACTGGTGCGTGTGTGTTCAATGGCCACTCCGCAGTAACAGGGACCTGTGGCAGCCATGTTATTAGGAGAGAGCACCTGCACCTCAGCACTGTTTGGCAGTGGTAAGGCGCCCGGAGGCCTAGGTCCAACAAAAGGATGGTGGCAAAAATAAGACGACAAGGGCGAAAAAAATGGGGTAAGACCACCCTAGGGCTGACAGGTCTAACACATGCACACCACAGAACAGCCTCATGCACATGCGAAGCGGGGGCCGACATAAGATGCCAACTCCTGTAGTGGCACCAGAGCAGTGTCAATGAGGGGGCAGCTGGTTGGGCCATCAGGAGCGGGCTTCCTGTGCCTCCCCAGCATTTTACACACACCAAGTACCCGATGGAGGCGAAGATGCACCCAGCTCTTAACAAAATGAGAAAAGTGTAGCACAAGGCTGCATCTTTGGAAAAAAAGCACTTACCACAGGAGTCAAAACTGCTTATTCGATATGCAAGGGCTGAGAAGAGTCCAAAAAGCCCCAGTGATGGGTTTAAATATGTACATGTTAGTCCTTGGAGAGCCTCAGGAAGGTCAGGTTATAAAAAAAATTAACATACCTCACGTGTTAGGTTTTGAAGTTAATACAAAGATGAAAGAAAGTGAATCAAATGATCATAGTTTTGTTCAGTAGATGCAGCCATACACGTTCTGTATCTGCATACTTTGTACGCTTTACTCCTTATTTTCCACAAGAAGAAACACTAAAACTTCAAGGACATACGTACAGTAAATTCAAAGCAGTTACATATTCATTATTCATGCTTGAAGTGCCTTCTGTCACCAATGGAGTGTGTGTTTGATCAAATATATATATTCAAATATGTTCTGGCAGTACAAAACGTTATATCAGTTCATCAATTACAATAGGAGTATGCGGTTTTCACTTGTATTTTGTACACAAATGCGGAACAGAGAGGGGCTGTAAAGCTTCTCTGAAAAACGCAGAGATGAGATGCGGGTTCTATCCTTGTTAATTGACTTTTCGCTGGATTGTTATGTGACTGGTCCTTTTGTGCCCCCTAGTGAAATGTGAATGCGGTTCGACCCTCTTCTTACTCTAGGATCATCTCAGGACAAGGAATTTGCTGGGGCTGTGTGTGAAGAGGACAAAGGAGATTTTAGTGGGAATTTCAATCTGCGAGGGTCTGTGACAGCGATGCAGTGAGGAGAAACTTATCATCTTCACTGGGTAAAAGAGCGTTTTTGTTATAAATCTGGTATTTATTTGAATAGAAATATTATTTTAAGGCACAATTTCAAAAGTTGTCAGTGACTTATATCTTGCCAGTGGGAGATAGACATACATAATGGACGAACAGTGTACCTTAAAAGGCTGTAATGTCTCAAGAAAGTGATGCTTGTAATTATTGTTTGCAGTAACTTGTGTGGGGTGCTCAGTCTATTCAGTACCCAGTATGGGCGGGGCTTGAATCTGGAGCTCTGTGCTCTGGCTGCCCGTGTGATTCTATGTCAGGACCGGAGGCTTCTGATTATGCTTACTCAAGTTCTTTACTGACTCAACAGCAGCCAATGAACAGTAAACTACATAAGTAAAAAACAACATTTCCCAGAGGCTTTGAACCACGCCTCCTCAAACAGCCAATGGCAACACATCATAGTGGACAAAATAGAGAGGGACCATCCTGGCTTCCTCTTTCTTTGCTGCTTTGCAGTCAAGCTAAGTGCCTCTCTATTTAGTTTCACTATAAATGTAATGCCTCTTTGATTGATTGCTTTGACACTTATTTGAACTGCTATTCCCGATTAAAGCTTATGTATTGCTGTTTTCACATGCTGTCAGCTTACGCATTGCAGCGCGCCTAATTGCTTGCCTTGTCTGATCGGGTTCAAGCTTGGCTTCATTGCGTGCCCTTTCACTTGCGGTTGTTCTCTTTGTGGAGCACATGTTGCGCTTTGGGCTTCTTCTCCCATTGTTTCAGTGTTTGGCTGCTGCTAGCGCCGCTGGCTTTACCGTCCATTTTGGCTGTTCATGGGTAGATTAGCCCCTCCTGTAGGTAGCGAGACTCGTGCCGGAGCCCGGCCGTGCAGCCGACTTGCGTCTCGGGAGCTCGCATGCGCACGTGTGTGTGTGCAGCTCTGTTTTCATTGCCGGAGAGACGCCTTGCCCCAGGCTGAATCGGGGATCCACGCAGCTGGCATTGGAGCAATTAACGGGCCGATTTACACAATTAAGGCAGCGTTTCAGGTCCAGTTCTCGTGAGCATTAACCCTTCACACTCCAGCTGACTGGGACTTAATTTTTGGCACCCCTGCTCTGCGCAGGCAAGTGGGGGTCATCTCCCTCCATTAGTCCTATAATCTCACAGTTTATAAACTTCCTTTTGCTCCTTTGCCCCGGCACTGCTCCCACCTGACGCCCTACCTTAAGGAAAGTGTGGGCTGATAATTGTGCTTCCCACTGGGGAATTTTGATTGAATATTTGTATTCTGTTGAGACATAGCAGACTGTGAGTTCTACCAAGAGGAGGTAGCTGCTTGTGATGACCAAGAGGATGATGCATATTATTATGATGAGTCCATGGAGGACATTATAGACAAAAAGTTGTATGCCAAGCTGGATAAGGCGCTCTCCTCCGCCTTATTACCTATATCCCAACGTCTTGACCTTCTGGTACCTGCTACCCCTGCACCCTCAATGCCCTCTTCCTTCCCGGTGCCCCTCCCCCTCTGAACCTCCCGGCTTCCCGTGGCCCCATGCGCACACTTACTCTAACCTCTACAAGTCTAAAGAGCAGGCTCGAGCTGGCGCCCCAGCCCCTCCTCCGCCCCCTTCCCTCCCTATCCAGAGTCCAGATACCACTACTGACACCGACACTGACTCCTCCCAAGAGTCCAGCCAGGCCTCATAAGTGCGCTAAGAAACGTAAACATTCTTCATCCCCCATTCATCCCTCCCCCTTCACGTTTGAACCTTCCAACATTGTCCACCCGCGCTCAACTGACTGGGTCGCCCTCGCAGTTGCGGAATACATGCAAACTCACTAACGAAAGAGTTTTGACAAGGAAGTGAGAGCTCACCTTAAATTGGAGTGTCAACATCCTGATTTAGTGGACAAGGTGGCAGTTACCCCAGACATAGACACCTCAATGACCACCTTCTTGAAGAAATATAAAAAGGATCCAAAAAAAGGGATCAATTGCACCCTCCGGGCATGCCAAGATAAGGTGTTGGACGTTGCTGGCCCTCTGGCCAAAATTCTAGAGCTAGCCCTTCACGCTCAGGAAACAGGGGCTGCTATTCACCCCGAGGTCTTGGCTGGGTGGGCCCAAAGGGTGATCTGTCTTCTTGGCAACGCTAACTGCGCCTTGGCCTCCGAACGGCGCAAATCTGTCCTACTTAGAATTGATCCACAATTGGTGGAATTAGCCTCATCCAAACTGGGCCCACTAGCAGAAGGTCCGCTTTTTGGCGAGACATTTGTGAAGGACATTGCCAGGTTTGTGAGTACCTTCGCCTCACTAGATAAACCACAGTCCTCCTTGAAGAGTGTTTTCCATCAGGTCTCTGGTAGGGCCGGGCGTGGCAGAGGATGCTCGCCTGGCCACTACGTCAACCCCAATCCTCAGAGAGGCTTTGTTCCCAGGCGCAAAGGTTACACCCAAGAACCAGACAAAGCGGGCTTCTACCCATCAAGGTCTCGGGCCTTCAGGGGCCGTTTCAACAGGGGTGTTAACTGAGAATACAAACGCTTTGATTCCCAGTCCTCTGGTAAGTCCTTTGTTTCCGATGATTCCCCTAGGGGGCAGGTTGTTGCATTTTGTTGTGAATTGGACACGTCTGACCACTGATGCGTGGATCCTTCACACTGTACAAGGCTACCAGATAGAGCTTGTAGATTCCCGTGTCAGTTGTCACCTCCTCGGCCTCTCCTTTTTTTCCTTCAAGAACAGAATTGTATAGACACCGAACTTCAAGATCTTTTGGCCAAACAAGCTATTGCTGTAGGGCCCTTCATTCCCGGATGGTTTTGCAGCAATGTCTTTCTGGTGCAAAAGAAAGGAGTAGGTCAGAGACTGGTCTTAAATCTCAGAGATTTCAACCCCTTTGTGATATACAGGCATTTCAAGATGGAAGGCATCCATCTTCTGAGAGATCTCCTGTTAGAACAGGACTGGATGGTCCGCTTGGACCTGAAAGATGCCTACCTCCCAATTTGCCCCTCTCATCAGAAATGCCTTCAATTCCAATGGAAGGGGCAATGGTACCGTTACCGCTCACTACCCTTTGGTCTGTCATCAGCCCCGTGGGTTTTCACCAAGCTCTTGAAACCAGTAGTCACCCGCCTTTGGGAAATGGGAGTGCGCATGATTGTCTACCTCGACGACATGCTGCTTTTGGCTCAGGATCGGAACCTTCTCCTCACTCATTTGGAGTGGACGATGTCCCTTTTACAGGACCTGGGCTTCGTCATAAACATCAAAAAGTCAATGATACTTCTGAGCCAGCAGATAGACTTTCTGGGTTTCCAAATAGATTCAGTCGCCACGCAACTACTTCTTCCATTGACCAAGATCAGATCTATCAAATGGGAAATCAAAAATACTCTGTCCAAACAGATGATTTCGTTGAGAGTATTGGTGAGGATCGTAGGGCTCCTGGCCTCCTTCATCCAAGCCATCCCTCCGGGGCCTCTTAACTATCGAGCCCTTCAACACCTCAAGATTGTTTACATACAAAAGAGGTTTCATTACGATACCTGATTCCCTTATCTCCAGACGCTCAAGAGGAGCTTCTTTGGTGGCTGGAGCACATGGTGGCCTGGAACGGAAGGGCGATTTTTGGCTCCTCTCCAGACATCATTATCAAGTCCGATGCCAGTCATTGGGGTTGGGGCGCTCAATGTGGAGATTTCGCCACAGGCGGACGTTGGTCAGCCGGCGAGTTGAAATTGCACATCAACTGCCTCGAGTTATTAGCAGGATCGTTTGCGATAAAATAAATATCTCCTCTGAAAAGAAATTGTTGCATCCTCCTCTGGATGGACAATGTGTCAGCGGTGAGATACATCAATCGCCTAGTAGGTACGAAGTCACGTATGTTGGTCAACATTGTGAAGGAATTCTGGCATTTCTGCCTGAATCACAACATCAATGTCATAGAGGAATACCTCCCGGGCAAGCTCAATCAGGTGGTGGATTGGAAATCCAGATTCCTGAGGGATTACAGCGACTGGAGGCTTCATCCTTCTCTGTTTGCGGAGATCATGAATATGCAAGGTCCTTGCAAGATAGACCCCTTTGCCTCTCGCCTCAATGCCCATCTCCCACTTTTCTTCAGTTAGAGACCGGACCCGATAGCGATGGGAACGGACGCGTTCCTTCAGCATTCGGGGTCTCAGAGGAATTATGCCTTTTCTCCTTTTGCTCTGATCCCGAGAGTGGCGGCCCTGGTCCATCGACAGGCGGCTTCAATAGTGTTGGTGACACGATTGTGGAAGACTCAGTCCTGGTTTTTCCACACTATTGGAATTGTCTGTGGATCTTCCTTTTCAACTTCTGATATTCCCGACGCTTCTCCAGGACCCAGTAGGAGCTCCCCATCCTCTAGTCCTGCAGAACCAACTGTCTCTCATGGTGTGGACGCTCTCAGGAGACACGAGAGCATTGACGGCCTTTCATCGGTGGCTGCCGGCTTTATACAGCAAGCATGGGCTCCATCCACCCTAAAACGATATTCAGCTTCCTGGAAGCGATGGGTGGGTTGGTGCCTTCAATGGCAGGTGGATCCTGTGGGATCAGATGTGAAAGAGGTTTAGAATTTTCTGTTGGAGTGTGCTGAATCGGGCCTTTCATACAGATCGGTTATCAACTTCAGATCCGCAATCTCGGCTGGCCATGATTCTATTGATGGTAAGTCAGTGGGGATGCATCCCCTAGTGTGTAAATTACTCAAGGGTATTAGGGTGGCTAATCCTCCTCGTCCGAGGTATTCAACATTATAGGATGTCTCTAAGGTCCTATCCTTACTTGAGTCTTGGCTGGATAATAAAGACCTTTCTTTGAAACAGCTATCGGCCAAGCTCACCATGCTGTTATGTTTAATCTCACGTTGCAGAGTGTCTGATGTGTGTGCTCTAGATCTAGCATGTAGAATGTTTTCTCAACAGGGTGTCTTTCATCATCACGAGACAGACGAAAACGATGTCACGTTCAGTTGAGTATCCTACTTTTCCGCACAATAATAAATTATGTGTTTTGCAATGTTTAAAACTCTTGCACATAGGTGGGACTATTTGGGTCAGTTGTTTTTGGCAATTCAAAAACCTTTTAGACCGGTTTCAGCTACCACCTTGGCTAGGTGGGTTAGATGGGTGATGTCAGAAGCAGGCATTGATATTTCTGTGTATGGTGCTCATTCTGCTAGAGGAGCTATGGCCTCTAAAGCATACATGTTAGGATCTCGTTTAGAGGATATCTTGAAAGTGGCCGACTGGTCATCAGATTCAATGTTTAAGGTGTTTTACTACAAGCCTATTTCTCATGTTTCCTCTGTTGTTATTGATGAGCTTCGAACCAGCATAATCCGAAGCCTCCGGTCCTGACATAGAATACAACATTTTCTAGCTATCGCGACAAGAATTTTAGATTCTATAAAGGACATGGAGGCAAGGATTATCCCACCCGTTGGGACAGGTAATATCAACTGTGATGTTGTATGAGTCAATTTTCATAAATTGTTGATACCCACCCTGAGAAGTCAGACCTTATGTTTCCCTATATTTCAAACTTGTTTCTGTTTCAGGGAACGATTCTAAACAGAACTGAATTACTACTCTAGCTGGTGATGGATCACCTCGTTGTTGGAGGATGGATGCTGATCTTTGGATTCTTGGATTATATTCTCCATTGAGAATGGAACTCTGCTGTTTGTCTCTCCGTTGAGAGTTGGAACTGTGTTTTCTATTCAGACTTTATGGACTGGTTTGCAAAGAAAGAGGAAGCCAGTATGGTGCCTCTCTATTTTGTCCACTATGATGTGTTGCCATTGGCTGTTTGAAGAGGCGTGGTTCAAAGCCTCTGAAAAATGTTGTTTTTTACTTATGTAGTTTACTTTTCATTGGCTGCTGTTGAGTCAGTAAAGAAATTGAGTAAGCATAATCCTCACCTCTGTGTCCGCAATAGAATCTAAAATTCTTGTTGCGATAGCTAGAAAATGTTGTGTTCGGTTGTCTGTTTCTTTGGTTGGACAGTTCGAGGGCTCGTACTGAACTGGACTCAGAGAAATTTGCGCTTCTAGGGAGCAGCTGCTCGCATGTGCTGCTCAGAGATTTCAGTCTCAAGGATGTTGTAAAATCATTCGGAGCTTGTATCAATTTTCCAGCACGGCGGCTACATTTCAACTGTCAGTTATTCATTTGTTACAGAGAGACGCAGAGATACATACGTTCATTAATCGTACGCCTATGCGTACGCGGTGGCATCATTGGGAGGATCTCATGGGACTTGCAGTCCATTGTTGCTCACTAACATAGCGTTGTGTAAACAAGTAACATATTTCGTGATCACATTTGGCTCAGACAACTGTGTTATGTGTGACAAAAGTAACAGTTTTTCGGCAGGCAACGTAGTGGTGAGATCTAAATCGAAACGAAAACGAAATTAAATTAGATTCGTTAATGTATGCAATAATGGAATCTCATAATATTTGTTTTAGCCAACACACGCTGTGACTATGGCACACGGTCGTGTGCATTGGCTTATGCCAGCAAAAGAGCAGCAGGTCTGGGCCAGAGACAAATAGCTAATTTTTTCTCTCTCATTTTGATGCAAGGAGGAGCAACGTTGAGTCAAATATTGGTACATCTGGACTCACGTGCCTACATTTAAGAGAAAACGTTTGAGAGAAAGCGTTTGACTATATAACAATACCAAAAACAACTCAAAATATTTGCCAAAAAAAAATCAAACATGTAGTAAGTTTCAAAATTAACGAAACAACCACATTTTAAGAAATCTGACCAATAAAGCTTTGATGTGACTTTTAATTGAAAACCTTGTTATTCGTGCATCCTGAAAGAGTCCTATCATGACATGCGTATTCTTTTTTTTAATATTCTGCAAGCCTACTTCTTTCAAGAGAAAGCTAATAAAATTGAATTCTGTACAGAGAGAGTTGGTCAATGTTCTTTGCACAAACCTATTCTGTGAGTCAGACGTTCTAAAAATGCAGACTGACCCTGCAACAGCCATGACAAGTCTTTTATTTCTATCCAACAAAACGCATTCAAGCCTTTCAAAGGAGAGCTGTAATATTCGGAGCCTTTCTGTGCTTTGTGGCAAGGGCCTTTCTTTTTATTGTTAAATTAGCCTACATGTCAACACCTTACCTCTGAGGTGCTGATAAAATGGAACCTGATGCCAATTCATGACAGAACCGCTGGCCCTGGTGTATAAATATTCCTCATGTCAACACTTTTGACAAAACAGCAGCTAAAATATAAGCCTGACCCTTCATTTTGGCAGGGCCAATTAGTTCCAGAGTAAAAAAAAAATCTACATGTCACTGGATTTCACGGCAGAACTTTGGCAAATGGAGTATGAATCAACTGCAAGAGAGGCATTTATGTTTATTGTAGAAAATGTCAACGAGGTGAAGTATGTCGTGAGAAAAATAGCAGGGGGGCCTGATGTCATTCTATGACAGACTCTTTAATTGTTGTTGCGAAAACATTAAACCTGTAAATAGTTTTCCCCAGGGAGATGATAACATATTCGCATAAAAACATCTTGCATTAGACAGGGGTTGTTACTAGAGTGTGAGGTTGCTACTTCTTTTCTGCCATGTCGTGGAATGGGTTTTCTTACCTCCTGCAGAGCAAGCTCGCCAGCAGAAAGCCCACTTCCAAAGTGTGAACTAGATATTAAAGCATAGTCGTTGAACACATACTTGGGCTGGAGCACCAGTCAAAAAAAGACTCCTTGAAGACTCCACTGGAATCGTGCGGTTTCCCAGTTGACACGGGACTTGTAAATATACAGCCAAACTCCTTAACTTTCTAGAGCTACACAGATGTTGTCTTAGCTTCAGATACTGTGGGCCCCATTCACAAAATAATTTTCATCAGTAAGCGTATGTTTACAGCTGAAAGTATCTTTTACGCCTGCCATGGATTCTGCAAAGGCTTCCAGGAAGGTGTAAATGGATTTGCAACTTCAGATATTTGTGCCACAAGTCCAAAAAATCAGCAGAGGTAAATCCCATGCTAAGGGGTGAAATGTAGGCATTACAAGTCGTTTGTGTTTGTGAATCTCTACAAAATTTACATTTGTGAACATTCACAAACTGAAATCTGACCATTTGCACCATGAGATTCTCAGAAAATGGGTTAAATCAATGGCAGGAGTAACTCCCCTTCCAGGACGGAGCAGTCCCAGGTTTCCAGGGGTGAACTGGACCATTTTTTTCTACAGGAAAAAATGTTTGCTCTTGAGAGGAAAAAAATAAAAGACAAAAGGGCAGATTTACAAACATTTTGTGCTGGGTTTGCGTCACACAAGTGATGCAACCCTGCACAAAACCTTTTACATTTTCTTTTTGGGGAGTTTTAAGTTGCCTGAAATTAACTAAAACAGCACAAAGTGTTGCTTTGTGTTACTCTGGTTCCAGGGGGTGTTAGATGGGAGGTACATGTGCGTTCCTGTGCAAAACCCTTCTACTAACAACAGTAGACAGGGGTTTTCACCCAAAAATAACACCACTTGAAAGCAGGTATAAAAAGGGGAAATAATTGTATTTCTCTTAAAGTTTCCCACTTTGCATATGTGCTGCATGTGTACTTCACCCTACATCCAATGTAAGAAAAGTTTAAAGTTAGTCCAGTATTTTGTACTGGAAGGGTATAGTTCCAATGCACCTATACTAGACTCACATAGACAACTTTGCACTATGGTGCACAGGGTGTGTGTGGTGCTCAGCTGCCTAATTATGTGCAAGGGCAAGGGATAGAGCAGGATAAACCCTTATGTCCTTAGAAATGGTGCTTCCCTGCCCTTTCTCTCACACACAAAACAGTGCAGCAACTTTGGATGCTGTGCTGCATTGTGTGAGAGTTTTGTAAACCTGTGCCAAAAAGTGTTTTGTACATTCTGCTACCATTCACACTGTGTGCAATTGTCCATTATGTACTATTCCATCTAGGCAGACTTAAAAAAGTCACATGCCCAGTGCAATGGTACACCTGATAGCCTGCACCTGATGTCTCTCTCCAGGCATACAAGTACACTTGGGGTCTTATTTATTGGATTGGTGGTGCTGAGTAGCACAGCAAGTAAACTTGCTGCGCTGTCCTGCACCACAGGAAAACGGCAGGTGCACCGCATTCATCTAATACGGTGCATTCATGTCCTTTACCCCTGCATTGCCACCATTTTGGCAGCCTAGCAACAACACAGGCAGCCTTGCATTATGGCCTTTTTGTGCATGAAGGGGCATCTTCCTGCATGAAAACAACCCATAGAAAGAGGGGAAAAATTAGGAGAAATAAAGATATTCTTCCTCGTTCTGCTTGCCCTGAGAAGGCGTAAGAACAGGCGCAGCCATCGCTGGTAACAGTGTTGGGGCAGTTGGGCAGGACTGGGAAGGGGAGGTGGGGGGAAGTGGACAGACAACGGGATAGGGAAAGAAAACAAAAAAAACCACTTACCTTGCACTCGCCGCATTGCCAGCGATGTGTGAGCGCAAATTAATTTCTTTAATTATACTTTTCCTGTCCCGTCATCTATCCACTTCCCCTCACTGCCCCGCCCTCGCCCCACCCCACCACTGTTTCCTGTGCCGGTCACGCCAGCATAGGAATTTGACATTTTTCTAGGTTTACAAGTCATTGCAAACCTAGAAATGTGTCAAAACCCTTGGGAATTGCTTGGGAACACTCACCGCAATGCCCATGGAACGCTTCCTTTGCGCAGAGCAAGGCGATGCAGTGATTTGTGCTGTGTTGCCTTTCTCAAGATTTATCAGCCACTCAAAGCCACGGAATGTGGCTTTGCGTGTCTTCATAAATTTGACTCAGAGCCTTGCGTCATGCTTATACCACTTTGCGTGTTTCAAATGTGGTGTAAGGCTCTCATAAATATGCCCCTTGTTTTGTGGAAGGCAAAACATTGTAAAGATATGTTGAGGCAGAGTGATAGGGTTCTGGTGATACGTTTACTCGTTTCCATATTGTTAGACATGGCATCTTTGGCGTGGTTACCCCTGACTTTTTGCCTCTACCTCCTGTATTTTTTACGCTATGCTGGATTTCGTTTTTGCTGGTTTAGATGCTTTGGGCACTTTGCCACTGCTGATCAGTGTCAAAGTGCAAGTGCTCCCTTGGTAAATTGTTATATTGATTGGTTATCCATGATTGGTATATTTGTTTCACCTGTTAGCCCCTAGTAAAGTGCACTGAGCGTGCCAGGGCTGGTGATTCAAATGTTACTAGTGGGCTGCAGCACTGATTTGCCACCCACAGGAGTAGCTCTAAAATGATGTCTTAGGGCTGCTTGCAGTGCCTATGTGCAGTCCAGGACTGCCATGTCGACCTGGCCAGTGCACCCACTGACCAGGCCTTATCGTTCCCTTTCTGTACATGTCAGGCATCCCTATGGTGGCCCTAGGTACCCCCTGGGCTGGGTGCAGTGTATCTGAAAGGTAGGGCATGTACTGAGGTGTGTAACATGCCGTGGTAGTGAATTACAGCCATTTTCGTTTTTCACTGCTGAGAGGTTATCTTGCCCATAGGACAGAATGGGGGAGGCTGTTTACATGCCTATCTTCCCATAAGGGCAAGATGGAAAATCCAAGTTTTGTATCTTTGTGTTCAGAATTTAATTATACATCTTTTTAGAAGGATGGTTTTTAAATTCACTGTGTGAGAATAGCACTTTTTAGAAAGTAGCTATTCTCCTGTTTAACCTTCCTGTGTGCCTGTGTGCTGGTTGGCTGACTGGTGCCATGTGATGGGCTAGGTGGCTCCAGGAGTCTGGATGAGTCAGCAGAAGGGTGAATAGGGAGATCTGCTTTAGATGGGTGGGAGGAGTAGCACCTGGCTCCACCCCCTGCTGGACAGGCTGAGGACTCTGCCTCTGCTGGCACAAAGAAGGCTCCACCTCCTGCTGAGCGTCGAACGACCCTGCCCCTCACTCTGAAAGGAACCAGGTGCTCCAGGGCAGAGCACACACAGGAACTGGTTTGAGCAGGGGAATCCCCCCACTGAAACACAGAGAGACAAAGACTTGGAGGGGTATAAGAAGAGGACCCCAGACACCTAAACTTTAGATCACTTTGGAACTAGGAAGGAACCTCTGCCAAGGAGAAAGCTGAAAAGAACTGAAGAGGAGAAGACTGCCTGCTTGCTGTTTTGCTTTGCTGCCAAGGAGAGGGAAAGGA
The DNA here is from genome assembly GCF_964204655.1 of Triturus cristatus. Lineage (NCBI taxonomy): Eukaryota > Metazoa > Chordata > Amphibia > Caudata > Salamandridae > Triturus > Triturus cristatus. The sequence continues at coordinate 257,680,032 of NC_140588.1, forward strand.
CTTTGCTGTGTCCCCTTCTTTTGATTCTGATCTCCAAGGGCCTGAGAAGAGCTGGCTCCCTGTTAAGAAGTCCAGGGAACAAAAGGACTTCACCACCAGCTCCCCTGGAACTCTGCTGAAGGAGTTCTGACCTGCCTTGGAGTGCTTGCCCAGTCTTGGAGCCTCAGGAGGTCGTTTTGCTGTGTTTGGGAGCTGGGAAGCAGAAGCGTGAAAAAGAGTAACTGGTACCCAACGCATCATCCGATTGCGTGTCGCAAGAACGAGAGTGCGAGGAGAATTTCATTGCGGCGTCATCGCAGCACCCGGAGTCCCCGCATCGCCGAGTGCATCGAGCATCGTCACGGTGCGAGAAGATTCCTGACACTGCGAGGGTCGTCACAGAACCAGTTTGCGGGCCGCACCACTGCCGGTGCGTGAAAGTATCCAGTCGCTGCGTGTGTCGACGCAGAGTCCCGTCCCGTGACGCATCGAGGGTTGCAGCGCCAGAAGTCAGCGCTGCGCCGCGCATCGCGCCGCACCGAAGATCGTCGCATCGTACTTGTGCGTGAAGCTTCCCCCTAAGAAACCTACGCAACGAAAGCCAAAGTCATCGCATCCTTCCCCTACAGATCGGAGCCGGCGCATCCACCTCTGCTGCGTGAAGCAGGGCTGCTGCAAAGCCTCCCCAAGTTCTCAGGAGTATCGCATTGCCTTTGCCATCTTCCTTGTTATAGCTTTTGGGAACCTTATCGCAACTACAGGTACTGTTGGGCACGAGAGTGTCGCATTTTGTGCATTGAGAGTCGCATTGTGCAGGACACTGACTTTTACATCCTGGAGTACTTTCTGCAAACTCTTGAACTATCTTTAAAGTAACCTTTTTAAGTGTATGTTGGTTTTTCTGTAGTATTTGGTCTTGTGAAGTTTTTAGTAAAGATACCTTATTTTTCTAAAACTGGTGTGGAGTAAATCGGTGTTGTTTTCACTGTGTTACTGTGAGTGTTGGTGCAAATACTTTACACATTGCCTTTGATAGCCTAGACTGCTCAGGCCAAGCTACCTAGAGGGTGAGCAGGTGTTATCTTAACAGTGTATCCCCCTTTCCCTGACTAGAAGCAAGGATCCCTACTTGGACAGAGGTACCTACCCTGCCAACTAGAGACCCCCAGATCAAACATTGGTGGCAGCGGTGGGATTGAACTTGTATTTGTACTTGACCCACAGTAATTGGTGTACATCACTAGTTTAAGTGCAGACCAATACGCAACCACATACTGTTTTTGATTCTATTTTTGAGTAACTCTTCAAGAGCATCATGTCTCAGGTGGCAACAAGTGAGAGCGCAGAATTGGAGTTTTCCATGGAGGATCTGTATTCGTACAAGGTTGAGGAGCTCAAGCAATTCTGCGAAGACCTTGGTTCCCCTGTGAAAAGCGGAGCTAGAAAGGATGTGCTACAAAGAATCTTGAAGGCCTGGTGGGAGGCCCAAGAGGAAGGTGGTGCAAATGAAGAGGATGGTTTTGTTCCCCAAGATCTGCCCGTGGGTAGAACAGTCCCAAGGGCTGGCAGCTCCCATTTCAGTAGGGGGCTCACTCCAGAGGAATTGGAGGAGAATCAAAGGGTGAGAGACCATGAATTGGAAATAATGAAAATGAAAATGAAGCAATTGGAAGTAGAGAAGGAAAAGGCGGCGGAGGAGAGCAAGAATGCCTGTGCCTTGGAAGAGAAGAAATTGCTTCTGGCTCATGACATGAGCATGAGAGAACTGGACATCAAGGCCAAGCAGGCGGAGTCCGGTTCCAATGGTGGCAGCGCACAGCCAGTGCAGGGGGGTAAAGTATATATCCCCAAGGATTTAGTACAGAATTACAATAGGAGTGAGGATATCTATGCCTGGGTTACCTCGTATGAAATTGCGTTGAGAATTAATGGTGTGCCTGAACAGCATTGGGGGGCGGGCCTGTGGAAACATTTTGAGGCTTCTGGGAGGAGTGCTCTAGAGCCCTTAGAATTAGCAGGTACCATGACCTATCCCAATATGAAGGAGGCCCCATGTCTCAGGTATGGACTTACTCCAGAACAGTATAGACTGCAGTTTAGGAACTCCAGGAAGAAAGAGTCTGAGACTTGGATGGAGTGTGTGAATCTGTACTCGCGGGAACTGGAAGGTTGGATGAAGGGCAGCAAGGTAACTGATTATAAGGGGTTGTTACATTTAATTAGTTGGGAGCACTTGAGTAGTCTATGTGTTCCAGAGCTGCACCAGCATCTTTTAGACAGCAAGCTGACGGACCCCATTGAGCTTGCTAAGGAGGCTGACCGCTGGACCAGTACCAGGGTCCACAGAGGAATTGTGGGTACCATAGCCAAAGGTGGTCAGGGTCCCCAGCAGAAGAGTGGGGGGGACAAGGGTAACCAAAAGGAGTTCTCAGAAGGGCCCCAAAACAGTTCCCAGGGTAACCAGTCCCAGCCCCCCAAGTCAAAACCCAAACCAACCTGGCCCCCTAAGGGCAGGTCGGATAACAAGGGTCCCATTAAGTGCTATCACTGTCAGGAATTGGGTCACAAATCTCCTGTGTGTCCCAAGAAATCCCAGGCACCCTCTGGTGCTCCAAAACTGGGTATAGCTAGTGTAGCTTTTGGTGGGGATTTAATTTCTAGTGATTTGGAGGGATTAGCAGTTATGGCCCTTGTCTCTTTAGGAGACACAGAGATGGTCCAGGAAACCCCTGTCCCTGATAACACTAAGAAGTACAGGCAGTGGGTGACCATCAATGGGAAGAGGGTGGAGGCTCTCAGGGACACTGGAGCCAGTGTGACCATGGTCAGGTGTCAGTGGGTCCCTGAGGAGCTGATCATTCCCGATGTACTTCACCCTGTAGTGTCAGCTGACAACTCTGTGCACCTTTGCAAGGTAGCACATGTTCCCTTTGAGTGTGGGGGGGTCTCAGGTCCTCTCAGAGTTGTTGTGAGTCAATCCATGCCAGTAGACTGTCTGCTAGGTAATGACCTGGAGAGTTCCCCATGGAAGGAGGTGGAACGCCAGGCTCATTTGGAGATGTTGGGTTTGCCTGAGTGGGTCTGTGTGACCACTCGGTCCATGGCAGCCAGACAGGGTTGTGAAGCAGACCTGGAGCCTGAAACAGTGGCCCAGGTCCCTGCCAGAAGGAGGAAGGGCAAGGGGTGTGGTGCGTCCACCCCCGCTGTTCCCACGGTCCAGGAAGGAGCAGACCCTGCGGGGGATGCCCTGGAGCCTACAGGGGAACAGGTAGCTGAGCTGGGAGACATACCTGAGCTGACCCATTGGAAGCAAGAGGGTGGTCCCTCCAGAGAGGAGTTCTGCCAAGCGCAGAAGGCATGCCCTACTCTTGAAGGTCTGCGGCACCAGGCTGCGGACCAGGCAGCAGGTGCTGATCCGAAGAACTTCTTTCTCTACTGGGAGAATGACTTGTTGTACAGTGAGCCTAGGTTTGCTGAGCCCAGTGGATCACGTACCCTGGTGGTACCCGCAGGGTTCAGAGACTTCCTACTGGGTCTGGCTCACGACGTGCCTCTTGCAGGACATCTCGGGCAGGACAAGACCCGACAAAGGCATGACACCCACTTTTACTGGCCCGGGATGAAGACGGACGTCGCTTCCTTTTGTAAATCATGCCAGACTTGCCAGGCAAGTGGCAAGGCTGGAGGAAAATGCAGAGGCCCTCTCCAGCCTTTTCCGGTAGTGAGCACCCCTTTCGAGCGGGTGGGGATGGATATTGTGGGGCCACTGGATCCCAGGACTGCCTTAGGCAACAAGTTCATCCTGGTCCTGGTGGATCATGCCACCCGGTACCCGGAGGCTATCCCTCTCAGGACAACCACAGCCCCGGTGGTGGGCCGTGCGTTGATGGGGATCTTTTCCCGTGTGGGTTTCCCCAGAGAGGTGGTATCTGACCGGGGTACCAACTTCATCTCCAGGTATATGAAGTCTCTGTGGGAGGAGTGTGGGGTAACTTATAAGTTCACCACTCCTTACCACCCTCAAGGAAATGGGTTGGTTGAAAGGTTCAACCGGACCCTGAAAGGCATGATCATGGGGCTGACAGAGCCCATGAGACGGAAGTGGGACGTCTTTTTGCCATGCCTATTATTTGCCTACAGGGAGGTACCACAAAAGTCTTTAGGGTTCAGTCCCTTTGAGCTTTTGTACGGGCACCCTGTTAGAGGACCTCTCAGTCTGGTGAAGGAGGGTTGGGAGAAATCCCCTGGGAAAACCCCCCCAGGATGTGTTCAGCTATGTGCTGGCCATCCGCAACCAGACGCAGCGCTTCCGGGCCCTCGCTCAGGCGAACCTGGAAGCCAGCCAGGATGAGATGAAGAGATGGTATGACCAGCATACCACTCTGGTGGAATTTCAACCTGGGCAGATGGTGTGGGTGATGGCACCAGTGGAGCCTTGGGCGCTCCAAGACAAGTGGACTGGGCCATATGAGGTGGTGGAGCGCAAGAGTGAAGTGACCTACCTGGTCAACTTGAGGTCTCCCAGGAACCCCATGAGGGTCCTACATGTGAACCGCCTCAAACCCCATTTTGAGAGGTCTGAAATAACAATGCTACTTGCTACAGATGCAGGGATGGAGGAGGATAGCGATCCTCTTCCTGACCTCCTGGAAGCTAAGGAGCAAGATGGGTCAGTGGATGGAGTGGTCCTCTCGCCCACCCTGACCCCAGAACAGCAGAGGGACTGTCGCCATGTGCTGGGTCAGTTTGCATCTCTGTTCTCCCTGACCCCCGGTATCACCAACTGGTGTGTCCATGATGTGGACACGGGAGATAGCATGCCTGTGAAACAGAAGTTTTACCGGGTGGCTGACAAGGTCAGGGCCAGCATCAAGAAGGAGGTTTCTAAGATGTTGGAACTAGGGGTGATTGAGCCCTCCAGCAGCCCCTGGGCTAGCCCAGTGGTACTTGTACCAATAGCTGCTGCGCCAGGTGCCACTCCAGAACTTAGGTTCTGTGTGGACTACCGTGGGCTCGATGGGGTCACGAAGACTGACACACACCCCATCCCCAGAGCTGATGAGCTTGTGGATCGGTTGGGAGCTGCCAATCACCTCAGTACGTTTGATTTAACTTCTGGGTACTGGCAGATTGCCTTAACTGATGGGGCCAAGGAGAGGTCTGCGTTTTCAACGCCAGAGGGGCACTTCCAGTTCCGTGTCATGCCCTTTGGGTTGAAGAACGCCCCTGCCACATTCCAGAGACTGGTCAACCAGGTACTGTCCGGGCTGGAGCAATTCAGCGCCGCATATCTGGATGACATTGCTGTGTTCAGCTCCACTTGGGAAGAACACTTGCAACACCTCTGCGCAGTGTTGAAGGCTCTGCACAGTGCAGGCCTCACTATCAAGGCCAGTAAGTGCCAGATAGGGCAGGGTTCGGTGGTGTATTTGGGACACCAAGTAGGAAGCGGCCAGGTGGCGCCCCTACAAGCCAAGATAGATACCATCCGGGCCTGGGAAACCCCCAAGACCCAGACAGCGGTGAGAGCCTTCTTAGGACTCACCGGGTACTATCGCCGTTTTGTCAAGGGGTATGGCACCATTGTTGCTCCCTTGCCAGATTTAACTTCCAAGAAGTTACCGAAGAGAGTGATTTGGACCAGTGCCTGCCAAGAAGCTTTTGATGCCCTGAAGGAGGCCATGTGTACAGCACCTGTACTCAAGGCGCCTGACTTCTCCAAGGAATTCATAGTGCAGACAGACGCTTCTGAGCATGGAGTGGGAGCAGTGCTCTGACAACTAAATGATGAGGACTTGGACCAACCTGTAGCTTTCATTAGTAGGAGGCTACTTCCCAGGGAACAGAGGTGGAGTGCGATTGAAAGGGAAGCTTTTGCTGTGGTCTGGGCTCTGAAGAAGCTGAGACCCTACTTGTTTGGGACTCACTTCCGGGTTCAGACGGACCACAGGCCCCTTAGATGGTTGATGCCGATGAGGGGTGAGAATCCTAAGCTGTTGAGGTGGTCCATTTCCCTACAGGGGATGGACTTTACGGTGGAACACCGCCCCGGTAAAGAACACGCCAACGCTGATGGTCTGTCCAGGTTTTTCCGCCTTAGCGATGAGAACTCCCAAGAGGGTGGGTAGTTCTCCCCACTTTCAGCTGGAGGGGACACGTGTTAGACCTGGCATCTTTGGCGTGGTTACCCCTGACTTTTTGCCTCTACCTCCTGTATTTTTGACGTTATGCTGGATTTCGTTTTTGCTGGTTTAGATGCTTTGGGCACTTTGCCACTGCTGATCAGTGTCAAAGTGCAAGTGCTCCCTTGGTAAATTGTTAGATTGATTGGTTATCCATGATTGGTATATTTGTTTCACCTGTTAGCCCCTAGTAAAGTGCACTGAGCATGCCAGGGCTGGTGATTCAAATGCTACTAGTGGGCTGCAGCACTGATTGTGCCACCCACAGGAGTAGCGCAAAAATGATGTCTTAGGCCTGCTTGCAGTGCCTATGTGCAGTCCAGGACTGCCATGTCGACCTGGCCAGTGCACCCACTGACCAGGCCTTATCGTTCCCTTTCTGTACATGTCAGGCATCCCTATGGTGGCCCTAGGTACCCCCCTGGGCTGGGTGCAGTGTATCTGGAAGGTGGGGCATGTACTGAGGTGTGTAACATGCCCTGGTAGTGAATTCCAGCCATTTTCGTTTTTCACTGCTGAGAGGCCATCTTGCCCATAGGACAGAATGGGGGAGGCTGTTTACATGCCTATCTTCCCATAAGGGCAAGATAGAAAATCCAAGTTTGGTATCTTTGTGTTCAGAATTTAATTATACATCTTTTTAGCAAAATAGTTTTTAAATTCACTGTGTGAGAATAGCACTTTTTAGAAAGTAGCTATTCTCCTGTTTAACCTTCCTGTGTGCCTGTGTGCTGGTTGGCTGACTGGTGTCATGTGATGGGCTAGGTGGCTCCAGGAGTCTGGATGAGTCAGCAGCAGGGTGAATAGGGAGATCTGCTTTAGATGGGTGGGAGGAGTAGCCCCTGGGTTTGAGTAGGGCTGCCTCTGCCAGCACAATGCTGGGTCCACCCCCTGCTGGCCAGGCTGAGGACTCTGCCTCTGCTGGCACAAAGGAGGCTCCACCTCCTGCTGAGCGTCTAACGACCCTGCCCCTCACTCTGAAAGGAACCAGGTGCTCCAGGGCAGAGCACACCCAGGAACCGGTTTGAGCAGGGGAATCCCCCCACTGAAACACAGAGAGACAGAGACTTGGAGGGGTATAAGAAGAGGACCCCAGACACCTAAACTTTAGATCACTTTGGAACTAGGAAGGAACCTCTGCCAAGGAGAAAGCTGAAAAGAACTGAAGAGGAGAAGACTGCCTGCTTGCTGTTTTGCTTTGCTGCCAAGGAGAGGGGAAGGACTTTGCTGTGTCCCCTTCTTTTGATTCTGATCTCCAAGGGCCTGAGAAGAGCTGGCTCCCTGTTAAGAAGTCCCAGGAACAAAAGGACTTCACCACCAGCTCCCTGGAACTCTGCTGAAGGAGTTCTGACCTGCCTTGGAGTGCTTGCCCAGTCTTGGGGCCTCCGGAGGTCGTTTTGCTGTGTTTGGGAGCTGGGAAGCAGAAGCGTGAAAAAGAGTAACTGGTACCCAACGCATCATCCGATTGCGTGTCGCAAGAACGAGAGTGCGAGGAGAATTTCATCGCGGCGTCATCGCAGCACCCGGAGTCCCCGCATCGCCGAGTGCGTCGAGCATCGTCCCGGTGCGAGAAGATTCCTGATGCTGCGAGGGTCGTCGCAGAACCAGTTTGCGGGCCGCACCACTACCGGTGCGTGAAAGTATCCAGTTGCTGCGTGTGTCGACGCAGAGTTCCGTCCCGTGACGCATCGAGGGTTGCAGCGCCAGAAGTCCGCGCTGCGCCGCGCATCGCGCCGCACCGAAGATCGTCGCATCGTACCTGTGCATGAAGCTTCCCCCTAAGAAACCTACGCAACGAAAGCCAAAGTCATTGCATCCTCCCCCTACAGATCGGAGCCGGCGCATCCACCTCTGCTGCGTGAAGCAGGGCTGCTGCAAAGCCTCCCCAAGATCTCAGGAGTATTGCATCGCCTTTGCCATCTTCCTTGTTATAGCTTTTGGGAACCTTATCGCAACTACAGGTACTGTTGGGCACGAGAGTCTCGCATTTTGTGCATTGAGAGTCGCATTGTGCAGGACACTGACTTTTACATCCTGGAGTACTTTCTGCAAACTCTTGAACTATCTTTAAAGTAACCTTTTTAAGTGTATGTTGGTTTTTCTGTAGTATTTGGTCTTGTGAAGTTTTTAGTAAAGATACCTTATTTTTCTAAAACTGGTGTGGAGTAAATCTGTGGTGTTTTCACTGTGTTACTGTGAGTGTTGGTACAAATACTTTACACATTGCCTTTGATAGCCTAGACTGCTCAGGCCAAGCTACCTAGAGGGTGAGCAGGGGTTATCTTAACAGTGTATCCCTCTTTCCCTGACTAGAAGCAAGGATCCCTACTTGGACAGAGGTACCTACCCTGCCAACTAGAGACCCCCTGATCTAACACATATAAATTCTTCCAAATGAACTGTCAGTAATTTTTAGGTGTGCCCCATGAGGACACATTACTAAAAGCAGAATTGTAGTTTACAGATATGGATGATGGGCATTTATACGCTAATTTCCTTGCGGATGTATGTGCTGCATGCAAGATGTATGCCCTTTGTGCTGTAAATGGTCTTGTAAGTACACCTTGAGTGAATTTTGCATAATAGACATGTATCACAGTCCCGCCTATTTGCAGACACCAAGGTGATTGGAATTTATTGGGGGAAATAATGATCACCTAACTCGAGTTTTACCTCAGAAACTGGCATAATACCCATCATTTCTAGGGTATTGTTAAATTTTTAAATTCAATTTTCAAATTCCGTCAGGTTTGACTTGCAAAATATTAACATGGGATGCACACTTTATCACACCAGATAATAACGTTACGTGTTAAAGATTGCACGACATTAATTTGCAACCCATGCACAAACAGGTATTTGCACAGGGACTGAAATTATCCAGGTCATTCATAATCAGTCCCTTTGACTCAAAAATGCAAGGAAATATAGTTACCAGAATAAATTCAACATTCGTCTTCGTAGCCATTTTGCATACCAACAGATGCAAACTAGCTGTTGAAATAAGTTTATGTATTATTTACCTCACAGCCTAGTGCAATTGGTACATTATCCGAAAGGGTTAATGCACACAGCTTTGACTATGAAACGGAATGAGTATTTGCAATGTGAAATCCCAAAAGTGGCCATAAACATTTTGAACTGTTGATGTGGAGAAATAGTGGTGTGCAAGCAATTAATTCAAAATATAACATGCACGATAAGAACGGGTAAAATGCAATAATAATCTGATGCACAAATTGGCATTGGTGCGGAAAAGATATCATTACAAGGTAAAAATAATTTTCAAAACAAAAACTGTCCATTGTGCTTCCAAGTCTTAAAGCCCAAACCGGATGTTTTCCTGTTTCTCAATTAACAACGATTAATTAGATTATTCCACCACCACAATAGTGACATTATTTACATTGCACTTTGCTGGTGAATCTTGCTGTCAAGTGCGGGATAACAGTGTGGTCTGTTAAGTAATAGATTGTGAAAGCCACTTCCTAGGACTTTTTCCCCCTGAAAACTGGCTGTTAATTTTAAGGTGATTCTTCATTAGTAAAAACATACAATGAGTGCTTTGGCCAATGGGCCAAAACTCCATTGTCCAAATGACCCATTGTCCACTACAAGCCTCTCTATTAGTTCAATTTAACTGCTTATCCGGGAGAAGAAACGACCATGCAAAACATTGCATTGTGAATTCAAAAATAATATTTGCAGTCAGTTCTGCTGCCTCTGTGTAATTGAAGCACTCTCATCAAGACTTATCTTCCTTTTCAATGGAATCCATTATCTCACCTCATACTAGAATACATCATAGACCTCTATAGTGTATAGCGAACTTAACCCTATTCCTAATGATGTGTGACATCAATTTGTGCACTAATATCGAGAGATATTTTAGCACTCTTCTCGAAGAATTCAGGAAAATCTCTTCCTGGCTCAGAACATTTATGAGAACTGATAAAATAACAGTTGATGTTACCTGCACTCATGTTTTGAGTAGGGGTGGGTGGTACTCGTGGAACTTCGATTTCTGCAGGGTTACAAAAACTCAGAGAAATTCAGATGAGTTCCACCAATTTGCATAAATAAGCATGTGGGCCTGCTCGCACAATGATTTAGCACCTTGAGGGCAATCGGCTCTGAAAAATCAGGACAAACGACACCATGAGGTGCGACAGAGGGCGCAGCTACTCTAGTTGATTTTCTATTCGAACGCCAGCCTTCTGACCTTGAATGGTCGCAAGCGCATTGGAAAAATCTCACCGAATGTCCTCCTAGCAACCAAAAATCATACAAGGGGATGCTAAATCTTGCTCGCGCTCTCCTACTTACCATTTTGGCACATGTATGAGAAAAAATGACACCACGCGGTTCTTAGGGGAATTTAGCCGGAACTCCATCATACAAAAGTAACGTTGAGTCAATAAAATTCTGCCAATTCTTCCTGGGCAATGGAATATTTCATTCACCCTAAGTTTTGGGTAACGATAAGACTACTTCAGTATATCAAGAATAGCAAAACAAGATGTAACAGATCACAGAAGACTTTGAAATGTACTTCTAAAATTCTGAGAAGAGAGTACTAAAGTATCACTCTAGATTAGCACATTTACAAACCATTCTGAATCAGGTTCGCTCTCAGGGGGCAACCATTCCTCCCACTAGGATTAATCACCTCACTGGCATTAGTCTTACAGTTTCTGACTACCTGCCAATCACAGAATTCAACATTGCATAGGCTTCAGTGTTTGGGTTGACAGGAAGCGAAAGGATGATAAAGAAACTGAAGGCACTAGGATTTGTCCAGAAGAATAAAGTAAAGGCCGGCAACACAACCAACTTAATTTTTTATGCCAGTATTTTGAAGTCCATTCATTAAGCCATGAGTTGTCAGGCCATTCTGAAGACATTTTACATATCTGCAATAGAAGCAATCGAAGCACCTTCTAGCAATGTGCTATAATGTGAGGTACTCCGTGACCTCAATCATATCTCTGAATATGGTTATTCAATCTCAATTCTGGAGGTCTTCTGTTTGGTATCATATCACCAGCTACACCAAGTGACCAATTTACAAAAAGATATCTTGTAAGAAGAGGTCTAAAATTATGCGAATTATAGTTACTTGAGTAAGATAACTATAATTTGTGCCCTTGCCCTGCACTGCTAATTCTCCCACATATTATATTAGTCAAGCCATCTTCTATAACATCATTGATAATATCACTGCAACATTTGCAGTAAAATTATTCATGAAAAAACTGGGCATAGTAGGGGTGCGAGATATAGTTACCTTAGGGTACAAGTTATACTTTCATTAGATAACTCTAACTGCTGAATTTCTCTGGTTTTATGTGTGTAAAATCTGGACCTAACTATAAATTCCCTGTAGTGAGAATAATATTCATACACATTAAAACCATAAAAAATATAAACAATTAAAAAGGGAAAAATGTATTAATTAATGTAAACAAGACATAAAGGTGCCGATTCCGATCCGTTAAAAAAAAATACTGTCCGACTCGCATCCGTATTTTTTTACGTACGAATCGTACAAGTCCCGTACAAACGGCGAAGTACGATTCGTACGTGAAAAATCCATACGAGTGACTTCGGGAAAAGTCTATGAGACGTCCCCGGACATTTTTACATACAAATTGTAAAACTGAAGTCCGAGCGCGCAAGTACGATCCGTACCGGCCGTCCGAAAACACAAACGCATGGAAAAGGCTCCGTCCGGATCGAACGCCGTACCACTCGTATCCGGGTAAACTTGTGCCCGGGATACGAGTCGTACAGCCCCACTCCCCCGCACATGTCTGCATCATACCCCCCATGTCCGCACTGTACCCCAGCCCTGTACGTGTACGCACCGTACCCCACCACGGTACCCCAGCCCTGTACTTGTATGCACCGTACCCCAGCACCATACCCCAACACCGTACCCCAGCCCCGTACTTGGATGCACCGTACCCCACCACCGTACCCCACCACCGTACCCCAGCCCCGTACATGTACGCACCGTACCCCACCACCCTACCCCAGTCCCTTACTTGCACGCACCGTACCCCACCACCGTCCCCCAGCCCCTTACTTGTACGCACCGTACCCCACCACCATCCCCCAGCCCCTTACTTGTATGCACCGTACCGCAGTGCCGTACCCCATGCCCCTACTTGGACGCACCGTACCCCACCACTGTACCCCAGCCCCTTACTTGTATGCACTCTACCCCACCACCGTACCCGAGCCCCTTAATTGGACGCGCCATACCCCAACGCCCTACCCCAGCGCCCTACCCCAGCACCCTACCCCAGCACCATACCCCAACACCGTCCCCCAGCGCCTTACTTGTACGCACCGTACCCCACCACTGTACCCCAGCCGCATACTTGGACGCACCGTACCCCACCACTGTACCCCAGCATCGCGTATGTACGAACTGTGCAAGAACATTGCATATGTGAGCACTCTACAACAACATCGCGTATGTACGCACCTTACATACACTAAAATGACTCGTACAGAACCAGGACACTGCAAAACAGCACAAGGAGGGTCAATTCGAATCGCACAACACCACAAAACACATCTACAGTACTAAAAACATCTAAAAGACTGACCTGGCACATTCAAAAAGGCAAACAGAGGCCCAAAATCACAACCACCTCTTATAACACACCCACCAAAATTTCAAACCCAGCCACATCCACAAATGGACCAATAAAAAGGGCCCACACTCACAAACCATGAGCCTTTGCAACAGACCCACTGCTGACAGACACCACACACAAATAACAGCACCCATACACCTTAACTTACACACCATCACACAACCTCTTTCACACATACCCCCTCTACACATTCACACACACACCTACACATTCACACCCACACACCCACAACCATCCACACCCACACCCCACACCATGCCCACAGACAAGAATCCAAAGTTCACAAGGGAGGAGCTGGACATCCTTGTCAACGAAGTCATCAGAGTCGAGCCACAGCTCTTTGGAACATTGGTCATACAGACCAGCATAGCAGAAAAACCACTCCTGTGGCAGAGGATCGTCGATCGGGTGAATGCTGTTGCGCCCATCAGAAGGACCAGGAATGAATGCCAAGCCAGGTGGTACGATCTGCGGAGGGCAGTCAAGTGCAAAATAAATGAGGACTATGCCCAGAGCAACATCACAGGAGGTGGGCTGCCCCGCAGACCGGTACATTACCATCCCTGGGAGGAGAAGGTGATGGCCCTGCTTCTGCCGGTGGGAGTACACGGAGTCAAAGGAGTTGCCTAGCCTGGTGAGTACACAAAAAACTTACGTAACATGGGGTAATGGCATCCACACCCCAACTACAACAAATGCACTCACCTACCCCCAAGCCCTCACCGGACACAACCACACTCAAAAACAATGCTCATGCCACTAACATGTGTATGCTCCATTCACAAAGCAAGGCCATGCTATGTTCCAGGCGACACAAACCACAAACCCAAGACTGGATGTCCGGGATGCTGGGAGGGTGGGCATCACTGAACATATTGTACAACTCAGAAACAGACACCATTGCCCTCAGCCCATATGGCCCAGGTACATACCCATGCACCATGCGCAATGCACAGGGACTGGCAAAGTACTGACAAGGTAGCTGACACTTGGCCCTGCTGTAGGCAGCACAAGGCCCTCCTGTGACGACTGCAAAATCTAACACAAACACAACCAGCTCAGATATCTAGGACAGGAACTCACACTCACTGACATGGCAGCATGCTCCATGGGGGGACAGATACATCACCTGGGAGACCCACTGCCAAATCACACTACACCCACCAGCAGGCACCGTCAATCAATCAACAATCGATCAGAGTACTTGTAAGGCGCGCTACTTACCTGTGAGGGTCTCAAGGTGCTGAGGGGGGGGGGTTCCACTACTGCTCGAACAGCCAGGTCTTGAGGAGTCATCTGAAGGCAAGTAGGTCTTGGGTCAGTCGCCGGTGGGTTGGGAGGGTGTTCCAGGTCTTGGAGGCGAGGTAGGAGAAGGATCTCCCACAGGCGGTCGTATGTTGGATGCGGGGGATAGCTGCGAGGGCGAGTCTGCCGGAGCGGAGCTGGTGGGTGGGGGTGTAGAAGCTGAGTCTGATGTTCAGGTAGGCTTGTCTGGCGTTGTGGAGTGCCTTGTGTGAGTGGGTGAGGAGCTTGAAGGTGATCCTCTTGTCGATGTGGAGCCAGTGCAGGTCACTCAGGAGGGGGATGATGTGGCTGTGGCTGTGGCGGGGGGCGTTGACGATCAGTCGTGCGGAGGCTCTTCGGAAGCGTTGTATCCGCCATTGGTGTTTGGATGGGAGTCCTACGTAGAGTGCATTGCCGTAGTCCAGTCAGCTGCTGACGAGGGCCTGTGTCACTGTTCTACTTGTTTTGGTCGGGATCCACCAGTAGATCCGGCGGAGCGTGCGTAGGGTGTCGTAGCAGGAGTAGGAGACGTCGTTGACCTGCTTGGACATGGAGAGGGAGGATGCGAGGATCAATCCTAGGTCGTGTGCGTGGTGGGTGGGTGTCGGTGCTGTCCCCAGAGCGATCGGCCACCAGGAGTCATCTCAGGCTGAGGGTGTGTGTCCCAGGATAAGGACCTTCATCTTGTCCGAGTTCTGTTTCAGATGGCCGCTCCGCATCCAGTCGGTGATGGACCTCAGCCCTTGTGGATGTTTGTGTTGGCGGTGTGAGGGGGCCATGTGGATGTTGAACAGCGTCGGGCTGAGGGATGATCACTCACCCCTTACACAAGCACACACCCCCGGGGCAGCCAATGGAGTTACCCACTCTCACAATGGCCATGTGACACAACAAGATCAAGCCACAGCCAAAGAAGCATCCAAGTCCAAATTTGACATGTCAAACACCCTGGAGAACATTTCAATCAGTCCCCTGCAACATACCCATGCACAAGTGAACATTGATGTGAATGCTAGGCACATACAACTACCTGGAGGAACTGTGGCAAATAGAATATGTGTGAAACATGGATGTCGCATTAAACAGCATTAACATTGTCTCTCTCTCACACACAGGGCAACGTCATGGATCTCCCCCCAACAATGGGGAGAAGAACCACAGTCACAGGCTCGGGAGGAACCTGATCCCACTGGCAACGACACCTCACAACACTCCGCAGATGACCCCAACCCACCTGGTCCCTCTGGTGTCCAAGCCCCTGCAGCACCTGCTTCAGGTACATCTGTGCCAACCACCACCCCCATTCCTGCCACATCCCAGGAGACACCCAGGAGCCCTGCCCACACTGAACAACCGAGCCAGTCTGACCTGGAGGGACAAGGTTAGGAGGGCACCCAGGAGGAGGCAGCCAACACCGACACTGCCATCCCTCAGGTGTCCCGTAGACCTGATGTGCCCAAAACGGCAGGCCAGGCTCGTGTGGGCAGGGGTGGTGGGAGTAGAGGCAGGCGGAGGCGGGAACCTGACCAGCCAGCTGAAGGGACCAGTATGTCACACGTCCACAACATCATGGAGGCATACCGGCGTGACACCAGGGCCATCAGTCAGGTAGTGGCGACCCTCACAGACATTAAGAATCAGCAGGCCGAGCAACACGCCAGTCAACAACAACACCAAGGATGTATGGAGGCAAGACTGGCTGAGCTTGTGGCGGTGCAAAGGGACATAAGCCATTCACTTCGTCGGATCGCCGACAACATGGGCAACCCTCCCTGTGACACCAGGCGCAGACCAGCACCAGCCACAGGGAGGGAGGAGGAGGAGGAGGATTCGTCCGATGGAGCGTCCCAAACATTGTCAAGACCTGCATCTGAGGTTCCCCGGAGGAAAGTGGGTCGTCCATGGAAAAGACCGTGAGAGGCAGCGGACCATCCACATCTTCCAGGTCACCTGGCCTGGCACCTGGCCTTCATGCGCAACAGCAGCACATCATTCACTGACATTCTCTGCCACATGGACTTGCTGGTCACAGTCTGACTAATAATGACCAACACTGTGGTCTGGACTCTGATGACTTCAAATGCCAAGGATAGCATCTCCCCCTGTGAACTTTGGATTCTATGCACCCGGTAGAGCACCTTATTTTATCTACCAAAACACGCACCCCACCGAGAATAAAACTATTTTTTTTCATGAGATGTTGCCGTCATTTTGCATTAGTCCACAACATACGTGTGTGTTAATGTCAAACTATGCCTGAGTGCTGAACTAACTTCAGCCATCCATACCCTGGGATCTGAGTCCGGTACAGGACACACATGGGTCACAATGTATTATCCAATACAGCCTGGGAGCCCAATACTCACCCGTGATGGCCTCAAGCTGCTGAGGGGGGGCTTGAAATACTGTGCACACTCACCAATCAGGAAGAGGATGATGAAGGCCTAGAGGTCATGGCTCATGTGGAGGTTCCCGGGGAGGGAGTCCCAGGTATGTATGGCCAGGTGGGAGAACCATCTCCGTCATGCTGGAGTGTTGTGGATGTGAAGAATGGTGGCCAGGCCAAGTTCGGATGCATTGAGTTGGGCCAACGGGGTCTTGGATGACAGACGTACAAGGTTGTTTTTTGGGTCTGGGGTTGTTGACTGCCTCCTAAGTGTGTGTGAGGAGTGTGAAGGTCATCCTGCAGCACACAGTGATCCCTTGCAGCTATCTCAGGTGGACGGTGATGTTGATGGGGTGCGGGATGTTGAAGCTGAGTTGTGCAGATGCACCCTGGATGTGGACAAGTTTCCCGTGAGTTAGGATGTACTTGCTCTGTAGAGGGCGGGGCAGTAGTTGACGCGGCTGGTGTCGTGGACCTGGGGGATGGTCTGTCTTTCCTTGGAGTGGATCTATCAGAGGATCATGTGCATCATGCAGAGGGTGTTGCAGAAGGAGGTACAGATGCTGGTGATTTGCATGGCAAATGTGAGTGACAAATCCATGATGCACACCATCTTGTGTGCGGGGCCACTGGGTGCTTGTGTAGGGCCCCTGCAGGTGGGACACAAGGAGTATAGCCAGCTGTAAGGGGACAATCCTCCGATGCTTACCTCAGTCCTGTACAAGTCCAGCCTCAGGGGGCTGATGTTCAGCCATTCATCCACAGACCTCATGCCTTCTTGAATGTTGGAACTGGCAATGGCTGGGTCTTTGGTGAGGGTGAGAAGTACCTGGCTGTCAATGGCATACGACATGATGATGAGGTTGTGTGCGCATGTGATGGTGGAGAGGGGGGTCCTGGACACATTGAAGATTGACACGCTGAGAGATGATCCCTGGGCAATGTGCCAGATGACGCCACTATACCACATGCTGAAGGCCTGAGTCCCACTCCCATGGCCTTGCTGGTGTACGGAGCCGGTGTGGAGCAGGAGGGACATGATCTGGTTGGTGTGACAGGGCCTGGAAGGCGAGGCGGTGCTGTGTAGGCAGTTGGAGTTGCACACTCAGCATGCAAAGGTGTCATGTGTGAACTCAGGGTATGGCTGAGAGCAGGCGTTTGAGTTTTGGATAGACATTGCTTGGAGGGTGGCTACAACATCAGACTGTAGTGTGATGTGGGTCATGCAAGGACATGAGGGTTGTGCAATGTGCACGTTGCATGTGCTGACGGTCCTGCCTTTGGCACCGCGTGTACCCAACAGTGGCACAGACAAGATGATGACAGCCAAATGAATGGGTGGAGGTAGGCGCATCTTTGAGGCGTGTGTGTTGCCGAATCCCGCCACTTTGTGGGCCCTTGCTGCAGGGGCCGCAGCAGCAGGCGGCATGTCCTTGAAACTATGCAAGTAGCACACAAAGACATGCATGTCAGAAAGGACAACTGCAACAGGCGTAAGTAAAGGAAGGAGTGTCCGGTTACCCATGGAACACCCAGAGAAAATGGATGCACAATCACCAAAGATGACTGACACAGGATCAGGAAACAGAAGGCTGAGCCGCGCACAGGAGACACACCTTCAGCATGCGTTGACGGCCCATCGTGGAGACCGACATGCCCAAATACATACACAACCATGGACTTCATGCACAATCGAGATTCTAACCCATGAAGACCTGCATGCATGTAGCCAAACTACACATAGACTCATATGCACAGTCTTTGACAACTTTGCCAGAGATGACGTATGCAAAGTGGCAAGAGACCTGCATTGACAGAGATGAGGCACCTTGGAGGGTGAGGAACCCCTTTATTACTCAGGGTCACACTAAGGGAAAAGCATCAATATGAACAGACACACAGGTCATTTGGCTGAACATGTGGGACCTACACTGGACACCCCCTTCACAACACAAATGTAGTAAATCCAACTGGCCTGGCACACAAGTTAAGGGGATGAGCCAAACATCCCCTTCTGCACACGGAGAGGCTGCAATTCCCCATTGAGCCTGTTATGGGGATGTCCCACACCATGTCCACCCGTAGCATCCTGTATGTTACTGAGGGAAGTTATACACACATTGATGCCTTCATCAGAATCCACAAACCATTAGAGATGACTGTCACAAAGGTAGACTATCAATTCATGGGAGTCATGCTACATGTCATGTGCCCCATGGTGAGTCGACATGTATGCATGGTAACCCAACATGCACAGGAGCAGTCCCACACATTCCAAACACCTAACAACCCCTAAATGCCTTGCTGCAATCCTCACCCAAAATGACTTTTCCACATGTCCGTGCATGGAACGCTGATTCAGCACACGTAGCAATACTCATGAGGAATAGCAGGAGGCCAACGATGACACAACCAGACAACATGCGCAAGAACCTGTGGATGACAGACACACAAGCAGTCAGCTAAAAGATTGTTATCCGCATACATGGTCATTTACTCTACAGGAATAATGTTGTCACCATGCGATTAGACAAATTAGGGTCACAGCTAAAATGATTGGAATGACATCATCACTCGAGTGACACATCAGAACACACATCTAAGTCACTTAGCATACAGTCAGCTGGACACACACATTGCAACACATGCCACACAAGGCTCCAAGCGTGCACACTCAGACCCAGTGACTCACCATCATGAGAAGAAGTTGCGTATGAGCTAAATCCGGATATCCTCCTCCTCCTCCTCCTCCTCACTTGCCCCGTGACCAAGCCCTTCATCCTCCACGGGTGGATGTTCCTGCTCATGCTGCTCCAGGATGAGTGGCACTGCCTTCTCCACTGCCATGTTGTGCAGCATGCAGCACACGAGGAAGATTTTGCAGACCTTCACCGGTGCATATGGGAGGGACCCGCCTGTCTTGTGAAGGCACCGGAATCGGCTCTTCAGGAGGCCAAACGTCCTCTCAATCACTCGCCTGGTCTGCCCGTGTGCATCGTTGTAACGGTGATCTGCAGCTGATCTTGGGTTGCGGAGATGCGTCATCAGCCATGGCATGTTGGGATAGCCAGAGTCCCCTACATGGAAACATCATGTAAAAAAGTGGGTCAGGAGATGCCGTAAGATACAAAGATACCATAAACACAGGACACACAGAGTATACCCACCAACAAGACATGCTCGTTCGTTGTGCAGCCGCAGCATCATTTCTGGCACCCTGCTACGCTTCATGATGTAGGCATCGTGTGCTGACCCTGGAAAACGTGCACAGATATGGGAAATCAGCATGTTAGCAAGACACACCACAAGGGCATTTATGGAGTGGTAATGTTTACGGTTGCGATAGGCTACCTCCTGTGCCTGTGGTGGTACAAAAGCCACATGTGTCCCATCAATGGACCCAATGACATGGGGCATCCCTCCCAGGGCATAGAAATCACCCTTGACACCTGTTAACTCCTCAGGAGTCGGAAAATGGATGAATTCACCCAGGTGCTCCAACATGGCTGCCACAACATCATGCAGGACACGGCTGAACATCGTCTGGGACATGCCACCAACATCAGCTATAGTGAATTGAAACGTACCAGTGGCAAAAAAATGTAGGGCTGCCATCACCTTCATCTTGGGGGTCAGCACAGTAGGATAACTGTGTCGCGGTTGGAGGTGTGGTGCCAGCCTGTTTGTCAGGTTCTCAATCAACTGTTGGGTGAATCTGTAATGGCGTATGCAGTCACGTTCCCTCATGGCACCCAAGTCTGGCATTGGTCTGGGGACAGGCGGTGCCCTGCAGAAATTGGGAATAAATAACGAAGAGTGAGAACATAACAACATCAATGTCAATGAACTGAGCACATGCTCAACTGCTAATACACATCTGCTAAATACAGAATCTGGTCTGTGCAATACATCCAGGACACGTATGCCAGCCAGGTGATACTCCTACGAAAAGCCAGCTACACCCGTTGATTGGCAAGTGTACATGACATGCCCTGAAACGAGCTGTGGGCCAGTGTCATTGAATAGCTAGAGAAATCACAAGAGTGACATACATCCACATTTCAGCATTTTAAGGATGTCATCTCATACAGACAGCTGACGGCAAGCTAGACGCACAGATCACATGGAATGTCAAATGTACAGATCACACACATTGCGATGAAGGGGTACACGTGAAAACAGAAAACACAGACATTGAGACGACGCAGATATGTCCTCATGTCAAAATATCAAGTTCGATACATACAGACACACGTTACTTGGAAATCCACATGTAGCATGATGTGCGTAGATGTGTGCCATGCCCATCTAGACACAGACACATGTTGGATGCAGCAACAGCAGATGCAGTTGACGGGACACCAACAGCAAGCTCATGGGAACACATGACACACACATGACATAGTCACATCGTTGCACGCTGGTTGTTAAATGTCAGTTGTTATTGTCCCTGTCCCTGGCATCAGGGGACAGTTGCGGGTGGTGGTGACTGTGCCATACAAGTGATGCTGTGCTTGACACGTTTGTACTACATGTGCAAAGTGTGAAGGGGAAGTGTGCCACATAGTGCCCCATCACACATGACATGTGTACACAGGTCATCACACATCAATTGTGCAAATACATGAGGAGACATGTGCAATGTCACTGCCTGACACACCTAGGCCCTGCACATGTAGGACAGCAATGACAATGACTTGATGTACATCCTTGATGTACGTGTAGGCACTGGTAGTACACGTACCCGTACGTGTACTACCAGTGCATACACGTACGTGTACTACCAACACATACGGGTATGTGTACTACCATTGCGGACATGTACGTGTAGGCACTGGGAGTACACGTACGGGTACGTGTACTACCAGTGCCTACACGTACGTGTACTACCAGTGCCTACACGTACTTGTACTCCCAGTGCCTACACGTATGTGTAGGCACTGGGAGTACACGTATGGCTACGTGTACTACCAGTGCCTACACGTATGTGTACTACCAGTGCCTACACGTATGTGTAGGCACTGGTAGTACACGTACCCGTACGTGTACTCCCAGTGCCTACACGTACATGTACTCCCAGTGCCTACACCTACGTGTCCGCAATGGTAGTACACGTACCCGTACATGTACTACCGGTGCCTACACATACGTGTAGGCAATGGGAGTACACGTACGTGTCCGCAATGGTAGTACATGTACCCGTACGTGTACTACCAGTGCCTACACGTACGTGTCCACAATGGTAGAACACGTACCCGTACGTGTACTACCAGTGCCTACACGTACGTGTAGGCACTGGGAGTACACGTACGGATTCGTGTACTACCAGTGCCTACACGTACGTGTACTACCAGTGCCTACACGTACGTGTCCGCAATGGTAGTACACGTACCCGTAAAAAAAATGGGAGCTATGCATAATGCCGGGACGATTGCTCATGTTACAGTCAGATCATTCCAGGACCATGGAGCAGTGTGCCAACTACAGTCCCCTGAGACACCCTTGCCTCTGAATCATGTGTGTCATCCAACACTGTGCCCATTCTCTGTGTGTTCAGCATAGGTTGGCCTCTCTGGCATTGTTCCCTGGCCTCATTTGTATTTATGTAAAGTGTGCTACATGTGTCCACTGGACAGGGTGACCCCATTTGGCTTGTACATCCTCACACTGGGCAGTGCCTGTGTGTCTATTTACAACTATCTGTTGATGGTTGTTTGTCACATATATGTGTTGGCAGCCTCACGAGGTGATGTAGAGTACATTTAGGAATTCTTGTTGCACATTTTAGTGAACCCAGATTAAGAGGTGTAACTTCTTGATCTGTCTCAATCACATTGTCTCAGGTATGGGGGGTTTGTGCGGGCATGGCCTACATGTCCAAACCTTATGTCTCCTTGCCAGGTCTGACCTGTGTGTGATAATTGTCTGGACAGACACTCAACATGCAGTGACCCAGTCATGTTGTGCAGGGTTTAATGTTTGTGCTTTGCAGCATGTGTCAAAAGTTTAAATACATGATTCCTGCTCATCCATTTTTGGCACCAGTGTGTGGTCCAGATGCTACGTAGTTTGGTCTTTGTGTGCTTACATCTGTGTGGACATTCTTGGTTGCCATGAGTGTGTCTCCTCAGTGCAGCTGCTCCTTATTCCGACACAATTGCAGACCCATTATCTTATGCATTGTCCTGTGTTTGGACATGTGTGCCACTCCACATGACAGGCAGTGGGTCAGATGTGTTGCCAACTGTGTAATCATGGTACGGATGGCCATGTGACAGGTGGCATGATTCAAGTTGTTAGTCAAGAAGTCTTGTACCTTGGCACTCACTGCACTTGTCAACATGTCTTCATGTTTTAAATGCTTGACTTTGATGTTTTGTTGTGAAGGACAATAATGTGCCTGCATGACAGATGTCTCCCACGGAAGTGCACAAGAAACCACCTTTACACTTTCAGGGGACACGCTGGCACATATTAAAGAAAGGCACAGTTCGAATAACACTTATTTTTAAGATTATACATATCCATGTTCCCACAGTGTGGTGGCATTTGGGTAAGTCCTTGGTTGTTGCTGATACCAACTTACGAGTGTCAAGTCATCCAGACCGCCGTGGGGCCATGTATATGTACTTACTGAAACCCCATTTCTTTCTAACAGTGGCTTATTTTATACAGGCACTTGTGTGTTCTGTTCACAAAGTGGCACATTCACACATTCTAAACAAGTAGATTGTGTAAAGTGTTGTGATTCCCAAGGGATCACAATTTATTTCGTTTGGGTTTCCAAAGTACTCACAGGTCTCTGATTGTGGGGACACCTTCAGCATTGCGGTCTGTTATTTAGCCTTGGGTGCACCAATACTGTTTAGTTCACAGTAAACAAGACGTGGCACGCCTTCATAGTATTGCTGTGCTCAACTGTTCCCAGACACTAGCTTCTCAATATAATTCGATATCAAGTTATTTGCTGCTGTGTCCTAATTTTCCTTGTTTCCAAGTGGGATGGTGGGTCAACCAACTGTGGAGTGCAGGGCTTACATATGTGCGGAGTAATCTAGATGTTACTCATGATGCTTTTCCTGATATGCACTGTGACCTATTTTGTTTGGACTCATGTGTCAGATGTATACAGGTGACTGATTATGTTCTGTATCTTCACCTTGCCCACAGCATCATCGGAGGACACAGAGGGAGACTCCTGCACGGACCTTGAGGAGGGATCCAGCACCGGTGCCACCACTGCTGGCGAGTCTGCGGGAGCAAGTGGCACGGAGGGCGAGGGGAGTCAGGCGGAGGACCTGTCTGGTGGCGACACCGACTATGACGCTGACGGGTCCGAGGCTGAACTCCTCGAGGGGGCGGAGGCTGCTACAACACCTGGCAGCAGCACAACATCTGTCACCACCTCCTCCATTCCCATCACTGCTCTCCCAGTTGCTCCGGTCCCTTCTGTCCGTGCAGGGCACCACCATGTCTCCTTCGTGCCAGGCACTGCACCCCCTGCCCCTGTCACCCCCTGCTGCCCTCACTGCAGAGTCTGTGGACATTCAGCGGCAGTTGCAGGTTGGCCAGACATCGATGCTGAATGTCCTCCATGGCCACACCACACTGCTGACACAGATGGTGTCGTTCATGGAGGACCAACGGATGTTGCTGAGGTCCATGGACTCTTCACTGATGGCAGCAGTGAGTCTCCTGCAGCACTTCGCCCCCCCCCACACACAGACATTCCCAAGCACGCACCCCACCAGACACAGGCAGCACACAAACACGTAAGGGCAAGCACACACCTCCTGGCACGCACACTCAGGGGGATAAAGGCACACCCACTGGGTCTGGGGCACACAGGCATACACACAGCCACAGTCTGAGTCCGCATGCCTCAATACCCAGTCCCTCCAAATGCACCCCCCTTGGCTCCCCTGCCACACAGTCAGACAAGGAGAGCTACTTGGCTGTGCTGGGCCTCAGCCCCACTGGGTCACCAGCCCGCAAACGGGTAAGGCACTCCCTGGGTAGGGGAGTTGATCCACCCCTGTCCACCCCCTCCCCAGTAGCGCTGCACCCCATCCCTCTGACCCCACCCCCTCCTTTGTGCCTGTGGTTTCTTCCGGTGCAGGGGATTCTCTGGACGCCCTGGCAGAAGTGTGCAGCGCCGAGCTCACCTCCACCTTTGGCGCTGCCCCACCCCCTGTGGTGGAGGCATCCAGCCCTGCACCCACCACACCTACCCTTACACCTCCTGTCCCTGCGGTGCCTGGTCCTTCCCCACATGATGCCCCCCCCCAGTCGACGAACCTGAGGGTTCTAATGTGCAGGCAAGCTAGGGGAGACACGTGCCCATGTGTCCCCCCAAGGACTTCTATTCTGGACTGGCCATTGGCCTTTGTATATAGTGTTGTTGTTAAAAATATTATCTTATGCTGATTAAAGCATTTTCTTTTGACTTTGAACACTATTGCATTTCAGGTATTGGTGTAGGTGCTGATGCTCCAGGAGTTGGCGTTGTGGTAATGTGTTATGTTTCAGGCAAAGGTTCGAGTCTGATGGTCAGGAGGTGGCCCATGGGATCTGTGTGCCATCACAAGGTCTCTACAAAGGATCTTTGGTCGTGTGTGTTATTTTTTTTTTTAGACATTTTACCAATGTGTGTCCCTTCCTCCGTGGCACCTGACATCTTCCCTGCAGAGAGTTGCACAATTGTTGTGCTGACCTGTGTATACATTCCCTTTGTTGGTGACGGATCCCTTCAACTATGGCCATGCCTGCTCAGCAATGTCTCCGGCTGCATCGTCTGTGCCATCCTTGCTAGTCACTGTACTTGTGTATTGAGTATGTTGCCATGCCTTCAGGGAGTAATTCTCCCTTTTCCGCACTATGCATGTGTGTAATCCCAGCCTAGCACACATATGGTACTTGTTCTGCAGGGTATTTGGGCACCTGACTGACAATTGTGGGCATTGTATCTGTGGGAACTCCACCCTATTCCTTCCATGAGAAACAACATCTTGGTGGCTGTCCCAGCAGCTGTACATTCCTATCAGTCCTGGGATGTGCGTGACAGTGTGTGTTCCCTTTGGCTCTCTTAGTTTAGTAGGCATTGACATGACTATACAGTCTTGTGGCATGATCTCTGTGTGTGTATTGTGCTGCATCCCCCAGGGGTGGGTATGCATGTGTCATTTGTCCTCACACCCACATGTGGTGTGTCATGCAGTGGGGGAAAGACATCCATTGTCATGGGAGTGGGACACTGCTGTCAGTGATGTGTTGTTATGGCACTATCAACATAGTCGAAAATTAGGGATGCGTACATACACCCATTAGGAGTTGTGGTCAGCTGATAATGATGTACACACCCCCATGTCTCTGTCCACTGCTGGGAGTGATAGACACCCACCCCTCACATGTCTCTGTCCACTGCTGGGAGTGAGATGCACCCACCTCCATGTCTCTGTCCACTGTTGGGAGTGATAGGCACCCACCCCTCACATATCTCTGTCCACTGCTGGTATTCCTCTGCACCCACCCCTCACATGTCTCTGTCCACTGCTGGGAGTGATAGGCACCCTCCCCCATGTCTCTGTCCACTGCTGGGAGTGATAGGCACCCACCCCTCACATGTCTCTGTCCACTGATGGTATTCCTCTGCACCCACCCCTCACATGTCTCTGTCCACTGCTGGGAGTGATAGGCACCCACCCCCATGTCTCTGTCCACTGCTGGGAGTGATAGGCACCCACCCCTCACATGTCTCTGTCCACTGCTGGTATTCCTCTGCACCCACCCCTCACATGTCTCTGTCCACTGCTGGGAGTGATAGGCACCCACCCCCATGTCTCTGTCCACTGCTGGGAGTGATAGGCACCCACCCCTCACATGTCTCTGTCCACTGCTGGGAGTGATAGGCACCCACCCCTAACACGTCTCTGTCCACTGCTGGGAGTGATAGGCACCCACCCCCATTTCTCTGTCCACTGCTGGGAGTGATAGGCACCCACCCCTCACATGTCTCTGTCCACTGCTGGGAGTGATAGGCACCCACCCCTCACATGTCTCTGTCCACTGCTGGGAGTCCTCTGCACCCACCCCCATGTCTCTGTCCACTGCTGGGAGTCCTCTGCATCCACCCCCATGTCTCTGTCCACTGCTGGGAGTACTCTGCACCCACCCCACACATGTCTCTGTCCACTGCTGGGAGTGATAGGCACCCACCCCTCACATGTCTCTGTCCACTGCTGGGAGTCCTCTGCACCCACCCCCATGTCTCTGTCCACTGCTGGTATTCCTCTGCACCCACCCCTCACATGTATCTGTCCACTGCTGGGAGTGATAGGCACCCACCCCCATGTCTCTGTCCACTGCTGGTATTCCTCTGCACCCACCCCTCACATGTCTCTGTCCACTGCTGGTATTCCTCTGCACCCACCCCTCACATGTCTTTGTACACTGCTGGGAATCCTAGGCAGCCACCCACCAACCCGCCCGCACCCTTGGTGCAGTACACTGCTGTCCTGGGCATACACCCCCCAATGTACTGGTTATAGCTGCATCAGGCCCTAAGCCAACATTCGTGGCGTGTGTACGCCTTGTATCACAAATGTACTGGTGCCCTAGGGTTATGGGTGATGCGGTTCGTACCCCCGAATTCATAGGTTGGGTACAGTCCGTACCACGCATACCCCTACATCACCAATACAATGGTGGTACGGACCATACCTACGCTCTGAGTGTGTGGGTACGGTCTGTACCAAGCGTACCCCTACATCACCACTACAATGGTGGTACGGACCATACCCACACTCTGAGGGCGTGTGTACGGTCCGTACCACCATTGTAGTGGTGATGTAGGGGTACGCGTGGTACGGACCGTACCCACACTCTGAGGGCGTGGGTACGGTCCGTACCACCATTGTAGTGGTGATGTAGGGGTACGTGTGTTACGGACCGTACCCACGCTCTGAGGGCGTCGGTACGGTCCATACCACCATTGTAGTGGTGATGTAGGGGTACGCGTGGTACGGACCGTACCCAGGCCCTCAGAGCGTGGGTACGGTCTGTACCACGCGTACCCCTACATCACCATTACAATGGTGGTACGGACCGTACCGACGCCCTAAGAGCGTGGGTACGGTCCATACCACGCGTACCCCTACATCACCACTACAATGGTGGTACGGACCGTACACATGCCCTCAGAGCGTGGGTACGGTCCGTCCCACCATTGTAGTGGTGACGGGTACGCATAGACGTCCACTTCCGTTGTGGTGGTACGCAGGGATTGGTCAACACGCCCCCCGAAGTGACCAGACCCTGGAGGTAAGGTATGTACAGGATATATTTTTTTAAGATTGGGTAGGGGTTATGTTTCCTGCCCTTCGCCCCCCCCCCCTTTGCCCCTGGGTGTTGTTCTGACCTTCTGCGGCGTGCCTGGCGGTTTCGGTGCACCAGGTCGTAGGCTAGGAGGGCCGGGATGGCACTTCGGATGGGGTACATGGCTGCTCCTTCTTCGCGTCGTCCTCAATTTCCCAGGAGTTTTTGGCTGCCGTAAAATATTAGCCGTGCGGAGTGACGTAGGTACGAATCGTACTTGCTGGTCCGTAAAACGCTGCCTGACTCCCTCCGGACGCCACGTACGCGATGTCCCGGATCAGAATTGTGGGTATTTTTTCGACGCACGTAGTTTTTTACGATTCGTACGGAAATGGTATTTCTGTACGAATCGTACTTGCTGCTTTGTAAGGAGGATTTCCCGGGTACGAGTCGTATAGAGAATACGCTCCGTATGACCATTCGTACCCGGGTTTTACAGGATCGGAATCGGCACCAAAATATTAAGGTTTGAAAAATCCACAAAACACATTTACAAAAATTATTATAATCATTCAAATATATTAAAAAAAAAATAATAATGGTATTAAATTCATTTAACCATTATTAAGAAACCTATTGCACTCTGAGAATATTATATATACTATTCCCACTCTAGTTCATGCAACCGTAGGGAAAGTGTTAGACTTCGTAGAGGTTAGAGTATTTATTTCTACACCGGTCACCACAATAATAGGGAAAGTGTTGGACTTTACAGGAGTTACATTTACTATTCCTACTTCAGTCGGAACAGTAGGGAAAATGCTGTACATCAGAGGGGTGACATTTATTATTTCCATTCCTAGCTACACAACAGTAGGGAAAGTGTTAGACTTTGGAAAGATTATATTTACTATTTCTACTCTAAAAAGCACAACATTGAGAAAAGCGTTGGATTTGGATGGGGTAAAACCTACTATTCCCCCTCCAGTCAGCACAACAGTAGAGAAAGTGTTGAACTGCGAAGAGGTTAAATATACTATTCCTACTGCAGTCTAAGCAAGAGTAGAGAAAATATTTCACTTCAGACACATTACATATATGAGTAACCACATAATTGTTGAAAAGTGATTAAACTTTTAATAAAAACATATGAATTAACATAAACATATTTATATGCATAAAAAAAATAAAAACAATAAAAAAACTAAAATCATTAATCAGTTTGCACAATTGCTATTCAATAAAAAATAAATAATTATTATTCAATTATTAATTAGTTAACACCCGACACTATAACCCTACAAACCTAGCAGTCCACACATAAAAAATAACTATTTCATAACTTACATATTTAAAATAAATTGTAATAATTAATTAACAATTAAAAATAAATTGGTAATTATTATAGCTTAATTACCTTCCCACTTTAGACCGCTACAACCCTAGTTTCCAGCAACTAACGTAAATTGGAAGGAAATAAGTATTCTATAATTTGCATATTTGCAATTCAAAATGTATGTACAAATAATAATTAATAGTTATTATTTATTACTTAATTAACTTCCCACACTATACCCCTAACAATCTAGAAGCCCACACCAAAAAAATAACTAATCCGTGACTTGCAAATCACAAAATAAATTAAATAATTAATTTACAATTAATAATTAATTGGTAATTAATTATAGTGTATATACCTTTCCACTCTAGACCCCTAGAAACCTAGCGTCCTGCAAAGAAAATGCATTGAAAAGAAATAGGTAGCCCACAATTAGCATATATTCACAATTCAATAAAAAAACTAACGTTCAAATAATAATTAAAAGTCATTATTTAATACTTTATTACCTTTGCACCCTATACTCCTACAAACCTTGCATACCTCAACTAAAAATGTAGTAAAATAAACCAATATTCCATATTTTACATAGTTAAAAATCAATTACATTTTTAATTAGCAATTAATGATTAATTGTTAATAATTAATAATTAACTTCCTACTCTATCCTCCCACAAATCCAACAGCCCACATATAACATAATGAAAATACATCAGTATTGAAACAAGCTCGGATTTAATAAGCTATTGGATTAAGGCCGGCTTTAGCAAAGTGGGCGATTTTTTACATTATTCCAGGTGGTTAACTCCGCCCGAGATGCGTTTACTCATTTCAGGAAATTTTTTGTTAGCCGGGTCTTATAATATAATTTATAAACTTTTGCAGCAGTATGCTCCCACTTCCTTTACTCAGACTTCCCCTTTAAATAACGATCTTTTTTTCAACAGTACTTTAATAAGGAAACCTGGTGAGTGGAAACGTCATCTTGCTCAGTCTAAACAAGACGATCTAGGTCTCAAAGCAGTCAAAAAATGGTGGGAACAAGAAAAACATGTTTTATCATTAACGACGTGGCGGACTATTAATAAATTTAATTTTTCCACATTAAGGGGAGCCAATTGGCACAGAATGCTATTTTTTGGAAAGTGGCTCCTGTATTATACCCCGGCGACAATCGCTAAAATGTTTAGTAATTATATACCGATCTGCTTTCGTTGTCGAAATTTCGCCCCTGCTAATTGGACACACGTCATAGTTGAATGCACTATGGTCAAAGAGTTCTGGGCAGACATTTTTGGTTTTATATGCTTTATTTTTCATATCCAGATTTCTATAAATGTTAAAATGATGCTTTATGGCTTTGATCAGAATCTTAATCTTTCTGTCCCACTCGCTAAATTGTTATTCATCTGCATGGCAGTGGCCAGATCATTGTTACTCCAGAATTGGCGTACTATTCAGACACCATCTTTCCATGAATGGCTACGTAAAATGCGAAGAGTTAAGATTAGTGAGCGTAATTACGCGGCGAGGATTGGAGGGGGGAGAAAATTTGAAAAAATTTGGGGAAACTTTTTTTGACTCTCTTTTCACTTATGGTATTTTACAACTGTTCTTGTTATTTTAGATGGACGTTGGTTTGTTGTATGTGAGATGTTTGGTTTTTGTAATTTCATATTTTCTGTATTGAACTTTAACGTTGTATGACACCTTTCAGTTTCATTAAAAAAAAAGAAAAAAAAAAAGTATTGAAACAATTACATGATAAATATCCATAAAATGTATTATATAATTATTAATTAATTATTACCTACTTGACCTACCACCCTATCCGCTTACAAACCCAGCAACCCGCTACAACACTAAAAATTACCAATAAATATTAATAAAATATATATTTTAAAATCACTTAAAATTGCAAGCAGTTTAAAAAAACATCTATATTAACAATAGTAACACATAAACTTAATATTTTTGACATCTATGTTAGTAAAAATAATATTAAAAATAATGATATTATTTTTCAACAATATTTCTTACCTCAAAAAAGAATATTCTTGTCAAAGATATTTGTGCATCACAATAGTATTGTGTTACAATATTTAATGTCTGATATTTCTGTCTCCAGATATGTTTAAATTGATGTTTTGTCCAAACATCGCTGCGGGCTGTGATGTGAGATCCTGCGTCGAGGAGGCGTCGCTGTCACACCTCACACACCCATGACCCCTTGTAGCACCCCTGACACTTTGTAGTTCCTTCCAAGATACCTTGTAGGTCTTTAGATCGCTCCATGACACATTATTGCCCTTATGAAAATGTCAACTGTGTCTCACATTTGTAGCTTCTCACATGCAATTTCTCAGCCTCCCAGCACTGTCCAAACTCTCATGCAACACAGAGATATCTCAGTTCCCTGACATTGTATAACTGTCAAAATATGCAAAGTCAACAAAACATAGTGCAAACACTCCAACGCCCGACTGTAGAGCCTTCCTCTAGCCGTCTTAATGTTCTTCTGTTTCTAAATGCTCCTGCGGGATTTGCTGAGATTTTACCAGATCACAGCAAATCTCAGCAGCCATATTGGGTGCTATCAGTATTTAAAACGTTCCCAAGCCCACTCACCTGCTTTGCCTTGAGACTCTCGCAGAGGCGACACCGCTCATGCTGCCAATCCACCTTTTGCCTGCTACCCAGCTTTCCTGAACACCTAGGGGATCATTGCATCTCACCTGCCAATCCAAAGATGATGCTCCTTGAATTCTTCTCTTCACAGTTATTGACTGCGGTCATCCATACAGCAACTTTTAAGAAAGATAAAAAAACATTGAATGAAACAGTGAAAAGTAAGTATGATGATTCATCAAACAGGTACCAATTACATGCATACAGAGCAGCGTACTAGAGACTGTACTAAACATAATTAAAAAAAAATAACAGAACTTCACAGTTATTTAATCAGAATAGTATTTTCAAGACCCAAAAAGGGTCATAGTAATTCAGGAACACAAAATGATAAAGCAGAGCTTATTATGAACAGAAGAATTCTTCCCTGGATGTGTGTTAGAAGTGGAAATTTGTAACTGAGTTGATTGAAAGTGTATAACTAAATCTTGCATGAACACTTGTTGTTGATAGGAAGTCTGAAAACAGGAGTCCAACATAAACTTGATCCAGAGAGAGTATCTGGATGCTTACTTCCTAAAACCCCTCCTAATACAGAAGACTCAGAGAACAATTCTGAAGACCTCCTATTAAGACATCTCTCAAGATTTTTGATTGCAGGAAGGATTTGTGGGCAATGAGAAAAAAGCAGAGCATGTTTAACTGTTAGTGGCCTAGGAACTGAGGCGAGCACTACACACAGTAATCTCATCTTCCTTGTCTTACAAGGTTTGTCAACTATTGCAAGGAGAAGCTTGGGACAACTTTTTAAAATTTCCTCTTCCTTGGTTTCCACCAATCTCATTCACTGATACAAGTATTAATGAGTATAACGATAAGACATATGGAGCTTGTTCCAAATAGTCTCTTTGAAGCTGCAGTTTGGGCTTCTAAAGTAAGAATCACGTAGTTCAGAGTTGACAGTGGTGTAACGATGGCTCCATTAAGGAGCTGCAAGATGATGCGTTGCGCTGCTTCGGTCCTGCTTGGACATCAGCAGGACTGGCAGAGCACCGTCAGGCCCACTTCCTAGGGTATGGGACTGGGGTGGCCCCACTTGGAGGGCAGACGCACAGCAAACACTCTGCTGCTGGCTTCAAGAGAGTTGGAGCCTTCTCTGTGCCCGAGGCCCTGTCAGGACACCAATCAACTAGCCCTTGGACTCACTCTGGTGGTCCTGGGTTCAAGATGCAGGTCTTTTTTACTCAGGCAGCAGGGCAGCAGAATAGACCTCCATCATGCAGCAGAGCAGCGCAGCATTCCTTCTGAGTCTTCCACAGGTCCAAAGGTGTACTGTAGAGTTGGGTTCAGGGGGTTCACTATCCATGCTTGGGCCCAGCTTTGAAGTAGGAGAAGGTTCTGGAAGTTTCCGTCCCAGAGGTGTTTGGAATTTCCTGCCTCAATGCCCTGGCCACAGCTTGTCTGGGGGCACAAAAGATGAGAGTCAACTAGAACAATACACAAAGACCAACTGCCAGCTACACCTAGTCATGTGACCAAGGATACAGGCTGCAGGCAACAAATGGTTGGGACAAGAGAATGCCAACTTTCTAAAAGGGACATTTTCACAATTGTTACTAACAATAAAATTTTACCATGAAAGATGTTTTTAAATTACAATTCTTTAAACACCAAACTTGACATTCCTAACTGCTCCCAATTTAAAGTTATCTCCTATTAAATTTAGTAAGGTAACACAATGTTGCCTTGCAGTAGTGAAAAACAAACTTCTCACTACCAGGACGTGTGAAAGTTCGAAGTATATGAGCAACTTTTTAAATACCCTGCATCCTACCCAATGAGTTGTTTAGGGCCTACCTTAGGGGTGACTTATATGTATTAAAAAGGGAGATTTATGCCTTGCAAAAGGTTTATCTGGCTAGGTCAAAATGGCAGTTTAAAACTGCACTGCAGGCCCACTAGTAACATTTAATATACAGGCCCCGGCTACATGTAGTATCACTGTAGTTGGGACTTATAAGCATATCAAATATGCCAATTGCAAGTAAGTCAATGTTACCATGTTTTAAGGAGTGAGCACACATACGTTAGACTTGGTTAGCAGTGGTAAAGTGTGCACAGTCCTAAGGCCAACAGAAACGAGATCAGCAAAACTGAAGGAGTAAGCAAAAGGTTTGGAAAAGACCACCCTAAGGCTGACAGGTCTGAAAATTATATTTCATATCATCCATTTGTGCAGGAGGGAACAAAATGATATCACAGAATCTACCATGATCCATATGCAGAGGATGTGACCTCTCTGGTCTCCAGCTAAAACAGTCTTTAAAAGAATAAGACAAGAAAAGAGGACTCATTTCCCATAATTCCTCTACAGAGGAAGTGACATTATTTGATTGCAGAGAAAGTGACATCACTGCATTTCCCATCATCCATTTGCACAGCAAGTGAATTCACTTGTTTCCTGCCAAAATAGTCTCCAAAAGAAGAGATCAAGATTGAGGACGTATTTCATATTATTTATCTGCATAGGAAGTGACATCCCTAGACTTCCCATGGGGGCATGGCGAGATGGTTTCACGGGCAGACGCGTTTCTTTGAGGCTCCACTCTAATCCGGCCCATCAACCATTTTCCTCCATGCCTTCGTCCCAAAAGACCCCTTAAATACAGGTGACAATCCTCACGCGGCTGCTGCCTAGCACGGGGTGCCTGGGCTATCCTCTGCCGAAGCAGACAGTCCATGAGCTAGTGGGAAAGCGTACCCGACAGTGAGGCCTTCCCTGCAAAGAGATGAGGCTACGGCAGCCCTTCGGATTTTGGATGCGCCTTCCCCTATTGCCTATAGGTTGGGCATCCATAGCAAAAATGATAATACTCCATTGGCTCCTTTACTTCTACGCTGCAGTGCCTTTGATCCCCACCAGAGCCTTTTTTGGGGATGTGGGACGGAGCACGTAAACAAGTATCTAGTCGAACACTCTAGCAAACGAAGGTGTATTGAGATTTCCTGACCTCGAGCTCTACTTTGCGGCTGTACATCTACAATAGCCTATGTGCTGGCTGGTAGGAGATGCAATGTGCAAGGGGAGATTGGTCAGAGAGGAACTGGGTGGTTTGGGAATACTGAATTGGCTGTTATCAATTGGTGGCCCACCCAGAGCAATGAGCAGGTTTGCACACATAGCAAAACACTGTATGAAGGGATATATTCATCCACAGCGTAGCTCACCACCTTACACCCCACAACTACCACTCTGGAGCATGCCTTGGATAAGGGCTTTGCTGGGAACGCATAACCCAGTGCCTTGGTGGAAGTTGGAAATGTTGCATGGACGACGGTAGTAATCTAGCTTCTTTTCACATGCTCCCTGCTTAGATGAAGAAATGGGGTTCCCTGTCCAAGTGTGGAGAATCTCATTATAAGGGTGGATCACTTGATCAGTGTGTCCTTCCAAATTGTAAGACTTTTGAATCTAATGTTTCTGTGGGAGATTTGGTGAGAGTTAAATCCCCTTTAAATGTCCCTAAAGGACTTTCAATGTTTGGTCCTCCTGTTAGGGTTGATGCTGTTTCATATTTGCTGTTCAGATCAATGGGAAGAATTGGTGGAACTTATCTAGGATCTACAAGACTCCTAAGAGGGTAGTCTTGCAACAAGACCTTGAGCCAGGATATGTTGCAGATACTGTAACAATGCCGTTCAAACAAACTCAGAAAGTGAGTTCTGATTTGGCTGAGTTGTCTATGAAATGTGTCCCGCTGCGTAGAATTGGTAGGATTAGTCTTCCGACTCATCTCATGGATTTGGAAACTATATGCTCTGTCCAAGTATTTTGGTTCAAATTTTTGGTATCATATTATCTTTATTAACATTTATAATTCCTCTTTATCGCGTTATCTATTTCTTTCAGGTTTTCTTCCTAGCTGTTTTTTTTTGTCTTCATCTTTGTCTGTTTTTTCTTCCTTTTGCACTTAGCTACGTTGTTATGGGGAAGAGAGGAGATGTTGTCGTAATCTCTTCTATCTTTAGTGGCATCTGTGATGTCACTGTGATGACAATAGAATGTACATGTTTGAATGCCAGGAGCCTGTTAGTTCCTGGGAGCTGTGGAGGCAAACAGTCATTAAACACTGGGGGCGTGGCTGGTTTCGTCCCTTAGCTACCAGGTTCAAACCAAAAAGGTGGCAGGGACATACTTAGGGTTATTGCGGGGGCTCAGACCCCTATTGGGTTTCTTTGATCCACCCATACATCAGACCATCATTCAGGCATCAATAATGTCAAGATTGGACTATGCTTGCTCTCTGTATCTGGGTTCTAACAAGGCCGAAATCTTGAGGCTTCAAAGGTCCCAGAACGCAGCAGCAAGAACCCTCCATGGCCTGCGCAGTTCCTGTCTGGTGTCAGACGCCATTCGTCAGCTGCACTGGCAGCCGGTGGCCAGGCAAATTGAATTCAAGGCGCTCTGCATCGCTTTCAAAGCCCTGAAATTCACAACCCCTGGCATCCTGGCCAACCTGCTTTCACCCTATGTCCCCACACGCCATCTCCGCTCACTAGGGAAACACCTAGTGGTGGTTCACAGGACACGGAGAGTCCGGGCTGGAGCCCGTTCCTTCCGCAATAGGGCAGCTCGCCTCTGGAACTATCTCCCTACTCACATGCGGGGCCTCAACAACTACTTAGAATTCAGGAAGGCCATTAAAACACACCTGTTCCCTGCAGCGTAGCCTGTGCCCCAGCTCCATCTGTACTTGTCAGTTGCTCTGCTGTCAGCGCCAGGACGCCCCGTTGCTGGGGCAGCTGTTGCACTTTAAAAGTTGTGGTAACATAACATAACATAACATAACATAACATAACACAAAGTCTCCTTACTTTCTTCTCTCAGCGTAATTACGTCAGAGACCTATACAATGAAGGAGACCTGCACTCATTTCAGGATCTGAAGGATGTCTATGGCCTGGGAGCTGGTCAGTTCCTGGCCTACAATGCTCCCATCCTGTAGTTTAGGAATGCCTGGATGGTGAGTCTAGGGGTCCCAACCCTGCGCCATTGGATGCAGTGTATACTGATGTGCAGATTAGGTTATAAGGCTATCACGTGCTGTATGCATGACTGCAAGCTGCTGACACGGATCTTGCATTGCTTGATAAGCCCCGCTGGGACACATGTCAAGGCACAGCTCTGACTACTAAGCAGTGGGGGATGGCATTTGAACAGGTGAAATGGGTGTCCCGCAATGCCCTTAACATAACATAACATGTATTTGTAAAGCGCACGTTCACCCGGAGGCATCTTGGTGCTAAATAACAGATGTTTCTTGTTACCCAACTCAAGTTCACCCAGTTCAATTATCTTTATCAAAATTATCTTACGCCACGCTGTCTACATAACATGTTTCCGGTGGTGGGCCCCTGTGTGCCCCCGATGTGGTCACAACGATGCAATCTTCCTTCACATGGTGTGAGAATGTCCCCCATTAGCATAGATATGAGAACAAGTTATGAAACATGTGTCAGCAGTGATAGATGTGCAGCTACCGCCTGACCCCATGCTCTGCTTGTTGGGTATTACCAAGCACACAAAACGCGCTAAGCATTCTCTAAAACTGGCCAACCTGGCCATGGTCCTCTTCAAGAGACTAATAGCTATGTCCTGGAAGGCTGCCCAGCAGCCCTCAATCGACTGCTGGCTTTGCGTTGTGTTTAAGTAGGCAATTACTGAGGCTGATGTCATGGCACATGACTCACATGTGTGGGGAGAGGGGGTGCAGCCACCCTATGGGACACATTTGTGCTCAAACTGCAAGATAAATTAGATGCCCCTACATGATCACCAACACGGTCCAACACACCCTGGTCTCACAAGCCACGTGGGATGGCTTTCAGTCTGCCTACTGTGGAATCACCTGGAACACAATCTATCTGCTCCCTGTATGTGAGAAAGGCTCTCGCCTTTGGACACCCTAATGACAGACATGGCAGCGAGCACTGTCTTATGCACAGTCACACATGGAAGCCCCTGGCGCTTTTCCCATATGTCTCTCCTGTTTGTTCCCATATACATCATACCACTGAGTTCCCATGGCCTCCCCCAGTTTCCCAAATTGTTTAAACATGTTTTTGATTGCATAATTTCAAACATTGTTTTTGAATACCCTGGGGAATGCATTGAACTAGCCTACCTCCCTTGTACTGTGGCTAAAACCAAACAAAAAAGAACTGGCCTACATGAGCACCACATGTTTTTCCATATTGCTTTATGATCTAATGTTACATTACTGTGATGATTGCTATTCTTGATTACTGTTATAACAGCATGAAAATGGGAATAAAGAAATTGTAGGAAAGTGTCTCTTTTGACATGGTTAGCCACCACTTTCTGATTGATGCCTGATGTGGTTTCGGACTGTAAGTGCACTGGGTTAATGCTAACCAGGTTCCCAGTGCCAGATTTCCTTCCCAAAACTGTACCACATGATTGGCAAACCTTTATCCTGTAGTAAATAGTACCCCTGGAACCAGGGGCATGGGTACTGAAGAGGGTCCACTGGGGATGCAGCACAAATTGCAATTACGCCCTTTATCATCCATAACTTTAGCATTTAGTTGGCATCCCTAGACATGGAAACTTAGATTTGATGGAAAAGAAGAAGACCTGGACAAAGAAGACCCGTTGCCCGAGAGCTGAAGTCCTACTGCAGAAGAAATTGGTGCCAAACCTTGCCTGCTACTTCGAGGACTCAACAGTAGTGGTGTGCTGTGTTGTCTTGAATATGTGAAAACTCCAAGAACCTGAGAACTCCTCCAGCTTCAAGAAATCACCAAGAACCTCCCTTTGAATGAAGGTGTAACTCCCCTGCACACTGCAGGCACCTATCCTGAAAAATCCTGTTTGTAGACGTGCTGCTTCCTGACGACTTCACCGTAGCACCCGCACCAAGAGAGGTACTTCCACTGCGAAGGGTCAGATCTGTCTCCCCACCAAGTTTGGAGACACCAAGATCTACCGGAGCTGCACCGTTCCAAAACACGGGGTACTAGATCCCCTACAATAAACAGTGAGGCGAAGAGTCCATTCGAGACTCCAATGATTCCAGCAGCAGCATCCATTAAGGGATGTCAAGACCCCTGTGACCCACATCCTAAGTTGCCCAGCTATCCTGAAATCACCTCTCCAAGTTGTCTGCTAGTGACCGGAAGGACTTCTCAACACACAAACTCCAGGCTGACCTATCTGCTTTGCACCTGGCCCCTCCTGCCCAGGTAACAACAAACCAGCCATCGTCCCATGGTCCTGTGACCCTACAACACTTGCAACCTCTTGCTCCAGTGGGACACACTGGACTTACCTCTAAGTCCTCCTGTGCAGAATATTTCCAGGTGACCCCCTTCGTCATAGCACACCAGCTACCTGCACCTTCTGCACCCTGCTCCTGTCCGAATCCAGGATGCTCTTTTGACCAGGTCCTGCTATTGACCTAAAACAAGATGGTGAACTTTGTGAAAGCATTGCCTGATTTTATATGCATTTTTCTGCTTTTCTCCATTGACTTAAATGGTGCGTAATTGCACACACAAGGGATTTGTATTTTCTGAAGTCTTAAATATCGTAACTTCTAAAGTACTTACTGCAGATCAAAGTTCTCGGTCTTAAAATATACATAAAAATCTATACCATTTAGAAAATTGATCTGGGATTTATTCTAGAGTGTGTGTCTTATTTATTGCCTCTGTGAGTACAAAAAATGCTCAGCAGTACCCTCTGATAAGACTAACTGCTCGGCCACACCACCACAAAAAGAGCACTAGTGTTATCTACTTTAACCTCTGTGTACCAGTAAGGAATCCACAGGACTCTACACAGTGTACTTCATTTTAGTACA
The DNA here is from genome assembly GCF_964204655.1 of Triturus cristatus. Lineage (NCBI taxonomy): Eukaryota > Metazoa > Chordata > Amphibia > Caudata > Salamandridae > Triturus > Triturus cristatus. The sequence continues at coordinate 257,719,696 of NC_140588.1, forward strand.
CAATATAAAGAGCTAACTTCCTTCAGAAATATGTTTTAAAAAATCAATACATTTCCTATCATTCATCTGCACATGAAGTGACATCACTGGAGTTCCCATAATCCATCCATAGAGAGAGTGACATCACTTATTTCCAATCATCCTTTGCCACAGCTAGTGACAGCACTGGTTTTACACAAAAACTGGCTTCAAGTATTGGAGGCTGCAGCTGGTCCTTTGGGGTACCAAAGGCAAGCTCATCTGTGCCTGCCTGTGCCCAACACCATGCCCCTATTCCTCCTACCACCCACCTTCCCCTATCCCAGCTTCACTGTGACCCTCCACATCCTGAATCTCAATCACATCTCTCAGTGCAGAAACCCACTGCCCAATATTGAAGGTGCATTCTCCTGCACCACCTGCCATTTCACATGCAGTTTGCCACACCTACCTCACTCCCCCAAGCACTGCACACACCTAATACACACAACACACCCAACCACCCACACCCAACTCTGAGTACACCACATCCTTCACTGTCTTGCTTACTCCTCAACACTCGCTCACTCACTTAACATACCACCAAAATTTGGGTTCTGCTACATTACAGCTCACCGGACCTGTGCTTCCTGACTGTAATTTGTCTGATTCTCTGATCAGCCCACATCATCACTACTGCAATGCAAGATAGCACAGAGCAAACAGACCAGGAGGCACAATCACTATCATTTTCAAAGAATACATCCAGTGTTCCATCACCTTAGAAAGCTCTACCAGCAACATGTAACATTTGTCCTTCAAATTCCTCATCACCACCAACTACACCCTGAGCAGCAACCTCATCTACTGCCCTCCCAGACCACATGCAAATTGTGGCAGCACTGTCGCTAAATCAATCGCCCATTTGATCCTTGACCCCAGCACTTTCATCCTCTTCAGCGACCTTAACTATCACCTGGTGGATTTAACCCATCCCAACATGCCCAACCTCCTTGAGGATTTCTTCAATCTCACCATCACCAAGCGAGTGGAATGCCCCAGAAAATGCACCCTCATCGACTTCAGAATTCCCATCCAATACCACCATAGGAACACCGGCACCAAATCTTCATGACAGGACTGAAACAAGATCTCAGTAGCATCCTGGTCTTCCGAACTCCTACACAACCTACAACACTGGCCTTGGCACAATAAAATTGTCCCTGAATCCAACTTCAATGCCTGGTTCACTGCCAGCGCAGATACTCTGGCTCCTTTCAAAGCCAACAAAGCCACTATAACCAGGCCACAAGGAAGCCGGTACACCGAAGCACTCAGGCTCACCAAACGCCACTACGAGCAACCTGAAGCAGATGGAGAAAAAGTCAGATCTGCTACAACAGGAGCACTTCAAAATCGCTCTCACACACTACCATCAGCAAATCAGAGCCACCAAATGCTATGCACACACCAGACCAAAAGCTGCACCAAGAGCATCAAGGAAATGTTTGACATAGTGAAAGACTTTAACTCATCAGTAGCAAGATCCTCCAGCATAATCCAATCTCAGGACCGCTGCATCCATCTGTCCATATTCTTCAGCAACAAGATCACTGGCGTCTATAAACATTTCAAGACCCTACTGCACTCTTCTTTGCTTGTTGCCCTCCTGCTCATCTCTACCAATACCCAGAGGCCCACCTTGACCCCCTAGCCCAACCTCACCCCTCAAGAAATCTCAATAATCATTCAGTGCATACTCTCATTAGCACCCTGATACCCCTTAACTCACTACATCTTCATCAAAGGAGTGGACCCCATCAGCGCAGCCCTAACCCTGATCCTGAATGAATCAAGCAACACAGTCACCTATCCAGACACCTGAACACACCACCATGCTCTCCCTCCTCAAGAATCTCTCAGTAGACACTAGCCATCTACTGGCCTAGCTTCATGCTACCCAATCTACAAAAGTAACGGAAAAGATGATAATAAATGCCTAGCCATGCACCTAACTGACAACAACCTCCTCAATGTCTCTCAATCCAGGTTCAGGCCCAGTCACAGTACAGAGACTACTGTCATCACTGCCAACTAGAGAATCAGGAACAAAGGTGACACCCCAGCACTCATCCTATTCAAGCTTTCCGCAGCCTTCGGCATGTCTCCATCCACATTCGTATCCAATGACTGTACAAAGCCGACATTCAGGGTCCCACTGTTTGCTGGATTTCCTCATTCTTGATAGGCCACATCCAGTCAATCAGCCTGGCCTCCTTCACCTTGGATGCCATCAAGCTCATACACAGAGTTAAAAAATGATCCTCTCTCGGTCCCATTCTGCTCAATGCCTAAACACTACATGACCTCACTCGTCATCATCATCCGTGCCCACAGAACCAACATCACACACTACGCAGACAACACACAGCTCATACTCTCCCTCTGAAACAATTTATCCGTTTGCTTGACCTAAGTCGCCAGATTAAAACCAGCTGCCTCTCCCTCAACACAACAAGAAGGAAGTAGTATTCTTTGGCAAAGACACTACGCTCTGAGACTCCACCTGGTGGCCTGGCGAACTCACACCCATGCCACTGCAGTCAACCTACGCTAAGGACCTCAGAATAGCAATGAAGAACCCAGTCACAATGACCTACTAAATGAACACAGTCTTCTTCTCCTGCTTCCACAAACTCAAGATGCTCAAAAAGATCTTCAAATGCCTACCCGCCAACACTTGCAGAACCTCTATCCTGGTCCTCATTATCAGCAAGCTGGACTGAAGTAAGGTACACTATGCTGGAATCAACTGACCAGAAAGTTCCAAACCATAAAAAACTCAGCGACCAGGCTCATCCTCAATCTCCCACACCTCAATCAAATCACTTTATACCTTAAAGGACTCTTCTGGTTTCCAATCCAGAAAGTAGCACTCTTCAAACTCCGCATGCATGCTTACAAAGCCTTACACACCATTGGCCACATATACTTTAAAAACTGCAAAAGCTTCCGCAAAACTACCAGACACCTCTGCTCAGCTGGTCTCCTACTCACATTCTTCCCCACATAAGCAGAACCATATCCAGCCCTGATCTGGTTGTTATGCATTCTCCTACTTCATTTCTAAAGCCTTTAATGATCTGCGCATCAGAGACTCCTCTTAAGTTCTTGAATTCCACAACAAGCTGAAGAGCTGGCTCTTCACTGAGCCCCAGCTCTGGCTTGACCCATACAGCCTGGGCTACCTCTCAGGGATACCCTCCTGCTATATACATATACATAACATAGCATGACATCACATGACATTACAAAACATAATATAACATAGCATAACATAACATAACTTTCACCTTTATCTGTTCAGTAATTAACCAGTACTTGCTCTAGGTGTACAACTCCTATCAAACTGCTACCACTGTAATATATTTTAAATTCCAATGTGAGGTAAGGAAAGGTAAGGAAAGAGTAAAACACCTTTCTCCTTGAATTAGTTTCTGACTACCAATGCATGTTAGTCAATCCTCATGCAGCATGATTGCACATCCCATACATGTCACTCTCATACAGTCAACCCCATTGATCGTAACCTGAATACATTAATCATGGTACTATATAACTTTCCATTATACAATCTTCATATTTCTCGCATTACTAATGACAGCTTGAGCAGCCGTAGCCTTTTCTGTGTCATGACAACAACCAGAGCAGGCACCTAGGTGCATAATTACTATCCAGGCAAATATGTCTCACTGTTATCAATTCAAACAAAAGGGGGGACTCAAAGGCTTTATTAAAGGTCCAGCATACGTGCCCTACAACAGTCATCAACAATAAAGGTATGCTGTTCCCACAAGGCGGAAAAGACAAAGAGGGGAAGAGGATGAGGGGATCCTCCTATTCGGAAATAGAGTCCTCACACACCCAGCAAGATAGGTGTCATGCTTCATCATATGGACTTGCTCCTCGTCGGGCCGGCACTGCAATGCCCGACGGGCACCCTACATGGGGCTCGTTATCGGAGATCTTTTGTTCCTGCCGTTTGGTGCGTGGGTGTGAGGGCCCTAAAGAACAGTATAGATGTGGTGTATGGGAGTGATATTAAAAAAGGTTGGATAGTCCACAAAAACCCTTTATTAGAACGGTAATCCACCTTCTTAAAAACAAGCTGAGTGGCTGTGCTCAGGCTCAGTGATCCAAAAGAGCTCAGATCTACTAAAGTGAAGTGGTTGACATGTTTCATGCGCAGCAGTCAATACTGATCCATCACATTTCATCAGGACCTATACTATTCAGAAACTATCTACACGTGGTGGTGTGGTGGACAACGATACTCCTACCTACCACACTCCTTGGAAGCGAGCACACAGTCCCGTCAAGCCTAGTGGTAAACTGTAAATGGGGGGTGACATGAAGATACATGGTACAGTTACTGGAGAACTAAGTCTAGCATGTTTGGTGCTCCCTCAACCCCCCTACTCTGGTGTCCGTTCCGTGGTCATTGAAGGAAACTGGTGTGAACCCTCTGAGAGAGGAACTACTTGACAACTGAGTGAGTTAAAAACCTATTAAAACTGACCCTCTATTAAAATCAGTCAAGAGACCAGGTTCCAAGTATCAACAAGAGAGTAATGTCGTACCCATCAGCACTATCAAAAAACATTCTAGAGTGTTCCCAAAGCAGGGGATGTCAATTAACACATTGGGACTCACCTAGCTACTAGCTGCTACTCACTCCATACGGCAAGTTGGTGCTGTTGACACCCAAGTGTCGGTGTCCTAATGTGTCAGGAGTAGGAAGAAAGTAGAGTTAAGACAAGGACTTGTGCAGAACCGAAGAGGGAAGTTACCCTTTACCCCAGATCTGTCCCATACTGCGGCCTGGTATGGTGCCCATGCAAAAAAGGGGGGTGTAGGGGCAGGGCTCACTACATCCATGCCTGTCCAAAACCATGGCCCCAGTCAGATGGGAACTCATTGCTCCCACGGAGGCCCCCACAGGCTGCGGCGCCCAAGGGTGTCCACCACCTCAAACACCGGATGAGTGAGCAAGGCGGCGGAGCACACCCGGGGCCGCCGCCAGTGGTAAGGGTGCCCAGGAAGACGCGCCAACATCGGAAAGTGCTGTAATGGGTGATAGGGGTAGGAGGAGAAATCCCCTCCCGTCCCTCCTGGTTGTAGGACCCAATTGGGTTACTAACATCACAGAACAGTCACACACAGTAACCCACACTCACCTGTCCTACTCCGATGTGCACTGGTTCACCTCCTGCGCATAGAGCTGCCGAAAAGCCGGATGCCGTAGTACCGGGCGATCACTGATTATAAAGGCAAACCAGAATCACCGCAGGCTCTTGTGTCTGAGAGAGACGTCACATGGTCCAAGGGAGATGTCACGTTGTGCATGGTGGGAGTTGCCCTTGGGTTAGTCTCGTAGCCATGCGCAGTGTCAGAGGTCCGGACTATAAGATGGCCATCTTACAGTGTGTAAAATACTTTCTGGTAACCTGGTTGGTGCTTGTGTGTGAGCTCCGCGCCCTGGCTAAACCTGAATGGATCATTATGTGTACACAAACTCACGGTGTCAATGTTAGCGGTGCCCCTGCTTTAGCTAACTAAGCGCTTCCAAATAGTGATATAGATATATATATATACTACCGGTAGGTGCGTGCACCCTCATGACTCCTTGAAGTAGTATCGGGGTCACATCCAATCCCGTAGAAGCGTGTCGGCACACTAGGGGTAGTGTGGGAACAAAGCTATGTGTTAACCCTCAATCTCAGTGGTGTGGAGGTGTTCCCATGAAAATCCGTGTTAGCCTGGAAGGGGTGATGTAGTGCCCTCAGGCCCATCATGACAATAGAGGAACCTTAGAGTTCCTGCACCAACCAGCCGGTTGCTGGCGACTGCAACATGGGGACAGTAAGTCCTCTATGATGCATTACTAAGGGGCATAGTCATAGCCATCCTGATGTACAACGGTGGGCAGTATTGCAACAAACGAATCCTGCTGCTATAGTGCGTGAGCTCAATACCAAGCCACTATATAGAGAAGTGTAGTGCTGGTGCATCTAGCTTCCTACCATGGAGGCCCATGGGATATCGTCATACAAGCCATCAAGGTTTGTCTAAAGGCGGTGTACCCATCTCTGTTCTAACCTGATTGGAGTCCGCTGTGTGATCCTGGGGTGTGATTCCAGAACTACGCACATTAGGGACTCAGCACGGTGATTGTGATCCTTGCAGTGTGTGTATAGTTTGGTGGTGGTTTTCATGCATCTCACATTGCTCTTATGTTCAGTGAACGCAACTTCACGGCCCTCATGGTCATCTCAATATAATTCTTGCGGCAAGGACATGACAGCATGTAGATACATTTCTGTGTGTTGCAATTGGTGTGCCTCATCAGCTTCCATGTGAACGTGTCAGTCAAGGGGACGTCCTTCACTGCTTTAGTTTGGTCACAAACCGAGCAGGACCCACAGGGGTAATGTCCTGTTACCGGAGGGAGGTCCCATAGGGTCCTCTGTGCCAATTGTTCCTTAGCCCTTGGTCTGGTGTGTATCAGAATGTCTTTTGGATTTGGAGTGCGTTTAGAGGCAATTCTCGGTCTAGGGAGATGTAGTTCACCTGTGTTGACTATACCCCAGTGTTTTTAATGATTTTCTTGAATTGGGTGGAGTGTGGTGTAAATGAGGTGACGCACATGAGGACTTCTGTCTGTTCTCTGGTGGACACCTGCAGTAGAGATTCCCTAGGGTTATTCATGGCCCTCGTGTAGGAGTTTCTGACCTGCCATGCTGGATAGCCCCTTTCCTTAAAGTTCAATCGTAGTTGTTGATCCTCTGATTTATTGTCGGTCAGTGTGCTACAGTTCCTCCTAATGCAGAAGAACCGGCCAAAAGGTAAGTTATTCCTAAGTGTCATGGGGTGGTGGCTCTCATGTAAGAGCAGGCTGTTCCTGTCCGTGTCATTCCTGTAGAGGGTCGTACTCAGCCCCCCGTTATCCAGTCGTATCCTCAGATCCAGAAACGGAATACTGGTGTCAGAGATGGTGTGTGTAAACTTGAGAAATGTATTCTGAGTGTTAATCCATTGGCAGAATGCTTCACACGATGCCCTGTCACCCTTCCAAAACATGAGGATGTCATCTATGAACCTCATCCAGAGTGTTAGGTGGGTCCTGTACGGATTGGTAGGGTTCATGATGACATCCTCTTCAAATGTTGCCATGAAGAGGCATGCCACGCTCGGGGCGAAGGTACTCCCCATGAAAATACCCTAGAACTGGTGGAATAGTTGTTTCCCATATCCAAAGTAATTCTCCGTCAGTGCTATAGAGGCACACCCCATTATGAATGACACCGGGGTTGGCGAGTCCCACTCTTCCTTGAGCAGGCTAGCCTCAACAGCCTCCAGGGTGGCCTGCTGTGGAATGTTCGTATATAACGCTTCCACGTCGAGTGTTAGCAAGAGGTTGACCTTATCAAGGCTTTCTGTGTTTTCAATAATGGGGAGGACATCAGTAGTGTCCTGCACAAACGATGGTATTTTCCTCACCAGGGGCTGCAAAAAGTGGTCGCAGAACCTGGATAGTGGCTCCAGTAGTGACCCTATCCCTGACACTATAAGCCTCCCTGGGACCGGTGTCATGTTCTTATGGATCTTAGGGAGGGTGTAAAATTAGGGCACCCTGGGCTCTCTGGTCACAAGGAAGTCTGCCTCCTTTTTAGAGATCCAACCATTGTTCTCGACCTCGAGGACCATAGTGGTAATCACAGATTTGAGTCTGGGCGGGGGGTCTACTGACAACGGTGTGTAATGTAGGGTGTTCCCTAGTTGTCGTCTGCACTCCCTGTCATAGTCGACAGTATTCTGAATGACCGTGGCACCGCCTTTGTCGGCCTGTTTGATGGTAATGCTGTTGTTGTTTGCCAAAGCCATGGCAGCAGCCCTTTCCTTGTTAGAGAGGTTGTGGAAAGGAGTGGTCCTGGTGGATATCGATAACTCCTCGAGCACTGCCCTCTCAAAAGTTAAGATATCGGGAGGGACCATACTGTTATTGGGCGTGAAAGTGGAGGCTCACACCTAACAGGACCCACCTAACACTCTGAAAGAGGTTCATAGATGACATCCTCGTGTTTTGGAAGGGTGACAGGGCATCGTGTGAAGCATTCTGCCAATGGATTAACACCCAGAATACTTTTCTCAAGTTTACACACACCATCTATGACACCAGTATTCCGTTTCTGGATCTGAGGATACGACTGGATAACGGGGAGCTGAGTACGACCCTCTCCAGGAAGGGCACAGACAGGAACAGCCTGCTCTTACATGAGAGCCACCACCCCATGACACTTAGGAATAACTTACCTTTTGGCCAGTTCCTCCGCATTAGGAGGAACTGCAGCACCCTGACCGACTATAAATCAGAGGCTCAACAACTACAATTGAACCTTAAGGAAAGGGGCTATCCAGCACAGCAGGTCAGAAACTCCTACAAGAGGGCCATGAATAACCCTAGGGAATCTCTACTGCAGGTGTCCACCAGAGAACAGGCAGAAGTCCTCCAGTGCGTTAACTCGTTTACACCACACTCCACCCAATTCAAGAAAATCATTAAAAAACACTGGGTTATAGTCAACACAGGTGAACTACATCTCCCTAGACCGAGATTTGCCTCTAAACACACTCAAAATGTAAAAGACATCCTGATACACACCAGGCCAAGGGCTAATGAACAACTGGCATAGAGGACCCTTTGGGACCTCCCTCCGGTAACAGGACATTACCCCTGTGGGTCCTGCTCGGTTTGTGACCAAACTAAAGCAGTGAAGGACATCCCCTTGACTGAAACGTTCACATGGAAGCTGATATGGCACACCAATTGCAACACACAGAAATGTATCTACATGCTGTCATGTCCTTGCCGCAAGAAATATATTGGGATGACCATGAGGGCCGTGAAGTTGCGCATCACTGAACATAAGAGCAATGTGAGATGCATGAAAACCACCACCAAACTATATACAAACTGCAAGAATCACAATCACCGTGCTGAGTCCCTAATGTGGGTAGTTCTAGAATCACACCCCAGGATCACACAGCGGACTCTATTCAGGAGAGAACAGATATGGGTACACTGCCGCTCGACAAACCTTGATGGCTTGAATGACGATATCCCATGGGCCTCCATGGTAGGAAGCTAGATGCACCAGCACTACACTTCTCTATATTGTGGCTTGGTATTGAGCTCACGCACTATAGCAGCAGGAATCATTTCTTGCAATACTGCCCACCATTGTACATCAGGATGGCTATGACTATTCCCCTTAGTAATGCATCATAGAGGACTTACTGTCCCCATGTTGCAGTCACCACCAACTGGCTGGTTGGTGCAGGAACTCTAAGGTTCCTGTATTGTCATGATGGGCCTGAGGGCACTACATCGCCCCTTCCAAGCTAACACTGATTTTCATGGGAACACTTCCACACCACTGAGATTGAGGGTTAACACATAGCTTTGTTCCCACACTACCCCTAGGGTGCCGCCACGCTTCTACTGGATTGGACGTGACCCTGATACTACTTCATGGAGTCATGAGTGTGTACGCACCTACCGGTAGTATATATATATATATCACTATTTGGAAGCGCTTAGTTAGATAAAGCAGGGGCACCACTGACAGGGACACCATGAGTTTGTGTACACATAATGATCCATTCAGGTTTAGCCAGGGCGCCAAGCTCATGCACAAGCACCTACCAGGTTACCAGGAAGTATTTTACACACTGTAAGATGGCCGCCTTATAGTCTCGACCTCTGACACTGCGCATGGCTATGAGACTAACCCAAGGGCAACTCCCACCATGCACAACGTAACATCTCTCTCTGACCACTTGATGTCTCTCTCGGAGCGCAGGCGCCTGCGGTGATTCCGGTTTGCCTTTATAATCGGCCGGTACCACGGCATCTGGCTTGTCGGCAGCTCTACATGCGGGAGGTGAACCAGCGCACGTCTGAGTAGGACAGGTGAGCGTGGGTTACTGTGTGTCACTGTTCAGTGCTGATAGTAACCCGATTGGGTCCTACAACCGGGAGAAACGGGAGGGCATTGCTCGTCCTACCCCTATCACCCATTAAAGCACTTGCCGATGTTGGCGTGTCTTTCCGGTCACCCTTACCACTGGCGACGGCCCTGGGTGTGCTCCGCCAACTCGCTCACTCATCCGGTGTTTGAGGTGGTGAACGCCCTTGGGCGCAGCAGCCTGTGGGGGCCTCCGTGGGAGCAACGAGTTCCCATCTGACCAGGGGCATGGTTTTGGACAGGCGTGGATGCAGTGAGCCCTGCCCCTGCACCCCCCTTTTTTGCATGGGCACCATACCAAGCCGTAGAATGGGACAGATCTGGTGTAAATTGTAACTTCCCTCTTCAGTTCTGCACATGTCCTTGTCTTAACTCTATTTTCTTCCTACTCCGGACACATTAGGACACCGATACTTGGGTGTCAACAGCACCGACTTGCCGTACGGATTGAGTAGCAGCTAGTAGCTAGGTGAGTCCCAATGTGTAAATTGACATCCCCTGCTTTGGGAACACACTAGAATGTTTTTTGATAGTGTTAATGAGTACGAGATAACTCTCTTGTTGATACTTGGAAACCTGGTCTCTTGACTGATTTTAATAGAGGGTCAGTTTTAATAGGTTTTAACTCACTCAGTTGTCAAGTAGTTCCTCTCTCAGAGGGTTCACACCAGTATCCTTGAATGACCACGGTACGGACACCAGAGTAGAGGGGTTGAGGGAGCACCAAACATGCTAGACTTAGTTCTCCAGTAACTGTACCATGTATCTTCATGTCACCCCCATGTACTGGTTAGGTTACCACTAGGATTGACGGGACTGGGTGCTCGCTTCCAATGAGTGTGGTAGGTAGGAGTATCGTTGTCCACCACACCACCTTGTGAAGATAGTTTCTGAATAGTATAGGTCCTGATGAAATGCGATGGATCAGTATTGACCGCTACGCATGAAACATGTCGACCACTTCACATGACTAGAGCTGAGCTCTTTTGGACCACTGAGCCTGAGCACAGCCACTCAGCTTGTTTTTAAGAAGGTGGATTACCTTTCTAATCAAGGGTTTTGTGGACTATCCAACCTTCTTTAATATCACTCACATATACCATATCTACACTGTTCTTTAGAGCCCTCACACCCACGCACCAAACAGCAGGAACAAAAGATCTCTCATAAAGAGCCCCGTTTAGGGTGCCCATCGGGCATTGCAGCGCCGGCCCGACGAGGAGCAAGTCCATATGATGAAGCATGACACCTAGCTTGCTGGGTGTGTGAGGACTCTAGTTCCGAATAGGAGGATCCCCTCATCCACTTCCCCTCTTTGTCTTTTTCCGCCTTGTGGGAACAGCATACCTTTATTGTTGATCACTGTTATCAATGCCACAAACATACTTTTGAGAAATGTATATCTTTAATTGTCATAGTCAAACAAGTGCCGTGATGTCATCAGTGATGTCATTTGAGGTGTTATCAGAGGTCATCAGTGATGTCATCAGAGGTCATCAGTGACGTCACTGACAATGTCATGAGTGATATAAAATGTGAGGCCAAAAGAACTACATTACGGGGACCTAAGCTATAGTTAGTTCAGGAAACGATAACTACTGAATTTCTTTAATGTTGTATGAGTGAAATGTCAGCCTAACTATAACATCACTGCAACCATCATCCTCCAGTGCTGCACAATCATGCCTGGAGAGCAAGGTCCTGCAGAAGTTTGAAGCCAAAGGCCTCAACTGTATCCAGAATTGAAGGAGGTGGGCTGTTACTACCTTGGCTGCAATGTTAGTCTCACAGTTGGAGAGCAGTGTGTTAATATAATATTGGAAGCAGCAAGAAAACACACTTGCTAATGTTTCATTTTTTTCCTGTATTTGTTTGCAATCTTTTTGTGCTTTCCAAAACAATTTTCTAAGCCAAGATGACTTTTATTTAAAAAAAGAAGAAAAGTAAAAACAAAAAATTCAAACCCATTTAAAAAAAGGGTTCTTTTCTAAACCCCCTTTCGTGGCCAAAAAAAAGATAGATGCATGCATGAATGAGTGCATGGGTATATGTTTTGTAATAGATTGACTCCATGAGTGGTGAATACATGATGGAATGAATGTATGAGTGGTGCTTGGATGATTGAATGAGTGCATGACTGCTGCATGGTAGATTGAATAAGTGAATATGGATGATTGAATGAGTGCATGATTGGTATATGGGTGACTAAATGAGAGCATGACTGGTGCCTGGATAATTGAATGAATGCATTAGTGGTGCATGGATGATAAATGACTGCATCAGTGGTGTATGTATGATTAAATGAGTACATTAATGGTGCATAGAAGACTAAATGAGTGTATAAATGATACATGGATGATTGAAGTAGTGCATGAGTGGTGCATGGATCATTAAATGAGTGCATGAGTGGTGTATGGATGATTTAATGAGAGTATGAGTAGTGCATGGATGTTAGAACAAGTGCATGAGTGGTGCATGGATGATTGAATGAGTGCATGAGAGGTGTAGGGATGTTAGAATGAGTGCATGAATGGTGCATAGATAATTGAATGAGTGCTTGAATCCTGCATGGATTATCAAATGAGTGCATGAGTGGTGCATGGATGTTATAATGTATGCATGAGTGGTAGATAGATGATTGAATGAGTGGATAAGCAATGCGTGGATGATTGAATGAGTGCATGAGTGGTTCATGGATGATTGAATGAATGCATGAGTAGTGCCTAGATGTTATAATGAGTGCATGAGTTGTGCATGGATGTCATAAAGAGTACATGAGTGGTGCATGGGTGACTGAATGACTGCATTAGTGGTTCATGAATGATTGAATGAGTGCATGAGTGCAGGAGTGGTGCATGAATGATTGAATGAGTGCATGTGAGGTGCATGGATATTAGGATGAGTACATATGTGGTACATGAATACATGAGTAATTGTTTTAGTGGTGTATGGGTGATTGAATGAGTAATGAGTGATGCTTAGATGATTGAATAAGTGCATGTGTGACATATGGGTAGCTGATTGAGTCAATCAGTGGTGCTTAAATGATAGGATTAGTAGTACCTGGGAGAATGAATCAGGTGACTGCATGAGTGTGTCTATGCCTGACTGAATAAGTGGATCAGTATTACATGTATGACTGAATGATTGCATGAGTGGTACATAGATGAATGAGTAAGTGCATGAGTGGTGTGTGAATGATTGAATGGCTGCATGAGTGTGTGTATGGGTGATTGAGTGAGTATACAAGTGGCTATATGGGTGAGTCAGTTCTAGTGTGGGTGGCTCTATGGGTGAGTCAGTAGCCATATAAGTAGTTGTATGGGTCAGTGAGCAGGTGTGTGAGTGCCTGTATGACTGAGTGAGTGACTGTATAAGTGGCTGAATGAGTGACTGAGTGGGTGTGTGAGCAGTCATGCAATAGAGTGACTCCTTGTGTGAGTAGTAGGATGGGGGACTTAATGGTTGTGTGCATGCCTGTTTGAGAGAGTCAGTGCCTGTGAGACTAGCTGTATGGGTGAGTACATCCTAGTATGAGTGGCTCTATGGGTGAGTGAAAGCTAGTGTAGGTGGCTCTATGGTTGAGTTGGTGGCTGTGTAAATGGTTGCATGGGTGAGTGAGTCGATGTTTGAGTTTTTTATCAGTGACTTAATGGGTGTTTCACTGGCTGGTTTAGTGAATGCGTGGAGGTGTGATCTAGCCCATAAGTGAAATAGCAGGTGCATCAGTGACTCTATCTCTGTGTGACTGCTTCTATGACACACTGTATAGGTAAGTGATTGGATGTGTGAGCACCTATATAAATACGTGCCTGAATGATTGGTAAGTTGTTGTGTGACTACATAGAAATATGCGGTACTCAGCTCTAGGCACTGAAAACTTTAATTAGGAAATTGAGAAATAGACTAATTGAAAAATATGGCAAGTACACTTTATGCTTGAAAAACAATCTCTATGACTATCAGTATATGTGTGTTGTAGAATAACGTTTTTGAGACATCTAACGACGTTCAACTGTAGCCACTATTGAAAAAGAAGATAAAGATATGCTAGTGAATAACCTTCAAAATTAAAAATACACATTGTTTATGCTGTAAGACTATATTACAATGTAGAAAAATACAATTTTCTCTTTTTTACTGTTTTCATACTTTCACCCTATGCGATGGTTTGTATAACGAATCTTCCTCTAACAGTGGGAGAAAAACAATCAAAGGATTGTAAAAAAAAACAAATCTGCCCAATAGATGACTGCAAATAAGCGATACTATGCAATTTCACTCACTACAACTCATTAACTAGTGTTTTTTCCTACACTTACTGTAGTAATCTGAGGGAACGTATATGTAAAAAATATTTCTCATTTTATTATAACTGGTACAGTATTGGAAATAAATGTGAAGTAGTCTTCAATTTTGGAGATCCTATCGAAAAACATCACCCCTGGTAGGCTAAATATTGTGTAATCTACTGATAATATATGGAGACAAAATCTCATATAGTACTTTTTTGCCAGAAATTGGACATAGAAGTTTGGTTGGAAAAACAAAAGGAGAATGTTTTTTTCTTTTGATGGCAGTGTTTGGTTTCATTTTAAGCCTGCATTGGAGTATGTCTATCCACTTTCAGACTTTAATTAGAGTGTTTTGTTTTGTTGTTATATTAACTCCTTTCTCCAATATAAAATGACAATTGATTTTCAAAGATCTTTTTGAAGACAATATCCTCAGTAGGCCACATTATCCAACACAGTAGTATGTAGAAGTTGTTGTTGGAGAAACAAAAGGGGTCATTTTTTTTAGTTTAGAAGAAACCTTTTAGTTGCAACTTAAGACTCCTGTGCTGAAGTATATCCATTCAGTTTTAACAGTAAATTGAGAATGTAGTGTTTAGATGTTATATCTAAACACTACATTCTTGTGTTCAGGACAACTTTTTGAAGACACGGCCCCCAATAGGGCTAATAATTTCTAATAAATAGATAAACCACATATTAGAGAACACAGTATAAAACCTTTTTATCCATAAATTGTCCTCAGGACTTTGGTTGAAGAAAGAAGAGATATGAGTTTGGCAATCTCTTAGGTCCATCCAGAATAGAATCTTATATAGACAGTGTAGTGTCGAGTGGTTGCTTTAACTCCTTCATGAAAGATGATAGCCAAAGTAGTAAAAGTCCTTCCTGAAATTGATATTTGTCCAGCTACGAAGTTTGCCATTTCAGTTTCCAATTTTGAACCATTCACTCAGCATCATTGTGGCATCGCTATAAGGTATTTCCCAATTGTTTGTAGAAACAACATTACATCTGATCTGCAGTTTGGGTAGATCATATTCTGGTTGGTCTTTTTCAACAATTTTTCAAAAGGCATGGTTTTAGTAACTGGTAATGTCAAGTAGAGAAATCGTTCAGAATTAATTACAATGCTGGAGGTGAATCCACAAACCTTGCACTCATGATTCCATTTGTAACCCAATTCAAATAACTCATTAATATTTTCTTCTTCTTGCTCTAACACTCCTAACATTATCATAATAAATTCTTGTGTGTCTTGTTGAATATCCAGTAGAAATATCCATAAGATCTTGGTTTCCTGAAACCAAATGTATTACACTTCTGTCATTTAGTAAACATTGGAGCAAACTCTATAGTGCAGAATAGATTCTCATATCTGTGTTTTGTTCATTTTGGTTTACTGCATGTGGGAAATTGAACAGTACATTCAGGACAAAATTTGCATAGCCATTGACCCCTGAACTGTTTTCACACTGGAAACCTACAGCTTCTCCATCATTTAGCAGTTTGCTCTTCTTTGATCCTTGGGGAATTGTCCTTCTCTCCTTACTTTTCTTGAGCATCCATACACTAGTTTGTAATCTTCCACTTTGGACAGATTAACCATTTCTCATAAACAGGGTACTGGCCTCATTCCGGAGCATAGAGACTTCATAACCAATTATATTCTCTTACACAACTTGCATCAACACTAACTTTCTTCTCATCAAAGTCAATCAAAAACAAACTGGACAATGTTCCAATTCATGACAATGCTACATACGACATTCCTTCTTTAAATACAGGACCTCCAATATTAATAAAAGCTGCATCTACACTTAAACCTTTGCGATTTGTGGATGGTTACAGCACTGAAATACTAACACGTTCAACATTCACTGGTAGTATTATTATTTGAGACATTCTGCTGATTCGTGTAACAGACTACGTTACCCATGTGTCCCTGATTACGAAAGATAACATCAGGAAGCATATTGATTCAATACTATCACAAGATGTCAATCGCCTCTGCCTATTCTGCTGGGTAATGTACCCCGCCACGCTGTAAGTTTGTTAGAAGTTAGCAATGTGTTACCAACATGCTATACTGCACTTTGACAGCAAGATGAGTTAACACTCTTCACAGAGAAGTGTACCAGACTACACTTCCCATGAGTCCCTGGTGCTTAGTGACGTCATCAATAAGCGCATTTACGCAACATGCGACAGCTGACTTGCCGTTTTTTTGTTATATATAGCAATAGCATCCTGACGTCGGTGCCTCCACAAGAGCTCAGCATTAGCTTGGGGTACCGACGGACAGGTAAGATAGATGGCGTTAGATGTTACACTTTACACCGCATTAGCTTGCGCACCACCTTTCTGACTGCCTCTCCCTGTTTTGCTGGTTAATGTACCACACCACGCTGCAAGCTTGTTAGGAGCCGCATGAGACTTTGAGGCTATTCACATACATGTAAACAGCCCAACCACCATTCCCACATGCTGATGCTTAAGACCCGCTTAGCCTTGATGGGTGTTCTTTCCCGTGGTGCGTATTACAGGACTATATTGCCTCGTACATGCATGATATGCAGTCATTGAGACCGATTCTCGCTTTTTTTCAATCTTTTTCCTGAGAGTACACATAATTGTGTTGGGCGCCTACGCTTACTAACTTTGGTTTAATGTGGTTGAGTAAACACAGCCACCATATCCCCATGCCTTAGGTTCAAAAGTCACTGTGATCGTTCTCCTTAAGCGTGTACAAAACTGTGTGCTATTGCTGCACTTATCTCTTTAACTCGTGCGGCTCAAAAAACTATTCCATTTGCGCACATAACATTAATGATAGTTTTGCTCTTGTTTTAAACCTAGTTATATACTGAAACTGGCATATACTGACATGGACGGTGGTAGTACACTCTTCAGCATCAAGTGATTGAGACTGCTGTGCAGACAAAGTGGGAAACCACAATTTCATTTCCAATGAACAGCACAAGTCTTATTATGGTTACCAATACCAGGACCGTTTATATATCCCTGACAATAAATGTGATTAGTTCTATCTTAAACATTACATTTTGAACAAACAGCAGTTATAGGTCCTTCTTTGTTTTATGATTCAGAAATGTTGGCCATTTCACAGTTCACAACAGACACTGCACTAACTTACGTGTGTGGATATTAGAGGTGTTGAGAGTCTCATAAAGGGATAGGCTAACTGCCTGCCTTTGATTGTATGTCTTTCCCCCTCTTTATCCACAGAGCGGGCCTCTTTTCCGGAGCTGTCACAAGGTGAGGTGAGGTCCGCTTCTCGTGAATCACGGGTGAGCATTACTTGATATAAATATTCAACCAGGAAGCAGTTGTACGCATAATGAATGATGTGAATATGTGTACCACGTTCAAAGAATCTTTTCTCCTTATATGTTTTGAGTAGGATTGTTTTTCATAGACATTCTCTTTACAGGTGCCACCAGCATCTGGTGATTTGTGGAGGATTTCTACACCTGTAATTCAGGTTACCTGGTTGTATTCATTCCAACCTTGGTTTCATATTTGTTTTTGTCCTTTGTTTTGACACCTCATTCTTGTTCACAAACGCAGTAGCAACAGTATATGCAATGGTCCTGAGAAAGGCCTTGGACTATCTAATGTCCAATTGGCTGAAAAATGTAGACCCGATAATTTGGGCAGTTATTTTGTTAAAACTGCTCTTGCACTGTTTTTAGTTTGGATATCAGAAGTTATCCATTAAAATATTTTCTCTTTTGGTATTCAATTTTAAACTGCACTTATCACCATTTGTTATTTTTTGCACTGCGCCCTTCACTCTGTAACACTAGCTCATCATTCTGGACAGGCATTGTAGAGCTCTCTTTATCATATTGTAATTGAAAACATCTGCGAGCTCCCTTCTGATATACAGAAGGTCGTAGCCCTT
This sequence comes from Triturus cristatus, assembly GCF_964204655.1. Classification (NCBI taxonomy): domain Eukaryota; kingdom Metazoa; phylum Chordata; class Amphibia; order Caudata; family Salamandridae; genus Triturus; species Triturus cristatus. The sequence continues at coordinate 257,737,965 of NC_140588.1, forward strand.
GGTTACCTCAGTGTGTAACCAGGAGGAGATCCCAGATGATGAATCATGTCACCTAGGTGAGTGATAGGAATCCGTCCTCCTTTTAGGATTCTCCCTTAGTTTCTACATCTTCTTGTTTCCTTCCCAACCATTTGGCTATGAGATCATCACTACTCAATATAAAGCTTGTGTGATGCTACCTGGGCCTTGTAGACCCGTGGATTTTTTCTAGGATTTTTTTTAGTCTTATATACACTTTTAAGGGTTGTCATACATCTTGATTTGGTTCAAAGGCACCATAAAAGTGAACAGGATAAATAACGAAATCAGGCTAAAATACAATTCACAGTGAAAAGGCATAAAATAAAATCGAGTACGTTTTACGACATTTCATTGCAATAAAATGCCATCTGCTAAAAAAAAAACTAAGAAAACTAACACCTCTAGATAGTCCATAATAGGTAACATGAAGGGTCCTCCAAGTTGCTCAGGATGTCTGTCCTGAAAGAGTCAGACAAGGTTATCAATCAATATTACTTGGGGCTACGTAGAACCGAAACAGCAAAAACATACCACTTAGGCAAAATGTATTATATAATAGGCTGCACACATAAAACCTGTAAATGGGATAAATTCAAATAATACACGCTAAGATTAAAAAGGGTCAATGTTTAAAATGCTGTGCCTAATGTTAAAAATGTGGCAGTTGTGTTTTATTCTATTTCTGAGAATTTCTGATTTTGAAGGCCCCACTGATAAAACTCGTGATAGCAAACCAACAAAATCTTGATTCTAATCATAAAAGTTGGGATAAACTCGCATTATAACTTCTAACCCCGAATAACAGCAGGATGGGTCGAGGAAAGAACCTTCTGGGTTGAGAAAAACTGCAGAAAAACATAAAATGGGCAAAAGATTGTTTTGTGATGCCATCACAGGGATAAAGGCGTAAGCTGTGAAACTATGAACTCTGTTGGGGTAGGCTACCAATAAGTGAACCATGCCTCAACTAAAACATGTAAGGTAGAACCTATGTTCTATGTTAGTGACCCAAAGGAGATAGCTTTCAACCCCTGCCTCTTGTTTAAAGCCTAAATAGTGTGAAATTGAGGCTGAAGATTGTTGACTGTGAATGCTCAGCTGAGTTCTGTGCTATTGTATAGCTGTTTTCTTCTCAACATTTGCACTTCCAGAAAGTTCATTTGGAGAGAGAAAGAAGTGGGGAAGATCTAGTTCCAAAAAGGATTTTCTTACATATGACAACCATGGAATGGCTTTGACTTGTTCTAATTTTAGGCAGTCCTTCAAAATCTTCTTGGTGAATGAACAAAACGGGGAAGTCCAAACTTTTATCCACAGGAGCAAAGGGGCAGTGACAACTGCATCTTCAAGAAAAGAAATGCCAGATTCCAGATAGTTTAATAACCTTTCAGTACTCCTGAGGGTGGCTAACAACCCACAAAGAAACATATTCTCAATTGTTAGTAAAAGACCAGGAAAAGTATAGCCCAAGACTTCTGCCCCGTAGGTTTCCAGTGGAATGCACTTTGCATTGTACAAGGTGAACAACTCCTGAATCGGTTTGTGACCTTATTTCTTTGAAGAACTGAATAGACCCTCTATTGCCCCCTTCAGCTTACCGACTCTCACTGTCAGTCATTTCTACAATTTTAAATCTGAAGAAAACAGGATGCCGCGATAATAATAAATTTGCACTCTAGTGATGGGAATCCCAGCAACAGAATGTAAACAAAAAGGTGGCTTTTTGGGCCCACAAATCATAGTATAAGATTTGGTGTGATTGATTTTCAAATGTAAGTCCTTAATAAAATGGTTTCAAATATTCAGTAAGAGCTGAAGCCCATTTGCGATACGGGCTAAGAGGACCGCGTCGCTGGTATAAAGAAGCACTGAGATGGCGTGGTCCCCAACTCGTGGGAGATCTTTACCTTTAAAATCAGTGTTTTCTCTAGGGCATTAATGTAAAAAAGTAAAAGAAAGGGAGCCGGGATACCGGTCTGACTGACGCATTTATTAGAAAAAAAGAAGAAGGTACAGTCACCGTTGGTTTCAAAACAGACCCTTGTCATTGTTCCTTTGTGTAATCTACCCAAAAGGTCGATTAAAGATGGGTTTACTCCAGCTTTACCCATCATTGTCCAGAGCTTATCCCTTTTAACCAGGTCAAAAGCACTGGACAAATCCATGAAGGCCATATGGATTGCCCCCCCCCCCTTGGCCTGGAAGAATTTGCCAGAGATCATGAGGAGGTTCAAAGATTGTTTGACGGTACCAATTCTAGGCTGTAAACCGAGTAGGGCCTCTTAGAAGGACTTTGTGTCCCTAAACCAGTCCTTGAGAAGTTGGAGGATTACCCTCCCCACCATCTTAGCTGATGAGTCCAGGATTGATATGGACCTGTAACAAGTGGGTGACTTTCTGTTGCCTTTTTTTAAACATTGGCACTGTGGTTGAGTTCTTCCAGCTGGATGTGATCTGGCCTACTATTACATAATGAAAAAAGTTTGTTAAAATAGTTCCTCAGAATGCAGGGTTTTGTTTAAAACATCAATGGGTACCCCTATCTGGCCCTGGTGCTTTTCCTGAGGAGGACTTGGACAATGGATAACATGTCAGATCAACAGTGATGTCGTTACTCAAAGCCAGGACTTCGTCATTAGAAGGGCGCTCCGTATATTTGTCTTTGGATAAGCTACAGTTATCAAGAATTCTGAGAAGTAGTGCAATCATTCAACAGCTAGTATATGACATTCAATCATTGGGGAGTTGGAGTCACTAAAGTAGGGTCTGTTGACAACTTCCCAGAAAGCTCTGGAATGGCGAAATGTGCTTGCCCTAAGAAGATCGTCCTAGGCCTGGCACATCACTTCCTGTTTCCTGGCTGTAACGATTGTTTTAAACACGTTCCTAAGGGATTTAATTTGAGCAACAAAACATAGGATTTCCTTAAGTGCCTCCTTACGTGCTTTTAGGGCTGCTGTACATTTGGGGGAAAACCATTTAAAAGGGCAACTCTCTTTCTGTCAGGGTATGACCATGTGCACCTGCTATGCGTGCTGTTTTATGAATAATCCCCTAGGAACCACAATTCCCAGAAGGCCTTGGTGAGAGGGGCCTCCTGGTATTTCAATCAGGAGCGCATGTTAAGCAGTGTGCGTAATACTGGATTTGAGTGGTGGTGTTGAGGTGGAGAGAGCTCGTTCGTCCTGAAGGAAGGAGCCGATCGTTTGGTTTCACTGCTGCCATTTGGACTTTGGAGAGCCGTTGCTGGTTCTGTGGCAAACTTGCGTCTATTGTCTAAACCGGAATGTGCAGCTTCAAGACTGCGAGCGCCAAGTGTGGTGTTGCCGCTAAGAGAGGCATTGAGGCTTCCTGGTAGCAGCACCGGGTAAGGCAGAGACAAGGCTTCAACGGCTGTTGAGGTCATATTGCTGCTCGGGCGTGAAAGGCGCTTGGCTGGGAAAGACTGCGCTCCCGCTGTAACTTTGCTTCTGAAGCCGCCCAGGACGGTGCTGTCTGAGGGCGTCTTTGTATACCTGAAATACTTTAAGAGTGCGCAAGATGCGCTAACATTACTCACGCTGATTGTTATGACTGATCCTTGTACTGGATTGATGGGTCTGGATTATCCCAGGATCTGGCGAATGCTGTAATTTGTTTGATTCTCTTCCCAGAGACTATTTGATTTCTGTTTCCATAAGACCCACATGATTTCGGATTTAATATTCTTCCTTTTTGCTACTTGCAATATCATATCTCAGCTGGTGACATTTCAGCTATGCTCATACAATACTTTTAAAGGGGAATTGGACAAGAAGGGTATGTATGAGTAGGGGAGGTGTTTAATAAGGACCTGAAGGAGTTTTGAATGTGGAGTAATCTGTGTGCTTTGTGTTATAGGTGTATCCTCCTCCTGTGCAAGATGAATTGTGCCTGCGGTAGAGAGGTCACAAAGAAACACCGCGGCTAGTGGAACTTGTTTTACAGGTACTAGTCCCCCTAGTGAGAGTTTTTGACATGGTAGTAAGTCACCAAAGACGAATTATTTCATGCTTCCCATCAAACAGTACATCATTGTTTGTTTTCAGTATCTACTGCATTATTAAATGTATTAGCATGCAAGCATTAGGTTCAAAACCATACTCAATTCATCAATAATTAGAAGCTTCAGTTTTTTTAATACTCTTGCTGTCTCATGATAAGCGTCACCAGATAATTTCTGGTATTCTAGTTTGTTGTCATGTTCCACAGGTAGCATTAACAGTCAATGAAGAGTAATTCATTTAATGCTATGTGCAGCTAATCCTGTTGATGTAGTAACTGCACATGACAAATTTGAATCTGTAGTCTGCTTTAGGTAACTGGTGAGTACTTTAATTAAGAAGCTTTTTTCACTGTCAGTGTGACCACTTGTGAACAGAAGAACTGGTTTAAATAAAAATAAAACGTTCACACTGTGTCTTCTCATGAAGTAATCCATGCTCTAGTTTATCTTGATTACAAATTGAGTTCTGTTCATTAGTCAGTTGTTCTACTAGCTGTTCGAAATCTACAGTTTCTTGTCTTGCATGCTGCATTGCATTCTCCACCTCATTCATAGATATTACTGCTTCATTTTGAATTATTGGCTATCCAAGAGGATCTTGACTTGCTGGTGCAGACTTGTGGCTGCTTTGTAGCAATGTTTTTTTCCTGTTTAATCTCATCACTTAACATTTGCAGGTAGGTTGGAAACACTGAGCACTCAATGGTGTCTTTCACAGCATTGAAAGAGTCTACATAACAGGCATAGTCTCCATGTAAGTGTGATTCTGCATGTCATGGTTTGAACAACTGCAAATGTGTCAAGTAGAAAAACTATTTTTTCTCTGGAGTTTGGCTGCTAAGTTTTCTGTGGTTAATTAGATTTCTTTTGTTGTATATCTCTAAACCACAATCAAATCCAAGGACTGCATATCTTCCTTGTTCTATATTTTCAGTTCAATTACTTCTATATGTATAGTGCTGAAGTACTTCATAGAGACACGTGTTTTCAAGATGAGGGTAGTATGCTATCAGCATGATAGTCTTCAAAATATTTGTACTCTACTGTTCAATTTCTGCAAGGTATTGTATTTCTGGAAAATACTCTAATGCTCTATTACGACTACTTGCAAGGCCAAGGCTTAACCATATTATTCCTCTTGACACTCGCAAACAAACTAGCTGATCTAAACCTGTTCGAGCATTCATACAAACCTATTTCTCTGTGGGGAAAGCCTTCTCAAGCTAAAACTGTAGAATTTCTTGGTAAGACTCTTTTTTGCTAAAATCTCCTCCCACATCTCTTTCATCTCTGTCTTCTCTGACTTTTTTATATCCGAAGTCACAAATAGAAAACAACAGCAATGGAATTGTCTGCAACAAATTGTAGATCTATATTTGCATTCCACATCTTCAGAATAACAGGATTGCAGTCATTGATATAATTGATTGAAGCCTCTGTTCTTCTCAGGTTGTATGTATTTTTTGGAGATTTCCATGTAAGCTGTTCACTCTTTCTTGTGAGATCATTGGTCGTGGGAATCCAAAACGGCATCTTGTGTAAAAGTTTCCTTTGGATTTGTATTTTCAACAACAGTATTTACCACATCTATGAGTTTGAAATATAGAACATGTTTTCTCAACCCCTTTTCACTAGTATCTTTTGGGATAGCTCATGTCTCATATCGTTCTATGAAAGAAAAGATACACTCATCAGTGTCTGTACCAAAATTCAGGGCATGTTTTACCCATAGCAGCATGTGAATATATGGAGTACCTCTTGCTTGGAACTCTTTGTCCCAAAAGAAATCTGTTATGCGCAACTTACCTGAATCCCAGGTAGTTCCAATGGGGCAATGCTAAGTCCCTGAATTCCCACTAGAGTCTTTCCTTGAAGACAGAGTGTGGCACTGTACCAGTGACAGACCCCAAAGGGAAAAGGGGCTAGGATTTGGAAATACAAACAAGATACCATGATGCTCCTCTGGGGCAGCCTCAGGGCAACCTAAAGAGACCCGTCACCAATCTTATATGAACACCCAAGGTTTGAGTAGTAACTGTGGATTGCAAAACAGTGGTTTAATACGCACAATATTTTTGGCACATAGCATCAACAAATCTTATTTATATGCACTGCATAAAAGGGTACGATATTTAAAAAGCTGGCTTAATGCCACTTTGTAAATATAGTGCAGGGCATTGCACCACCGGAACGCTATAAAAAGTGACGGTCCAGTGGCACAATCCCCTTGAAAATATGCCCCTGGGTGTTTTAGTGTCTGTCTGCTTTTCTACTTAGGTATGTCAGATTCAAGTCTGTGTGGATTAATAATTGGGCATAGGGGTCTGTAGAAGTGCATACTGCCCACTGAAACTTCAGAGTATGTGTCTTACCTTTTAAACTCATAGCTCCCTGGGCTATTATCTAGCTACAGCCTACCTTTGTGGTCAGTTATATGCATGACTAAGTTACTAGAAGCCAAAACAACAACTTTCACTTTTTTTAGGCACAGAAGACCATGCTTTATGGCATATATACAGCATGTCTCACAGGTAAGTTATCTGTTGTAAAACAATTTTACATTTCACACAAAGATGTCACATGCAAAGTCAAGCTGGCATTGAGACTCCACAGAGGCAGTCTGCACTAGTAAATCTGGTGGATGTTCAAAGGGTGCATGTTTAACTATGACTAGCATCCTCATACTATACATGTAACTTAGTACATGGTTAAAGAACATATCTCACCACCTAAGCATGTACAAACCTGCCATATAATTTAGAAAGAGCTACGCTATAGAATATGTAATAGATAGCTGAAACGTTTTACAAGTTCATGATTAATATACACCTACAGTGCATTATGTTCTCTTTCAATTCTGAGTGTTCTGGTCCTCTTTTACAATGGAATAAATAGGATGACAAGTCCCATAATGCAGAGAAAAGCATTCTCTCTGGCCAGCAGATCATGTATACACATATAAAACTTTCACATCTTCAAATAAACTCTTACATGTAACTTTAACCATTAGAGAACTGTGGGATATATTAACAAGCCCCTATCACCTCCACAACATCCCTTTTAGAGATGTTGTGGTGGCTATAGGAGCTTCACCTTATTTACAAGGCAGCATTAAGCCACTTAACGTGGCTTAACACTGCCGTATAAATAAGGCACCCTTTCATGCTGTACTTAGCGTGAAAGTGGCGGGCAATGAGTATTGTGGTGGGCGTTCCACAGCAACACCCATTGATTTTGACATTGCCCCCTATTTACAAGGGTGGCATAAATAGGAGGCAGTGCAAAAATTAATACCAGGGGAAACCTGGTCTTATACAGGCAAAACGAGGAGAAATGCATTATTTCTCCTCATTTTTGCTGTTTCTATGTGTGCTGTGTTGTGCAGCACATAGAAACAGCAAAACACCATTGATTGTTTGTGCAGGAAAGTGTCCATTTCTGCACGTTTGAATGACGCACGAGAAAAAATGCTTTCATTTCTCCTCGTGTTTGCTTTTACTATGTGTGCTGCATTCTGCAGCACATATAGAAAGAGCAAAAAGCCATTAATGATTGTATATGTGCAGGAAGGTGTCCATTACTGCACATAAACCATCATTAAATAGTGATGATTTGCTACGTTCATGTGTGTTGCAGAATGCAGCACACATAAAGTAACAAATCACCATTGTGGATTGTTTATGTGCAGGAAGGGACTACTGCTCCGGCACAAATTTTCTACCACCCAGCATTCCCCTCGGTCACCCAATAAAAATTATACCTCACTTGTGTGGGTAACCAATGCAGAGGCAGCATACAACGCATATATATACAAATATAGATCTTAGAGCTCGCTGTGTCATTCCCTCAATGTCCACGTTTTTGGCCTTTCTCAGTTGCAGGCTGCTTATAGCCTACCAACACAAGTGAGGTATAATTTTACTCAGGAGACTGAGGGGAACGGTGGGTGGTAGTAAAGTTGTGACCTTTCAGTGATCCCACACAGAAGAGTGAGGAAAACATGATTTTATTCAGCTACATTTGAGGTTTTCAGGCGATTTTGGGTAGGAAAATGTTGGGAAATCCATGCTAGCCGTGCTGACGGTCACGATGACTTCTTGAATATCGTATGTAAAAAAAAAAAAATCGTCACATAGTTTACCTCATTAACACCCCTACATGTCAAACATGAGGTCGGTCAGGGTACCTCTACCCTGAACCCTTATACCACTTTTATATATGGGTCCCATATCCTGAACTGGTGGCTGCAACTTTCTGCTCAGGTTGGAGCCAGCCAGTAACAGCAAAATAGTTGCGGATTAGCCACGGCCACAGATTTTAAAATCTTTATTTTCTTCAATTTCTCAACAACTACTGAATGGATTCACACAAAATACCTGAAAACGAGATCTGTTTAACCAATTCTTCCCTTCTGACAAAGCTGATGAAATTCCATCCAGTGCTTTGGCTGCAGCTTCAACTAAAGGTCCCATGGGAAATAACATGGGAACCACCAGAATTCCCACAATTTGCTCCACACATGAGGCGAAGATAGGGACACGGACTCCAGGTTGGTGCGTGATTTCTTTTATTAAAATAAGCGGACGCTTCGGCATGGCGGCATGACGCATTTCGCCTGGCCGGTGGGCTTGTTCAAATGACGAGACTCTCGTCTCCCACAGTATTTAAACACATTTTTCTAACACTCATTGCTTGACGTGATTTAGTGAAGATAGAAGAAATACTTTTTTTTAGGTGAATCATTTTGATATTCAATGAAAATGCAATATTGTTTTCATGGCTCTAAAAATTGCTGGATAAATCCCAGAATAATTGAATAAGTCACAAAGTGCAACATGCAAATATATGGTCATGAGCAATTGAATAATATTGGTTTAAATACCTCAAGAGATCAAGTGCAAAATAGGCATGTTAAAAAATAGTTTGAAGAATACATTCTTGTAGATACAAAATATACATATATCATTATCAAGAAAGTCATACTAGTCTAGTGACTGTATGGGTTAATATGCCTGCAACTGCCTAAGGGAAATCTTACAATCCTATGATGTGTAGTTGCCTTCTGTATTTTATGCTGAAGTGACAGCACTAGCCTGAATCATATTTGTGTTCAGGGGGACAAACAGTGGACCGCAATAATTCACGGGAATGTCCCTTGTGACTTGCTCTCGGCCATTGATTCATATTGATTGCTACTGATTTACTTTGTTAGCCATAGATCTAAGTGTAAATACCATACAAAAATACTTCTAAAAAGTGTTGTTCAAAGTGTGTTTAGTGCTTAAAATTAATAAATAAATAAATAATCGCAATTGTATTTGTTGTGATTAAAAACATTCTAACAAAAATTCCGAATTGACTTAACAATCCAGATTTTAGGGAGTTGAAGTGAAGTTTAGAAACAGACTGCTGATTCAGATATTAGTTGAAACTATTTTAAACTTTTCAAACATTGTGGTAGATGGAAAAAATATATATATACATAAATGGGTTATAGGTCATTGTTACTGGTCTGATATTATAATCATTTGTTCAAATTTTGAGTAAAGGAACAGAAATGATTTCAGAGAATCAATAATTGAGAGATTAAATTTGCCAGATGCAATACAATGGGGGCCTTAACGGGTACAATAAGGAGGTTTTAAGAATATCGGCATTAGAATATGTGAATAAAAATGTCAACATGGATGTTCAGGAAAAGGGGGAAATCCATATTCAGTGTGTAGACATTTCCTCTATTCCAAAAGGAAACTGTTAAAATTGCCAGAATTAAAATATCTTGACAACTTTATAAATAGCCTCTAAAAATCCATATTAAAATATATATAATAATATATAAATATTTATAGAACCAATGTAAAACAAATATGTAATATTCCCTTCCTATAACAATGCAAATATTCTAAAAAACAATCCACCAGATCTAATAGGGTGTTATTTTCTTATAAAAAGTTGTACAACTCTTCCCCATTGTTAAGTCCATTGGGAGTACGGGTGTTCAGTTTGAGTATAAATTTCGACTCCAATTGTCTAAGGACTTTTTCCCTGTTTCCCCCCCCCTCTTCTCATAGGTGGAACTGCAGCTATGACATAGTATTTAAGATCTTCCAGTTTGTTCATGTGGACTGCCTTAAAATGTCTAGCCACTGGATAAGTCATATCTGAATTGACTATTGCTCTCAGGTGCTGCAAAATGCGTATGTGCACCTGGAGTTTAGTGATGCCTACGTATTGTAAGTCGCATGTGCAACTCAATGCGTAGACAGCAAACTCCGTGCGGCAGCTGTACCTGGCCTTGATTTGATTGTTGGATGCACCAAATACGGTAGTGTACTGAGTGGTGTTTATTCCAAACTTACATGCTCTGCATGTATTACACTTAATAAAACCGTTACGTGGTGCTAGCCACATTGTACTGGGCTGGCTGGCTAAAGTCGTCACTTCTGGACTAGGCTTGACTAAGGCATTAAACATAGACTTAGATTTTCTGAATGTCAAAGTTGGGGTGGTTGGGAATAACTGACTAAGTACTATGTCAGTTTGAATTACTGGCCAATGTTTATTTATAATAGTCCTAATTTTCTTGTGTTGGCTGCTATATGTTGTTACAAATCTCATTGAATTAATGTCTGTGTCCTCAAAGGCGGTATTCCCCTTTCTCTTGAATCCTGTAGTGGTAGAGCAGGTTAATAAATCACTTCTGGATTTAGTCCTGACTTTGGCCAAAGCTGTATTAATAACTTGGTCACTGTAACCTCTCGCTGAGAACCTGAGCTTACTCTCATTGATACAATCTTCAAAATAATGATCAGTGCTACATATTCTACGAAGTCTTAAGAATTCCCCATATGGGATGCTTCCTATCAAGTGGGTAGGGGGAAAACTCGACGCATGTAGCATTGAGTTCCCAGCAGTACTTTTTCTGTGCAATGTAGTCTCAATGCCTCCTTCTCCAATGCAAACATGAACATCTAGAAAGTCAATGGATTTGTTGCTGACTTCTGCAGTAAACTGGAGATTAAGTTTGTTTATATTGAGTTTCTGGATAAAATCTCTGACCAATACTTCAGATCCCTTCCATATGAAAAATATATCGGGCCCGATTCACAGAACTAACTTAAGACAAAATCTTAAACTTACTACCATTTTGGTATTCACAGAAGGCACTTACTCATTTTGGTATTCACAGAAGGCACTTACTCATTTCGGTATTCACAGAAGTTAGGAGTCCTAACTTTAGGACTCCTAAATGCCTTCTGTGAATACCGAAAGTCTTAAAATTAGGATTTTTCGCAGTTTAGTAGTAGTATAGTTAGGACTCCTAACTTTAGGACTCCTAAATGCCTTCTGTGAATACCGAAAGTCTTAAAATTAGGATTTTTCTCAATTTAGTAGTCCTAAATTTAGGACTCCTAAATGCCTTCTGTGAATACCGAAAGCCTTAAAATTAGGATTTTTCTCAGTTTAGTAGTTGTAAAGTTAGGAGTCCTAACCTTAGGACTCGTAAACTGAGAAAAATCCTAATTTTAAGGCTTTCGGTATTCACAGAAGGCATTTAGGAGTCCTAAAGTTAGGAGTCCTAAATTTAGGACTACTAAATTGAGAAAAATCCTAATTTTAAGACTTTCGGTATTCACAGAAGGCATTTAGGAGTCCTAAAGTTAGGAGTCCTAACTATACTACTACTAAACTGAGAAAAATCCTAATTTTAAGACTTTCGGTATTCACAGAAGGCATTTAGGAGTCCTAAAGTTAGGACTCCTAACTTCTGTGAATACCGAAATGTGTAAGTGCCTTCTGTGAATACCAAAATGAGTAAGTGCCTTCTGTGAATACCAAAATGGTAGTAAGTTTAGGATTTAGTCTTAAGTTATTTCTGTGAATCGGGCCCTAAATCTATAAAGCGCATCCATCCTATAGTGCGCTTTTCCCATATGTTTTTGTATTCCACCCTGAGGACCTGTTCCTCCCACCATCCCACGTGTAAACACGCGTAACTGGGGAAAAAACAGGCCCCCATGGCGACTCCTCTGGTCTGATGGTAGACATCCTTGTTGAATAGGAAGTAGTATTATAGCGACATAGTGTTATCATTTCTATAAGCATTTTACCATGTTGATAAAATTCAATTGGTCTACTTCCTAAAAAGAATTATACTGCATTGATACCATCTATGTGATTAATACTAGTATATAAAGCACACACATCAAGTGATACCACTAGATATTCAGATGACCAGGTGATATCTTTAAGTTTCTCCAGAAAGTGAGTAGTGTCCTTAATATACGATGGAAGCGTAACTACTAATTCTTGCAGGCGGAAGTCCACGTATTCAGAGATTCTCTCCATAATTCCTCCTCTTGCACAGGCACAGTTCTCTTATGTATTTTAGGTATGAAATACATTACTGGGGTTATTGGAAACTCAGTTCGCAAGTAGTTAAATTCCTCATTAGTGATCAAATTGTCTCTTTTCCATTTGAAAAGTTATTTCAAACATGTGGCATTGAGTGCTGATAGTAGTTGTGCATTAGATTTGGCATAACATTGGGCGTCAGTTAGGTGTTTCTCCGCCTCCAACATGTAATCTTCTCTGGGCCACAGGACTTTGTTGCCCCCTTTATCTGATTGTTTGATGATCACCTTGTTATGTTTCTGTAATTTCTTGATTAAATCCTGATATTGTTTGAATTTGAAATTAGTGCCAATTTTTCGTTTCCAAATAGTTAAACAAAGCTTTTTGATTTTGTCAATGATGATGTCTTGATAGATATCTATCGCATCACGTGGCATGATAGGAACGAAGGTGAATTTAGGTTTGAAAGGGGTGTGGAAATATGGATTTTTCTGGTCAGTTATGTCCCCTATCTTGGACCCCAACGGTTCTATGTGCATGTGACAAGTACATGTATGTTCCCTCCAGTTCCAGTTATGAAGACGCAAATACATGTGCGTCCACCGTTAACATGTCCTCTTTCAGATCCGCCATGAATAGGCTGGATATTCCATTCATAAGTACAAAAGGCCACCGCCTTTATATGGTTCACTTATGCCATTTTACAGTCCAGGCAAGAAGGCCCTGATTCTGTCATCAAACTCTTCTTGTCTTCTGCCTCTGAAAGCTCCAGTCTGAGCCTGCATCTGTGACCATGAACTTTGTCTCATTCTCTGCGCGGCTCACGAAGCCTGACATCAGCTTGCTGCCTGCCAAGAACTGTATTTCACCTTCGAAAATTATCTGCTCCGCTCCCTGCCCAATGCATTCCTGTCTAGTAGCTTAAGTAAACATTCTTCCAGCTACCAAGCAAAGGCCCGACTTCTCTGTCTTCATGCAAGTAATTCATAGCCCTGTTACTATGGAAGATTCCGCCCTCGCATCTAATGTAGACACTTAGACGCTTGTACACGCACTAACAGTCAGTATAGTCAGTATAGAATAAGATTCTACTCTAAGAGACCTCTCTTTTGGATAACTTAGTTCTTTAAACATAGGATGTTAGATATGATTTGGGATTAGGTTGACTTGACCCCCCAGACTTCTGTCGCCACATGTAGAGCTAAATGTCAAGTCCCCTTCACCCCCTAGTTGCACGTCAATTACACGTCATGCTGCTGCGCGCGCATATCTGCCAAGTATTTCTGCTGACATTGCGAAATTCTTTCATGTAACCACCCTCTTATGACATCACATCTGATGACGTTTTTTTTTTAATCACTCCCAGTTACGCCTATTTTTGCTACGTATGAATATATTATCACCACTATCAATTGTTACGCCTCTTGTATTGGCCTCACTGTAATGCCTATTGTATAAAAGTAATTGATTGTCAATAACGTATGTACTTCACTTCCTGAACCTTCGTGGTGATGGAACCTGGAGCAACCGATTATAATCGACCATTGGAATAAAGCCCATTCCGAACCTCTAATACCACGGATTCTGCCTCTTATTTACTGAGCTATTTTATTATGTTTCTGTATCAAATTAAGTCCCGGTAATTAAATTATTTACCACATGAATGGCGCCCGAACAGGGACACTTTCTCATCTCACGCGCCGGTGGTGCGTTGCAGGCCCGGTCTCCTGCCACAGCTGGACGGACAACAACGCGTACCAGCAGGATTTCCTGTATCTCCCTCCGGTCAAGCGGGGGCGACTGAGGCTGCGATCAACACCCAGACGAGGCGGTGAGAAGTGCGAAGTATCCCGACCAGAGCCTAGCTGAGAGAGCAAGATCCGAGGTATACAGAGGCCCACCAGTTTTCCGAAGTCCGAAGTCGAGTCCAGTGTCCGAAGTGTTCGAGTCGAGTCCAGTCCGGTTCAAGTTCAGTTCAGTCTCCGAGGCCTTCCGTTCCGAGCTACCCGGTGAGTACCATTACTGGGGAGGCGTTCTGGCGTGCACATAAGTTGTGCCGGTCCAGACGGGTTTGGGTACACAAATCCGGTCTGCACTGTTTCAGCAGTGTATCTGTACTGTTTAGCAGTATATCTAGTATATCAAGTATATAAATTCAGAATAATTCAGTTCAAGTCGAGTATTATGTTTAGTGATTAAATTTTTCTTAGATCATCGTTGCTCAGTTAAATGTTAAATGTTAAATGTTTTAAATACGTTCGGTATATTGTGGTATGAATGACTGTTCATTATTGTGTTTATTGTATTAAGTTTGTTCAAAATCTAGTATCAGATCAGTTCTCATTAAGTTTGTTCAAAATCAAGTATCAGATCAGTTTTCAATATGCCGCTCTTTTCGAAATTAAGACAGATCACAACAAGAAAAGGGGTACTCGAAGAAGCTGTTCCTATTCCTCCTAGGGACACTCCAGGGTACTTCATGTATCATAAACATGGCTTAGACGCTATATTATTTCTTGATTTATGGGTAGACTACACTAAGGAATTACCAGAAAGTCAGAGGTGGCCCGCAGCTGGGACCTGGGATGCAGAGTGCATCGTGAAAGTAGAGGAAGAGTTATGGAAAAAGAAAGCTAGACAATCACAGAAGGACGCCATTGAATTATGGCGTAAAGAATCGTATAGACGCACAGAAAAAGCACGTAGACAGGAAGAGAAGAGTAAAGAGAATTCAAATAAAGTTCAAGAAAATCTATTAATTGAAGAAGGTACACGAGTAAAATCAGAACAAGTAGACAGACTAAGACATGCCCTTATGAAGGGTATGTATCCCCTTCTGGCCGAGGGATTACCTAAGGCTACTGCGGGGATACCAAACGACTTGCCACCCCCATTATTTCCAATAAAGGTACATCCTAAGGGGCATCCTAGAACAGCAGAAGATGTTTTTCTTTCCTCATATTTAGATGACGCAGCTCCCGAGTATGCTAATCCCGCCCCACAGAGACCGCTTGCCAGGGAGGTTCAACGCCAAGATCCAGTACCTGTATCCCTACAGCAACAGGTTCTGACACAAGTTCCGGCAAGCACATCTGTTTCTGCATCTGTTCCTACAGCTACTCCTATAGCTGTATCCACACCTATAGTTGCTGTATCACGTTCAACGAATCCTTTCACACCCGATACTCCAGACGGGGCTACCGGAGGTGCTACCAATATCTTTTCTACGCCACCTAGAATAAATAAACTTACTTTTCAAGAGTCAGCACATTCACGTACCCCCAAACTCATAAATGCCCGTACGCTTAAGGAACTTCTTATAGATTGTAGATATGACCCTGTGCCC
This sequence comes from Triturus cristatus, assembly GCF_964204655.1. Lineage (NCBI taxonomy): Eukaryota > Metazoa > Chordata > Amphibia > Caudata > Salamandridae > Triturus > Triturus cristatus. The sequence goes on from NC_140588.1 coordinate 257,753,711, forward strand.
GGAAAAGAGGACGAAATGACCCTGGCATCATTACGTATCAGACGAGCCGCGGTGTATTTAGGGAAGTTACCAGGAATGACTATGCATCTAGATAATATATATCATTTTGTCCAAACAGGGCAAGATTCTGAATGTATTAACAGAGCTATGGAATACCAGAAAGTGGAGATACAGGGGGAACTGTTACGTTTCCTCATAAATTGTGTGATCAGAAATCAAGACCGACCGGGGGTAGACCCGGAAGCAATGCAGATTCTTACCAGATGGAGCCAGAATATATCAGAAGGGAGACATGATAAGCAAAACTGTATAATAGCCATGTGCCGAAAGATCCGTAAAGAAATAGAACGCCTACACGAAGAAAGATTAGCGGTAGACCAGTTCGAACGAAGCGAGGAAGAAGCATCAGGACTGCCCACAGGACAGTCAGAAACTATAGCCTATGTAGGTAGAGGAAGATCTCGTAATAGTATTAGATGTCTTACTGATCCGATACATCCGATAGGTCTAGAAAATAACAGGAATTTTCAAACACCAATAATAAATATAAGGTCTAACGAGCATTCATTCCAAGCAGCTGATAAATTACTCCGAGAACAAAGGGGTTATCATTTTCTCGATTCTATGGATGAACAAGAATTAGCCAGGTCAGCTGTCCATTGGGTTGACAGTCCCGGGAAGTATAGTGATGATACAGTAGCACACACATTTTTGAATCTCACCCCAGATGAACAGCGTTTAGCTGGGATTTATATGATTCAACAACTTCTTATACTATATAAAAGCCAACATTCAGATCCGGGTCCCTTACCTGATATATTGACCGAATTACTCAAGAATAGATGGAGAGGTTCAGGTACTAAGTTAATTAAAGAGATACTAGAATCAAGAAAGCAGTACATTCTTTTTATATACCCAGAACATGTCTCACTGCCCATCAAGGAAAGAACCACGTATTACATGGACAGACAGAATCCCTTACGAGAAGTGCACCCAATAAAGGGCGAGGACAATGAGTTTAAACGTGTATATGTATATACGCCCATATCGAAAATAGAATTGTTAGAAATGAAGAAAGTGGTACCCAGTCATGACAAAGACCCAGCGGGTTTCCACCGAGAAATTAAAGACATGTTACTCATGGGAGAGTATACCTATCCCGACATTATGACAATATTAAAGGTATTAATGCCTGCTGGCATTTATGAAAAACTCAAGGAAAAAGAGTGGGAGGTAGGAGACCAAAAGATAGATTGGACAGCATTAGAAAATGAAGAAAAGGCCCGAGGTCCAGGTTCGGGGCTTGGGGACAAAACTAAAGCACTGCCAGGTTTATTAGTCCAGGTACTGCCACGTTTATTAACTACGAAAAAGGAAGACTGGGGTGCAATTTCAGCCTGTAAACAAAAGCAAGATGAAGACACTAGTGATTTCTATGCCCGATTCGAAAAATGTTTTGGTATAAATAGTGGTATAAAAGCAAGTAGCGAGTCCTACCCACATCTGTTTGTGACAAAATTAGTTGAAAATTCATTGCCCCAAGTGAAGAATAGAGTATTAAAATTCGAGAGTACCTGGCAAGGTAACACTCCATCACAAATGTTACAAATGTTACAGTATCATCACAATAGAATTAGAGAGGAACAAGATCATGAACAAAGACGCATGAAAGACACGAAAATGAAAATGCTAGTCTCCCAAACAGTTCCCGCTGAAGGACATAAAAAGGGTACGACACATTCTGGCGATTTAGCAGGACCTGTAAAAGGGACATGCAACTATTGTAAACAACTAGGTCATCATGTACACGATTGTCCAGTCCTGAAGCGTAATATCGCCACAGGTATCACAAAAGAAAGACCACGGCCACTTAGACAGGATCAGAATGAACAAGGAGCCTTGCAGCATGCACAGTCCATGCCAGCTCCACAACAGACTATACAGTTTGTGCCAGCTGCACCAGCGCTGCCTGTTGCTGCCACGCAAACCACGACACGACAACTGTACCAGACCGCACAGTATGACTATCCTGATTATCAACGATATGCATGAACCAGCCTAGAGAGGGAAGTTGACTTACCCCTTATCGAGATCCCTGTAGATCAAGAAGGACCTTATGTACATAGTGAATTATTAGGCCAAGACAGAAAATTTTTACTCGATACAGGGGCAAGTCGAACAACTATAAAACGTAGTGAAGTTCCAGGGGCACCCCTCTCAGGCTCACAGAATATTTCCCTTGGTTTTTCAGGAAAACCTATTGTTAATGAAGTGTCACAACCTCTTCCACTTACGATAGGACCTTTGACCCGAACTACAGATTTATTGCTTACTAAATCATGTCCAGAAAACCTGTTAGGAATAAAGACATTGAAAGCTCTAGGAGCTATAATATGTTGTTCTCCGGAAGGAGTAAGATTGTTTTTACGTGATTTTAAAGGTCATTATGTGTCTAGAGACATGGATCCCCGATTGCAGACTTTACCTACCCATCTATGGGCACAAGGCCCTACTGATGTTGGTTGCATGAATATTACACCATATCGAGTTACACTAAAGGCAGGAGTGGTACTACCACGAATGCGACAATACAAGTTACCACCAGATGCTGTAGTGGCTTTACTACAAATCATTGACGAGCTCATTGCCCAAGGAGTGGTTGTAGAAACAGACTCCAATGTATGTAATTCACCGATAATTCCGATTCTCAAACGAACAGATCCGAAGGCCCCGCCAGTATATCGATTGGTTATAGATCTGCGCGAATTAAACAAGTGTATTGTGCCACAATTCCCTGTGGTCCCCGATATCTCATCATTACTGACAGCTATTGATTCCGAAGCAACATTCTTTACTGTAATTGATCTCAAAAATGCCTTTTTCAGCGTCCCAATAGATCCGGAAAGCCAATATTTGTTCGGATTTAGTTTAAATGGACGTAGCTTCAAATTCTCACGCGCACCTCAAGGATTTACAGAAAGCCCCAGCATCTATAGCCAAGCACTGAAACGAGAACTCGACAGTATTCACATGCCAGTTAACACTGCCTTGCTTCAATATGTCGATGATCTGCTGATCACCGCTAGAAGCGAACCCGAATGTGAGAAAGCATCACTGACAGTTTTACAATTTCTAGCCGAAAAGGGGCACAAGGTGTCCCCTTCTAAGCTGCAATTCTGTGTCCAGCGAGTTGTTTATCTTGGACACTCGCTGTCCAAGGAGGGAAGGCAGCTTACACCAGATCGCATTCAGTTAATAGCTAACATGCCAATACCCAAGACACAAAAGGAGGTACGGGCTTTCATAGGCCTCACTTCATATTGTAGGCAGTGGATCCCTCAGTATGCATTTCTAGCAAAACCACTCATTCAGTTGACAACACAGGAGGCAGCCACATCGACTGTTCTCCCTTGGACTCAGGAACATACACAAGCTTTTGAAAGCTTAAAGAAAGCTTTATGTCAAGCACCTGTTTTAGCAACACCATGTTACAGTAAACAGTTTACACTCTTTATTACAGAACGCGAAGGTACTGCCTTGTCAGTACTCACACAAGAACAAGCAGGAGCACACAAACCATGTGCTTATTTTTCTAGTACATTAGATCCCGTAGCTCAGGCTCTGCCTGCGTGCCTGAAATCAGTGGCAGCGACCGCTTTAGCAATAAGACAAAGCGATGCCATAGTGTTAGGACATCCATTGACAGTACAAGTACCACATGCAGTGGAGGTTCTTGTGAATCGAACGCAAACACAACATTTGACTATAGCAAGACTTACAGGGTATGAACTAACATTGTTTCAGCCACATATAGAAATCAGACGTTGTAACACATTGAATCCTGCCACACTTTTACCTATAAATGGAACAGACCCACTAGCACATGATTGTATTGAAGTTATTACAATAACGACGAAACCCAGACAAGATTTAACCGATGTCCCGTTGTCAGACCCAGACCTGACGTTGTATGTAGATGGTTCATGTATGAGAAAAGGTACAGGAGAACTAGTGGCCGCTTACGCAGTCACAACAGACACTGAAATTATTGAAACAAATTGCATAAATACCTTGTCCGCTCAAGCAGCAGAGCTCGTCGCTCTGACACAAGCCTGTATTCAAGCCACAAATAAAAAAGTCAACATATACACTGATTCACGTTATGCATTCGGAGTCGTACATGACTTCGGCGTGCTGTGGCGAGAGAGAGGTTATTTAACTTCTCACGGTGCCCACATTCAGCACGGACCCCTCATCCACGCCTTATTAGATGCAATACATTTACCCATTGCAATATCGATTATGAAATGCAAAGCACATACGAAAGTTACTGATATCATTTCTCAAGGCAATGATTTAGCTGACAGAACAGCTAAACAGACTGCCCAAACTCAAACATCCGACATGACAAAGACAATAGTCCAGACGCCAACACATTGTATGACGGTTAAAGATCCTACTCTTGATGTAATTGATATACAGACACATGCTACATCAGAAGAAATAAAGAAATGGACTGAATTAGGAGGGATCCAAACGGATCAAGGATGGTTGATGAAGGAAAAGTCTGTGTGGTTCCTTCCTGATTCAATGGTCCAAGTCATTATTAACACTATCCATAGTCCAGCACATCTAGGAGAGAAAGCTATGCTAGACAGCATTCAACATATTTGGTTCAACAAGCATTTACGAGCAGCAGCGAAACAAAAAGTTCGTACCTGTATGATCTGTTGTCAGTTCAACCCAGGAAAAAGCGTTCCCGTAGAACAAGGTGGATTTCATCCTCCTGATCATCCTTTTGAGGTCCTCCAGATGGATTATATCCAGATGGAACGATGTAGAGGATTTAAATATGTTCTCGTAGTTGTGTGTGCTCTTTCCCGTTGGACGGAGGCATACCCGGTTTCAGATTACACTGCCCCGACTACTGCCAAACAGTTGGTTCGAGAATTCTTCCCACGATACGGTTTACCACGTGTTGTTCACTCAGATAACGGCCAGCCGTTCTCATCCGAATTAATGAAACACGTTTCACTTTTGTTAGGCTATCAGTGGAAATTCCACTGTGTCCGACACCCCGAAGCAGCAGGTCTCGTAGAAAGACATAATCAGACTCTGAAAATAAGATTATCCAAAATATGCAGAGAAAAAGGTGTCGACTGGGTAGTAGCATTACCAGTTGCACTCTTTTACACAAGAATGGTAGCACACTCTCGAACAGGGCTATCCCCGTATGAAGTGATCTTCGGCAGACCACCAAATATGTGGGGGACGCCTATACCACGCAAAATAACTGATATTGACTGTAACATGCTGACAGATTATTTGGCTTCCTTGATGGCTGCACTACAATCTTGTCGTTCACAGGTAGCCGCAGCTTTTCCTGACAACACTGAGGTGAAACCCCATGACGTGGTTCCGGGAGACCTGGTCCTCGTGAGGAACTTTGATCGAAAGACTCAGCTGGAACCTAGGTGGCGGTCACCTCAGCTGGTGTTGCTCACCACAAGAACAGCCGTGAAGATCGAAGGCAGAAAAGGATGGATTCATTCAAGTCATATCAAGAAATTTCATGGACTAAAATCAGATGTGAATACCACACCTTGTGTGTCTTCACCCATTGACTCAAAACTTCCTTTTGTGGAAAAAAGTGATTCCGAACTTTATAAATTAAAGCTCAGGCCCAATGAGTCGAGCAATTTGATTGTTTAAGTCCTCTCCAAGGTGAAGCGGTTGAATTGTCTCGGACATGTATCCCTTGGACCTGAACAGAGAAAGCACCCGAAAAATGTTGAAACGACAGGCGTACTGTAAATCTCTGCGTAGTCATTGTATAGTGACGTTATTAATTTTGTTTTTCTCAAGTCTTTTAATAATTACTGCAAGTATATTGTTGCATATATATTATCCTATTTCTAGACATGTTTACAATGTTACTGCTGAACATTCTTTTAGTGAATTACCTCCGCTTGAATTGTCATACAGATTTGCGCTGCGCAATAACACTTTTATTAGTATGTTACATCATTCCCATCAGGTTAGCAATGCTACAAATTGTTGGATATGTGGCCGACTCCCTCCCTATCAGAACTATAAAGGAATTCTACCTCTTTTTCCATACCCGTTCACACACAACGGCTCCTGTGGAGCATGGTTTAGCTTAATTAATTCTCTGGATTCGAATTCTGCAGTTTATCAAGATAACTGGGTATGGGGAAATTTGAATTTAGTTTTACTTAAGGTCTGCTATCCTAACAAGGAGGGATTTCCCAAAAGAACAGGAACTGATCTAGAAAATGAAGTATATGGATTAGGTAATTTTACGCTTAATCTTATGATCCTAAATGTCGAATCCGAAGCTACTCCAATTTTGCCCGCTATGTCAATATTTCCAGTAAAAGGTGAATTATGTGTAAGAAAGAATGGTTCCATACATATGGGCCATAGTAGATGCACCACTGTAGTAGAATTTAGTGATCAAGGCAAGTCTACATTTAGAGCTTCCCGCCATTCCTATTTTATATGTGGTCAGACGGCATATGTACGTTTGCCTCTAGATTGGGATGGTACCTGCTACATTGGATACCTTTTGCCACCTGTTTTTCTAGCTCCTCCTGATTATCACAGAAATACTCATTTAGTACACAATAGAGAAAGGAGAGATCTCCCAATAGTCGATTACACTGAAACAGCATGGGAAAAATACACAGATTTCAATAAAGGTCTCTTTCCCTATATAGGTACCGTTACTAATAGTAAGCTGATACGTAGATTAACTAGAAACCTTGAAGCAGTAGTGAACGAAACTATTTCCGCCTTAGGCAATTTAACAGAAGAGCAGTCTGCTATGCGGATTGTTGTGCTTCAAAATCGTCTTGTCCTTGACGTCATCCTGGCCGATAGGGGCGGAGCTTGTAGGGTCATCGGATCAAGCTGTTGCATTTTCATACCAGAAAATTCACCATCTGTATATAAAGCCATAACTCGCCTTCATAAGATTGTAAACCAGATACACCAGAATCCAGGCACCTGGACTTGGTCCGGTTGGTTTTGGAGCATGTTATCAGCCTGGGGATGGAGAGTCCTATCTTTCCTAGGTATTGGCCTTCTCATACTATTCAGTTGCTGTCTATGTCTACAATGTGGACCAGCGATTTGTGGTCTGTGTGCCACATCGTGCATTCCACATCAAGATTTTCATTCAAGATCCCGGAAGAAGAAAGAAGAACAAATGATGCTATATGAACAGATCAATGGATTAATGAAGATTGATATCTCTTGACGGGCAAGTAGGGGACAAGGAGGGAATGTGGAAATATGGATTTTTCTGGTCAGTTATGTCCCCTATCTTGGACCCCAACGGTTCTATGTGCATGTGACAAGTACATGTATGTTCCCTCCAGTTCCAGTTATGAAGACGCAAATACATGTGCGTCCACCGTTAACATGTCCTCTTTCAGATCCGCCATGAATAGGCTGGATATTCCATTCATAAGTACAAAAGGCCACCGCCTTTATATGGTTCACTTATGCCATTTTACAGTCCAGGCAAGAAGGCCCTGATTCTGTCATCAAACTCTTCTTGTCTTCTGCCTCTGAAAGCTCCAGTCTGAGCCTGCATCTGTGACCATGAACTTTGTCTCATTCTCTGCGCGGCTCACGAAGCCTGACATCAGCTTGCTGCCTGCCAAGAACTGTATTTCACCTTCGAAAATTATCTGCTCCGCTCCCTGCCCAATGCATTCCTGTCTAGTAGCTTAAGTAAACATTCTTCCAGCTACCAAGCAAAGGCCCGACTTCTCTGTCTTCATGCAAGTAATTCATAGCCCTGTTACTATGGAAGATTCCGCCCTCGCATCTAATGTAGACACTTAGACGCTTGTACACGCACTAACAGTCAGTATAGTCAGTATAGAATAAGATTCTACTCTAAGAGACCTCTCTTTTGGATAACTTAGTTCTTTAAACATAGGATGTTAGATATGATTTGGGATTAGGTTGACTTGACCCCCCAGACTTCTGTCGCCACATGTAGAGCTAAATGTCAAGTCCCCTTCACCCCCTAGTTGCACGTCAATTACACGTCATGCTGCTGCACGCGCATATCTGCCAAGTATTTCTGCTGACATTGCGAAATTCTTTCATGTAACCACCCTCTTATGACATCACATCTGATGACGTTTTTTTTTTAATCACTCCCAGTTACGCCTATTTTTGCTACGTATGAATATATTATCACCACTATCAATTGTTACGCCTCTTGTATTGGCCTCACTGTAATGCCTATTGTATAAAAGTAATTGATTGTCAATAACGTATGTACTTCACTTCCTGAACCTTCGTGGTGATGGAACCTGGAGCAACCGATTATAATCGACCATTGGAATAAAGCCCATTCCGAACCTCTAATACCACGGATTCTGCCTCTTATTTACTGAGCTATTTTATTATGTTTCTGTATCAAATTAAGTCCCGGTAATTAAATTATTTACCACAGGGGACTTGACTCTGCCAGATACACTGGCACTCATTTCTGCGACCAACTCCTGTGTAGATCCAACGGAGTAGTCCTGATCAGTGTCCATCAAATTGCCCATGATTAAAAGGGTGGGAATATCTGATGTTAAAAGGTTGGATACTGGCTCTTTATCAGTTGCTGTCAGAGATTCTGCACTGTTTTTTAGAGTTCTTTATTTCAAAGTACTTTATTAGTTTCATTTTGCTGATGAACGTATAGATGTCAACACATGTTTGAACATAGTTGAAACTACTCTCAGGGCAGACGGATAACCCTAATGCCAGTTCACCACAGTGTTGGGATTGTCGCATTTCTTTTTGAGTTGCTGTCCGTTTCTTGCATAACCGTGCTCTCCTTCTGTCTTTCCTTCTTTTGTTAATTCTTGTTGCAGATTTGATGCGGGCTTCCGTGGTCTTAGCGTTTGACACCGCACCCGCTATACAAAATCCAGTTCCTCTCCTGGGGTGAGGGCACCCATATCTTCCCTTCCTTGGACTCTAGTGATTCCACTGCCATCCGAGTCAATATCACTGATTGTTGAATTGGATTCATAAGGGGACTCGCTTACTTGTTCTTGATTAATGGTGCCTTGTGTCCCACTCGATATACCTAAGGGAGGTAATTTATTTTTTAAGCCTTCATACTTTTTTGAAAATGTGAAGATTCGTCCGGTTTCGTAGTCCTGTTTATCCAGTGGGTACTTGTACGTTTTTCTTGTTTTTATGTTATCTTCCTGTTTTTTTAGTTGTACCTGAATCTCGTTTTTTCAATCAGATCTTTAAAATCCAGTTTAGCCAAACTGTCATTGATTTCACCGATCTCTTTGATTATCAACTCCCGGCCTATTCTGGCGTATTTGATAAGGATATGGACCATTCGCATGGAGGCCTCCAAGTTGCTGCTGTCCCATTCTTTTAACATTTCAGGATTTGGATTTTCAAAACTAGGGGCAAGCAAAACCCGCAATCCTCGTGGCACCCTGTTCACTTCAGCATATTTTCAAGTGATTTCTGCTCCCACCACTTAGTCATTTCCGACTTCATTAGTTTCTCCAGTTTTTTTTAAAGTATCTTAACCTCACCCTCAGTTTGATTGATAGTTGTTGATTTGATCCATCCGTTGTTTTGAACTGTCGGTAGGTTTTCAAATAAATCAGCAACTGCTGCTTCCCGTTCTCTTATTGTCTCATCAGCCATGCCTATAGCTGGTTATGGCTAAATCTCCTTTGTCTTTGTCTTTCAAAAATACGATAGACATCTTTAAAAAACGGATTGGCAGATGTTTCCTTATTATTTTTGGGTAGAGAGGGTTAATCCGATGACAGATTCACGGAGCCCCGTTCACTGTCCTTTTTCTCCCGTATAACCCTTATTCACTCTCCGCTGACCATTTGTTGCTCCCGCACAGCTCCCAACCTGCACATGTTAGTGAAATAATGGCTGCAACCGTAACAGCTTACCGGCCTGCGTGGATCCCGGAATCGTCAGTCCTCCGACGGGCGGCTCCTGGTTCCTGCGTCTGGATCCGCTCTCTGTTGCATTCGCCAGTAACACTTCCGGGTGCAGGGGGTCACCGTTACAAGTTCCTTCCGGAGAGAAGTGCACAAAGTTAGGCTGATGGTGGTTGACCCTTGCGAGGGAGGGGGTCCGTGTATTTGGGTACAGCCTGATCCCGAAAAATTGATGAAGAACACCAGAATTCCCACAATTTGCTCCACACACGAGGCGAAGATAGGGACACGGACTCCAAGTTGGTGCATGATTTCTTTTATTCAAATAAGCAGACGCTTTGACATGGTGGCATGACGCGTTTCACCCAGCAGGTGGGCTTGTTCACATGACAAGACTCTCGTCTCCCACAGATTTAAACACAATTTTTTACCACTCATTGCATCATGTGATTTAGTGAAGATAGAAGAAATACTTTTTTTAGGTGAATCATTTTGATATTCAATGAAAATGCAATATTGTTTTCATGGCTCTAAAAATTGCTAGATATATATTCACTGAAAAACCATAGGTTTCAGGGATGTTATAGTTAGTTGGACATTTGACTCATAGAAAGCCATAGAAATTCCCCTGTTATAGTTAGTTGAGCTAACTATAACTCGCGCCCCCGCAATGCACTGCTGATGATGTCACATATTACGTCATTTGTGACGTGGTCAGTTACATCACTTATGACATCACTGATGACATCTCAAATGACATCACTGATTTATTTTTTATTTATTTATAAAATTTTATATAGCTCGAACAAGATCCCAAGGGATATCAGAGCGCTTTACAATCAAACTAGACCTGGAAGGCTAATAATGTAACAACCACAAGATGAAAACACAAATGAATCGTAAAGTGCATAAAAATTCACATATAAGTTATGTTAAACAGAGTACAGTGTACACAGTATGTCAAAAAAAAAAAAAAAGAAGTATAGTAGTAAATGTTGAAACAATGGAAGTAAGAACAATGTCAACGGGCCAAGGGGTTAGCCCAATTACTGAAGGAGTTGATTCATCAGGAATCTTTTGACTTCCAGTTTGAACACCGTTGTTCTGGTGATTCTGCGTACTTCTGGAGGAAGAGAGTTCCATATCTTTGGAGCCGCGCCGGAGAAGGCTCTGTTAGAGGTTCTCTTTTTGTTAATGATAGGTGGTTTCAAGAGTAAGGTAGTAGCGCTTCTAGAGGCTCTTACACCACAAGATAGTTCAAGTTTTTGCGCCAGATACCTGGGCGTCTTGAAGTGGATAGCTTTGTCCGTCATCATGGCAATTTTTAGCTGGATTCGTGCTTCATAGGGGAGCCAATTTAGAGTTTTTAGGACTGGTGATATGCGCTCATTGCGTTTGGTGCCTGTAACCAGTCTAGCAGCAGCGTTCAATGAGGCCCTTAGCAGAGCCAGGGTGTATTTGGGCAGGCCACAGAGGGTTGCACTGCCATAATCTAACCTCGGTAGGACAAGTGCTTGAACCACCTGCTTGAAATCCTTAAGTGGAAGGAAAGGTTTGATGTTTCTGAGTGTCCTTATCAAGTGGTTTGCTCCTTTACATGTGTTGCTGATATGATTTTTCATATTCAGGTTCTTGTCCATGGTGACTCCTAGAGATTTGGCTGAGTTTACGATGAGCGGAGTGCAGTTGAAAGCAGTGAGGTGGCTCGGCCAGAGGTCAAGATTGGGGGTGTGATTCTGAGGTGAGACGAGCAAGAATTCAGTTTTTGAGGTGTTGAGCAGGAGATGGTTCTCAGTTAACCAGTTTTGAGTATACGTTAGGATGGTGTTGAGTGATATGAGGTTTTCCGGAGATGAGATTTTCAAGTAGAGTTGCGTGTCGTCGGCATACATGTGGAAATGAATATCCATGGAGTTAAGTGTGTTAGCTAATGGTTCCAAGAAAAGGATAGGATAGGAGATAACGCAGATCTTTGGGGGACCCCCATGAGAACAGGCGAAGGCTTGGAGAGAGAGTGATTTGCCTTGACTGTTTGCGATCTGTGATGGAGGAAGGACGAGAATCACTGTAGCACCTGATCACCAAAACCCATCCTGTTTTGCAGGATAGCTAAGAGATTGTCATGATTGACCGCGTCAAAAGCAGAGGAAAGGTCAAGGAGGATCAGGAGGCAGGATTTGTTTTGATCGAGAATCTTTAGAATGTCATCCATAACATGAATGAGGGCAGATTCAGTGCTATGCCCCGTCCAAAAGCCGGATTGATGTTTGTCCAAGAGCTGGTAGTTCTCAATGTGAGCACAGAGTTGGGACTGAACGCATTTTTCAAGGAGTTTCGCAAGGGTGGGTATGTTGGAGATAGGTCGGAAAATATTGAGGTCTGACCTATGATGACATCACTGATTACATCATCCAGTGAATGTGTGTTTTTATAAAATGTAAATATGTTTTATATATATATGCCAAGGTGTATTGAAGAATGAATGTGTGTATAAGAGTCAGGGTGGATGATTAAGTAGGTGTGTGACTGACTGTATAAATGAGTGATTCATTGTGTCTTGTTTAATTCATGTGTTAGCAACTGATACAGACATTCACACAGTTTAGGTTGTCAGTTGGTGTGTAAGCAGTTCCATGGTTTGGTTAGCAACTAAATGAGGATCTATATGAGCTATTGATTGCTTGTCTGAGTACCTGTATTGGTGCCTGAGTGTCTGTGTAGGTGGGTGGGGGGTGTAACTCTATGCATAGATGTGTGAGTGGATAATTCACTGGGTATATGTGTTCAAGTCTGTATCTGTGAAGGGCTGTATGGCTTGGTGAGTGTGTGTATGAGTGTCTTTGCGAGTAAATGGATGCCTCAGTGGTACATGTGTGAGTAACTAATTTAATGCAAGTTTGACAAAACTTGACCGTCTGAGCACCTTTACCTAAAAGCTAATGCTCAAGAAATTGTTTTTTAATGAAAATTCTCCTGCCATTTATCAAGATCAACCATACAAATGTAAACAAAAACAGCATAAACAATTTTTCAAGCATTGGGCAGGCATGAATATCAAAGTCATGGATTGATATGTTATTGTTTCAGACTACAATCAAGATATTTTGTGACCGTAACAAAATAAATATCTCCTTCATATTGAAATACATTAAAAAAATTGTTTATGCTGTTTTTGTTTAAATTTGTATGGCTGATCTTGATAAATAAATTCCACACTTCATATGATACCCTGAGCCCACCTTCAGCTCATTAGACTTTCTGTACCCAACGAGAAACTACAACAATAATGGCTACTTAAACATCTGTGTCCATTTCACATTACTTAATAAAGTTGTAAAGGCACTACATTTCACCTTTTAGGGCCAGGTTGAGACTCCAACCCTGCCCCCCCTTTCTCCACGATATTTAGAAATATCGGGTCCGTTCGCACTTCATGTGATACTCAGTGCCCACCATCAGCTCATGGTACTCTCTTCATACCACGATAACGGTTACTTGTACACCTCACCAACCGTATCGGTGTACCTCTCACATGACTTAATAAAGTTGTCTAGGCTTTGACACGACCCGCCCCAGTCCCCTTTCTATTTCAGCTTAACTCACTATTTAAGACACACCCCTAGCCTACGTGTACATACAGGAAACCGGAGTCAGCACAAGTCGTAGCAGACCATTGCGGTACGGAGCCCTCTACTACAACACAACCTTGAAGACACGTAACGTTAATTCAGTTGAATCTCCCTTGTAATGTGCGGTTTCTTCTTGTCCTCATTTGCATAGTATTAACGCTGCCTGTATCCTCGTACGGAGCTCGTACTTTGGAAACATCAGGTATTTTTCTTTAGTTAAATTGCACACCCAATCTGTACGAGAAGCATATTAACATCAGCAGCTTTCAATACGTATCCTTCTGTAGAGCGCGCCATGCTTCGCCATTGATGTTTTACGTGCTTAATCTAACATTCATATCCGTAACTTTAGACAAATGCAGACAGTTTAACCCCAAATCGCCTCTGGTACTGCTCATTAAGAGTCTCCTTGCGGACCAACACCACTAACATTATATACTGCCTCATTTTCGAGCAGTCCCAACTACCCCCGCTTCAACTATATTTGTTGTATGTCTAAATATCTGTTGTATGTCTAACATTCATCTACCAGTCGATGTCTCCTCAGGGCATTGCGATTTAAGTTCTCCTAGTAAGAGCGATGGTTCAAAACTTCACTTGCTGATCAAAATGTATACCAAAAGTATATAAAGATTTGCCATTTATAGTTGCTTTCATTTTGTTCAGTTTACGTCAAATTTTGCAGCTCCTTTGGCTTTTTTCACCCCTCTACCCCTTATAATTATTAAGGACGTTCTTACCCACTTCCCCTTTTTTCCCCCCGTTTTTTCTGTATATAGGTACTAATCCTGAAGAAGTCCATCAAAATTGACATTGGAACTTCTACATTTAATTGATAAAAAAAAAAAATTTCAATTCACTTTATTCACCTGAGGTCCTGAAGAAAGCTCCCTGACCCTCCTCTGGGCTTTACAAGAGCTGAAACATGTCGACCGATCACCACGTTTAATACCGCAGGGGATTCATCATACATCCTATCTGCAACTTGACCTTTTTAACGTTTCCCCAGCACCTATCAGAATAAAGACTTTTTTATAGGTAGCATGAGGAACAATTCTTTTTAATCACACACTTGAGCACTCCTCACTTTTTTATTTTATCATTTTTTTCCCTGATCACTACTGGAGAATTCAGTGGTTCCCTCCGGGTTGGAGGATGCATGGAATAAACCCAATGATGATGCTATCACGTATTTAAAGGCGGAGAACCAAGATATACCGCCCATACATATCTTGACGTGATTGAAGGTTTTTTACCTATATCAGACACAACCACCTGAACCCTGGTGCCAGCAACAAGTGATCCATTCTCTCTTGATTATTTATGACTAGCTGGAAGCCGTTTGGATCACAGCTTCTCTTTCCCCACTTTGATTGTATCATACTTAGCAGCGCACAGCTGTGGGAATCTTCCCTTTATTCCTGTATTTACAAGGAATAACCAGATCTCGGTTACTGACAACCTCGATCTTACATTGCCCCTCCCTTCCCCAGAAGATGGCAGAGAACTTAGGCTTAAGTTACTCTCTGGATGAAATCAACGCCATCCTTGCTGCCCCCTCATCTTTCTTACAAGATGGAGACCTAACGCAAACCCTAGCACAAAACAACGACTGGGAAACATTATCAGAAGACAAGAAGGAACAGGTAAAAACCGCTATCCATGGTGTCATCATGACGGAGTACTTGCGAGCAAACGCTGCACCCAGAGGCCTCTGGGTCCACAATGCTCCGAGAATTTTTCTGCAAGATTTAGCCTTTAGAAAAGACTGGTCAGCCATCTCATGGAAGTGCACCAGAGATTACCTCGTCCTCATAATTAAGACCGCGACAAGACTAACTGAAGCCCTCACGATCAAAATCCAATTGAGTGAGGCTAAACTCAAAAATATGGTACATATTACTGTATACAAAAAGAAACTAGAAGAGATTAACCGTGAGATGAACGAGACGAAGGAATATTTGACGCAAAACAAAATTCAAAAACTGAGTAAAGATCTGAAACGCTTTTCCACAGAGAAAATGCATCCATACAGTAGAGACGATTTTGTAGCACCTAACTACCAATCTGATAACGAATCCAGTGCCAACTCTTCTAACAATTCAGATTACAGTGGAGAAGATACCACACAACAACGTAACCATAGAGGTTCCAACAGACGTCAACTGAGACGCAGACCAAACACCTGGCGTAACCCAACCTTTGGTGAACATCCACCTCCTCTTTTTCACCCATTTGTCCAAAACTATCAAGGATGGATGAATCCTTACCAAACAGTACCACCTCCATTAGGTCCCTATATGGGACCCTTCCCTCAACAACCACCGCCTTTTTTAGGGAGAGGCCGGTCCAACCAGAGAGGAAGGAGGAGAGGCGTGACATGGTTAGACCAAGAAAGGCAAATACTAACCAGGAGCATGTCCAACTTGAACAAAGACAAACCGAGCACAAGCACGACTCACTAATCTTCAACATCTCTGATACTCTACTTACAGAAGAACAAGAATCTGTACTAAACAAAGGTCTTGGCTTCGTCCCCACCCCACCACTGGACATCTTTAAACTGCAAAGTGAAGTGGCCCATTTTTGCAGAACATTGAAACTGAAAGCCTTCTTTCAGGGTAAAGAAGATAATACCAACAGAGGAGACAACTCTTTGAGACCCAAGTCAACTTTCTGTCCAGCACAACATCAAGTCCCAGTTGAGATTCAAACGTTTGAACAAGCAGTCATGAAGGAAATCAATCAACTTGGTGAGACAGTCAGAAAACCGTTTATGAACACCACAAACAAAGAGAAAAAAGCATTGGAAGAACTAAAAACACACCCAAACATCATCATCAAACCCGCCGATAAAGGCGGAGGCATTGTCATCCTCAATAAAGAAGGTTACCACGCACAATGTCAAGAGCTACTATCTGACGAGAAATTTTACAAAATAATAACAGAAGATCCCACACCCAGATTACAACGTACTATCAATCTAATGGTTGAGGAAGCTGAGACAAACAGGTGGATCTCAAAGAACGAAGCTTCTTTTTTACGTACCACTCTCCCACGAACGCCATACTTCTATTCTCTTCCAAAAGTGCACAAAGGAAGAAAACCTCCACCTGGTCGTCCTATAGTGTCTGGGATCGGCTCAGTTTTGGAACCCCTGTCCCAGTTTGCTGACCAATTCTTAAAACCCATGGTCCAACGGACACCCACCTACCTCAAAGATACACGTGACCTTCTCAATTATCTAACAGACAAGAGTTTCTCCAGTGAAACAATGCTGCTTGTAGGACTCGATATAGAAAGTCTTTATACGAGCCTACCACAACAAGCCACCCTAGACACCCTGGAAGATCTACTGTTCCAACAAGAATGGCTATACCATACGCCTAGACACTTTGTCTTAGAATGCTGCAGACTGGCCCTGACCGAAAACTTTTTCGAATATGAAGGTACTCTCTACCAACAATGCCACTGTACTTCCATGGGGAGTACCTTTGCTCCAAGCGTGGCAGGCCTCTACGTGAGCAATTTTGAGAGTACCTACATATTGAATGACACCAACCCCTTCCTCCCAAGAATCCTTTTCTGGAAAAGGTATATAGATGATGTCATCATGCTCTGGGAAGGTACCAAAACTAACTTACAAGCATTTCACGACTGGTTGAATATTCAAGACCCTTGCCTCAAGTTTACCTTTGACGCAGATAAGGAGCATTTGGACTTTTTAGACCTCACCATCTACGTTGAAAATGACACCATTAAAACCAAGACCTTCTTCAAAACAACGGCTAAGAACAGCCTTCTTTCTTTCAATAGCTTTCACCCGCGCCCACTACGAGAAAATCTGCCTTACAGCCAATTCCTTCGTCTTAAAAGGAATTGCAGTGAACTCAGTGAGTACAAAAAGCAAGCACAAGACCTTTCGAACAAACTCAGGAAAAGAAGCTACCCTGAAAAAATAATTAAAAAATGCCAGAAGCGGGCTCGTAACCAGCCTAGAGAAAGCCTCCTAGAGTTAACATCGCAAGTCACATCTGCCGAAAAACTGACCTGTGTCACTACCTACAGTACTGTAACAAACTCAGTCAAGAAAATCATCAACAAAAACTGGCGTATCATCACGTCTGGCAACCTCACTTGGTCCAAACCCATGTTTGCCAATAGACGAACTCGAAACTACAAAGACATTTTGGTACACACACGTCCACCTGACGTCAAACTTAATCCAAGTCAGAGTACCTTGTGGTCCCTACCCCCAGTCACTGGCCACTTTCCATGTGGCAATTGCTCTGTCTGTTCCTTGACTGAAATTACCAAAACTGTCATCTTATCACCAAAATTGACCTGGACGATGAGACAACATACCAACTGTAACACGACACATGTAATTTACATGATAACCTGCCCATGTGCTCTTCGGTACATTGGAATGACTTGCCGGAAGATTAAACAAAGAATATGCGAACACCGAAGCAACGTCAAATGCGGACGAGGAACCACCAAATTGAGTTCGCACTACATTGAACATCCACACACTGTCAATGAACTGAGATGGATAGTTCTTGAAACACTTGCATCCAAAACATCCAATGCTGAGAAATTACTCTTCCAGAAAGAACAAAGATGGGTCCACCGCCTTCAAACTAACATCATAGGACTGAATGATGATATTCCATGGCTGAGTATGTCATTGTAAATAGAGATAGGGTTTACATTACACCTCCATATTTCATCCCAACTAGGCTAGGTTGAGATCTTTCCCTTGCCCCCCTATCCTCCACGGTATTTAAATATCGGGTCATTCCACACTTCATATGATACCCTGAGCCCACCTTCAGCTCATTAGACTTTCTGTACCCAACGAGAAACTACAACAATAATGGCTACTTAAACATCTGTGTCCATTTCACATTACTTAATAAAGTTGTAAAGGCACTACATTTCACCTTTTAGGGCCAGGTTGAGACTCCAACCCTGCCCCCCCCTTTCTCCACGATATTTAGAAATATCGGGTCCGTTCGCACTTCATGTGATACTCAGTGCCCACCATCAGCTCATGGTACTCTCTTCATACCACGATAACGGTTACTTGTACACCTCACCAACCGTATCGATGTACCTCTCACATGACTTAATAAAGTTGTCTAGGCTTTGACACGACCCGCCCCAGTCCCCTTTCTATTTCAGCTTAACTCACTATTTAAGACACACCCCTAGCCTATGTGTACATACAGGAAACCGGAGTCAGCACAAGTCGTAGCAGACCATTGCGGTACGGAGCCCTCTACTACAACACAACCTTGAAGACACGTAACGTTAATTCTGTTGAATCTCCCTTGTAATGTGCGGTTTCTTCTTGTCTTCATTTGCATAGTATTAACGCTGCCTGTATCCTCGTACGGAGCTCGTACTTTGAAAACATCAGGTATTTTTCTTTAGTTAAATTGCACACCCAATCTGTACGAGAAGCATATTAACATCAGCAGCTTTCAATAGGTATCCTTCTGTAGAGCGCGCCATACTTCGCCATTGATGTTTTACGTGCTTAATCTAACATTCATATCCGTAACTTTAGACAAATGCAGACAGTTTAACCCCAAATCGCCTCTGGTACTGCTCATTAAGAGTCTCCTTGCGGACCAACACCACTAACATTATATACTGCCTCATTTTCGAGCAGTCCCAACTACCCCCGCTTCAACTATATTTGTTGTATGTCTAAATATCTGTTGTATGACTAACATTCATCTACCAGTCGATGTCTCCCCAGGGCATTGCGTTTTAAGTTCTCCTAGTAAGAGCGATGGTTCAAAACTTCACTTGCTGATCAAAATGTATACCAAAAGTATATAAAGATTTGCCATTTATAGTTGCTTTCATTTTGTTCAGTTTACGTCAAATTTTGCAGCTCCTTTGGCTTTTTTCACCCCTCTACCCCTTATAATTATTAAGGACGTTCTTACCCACTTCCCCTTTTTTCCCCCCGTTTTTTCTGTATATAGGTACTAATCCTGAAGAAGTCCATCAAAATTGACATTGGAACTTCTACATTTAATTGATAAAAAAAAAATTTTCAATTCACTTTATTCACCTGAGGTCCTGAAGAAAGCTCCCTGACCCTCCTCTGGGCTTTACAAGAGCTGAAACATGTCGACCGATCACCACGTTTAATACCGCAGAGGATTCATCATACATCCTATCTGCAACTTGACCTTTTTAACGTTTCCCCAGCACCTATCAGAATAAAGACTTTTTTATAGGTAGCATGAGGAACAATTCTTTTTAATCACACACTTGAGCACTCCTCACTTTTTTATTTTATCATTTTTTTCCCTGATCACTACTGGAGAATTCAGTGGTTCCCTCCGGGTTGGAGGATGCATGGAATAAACCCAATGATGATGCTATCACGTATTTAAAGGCGGAGAACCAAGATATACCGCCCATACATATCTTGACGTGATTGAAGGTTTTTTACCTTTATCAGACACAACCACCTGAACCCTGGTGCCAGCAACAAGTGATCCATTCTCTCTTGATTATTTATGACTAGCTGGAAGCCGTTTGGATCACAGCTTCTCTTTCCCCACTTTGATTGTATCATACTTAGCAGCGCACAGCTGTGGGAATCTTCCCTTTATTCCTGTATTTACAAGGAATAACCAGATCTCGGTTACTGACAACCTCGATCTTACATTGCCCCTCCCTTCCCCAGAAGATGGCAGAGAACTTAGGCTTAAGTTACTCTCTGGATGAAATCAACGCCATCCTTGCTGCCCCCTCATCTTTCTTACAAGATGGAGACCTAACGCAAACCCTAGCACAAAACAACGACTGGGAAACATTATCAGAAGACAAGAAGGAACAGGTAAAAACCGCTATCCATGGTGTCATCATGACGGAGTACTTGCGCGCAAACGCTGCACCCAGAGGCCTCTGGGTCCACAATGCTCCGAGAATTTTTCTGCAAGATTTAGCCTTTAGAAAAGACTGGTCAGCCATCTCATGGAAGTGCACCAGAGATTACCTCGTCCTCATAATTAAGACCGCGACAAGACTAACTGAAGCCCTCACGATCAAAATCCAATTGAGTGAGGCTAAACTCAAAAATATGGTACATATTACTGTATACAAAAAGAAACTAGAAGAGATTAACCGTGAGATGAACGAGACGAAGGAATATTTGACGCAAAACAAAATTCAAAAACTGAGTAAAGATCTGAAACGCTTTTCCACGGAGAAAATGCATCCATACAGTAGAGACGATTTTGTAGCACCTAACTACCAATCTGATAACGAATCCAGTGCCAACTCTTCTAACAATTCAGATTACAGTGGAGAAGATACCACACAACAACGTAACCATAGAGGTTCCAACAGACGTCAACTGAGACGCAGACCAAACACCTGGCGTAACCCAACCTTTGGTGAACATCCACCTCCTCTTTTTCACCCATTTGTCCAAAACTATCAAGGATGGATGAATCCTTACCAAACAGTACCACCTCCATTAGGTCCCTATATGGGACCCTTCCCTCAACAACCACCGCCTTTTTTAGGGAGAGGCCGGTCCAACCAGAGAGGAAGGAGGAGAGGCGTGACATGGTTAGACCAAGAAAGGCAAATACTAACCAGGAGCATGTCCAACTTGAACAAAGACAAACCGAGCACAAGCACGACTCACTAATCTTCAACATCTCTGATACTCTACTTACAGAAGAACAAGAATCTGTACTAAACAAAGGTCTTGGCTTCGTCCCCACCCCACCACTGGACATCTTTAAACTGCAAAGTGAAGTGGCCCATTTTTGCAGAACATTGAAACTGAAAGCCTTCTTTCAGGGTAAAGAAGATAATACCAACAGAGGAGACACCTCTTTGAGACCCAAGTCAACTTTCTGTCCAGCACAACATCAAGTCCCAGTTGAGATTCAAACGTTTGAACAAGCAGTCATGAAGGAAATCAATCAACTTGGTGAGACAGTCAGAAAACCGTTTATGAACACCACAAACAAAGAGAAAAAAGCATTGGAAGAACTAAAAACACACCCAAACATCATCATCAAACCCGCCGATAAAGGCGGAGGCATTGTCATCCTCAATAAAGAAGGTTACCACGCACAATGTCAAGAGCTACTATCTGACGAGAAATTTTACAAAATAATAACAGAAGATCCCACACCCAGATTACAACGTACTATCAATCTAATGGTTGAGGAAGCTGAGACAAACAGGTGGATCTCAAAGAACGAAGCTTCTTTTTTATGTACCACTCTCCCACGAACGCCATACTTCTATTCTCTTCCAAAAGTGCACAAAGCAAGAAAACCTCCACCTGGTCGTCCTATAGTGTCTGGGATCGGCTCAGTTTTGGAACCCCTGTCCCAGTTTGCTGACCAATTCTTAAAACCCATGGTCCAACGGACACCCACCTACCTCAAAGATACACGTGACCTTCTCAATTATCTAACAGACAAGAGTTTCTCCAGTGAAACAATGCTGCTTGTAGGACTCGATATAGAAAGTCTTTATACGAGCCTACCACAACAAGCCACCCTAGACACCCTGGAAGATCTACTGTTCCAACAAGAATGGCTATACCATACGCCTAGACACTTTGTCTTAGAATGCTGCAGACTGGCCCTGACCGAAAACTTTTTCGAATATGAAGGTACTCTCTACCAACAATGCCACGGTACTTCCATGGGGAGTACCTTTGCTCCAAGCGTGGCAGGCCTCTACGTGAGCAATTTTGAGAGTACCTACATATTGAATGACACCAACCCCTTCCTCCCAAGAATCCTTTTCTGGAAAAGGTATATAGATGATGTCATCATGCTCTGGGAAGGTACCAAAACTAACTTACAAGCATTTCACGACTGGTTGAATATTCAAGACCCTTGCCTCAAGTTTACCTTTGACGCAGATAAGGAGCATTTGGACTTTTTAGACCTCACCATCTACGTTGAAAATGACACCATTAAAACCAAGACCTTCTTCAAAACAACGGCTAAGAACAGCCTTCTTTCTTTCAATAGCTTTCACCCGCGCCCACTACGAGAAAATCTGCCTTACAGCCAATTCCTTCGTCTTAAAAGGAATTGCAGTGAACTCAGTGAGTACAAAAAGCAAGCACAAGACCTTTCGAACAAACTCAGGAAAAGAAACTACCCTGAAAAAATAATAAAAAAATGCCAGAAGCGGGCTCGTAACCAGCCTAGAGAAAGCCTCCTAGAGTTAACATCGCAAGTCACATCTGCCGAAAAACTGACCTGTGTCACTACCTACAGTACTGTAACAAACTCAGTCAAGAAAATCATCAACAAAAACTGGCGTATCATCACGTCTGGCAACCTCACTTGGTCCAAACCCATGTTTGCCAATAGACGAACTCGAAACTACAAAGACATTTTGGTACACACACGTCCACCTGACGTCAAACTTAATCCAAGTCAGAGTACCTTGTGGTCCCTACCCCCAGTCACTGGCCACTTTCCATGTGGCAATTGCTCTGTCTGTTCCTTGACTGAAATTACCAAAACTGTCATCTTATCACCAAAATTGACCTGGACGATGAGACAACATACCAACTGTAACACGACACATGTAATTTACATGATAACCTGCCCATGTGCTCTTCGGTACATTGGAATGACTTGCCGGAAGATTAAACAAAGAATATGCGAACACCGAAGCAACGTCAAATGCGGACGAGGAACCACCAAATTGAGTTCGCACTACATTGAACATCCACACACTGTCAATGAACTGAGATGGATAGTTCTTGAAACACTTGCATCCAAAACATCCAATGCTGAGAAATTACTCTTCCAGAAAGAACAAAGATGGGTCCACCGCCTTCAAACTAACATCATAGGACTGAATGATGATATTCCATGGCTGAGTATGTCATTGTAAATAGAGATAGGGTTTACATTACACCTCCATATTTCATCCCAACTAGGCTAGGTTGAGATCTTTCCCTTGCCCCCCTATCCTCCACGGTATTTAAAATATCGGGTCATTCCACACTTCATATGATACCCTGAGCCCACCTTCAGCTCATTAGACTTTCTGTACCCAACGAGAAACTACAACAATAATGGCTACTTAAACATCTGTGTCCATTTCACATTACTTAATAAAGTTGTAAAGGCACTACATTTCACCTTTTAGGGCCAGGTTGAGACTCCAACCCTGCCCCCCCTTTCTCCACGATATTTAGAAATATCGGGTCCGTTCGCACTTCATGTGATACTCAGTGCCCACCATCAGCTCATGGTACTCTCTTCATACCACGATAACGGTTACTTGTACACCTCACCAACCGTATCGGTGTACCTCTCACATGACTTAATAAAGTTGTCTAGGCTTTGACACGACCCGCCCCAGTCCCCTTTCTATTTCAGCTTAACTCACTATTTAAGACACACCCCTAGCCTACGTGTACATACAGGAAACCGGAGTCAGCACAAGTCGTAGCAGACCATTGCGGTACGGAGCCCTCTACTACAACACAACCTTGAAGACACGTAACGTTAATTCTGTTGAATCTCCCTTGTAATGTGCGGTTTCTTCTTGTCTTCATTTGCATAGTATTAACGCTGCCTGTATCCTCGTACGGAGCTCGTACTTTGAAAACATCAGGTATTTTTCTTTAGTTAAATTGCACACCCAATCTGTACGAGAAGCATATTAACATCAGCAGCTTTCAATACGTATCCTTCTGTAGAGCGCGCCATACTTCGCCATTGATGTTTTACGTGCTTAATCTAACATTCATATCCGTAACTTTAGACAAATGCAGACAGTTTAACCCCAAATCGCCTCTGGTACTGCTCATTAAGAGTCTCCTTGCGGACCAACACCACTAACATTATATACTGCCTCATTTTCGAGCAGTCCCAACTACCCCCGCTTCAACTATATTTGTTGTATGTCTAAATATCTGTTGTATGTCTAACATTCATCTACCAGTCGATGTCTCCCCAGGGCATTGCGATTTAAGTTCTCCTAGTAAGAGCGATGGTTCAAAACTTCACTTGCTGATCAAAATGTATACCAAAAGTATATAAAGATTTGCCATTTATAGTTGCTTTCATTTTGTTCAGTTTACGTCAAATTTTGCAGCTCCTTTGGCTTTTTTCACCCCTCTACCCCTTATAATTATTAAGGACGTTCTTACCCACTTCCCCTTTTTTCCCCCCGTTTTTTCTGTATATAGGTACTAATCCTGAAGAAGTCCATCAAAATTGACATTGGAACTTCTACATTTAATTGATAAAAAAAATTGTTTCAATTCACTTTATTCACCTGAGGTCCTGAAGAAAGCTCCCTGACCCTCCTCTGGGCTTTACAAGAGCTGAAACATGTTGACCGATCACCACGTTTAATACCGCAGAGGATTCATCATACATCCTATCTGCAACTTGACCTTTTTAACGTTTCCCCAGCACCTATCAGAATAAAGACTTTTTTATAGGTAGCATGAGGAACAATTCTTTTTAATCACACACTTGAGCACTCCTCACTTTTTTATTTTATCATTTTTTTCCCTGATCACTACTGGAGAATTCAGTGGTTCCCTCCGGGTTGGAGGATGCATGGAATAAACCCAATGATGATGCTATCACGTATTTAAAGGCGGAGAACCAAGATATACCGCCCATACATATCTTGACGTGATTGAAGGTTTTTTACCTATATCAGACACAACCACCTGAACCCTGGTGCCAGCAACAAGTGATCCATTCTCTCTTGATTATTTATGACTAGCTGGAAGCCGTTTGGATCACAGCTTCTCTTTCCCCACTTTGATTGTATCATGATCTTGATAAATGGCAGGAGAATTTTCATTAAAAAACAAATTCTTGAGCATTAGCTTTTAGGGAAAGGTGCTCAGAGGGCAAGTTTTGTCAATCTTGCATTAAATTAGTTATAGTTGTAGGCAAGTTTAGACAGCGTGCCAGCCTCAGAAGCACACCGAATAAGTTTATTTAGAAATTTCATCATTTGTTTCAAAAGTATCTTTAGGGAGTGCCCTTCCTGTCTAATATTAGTTTTAAGTTCACTCTGTCTAAGTTAGAAGGAGCACCCAAACATGTCCTTTGACGCAATTTTAAATTTAACAGAAAATAGAGCCAGTACGTTGGCTTACACAAACGAACAAGCATCGGAGATATATTCTCTAATACAAAAAGTTAAAATGTTTAATGTGCAGGGTAACAATCTTCAAATAATGTTACCCTGTTCACTAAAACGTGTAATATTTATATTGATTACAGACCATTGCCCCTGACGAAGGGCCAAAAGAGGCCCGAAATGCATTGGGCAGGCATGAATATCAAAGTCATGGATTGATATGTTATTGTTTCAGACTACAATCAAGATATTTTGTGACCTTAACAAAATAAATATCTCCTTCATATTGAAATACATTGAAAAAATTGTTTATGCTGTTTTTGTTTAAATTTGTATGGTTGATATTGATAAATGGCAGGAGAATTTTCATTAAAAAACAATTTCTTGAGCATTAGCTTTTAGGGAAAGGTGCTCAGAGGGCAAGTTTTGTCAAACTTGCATTAAATTATTTATAGTTGTAGGCATGTTTAGACAGCGTGCCAGCCTCAGAAGCACACCGAATAAGTTTATTTAGAAATTTCATCATTTGTTTCAAAAGAATCTTTAGGGAGTGCCCTTCCTGTCTAACATGTGTGAGTAACTCCATATATGAAAGGCAGTATATATGAGTGTTGGACTGTATAAGTGACTATATGTGAGAGTGAGTGATTGTGAGAGTGCCTGTATGTATCAGTGTTTGCTTGTATTAGTTATTGTATTAGAGTGTAAGTATGTGTTAGTATATGTTTAAATAAGTGGCGTGGTATGTGTATAACTGTACAGGTGAGTAAAGGAAAGTGTGATTGATTATTTCCATTACTGACTAGGTATGTGAATAACTCTATGAAAGAGAGGCTGTGTTTGAGTTTCTGTATAGATATGTGACTGGTTATGATAATGCTGTATTGATGGCTGACTGTATTTATGAGTGACTGTATGGGTGAATGAATGGATTTGTGTGTAGACCTGGGAATTAGTGAGTGGATATGTACTAACTGTTATTGGTGTGTTCATGGTTTCGAATATTATAGTCTTTATTTTAGAGTGGGTGTATCAAGTGTTATATTAGGGTCTGACAAGGTGCATACGATTTTGACTTGGATGATGTCATCAGTGATGTCATTTGTGATGTCATCAGTGATGTCATCAGTGATGTCATCAGTGATGTCACTGACCATGTCATGAATGATGTAATATGTGACGTCATCAGCAGTGCATTGCGGGGGCGCGAGTTATAGTTAGCTCAACTAACTATAACAGGGGAATTTCTATGGTTTTCCATGAGTCAAATGTCCAACTAACTATAACATCCCTGAAACCTATGGTTTTTTCAAAGAATTTCAAAGGTTTTTTAAATGTCAATTTCTAACTATAACGTGCCTGAAAACTATGTTTTTTTCAGTGAATTTCTAAGGTTTTTTAAATGCTAATTTCTAACTATAATGTGCCTGAAGCCTATGGTTTTTTCTCTGAATTTCTAAGGTTTTTTAAATGCTAATTTCTAACTATAACGTGCCTGAAACCTATGGTTTTTTCTGTGAATTTCAAAGGTTTTTTAAATGCTAATTTCTAAATATAATGTTCATTAAACCTATCTTTTTTTCTGTGTTTTTTAATTATCAACCCATTCTCAACTTGGTGAAAACTGCAAATCTCATCACGCTTCCATCGATACCTTACACCCACAAAATCGCCACAAACGAGAGCCACAACTAACGCTAACGAAATGCAAAGTAGGGGTTCCCGTGCAAAAAAACCACGAAAAAACCACTTCCCCATATTTTCAACGACCGTCCAAATCTGCAATGCGATCCAAAAAGCAGGCGATAAGCCGAGTTAGCAGTAACAAATTAACATCAACCTTTAACTGGTGTAAGGAGGTCGACTATCTACTCCGTGAATTGGACCCAACTCACAGCCACATCTAAAGACCAACACGTGATACAGCTACTGATCATGCAGGTCCGACACGCAACAACACCACAACACCCAGCTCAACCACCACCAGAACCTCCCCCCCACACTACCCCCCCTACTACCACCAAGGCAGCGCAAAACAGGACAACGGACCTTCCCAAAACACCATCCCCCTCAGCCACACAATAGCTGAATGTTGGGAGATGTGGCAACCAACTATATATGAAGGAGACAAGTCACCCTTCAACAATAAAGCACACAATGCCAAGTGTAACGCTAATGTGCTGCACAGACCTCACTATGCAAAGCACAAACCTCTCCATGTGGAGATATATTGTTGATACTTGTAGTGTAGTGCACAGTGGATGCAACCATGTTACCTCAGGCAGTGGGGAAGATCTCGGTCATGTAGCAGTGTTGTCCCCCCTGGAAGCGGAAGAGGAATGGGCTGCTCCAACGTACGCCACTCCAGCATAGCAGTATGAATAAATAGGCCAGGCCCTAGGCGTGGTTCACTTGAGGGAAGATCAACGAGTCTGTTACAGCGGCAGCCCTCACCCTGGCACATGGATGCTGCCATAACCACGGGCCTCCTCGACACAGGCCCCCTGTGAACCCAGCGGCACAGCACCGCAGACTTATGTCTGTACCGACTACTGCCTTCGATCTACACTGTGGACAGCAGCGCTCACAATTCAGATGCAGTGGCAATTGCAGATGTCGTAGTCCAGTTCGCAAGACACTTTGCTTCCAGTGCGACCCGCCCAGACCACACATCATCGCCTGGTGCGCTTACGCTGTGTGCTTCAGGTGCTACTAACTCACTGCACCATAAATCATCGCCATGTAACTGTGTGCCCATCCTGACCGCTGCCTCCGCCCTTCACTGGGGTTACACGGTTCACAATTCAAGATTAGTAGTGACGCAAATTGTGTAAGACACTATAATGGGTTAAGAAGACCACATGCTCCCAATCTGTGCAGCTCAAGTTAACGTCACCTGCCTGTGGGCCTTTGCTGACCGCTGCCTCCGGCCTACACTGTGGAAGACCGACGACATGTGGTGCCAACTAACCCTGTTCAACACAAGCCGATCCCACATGTGTAAGTGTGTCCTGAGTCCTGAATTGCAGTGACCACAGCACCAGACTCCCTTCGATCAGTGAGGGGTATTTCCATATGGAAGGCCGGCGACACGTGGTGCCACTGAACCTGCACTATGCATGCCGGTGGGGCCACCAACGTATGCATGTGGCTGTGGGCCCTTGCTCACCGCTACCTCTGGCCTACACTGTGGAAAACCGGTGACAAATGGTGCCACTAACCGTCTTCAACACAAGCCGATCCCAAATGTGGAACTGTGTCCTAAGTCCTGAATGGTAGTGACCCTAACGCTGTGAGACAACCACAGCACCAGACTCCCTTTGATCAGTGATGCATATTTCCATATGCAACGGTGGCGACACGTGGTGCCAATAACTCTGTTCAACACAAGCCGAACAATCCCACATGTGGAACTGTGTCCTGAGTCCTGAATGGCAGTGACCCCAAGTCCATGGCAGCAACCACAGCAGCATACTCCCTCTGATTAGTTAAGCATATTTCCATATGCAACGGCGGCGACACGTGGTGCCAATAACTCTGATCAACACAAGCCGATCCCACATGTGTAACTGTGTCCTGAGTCCTGAATGGCAGTCACCCCAAGTCTGTGGCAGCGACCACAGCACCACACTCCCTTCGATCAGTGAGGCCGGCAACACGTAGTCCCACTAACCCTCTTTAACACAAGCCGATCCCACATGTGTAACTGTGTCCTGAGTCCTGAATGGCAGTGACCCCAAGTCCATGGCAGCAACCACAGCAGCATACTCCCTCTGATTAGTTAAGCATATTTCCATATGCAACGGCGGCGACACGTGGTGCCAATAACTCTGTTCAACACAAGCCGATCCCACATGTGTAACTGTGTCCTGAGTCCTGAATGGCAGTCACCCCAAGTCTGTGGCAGCGACCACAGCACCACACTCCCTTCGATCAGTGAGGCCGGCAACACGTAGTCCCACTAACCCTCTTTAACACAAGCCGATCCCACATGTGTAACTGTGTCCTGAGTCCTGAATGGCAGTGACCCCAAGTACGTGGCAGTGACCACAGTACCAGACACCCTCTCATCAGTGAGGCATACTTCCATATGCAAAGACAACAGCACGTGGTGCCACTAACCCTGTTCAACACAAACCGATCCCACATGTGTAACTGTGTCCTGAGTCCTGAATGTCAGTGACCCGAACTTCGTAACAGGGACCACAGCACCACACTCCCTTCGATTAGTGAGGGGTATTTGCATATGGAAGGCCGGCAACAAGTGGTGCCACTGAACCTCCACTACGCAGGCTGGTGGGGCCACCAACATATGCATGTGGCTGTGGGCCCTTGCTCACCACTACCTCTGGTCTACACTACGGTCAGCATGCCTCACAATTCAGATAGAGACCTGATTCCACATGATGCAGTCCAGTAGCCAAGACACATTACTCCCAGTGCGGCCCGTCCACACCAAGCATCATCACAGGCTCATACAGTCTCAATAATTCTGCTGCCACTAATGCTCTTTAACACTAGCCGATCCCACATCTGTAACTGTGTCCTGAGTCCTGAATGGCAGTGACCCCAAGTCCGTGGCACCGACCACAGCACCACACTCCCTTCGATAAGTGATGCATATTTCGATATGCATGGCCGGTGACACGTAGTTCCACTAGCCCTCTTTAACACAAGCCGATCCCACATGTGTAACTGTGTCCGGAGTCCTGAATGGCAGTGACCTCAACTTCGTGGCAGCGGCCACAGCACCAGACTCCCTTCAGTCTTATTTGTTGTTCTTTTCTTTAAATAATTTTTAGTAAATCTATACATGACTAAGATTCTTCTTTGTCCAACCGCACAGGGACACTTCCAGGCCCAAGAAGGTTGTTGGGGGTATGATGGTAATGTCAGAAGAGGGTGCGTTACCTGCTGATGTGGGGGGAGGCAGAGTCAAAGGGGTATCTATCACAGAAAGAACTCTGATATGTTTTCACAAATGCCTCGGACAAATGCCAGCTGACGGACTGAATCACAAAATGGTTTTTCAATGCTTATGTAGTGTGAGTTATAAACAGTTCGCACCCAGGCTCACAGAGGGCCAGCAGCAGGCCTGTCCGCTCGACTCACAGACGCAGTACTTTGGGCCATCCACGTTATTGTAGCTATCCCTGCCCTGTTCCATCATACGCCACCCCACGCCACGCCACACCACTGTGATTACGTTCTGACGTTGGTCCCACATAGCTACCTGTCGCAGGGATACTCGCTGTTGGTGTGCAGGTCAGTGGTCTAGTTCTCAACATATCACGGCCACTCCCTCAGTGCAGGTTTGCACACACACCACACCCATCTGGCACATGCATCACAGGCCATGTGACCACGCAAATATAATAGATCGACAATGTCACATCCTTTATTGCCGGTGCTGACTAGATGGCGGATGCTCCACGTGTCTCAACCATAAAGAGTCTTTGAAAAGTTGCGCAGAAGGTTAGTGGCACCCTGATCTGTATAGCCATCAGGGTCCTACCACCCCCTTGACACGGACTTCAGATGCACAGGGTTAGTGCCACCCGCAGCTCATATGGCCATCAGGGCCTACCACCACGTGGCTCAAACTTAACTTCCACAGGCTTAGCGGCCCCAAAAGCTGATGTGGTCTGCGCCATTGATGTCTCAGGACTCAGCAACATGTGTGAGATCTGCCGGGCCGTGGAGAAGATGATGTGGTCTCCGCCATTCATGACTCAGGACTCAGCGACATCTGTGCGATCCCCCAAGCACCTGATGTGGTCTCCGCCATTCATTACTCAGAACTCAGAGACAGATCTGGGATGAGTTTTGATGGGCACATGGAGTGCCCACTGCTGTACACTCCGGTGGCACCAGGTAAATATTTGCTCATGGATGTGCAGAGGCGGCAGTGTCTGTCTCTCTCTCTCTCTCTCTCTCTCTCTTCTTTTTTTTCCGTCTATCTCTCTGACTCTCTCTCTTCCTTCTCCCTTTCTCACTCCCTTTCTTTCTTTCCCTCTCTTTTTCTCTCTGGCTTTTTTTTCCTTCTCTGTTTCTCCGTGCCTCTCTCCTTTGATATGCCCATTACACACGTCCTTATTTTGTGCTTTATGTTCCAGGCTCTGTCGTCGACATCCATGCTCCCCACAGGAGTGTTCCGCCTTCTTGTTTTCTGTTATTTTTGTTACATTTTGTTTATTAGTTTATCAGTTATATATATGTTAATAAAAAAAATGCAAATAGTTTTTCGTTTATCGTTTACATATATATTTATAAAAAAATAAAGTTTAAAAAAAAATTAATAACGTTTTTGGTTGTTCTCTTCACTGCTGTGTGACCCTTTCTTGTTCTTATTACTGTTATTTGATGGAGTCCACCATGGTGTTAAATTTTGGGGCACTTATCGTTGGAATACTGGTGATGTCTGCAGTTTACACCAACTTCGGAATAGTGTGTTAGATTTATCTCAACTTTACTTCCATTAAAGTGCTGATAATGAAATGCAGACTAGCCGTTCCCGTACAAAAAAACACGAGGTGCACCTTTGCGATTTATTCTAAATACTAAAATCCTGCATTGAATTGCACTGAGGTAGTGGCTGCACTTACAGTGTACACAAAAAATCAATTAAGAACTCTCATTCTATTTATATTGATTGGGAATAGGCATTACAATGGTGTGCCGTACGAGTGCACGAGATACAACAGTGCCCCGTTGAAAAGTGTGGGTACTCGTGGGAGGGAGAAGCATCTGTTTGGCAATGTAACACACAGTGAACTCGCCCATGTGCCACGGCTGGGCATCTCATCCTTGATAACCATGGTCGCAGACATCCCACAACACCAACGACCGGCCTTTGTACAAATCCTGTATGAATACAGCGTGGTTTGCACTTCTATGCTCGTTCAGTGGTGTGATGTTGGCGGGTTGTGTGACTGGTGCTCCTTGTTGGTGTGTTTCATTTTGGCCATTGTTTGTCTATACTTCTGCTATACTTAATTGTGCATGTGTGCCATTCTGCCCATCTCCCCCATCCCCCCTCTCCCTGCTTCTTCCTCTTCCTGGTGCTGTTTTGTCCTTTTTTTTTTTTTACACCACACATAAACACATGTAAAGAACAAATTAGAATAGTTCCTTGATTCTTTTAGGTTTCAAAACTTCTCTCTATTGGTTTCTTTTTAATTTTCCATTTAAACCGTTTTTTTAATATTCAACAACACATAGAAGTCAGAAATGCAAGGTATTCTATCAACACACTTTCTAGAACATTCTACAACACGTGCTGATTAAAAGTTCATCAATTTTTTTAAACTTAACGATATTATTTTGCAACATTTTCTCGAACATTTAACAGCACGTGCAGGTTAAAAGTTCATGACTGTTTTAAGTTCGAACAGTGCCTTCCAAATGCAAGTAGCAGCTGTGGTTCAGTTGAGCAAATTTTATCCTATGGTATGTACTCAAAAACGAATGTGCACCCTACTTTTAAAAAAGAATGCTTTTCAACTCCCAATCACGTATCGTTTTGTATGGCAAAAACAAGTACTTCCCCATCTTTAAACATATCTCTTATTCTACCAAGGAACTGCATAAGCTACAGACATCTTTCTATACCTTCCAACCATACCTTCAAAATGCTAGTGTGGATTGTAGGACATAGCAATATTT
The DNA here is from genome assembly GCF_964204655.1 of Triturus cristatus. Lineage (NCBI taxonomy): Eukaryota > Metazoa > Chordata > Amphibia > Caudata > Salamandridae > Triturus > Triturus cristatus. Next base: position 257,787,114 of record NC_140588.1, read on the forward strand.
TCAGGTGCAAGAGGTATGCAGAACACAGACGTATTGACTTAGACCTAGGTTTACAAAATGTGGACATTAAATGGTTTACACAGAGAAGATTGAAGTTGCACCAATTGCCTTTGGTTAAAACCTCTTTGCATCTTCCACACCCTGACCGCATGATTGTGCATTGTGGTGGAAATGACCTAGGCACATTGACTGGGGTAGGTTTGGAAATGCTTATGAAGGACACCTTTGGACACCTCAGCTCAGCACCATGTGACTCTGGACATTAGCTCACTTAATAGCTCACATAATTTCCATGCCGGCCTCGAGGGCCTTCAGACCCATAGGGGTGAGTAGTTTGCGCTTTTACAAATACTGTATTGATTTGAAATGCGCAAGTTTACCTTTGCACTCCCTGTATAACTCCCTCTAAGCACCATACACAAGTTACAATGTTCAAAACAAAAGTTCCTCCGAGTAGGTATAACTACATGCTGACACTACTTGACAGATGTGGCACAACGGCCACAGCACATGACTTCACAGCATATGACACAAAGTTTGGACTCACACTTTCATCCCAGACTCCGGCAGCACCTCAGCTTAGCACCATGAGACTCTAGCCAATACCTCACATATTTTCAGTACCCCAGGACTTTCAAAACAGTAGGAGTCAGTAGTTCATCCTAGTAGGTATAAACTCATGCTGACACTACTTCCACAGGTGTGGTGCAGTGGCCAGGGCACATGACTTCACACCATAAGACACACAGTTTAGGCTTACGCTTTCATCCCTGACTCCCGCAGCAGCTCACCTTAGCAGTATCAAACTACGCAATACCTCACTTAATTTCCATACCAAGCACTTTCAGACCGGTAGGTATGAGTAGTTTGCTTCACACCCCCTCTATAGCACACCCTAAACACCCCACAAAGGGTACAGTGCTCCTACCCTCCTCTTTCCCACATTTTTTCCCCTTTTCCCCCCTTACTCGGTTCAACAGAATCACAAAATGGCGGCCAACACTTCCTAGTTGCAAACGCTCGCAGCGCTCGCAGCCAATCAGCAGCAAGCTTGTGCTCGTAACGCCTCAGCCAATCAGATAGCAGAATCCCAAATATCGATATCTGTAAATTTCTATATCTCTCAAAAACTACTGAACGGATTTACACCAAATAAACAAAAGCGTGCTTTCTAGACCAAAACCCTTCTCCCTGACAAATTTGGGGTAATTCTGTTCACCCGTTCGACCTGTAGCCTTGTCTAAAGTTTCCTATGCAAATTAACATTGAAAAAACATGTTTTGGGACCCCCTTTTTTCTCAGCCCTCCTTGACGAATCACCCCCAAACTTTCAACATAGGAGCTGATCTCAACAAAGAATTAGTTTTGTGAAATATGAATGGACTTCCATACCCAGAAATCATTGCAAATTACGTAGTCCCACATGGGCGGGGCGTATGGTTTTTAGTCCACATGGCCGCTGTGATTGCTGTGAAAACGCCAGTGAACAAGGGCATGGAGCCCGAAATGCATATGGCAGCCTTGGGGGAGAGTACTATGTGCCTGCAACCATGAATAAAGCAACGGAGTTACTTACCATCAGTGTTGGCGTCTCTACAAGGGCAACCTTCTTGTGTACAGAATTAATTGGCGGCGCGCCTCGTCGCGGAGATGCCCCGCTGCTGTATCCTAGCGGACCTTCGGCACTCGGACTTGGGGTGCCGGCAAGGTGATGGTAAATCCGGCTATTCTTGTGTTAAATATGCAGGTACTTTGGATATTTCTCCTCGTAACCCACTTGGGGAGTTCAGACTTTATTTTCAAGCACTCTGAGCGGCAATCACTGTGAAATATGAATGGACTTCCATACCCAGAAATCATTGCAAATTACGTAGTCCCACATGGGCGGGGCGTATGGTTTTTAGTCCACATGGCCGCTGTGATTGCTGTGAAAACGCCAGTGAACAAGGGCATGGAGCCCGAAATGCATATGGCAGCCTTGGGGGAGAGTACTATGTGCCTGCAACCATGAATAAAGCAACGGAGTTACTTACCATCAGTGTTGGCGTCTCTACAAGGGCAACCTTCTTGTGTACAGAATTAATTGGCGGCGCGCCTCGTCGCGGAGATGCCCCGCTGCTGTATCCTAGCGGACCTTCGGCACTCGGACTTGGGGTGCCGGCAAGGTGATGGTAAATCCGGCTATTCTTGTGTTAAATATGCAGGTACTTTGGATATTTCTCCTCGTAACCCACTTGGGGAGTTCAGACTTTATTTTCAAGCACTCTGAGCGGCAATCACTGTGAAATATGAATGGACTTCCATACCCAGAAATCATTGCAAATTACGTAGTCCCACATGGGCGGGGCGTATGGTTTTTAGTCCACATGGCCGCTGTGATTGCTGTGAAAACGCCAGTGAACAAGGGCATGGAGCCCGAAATGCATATGGCAGCCTTGGGGGAGAGTACTATGTGCCTGCAACCATGAATAAAGCAACGGAGTTACTTACCATCAGTGTTGGCGTCTCTACAAGGGCAACCTTCTTGTGTACAGAATTAATTGGCGGCGCGCCTCGTCGCGGAGATGCCCCGCTGCTGTATCCTAGCGGACCTTCGGCACTCGGACTTGGGGTGCCGGCAAGGTGATGGTAAATCCGGCTATTCTTGTGTTAAATATGCAGGTACTTTGGATATTTCTCCTCGTAACCCACTTGGGGAGTTCAGACTTTATTTTCAAGCACTCTGAGCGGCAATCACTGTGAAATATGAATGGACTTCCATACCCAGAAATCATTGCAAATTACGTAGTCCCACATGGGCGGGGCGTATGGTTTTTAGTCCACATGGCCGCTGTGATTGCTGTGAAAACGCCAGTGAACAAGGGCATGGAGCCCGAAATGCATATGGCAGCCTTGGGGGAGAGTACTATGTGCCTGCAACCATGAATAAAGCAACGGAGTTACTTACCATCAGTGTTGGCGTCTCTACAAGGGCAACCTTCTTGTGTACAGAATTAATTGGCGGCGCGCCTCGTCGCGGAGATGCCCCGCTGCTGTATCCTAGCGGACCTTCGGCACTCGGACTTGGGGTGCCGGCAAGGTGATGGTAAATCCGGCTATTCTTGTGTTAAATATGCAGGTACTTTGGATATTTCTCCTCGTAACCCACTTGGGGAGTTCAGACTTTATTTTCAAGCACTCTGAGCGGCAATCACTGTGAAATATGAATGGACTTCCATACCCAGAAATCATTGCAAATTACGTAGTCCCACATGGGCGGGGCGTATGGTTTTTAGTCCACATGGCCGCTGTGATTGCTGTGAAAACGCCAGTGAACAAGGGCATGGAGCCCGAAATGCATATGGCAGCCTTGGGGGAGAGTACTATGTGCCTGCAACCATGAATAAAGCAACGGAGTTACTTACCATCAGTGTTGGCGTCTCTACAAGGGCAACCTTCTTGTGTACAGAATTAATTGGCGGCGCGCCTCGTCGCGGAGATGCCCCGCTGCTGTATCCTAGCGGACCTTCGGCACTCGGACTTGGGGTGCCGGCAAGGTGATGGTAAATCCGGCTATTCTTGTGTTAAATATGCAGGTACTTTGGATATTTCTCCTCGTAACCCACTTGGGGAGTTCAGACTTTATTTTCAAGCACTCTGAGTGGCAATCACTGTGAAATATGAATGGACTTCCATACCCAGAAATCATTGCAAATTACGTAGTCCCACATGGGCGGGGCGTATGGTTTTTAGTCCACATGGCCGCTGTGATTGCTGTGAAAACGCCAGTGAACAAGGGCATGGAGCCCGAAATGCATATGGCAGCCTTGGGGGAGAGTACTATGTGCCTGCAACCATGAATAAAGCAACGGAGTTACTTACCATCAGTGTTGGCGTCTCTACAAGGGCAACCTTCTTGTGTACAGAATTAATTGGCGGCGCGCCTCGTCGCGGAGATGCCCCGCTGCTGTATCCTAGCGGACCTTCGGCACTCGGACTTGGGGTGCCGGCAAGGTGATGGTAAATCCGGCTATTCTTGTGTTAAATATGCAGGTACTTTGGATATTTCTCCTCGTAACCCACTTGGGGAGTTCAGACTTTATTTTCAAGCACTCTGAGCGGCAATCACTGTGAAATATGAATGGACTTCCATACCCAGAAATCATTGCAAATTACGTAGTCCCACATGGGCGGGGCGTATGGTTTTTAGTCCACATGGCCGCTGTGATTGCTGTGAAAACGCCAGTGAACAAGGGCATGGAGCCCGAAATGCATATGGCAGCCTTGGGGGAGAGTACTATGTGCCTGCAACCATGAATAAAGCAACGGAGTTACTTACCATCAGTGTTGGCGTCTCTACAAGGGCAACCTTCTTGTGTACAGAATTAATTGGCGGCGCGCCTCGTCGCGGAGATGCCCCGCTGCTGTATCCTAGCGGACCTTCGGCACTCGGACTTGGGGTGCCGGCAAGGTGATGGTAAATCCGGCTATTCTTGTGTTAAATATGCAGGTACTTTGGATATTTCTCCTCGTAACCCACTTGGGGAGTTCAGACTTTATTTTCAAGCACTCTGAGCGGCAATCACTGTGAAATATGAATGGACTTCCATACCCAGAAATCATTGCAAATTACGTAGTCCCACATGGGCGGGGCGTATGGTTTTTAGTCCACATGGCCGCTGTGATTGCTGTGAAAACGCCAGTGAACAAGGGCATGGAGCCCGAAATGCATATGGCAGCCTTGGGGGAGAGTACTATGTGCCTGCAACCATGAATAAAGCAACGGAGTTACTTACCATCAGTGTTGGCGTCTCTACAAGGGCAACCTTCTTGTGTACAGAATTAATTGGCGGCGCACCTCGTCGCGGAGATGCCCCGCTGCTGTATCCTAGCGGACCTTCGGCACTCGGACTTGGGGTGCCGGCAAGGTGATGGTAAATCCGGCTATTCTTGTGTTAAATATGCAGGTACTTTGGATATTTCTCCTCGTAACCCACTTGGGGAGTTCAGACTTTATTTTCAAGCACTCTGAGCGGCAATCACTGTGAAATATGAATGGACTTCCATACCCAGAAATCATTGCAAATTACGTAGTCCCACATGGGCGGGGCGTATGGTTTTTAGTCCACATGGCCGCTGTGATTGCTGTGAAAACGCCAGTGAACAAGGGCATGGAGCCCGAAATGCATATGGCAGCCTTGGGGGAGAGTACTATGTGCCTGCAACCATGAATAAAGCAACGGAGTTACTTACCATCAGTGTTGGCGTCTCTACAAGGGCAACCTTCTTGTGTACAGAATATATATATATATATATATATATATATATATATATATATATATATATATATATATATATATATATATATATATATATATATATATATATATATATATATATTACCTACTGGCGGTCGCCAGTAGGTAGTTATAGTTAGGACCCTGTTTCCATAGGAAAACCGCAACATTCTATTTTGAATAACTTTGGCGCCGGTCGACGAATCCTCGCAAAATTTTCAAAATAGGTGGGGCGCTGCGCTCCGCTCCTACCCTGAAAGTCTCGGGGTGATTCGTCAAGCGGGGGCTGAGATAAAAGGGTGGTACCAAAACGCGTTTTTCCCATGCATTTTTCCATAGGACCTTTAGACACAGCTACAGCCCGAACGGCTGAACAGAATTCCTTGAAATTTGGCAGAGAGGTAGCCATAAGGTCAAGGAAGTGCCTTTTGCAGGTCTGGTGTAAATCTGTTCAGTATTTCCTGAGAAAATAGCATTTAAAAGCATATATATATGTGGGCGGAGCCTAACCACACATCTCGTCCTGAGATCTGATTGGCTGTCAGCACTTCATCCAAGAAGTGTTGGCAGCCATCTTGGGACCAATATACATGATAGCACCTCATTAAAAAGCATTGCAGTTAATAGAAGGTTTTAAAACTTTAGTTACATTATAAATCATTTGTTGATGGTACCATACTCATTTTAGGAATTGTGGTATGTTCTAAGGTGATTTCACCATGTGAAAAAGCCTTCTGCTGGGATATCATGATTGAGAGAAAAATATTTACTCATGCTTTTACCACAGAGGTTTGGAAGGTGATCTATAAGCTAAACTGAGAGCTTATTTTCTGTAAATTCACATTATCTTTCTCAGTCATGTGAGAATGAAGTCTGACATTCTCAGTAAAACATGTACATCCAACAAGGGCAGAGACTGTCAGTTGATTCCTTTGTGTTCTACTGCAGCTTCCCAGAGTGTTCCAAAGAACTACTAGAGCGCTAACAGCCCTACTTATGATAAACGTATGGCACACCTGAAGCCATCTTGCTTGGATTAAAGTGGTAACTCTTAAAACATTTAATTTAAAAAGGAACAAAATGAGGGGGTTCATTTTTCCATAAAAAGTATGATTAGTGCTGCAGAAAGAAAAATTAGGGCACATTTTGAGTGACTTCTCAAATCCTCTTCTATTTCATTAAAAAATTCTGACATGCAGACTGAAACATGCATTTTCAATACCAGCAGCAGTTTTCCCTGGTGAGCAGTAGCTTTACTACAGTGATCTAATGAGCAAAAAGAGTGCTAACATTCTGAATTTATGGCAAATGTGTGACACATCTGAATGCCTTCTTGATGGAATCAAAGTAAAAAACTGAAAGTATTTCCTACTGAGGAGACTGCAGTAAATGAGGAAATTAGGAAACTTCATAACAAAGAAGTCTCCCAAGATGGCCACCAGAGACAAAAGAGCCCAAATGTAGCCCAAATATCACCCAGATGTAGCCCAAGTATAGCCCAATGACAGAATGTCCCAGAATGTTCTTAAAAACAACTAGAGCGCTTACTGTCTTCATTATGACAAAAGTATGGCACACCTGAAGCCATCTTGATTGGAATAAACTGGTAACACTTAAAACATTTAATTTAAAAAGGAACACAATGAGGGGGTTCATTTTGCCATAGAAATTATGATTAATGCTGAAGAAAGAAAATGAGGGCACATTTTGAGTGACTTCTCAAATCCTCTTCTATTTCATTAAAAAATTCTGACATGCAGACTGAAACATGCACATTAAATACCAGGAGCAGTCTTCCATGGTGAACAGTAGTTTTACTACAGTGATCTAATGAGCAACTAGAGTGCTAACATTCAGAATGTATGGCAAATGTGTGACATATCTGAATACCTTCATGATGGAATCAAAGTAAAAACTGAAAGCATTTCCTACTGAGGAGACTGCAGTACATGAGGAAATTAGGAAACTTCATAACAAATAAATCTCCCAAGATGGCCACCGGAGACAAAAGAGCCCAAATGTAGCCCAAAATCACCCAGATGTAGCCCAAATATAGCCCAATGACAGAAGTGTGCAAAACACTTATTATTTTGTGTTTTTGCAGTGTTATATAGTGCAGACTTGTCAGGTATTGGAGTGCTTTACATGAGCATTGGTTACATCACACAAGAACAAATTCATTTTGGTTGTAGACATGGGGAAACTAAGTGATTTGACCAGAATCACAGAATGTCGAGCTGAAGCAGAAACATCAACCTGGTTCCCCAGTTGCAAAGTCTGCAGTTCTGGAAGTAACACCACATCCTCTCCCCTAAGTGCAACATTTAATCAAGTGGTCAACTGGATAAAAAAACGTAAAGATAACAAATAATTTAAAAGTGCTTTGTCGCTATTTGAAAACTCAGAAAATATGTCCTTATTTTAGTCTTTTAGAGCACTAACCATAATTTTGATGCCAATAAGACCTTCTCATATATGTAATTTCTAAAGGAAATGCTCTAGGTATTACAGTTTTGATTACATCAAGATGATGTCAGGCGTTCCACACTTTTGTAATAAATATAGAATGTTAGCAATCCAGTTGTTCATTAGGATACTGTTGAGAGGCAGAGGCCAGGGGCACGGACTCTGAAAATTGAAGGCAGGTAGGAGGGTACAAAGGCAACAATTTAACCACACTGAGCAGGCAGGAAGGGCCGTGGAAGCACAACAGACTATGGAGGGCAGTGGAAAGGGGGGCAGGGGCAACAAACCAACAATACAGGACTTGCAAGAGAGGCTGTTGGAGGGAAGATCTATTACGGGTCAAGGAAGCTAGGGGCGGTCCCCAGAGCCCCGGGAGCCACCACAGAACTGAGCAGGAGAGTGAGTCAGGGACAAAAGGGGCACCTTAATTTGAGCCGGGGTGCCTAGGAACGCTTGCTCCAAAAATGAAGAAAACAGACATATGAGACATGGAATTGGAGGCAGAATACAATGGCAGTTTAATGAGAAGATGCAACTTCAAAGAAACCGCAGAATAGAGACATAAAGTACAAAATACAGAATCCAGATAATCATACAGCTGTCATGATATTCTCTGTATCTCAATTAATGTACTGACAGAGAGAGAGAGAAAACACATCTATAAATGCATCATGAGAAACAAGTTACACCAAGGAAAATGTTACCTAGGAACACTCACGTTTACTCTTAGAGCAAGCATTCCTGCAATTACAATACAAAATCTTTTAAATGCAAAAGTAAAGAGAACAATGGTTAAACATAACATGACATTTCATATAGGTAAAATAGAATAAGATACTTCAAGCAAAGCAGAGCAAGACATTTTAAGCAGAGGAAGACAAGAGCTCCCAGCTCTTGGGGAAAACCTGCACAGCCTGTTAACCTACATACAGACGGCGAGGTAGTCCCTCGATATCTGTGGGTGCTCCCTTTTTATATCATTTTGTGGGCTCCTTTGCACGCTACATCTACCTACGTATGCTACCCAAAAGCTTCGTCTGCAGATTTTACCAGACATTTCGTCATTTACCCACTTAATGCTGACAATGGACTGGGTGAAAAGGTCAGTCTCTCATGCCAATCGCTTATCGTAAGTTCCATAGAGCAAGCAGAAAATAATGGGTATTGTACGGGAATTCAATATATTCATGTATAAAATCTTCTCAGTTCTCCTAACTTGACGCTCTGCGGTTGCCACTTCCTTAAAAGCGGGAAACCTGCCCAGGAAGCAAGTACCAGTCCAGGATGCAGCCTACTGTATATCGACAGCTTCAGGGGGATGTTGAACTTTGATACCGAGCACGGAGCACTCGGGTAGGGTGGGGGCTACTAGTTTGGAGCAGAAGGCCTCGCTGACCTGCCTTCAGACTGCTATACACTAAAATTGCAGAGCTATGGTCAATTTAACAAAGAGGCCTACATATTGAACAGAAGGGCCTACACAGGGGTTTTATGCTGGCTGAGTGGTAAGGATGTCTCAGGATAATTATATAGCAACACAGGACCCGCTGGTCAATTTAATACGGCCTACAAATGCGGCTGGCAGGGCAAGGACAAGGGTCTCATACTTCAGGTGTGGACAGAACGGGCCAGGGGCCCCCTGTGATACAAAATCTACCCTCCTTCAAGGCTGTGGCAATGTAATAGACCATTGTGGGCAGAAGGAAGAGGCAATGGTAGTACAACCATACATGCCAACAGACCCGATTCAGCCAGGAAACGTCCAATGTTTTTAAGCTCAAATGGGCTTTATTTGACTGTCTCCTGTCTACAATATCCTCTTTTTCAATGTAACTCAAAGGGGAAAATCAATACCCCAGATTTTTTTCAAAATCTCCCTCTTACCAAGTTCAAAATGTTTGCAAGTATGGTACATTGGATCATGGAAGGAAATGGGATAGGGACATGGACTTGGATAACAGAGGACAGGAGGGACATGGAGAGGTGCACCAAACTGATCCTGCAGGGCAGGCATCAGGGTTTGCAGCAGCACAATACACCACACAGGGCATGCAGGACGGGAGTGCAGCACAACAATCCATAGAAAGCAAGAAGGAGGGGACAGGACCATGCACATGGACAACAGAGAACAGAGGGGCAAGAGGCAATGGTAGCTAGCTGACCATAATGGACAGACAGGAGAGAAAGCTGCAGCATAACAGAACATAAAGGGCAGGAGGGACGGATCAGGGTCATTACAATGGAACAGACATGCCAGGAGGGAGGGAGTAGGGGTCTGCACATGTAAACAGAGGGCTGGGGGCAAGGGGGCAGGGCAGGAGCAGCAAGATAGCCATGGAGGTCAGGCAGGATGGGCACTAGAAGCAAGACACACCATGAAGAGCAACAGTGAGACTGTGATGGCATTCACACAGACCATGGAGGGAAGGTGGGAGGGGGTCAGGGGCAGCTAACTGACCACCCAGGGAAGGTGGGAGGGGCCATGGCAGCACAGAAGACCATGCATGGCAAGTGGGAGGGTTAGTGGCAGCACAATGGCTATGATGGGCAAGAAGGAGGGTGCAGGGGCATGCACAAAGGACGATGGAGGATAGAAGGGAGGGTCAGGACCTGTGCACAGACAAGAAAGTTCAGGGGAAGGGACCTCACAACAGACCACACGGGGCAGGCAGGAGGAGCAGTTGCAGCACAACAGACCAGGGAGGGCAGAAGGGTGTGGGAGTGCAATGGACCATGTAGGACAGGAGGAAGAGGATAGGGGCATGGCATGTGGACAGGCAGGGTGGAGGTGGCAGGGACAGGTTACAGTCATCTGACAATGCTAGGCAGGTGGGAGGGGAGTGGCAGCTCAACAGAACACTCAGAGTAGATAGGAGTGGCAGGTCCATGGAACATGGTGGGCAAAAAGGATGGAGCAGGGGCATGCACAAAGACATCGGAGGGCAGGGGGAAGGAGAATAGGGGCAGCAAGCTAAGCACAGAGTTTAAGCAGGAGGTCAATGATGGGGCATAGAATTGGGCAATGGAGGGCAGGAGGAGTGGACTGGTACATCATACTAAATTGAGGGCAGTGGCAGCACATCAGACCATGCATGGCAGGAGGGAGGAGGCTAGTTCATGGATTCACACAACAGAGGATAGGGAGGAAGGGGATGGGGCAGCAAGCTAACTGTTCAGTGAAGGCGGGTATTAGGAACTTCATTGGTTTTAAAACATTGTGTCTGTGCGAACTACTTAAAATATGAACAAGTATGCAGCATAATCTCACTTTTATTCAGGAAGAAGAGGACGTTTGTGACTGTGACTCCGGGCTCACTTGGCAGAAACACCCCCTGACCCTCCACCCCCTATCGCAAAATGTAATGCCCGTGAAAAGGGTAGGTGAACACAGTGTTATATAGAACATAGTCCTGAGAGCACGATTGAAAATGAAAACTAGATATAGTGTATGGTATAAACTATGCACCAAAAAGTGTGATATAAGATGAACCGGGCGTGAAATATAATATGCAATACATTGTGCGCAATGACAGATTCATTGGAGAGCGCGAGATAGCACAGGCACTAGCGCGTGCTATGCGATATGCGCCTTGGAGCGTAATATGCACAGGGCAGTGTTGTGTAACCTAACTAGTCTCTAAAGTTGTAATATAAAATATGTGCTGGGGAGTGTAACGTTGCATATGCACTGTGACAAAGATATGGATCCCAGATTATAATATGTATGACATAGCACTGTGCGTTATAACATAGGCATCGAGGAAGGCACGTTAGATGGGGCAATATAACCCGTGCGAAGACAAGTGTGGCATGACATATTCACGGGGTGGTGTTACAGTGCACATGGGCTAGAGAGTGTCATAGCATATGCACTAGCTAGTGGAATACAACACAGAGGTGTGTGGCACTCGGCAGGCAATGGTGGGTGTAACACAGCATTGGGCTCTGTCAGGAGCGCGCTGTGACTCTCAAGTGATGTTCATCCCCTTTCCAGAGAGTAAAAAAAAAAGTATTACACATCCGGCAGTGGATGTGTGTTTTATTAACCGTGAGGGGGGTTTCTTACATAGTTTTGGTCGAATTTTTGTCGAATCCTCTTTGAATGGCTTGGTGTGCATGTGTATTAAATGTGCCCGTCAATAGCTACCCATGTTTGTATAAATAAACGACAAGGGTGTCTACCGGCATTAGGCATGGTAGGGCATCAGACATGTCAGAGCTTTACTAGTGGTGTAAATACATTCCACGGGGATTCATTGCATGCATAGTCGCCTTTTAATGAATATCACGCAAATCGTCATGGTGATCGGTACGTACGGTTTGTCCAGCATGTCCTAGGTGTGTCTATAAATATATATTTTTTAAAAATAATAAAAAACAGTGGCCGGCCCTGGGGATTGGGGTCAAAAAAATATAATTAGGAGACAGGCCCTGGGGGATGGGGTCATCAGGGCCTATAAATTAGAATAAGAAGGGGAACCACACAGCCCCCTTCTTAAAAAATTAAAATAAATAAAAGACTGGCGTTGTGCCGGAGGCCATACCCCCTCCGTGCAGCACTCTGCAAACGCGCCCCCAATAGGCATCTCCAGTATGCGCCAGGGAGCTGCGCTGCAGACAGGTGTTCTGAGGCCAAGCCCCTATTTACACCTCTCTGCAACGCAGCTCTGTGGCGCTTACTGGAGGTACCTAGTGGTCTAGTTTGACCCTAGGGACCCTTAGGATTCAAGGGGACTTAATCTCTCAACTTAGAACAGCCACAGGGCGCGTTTACACAGTGGTGAAGGGAGGGGACGGGGCCTGAGGTGACGTGTGCAAACACGCACTATGGCACGTTTTAAATTGGGGATATAATTTCCCTTCAATACTGAGGGCCCCTGGGGGCTAACTAGCCCACCAAGTGCTTCCAGTAAGCGCCACTGAGCTGCATTGCAGAGAGGTGGTCTAGGCCGTGCCACTTTTTACACCTCTCTGCAACGCAGCTCTGTGGCACTTACTGGAGGTACCTAGTGGGCTAGTTGGACCCTAGGGACCCTCAGGATTCAAATGAACTTAATCTCCCAACTAAAATTGGACACAGGGCGTGTTTACACAGTGGTGAAGGGAGGGGACGGGGCCTGAGTTAACGTGTACAAAAACGCCCTGTGGCCTGTTTTAAGAGGTAGTTTTAATCCCCATGCCCTATTATATACTAGGGGCTTACAGAGGAGGTCATGCTAATCACAGGGGGACCCCAACGCATAATGTTCCCTAGTGTATGTAGGTGTTTTCACTGTATTCTAAGTGTCTTTTAACATAGCACTGGCTCTAGGACTGGTTAGTCAGACTCAGTTACCACCAGTATCCGTCTGAAAAAGTTGAGGGTACAGGATGATTTTGCAACAAGGCTTCTTTCTGCTCTTCTTTTTGTTCTTTCTGCACGTTATCCTTCTTCCTGCACTTATCTTCGTATTTGAGGACTTCTGTTGCTTCTTTCTGCACTTCTTTTGTTTCTTTCTGTGCATTTTTTCTTCTTTCTTCACATGTCCTATCTCTGTAGGCATAGTTAGAAATTAGCATTTAAAAAACCTTTGAAATTCACAGAAAAAACCATAGGTTTCAGCCACGTCACAGTTAGGAATTAGCATTTAAAAAACCTCAGAAATTCACTGAAAAAACCATAGGTTTCAGGGGTGTTATAGTTAGCTGGACTTTTCACTTGTACAAAACCATTGAAATTCCCCCGTTATAGTTAGTTCAGCTAACTATAACTCGCGCGCCCGCAATGCACTGCTGATGACGTCACATATTACATCACTCATGACATGGTCAGTGACATCACTCATGACATCACTGATGACATCTCAAATGACATCACTGATGACATCACTGATGACATCATCCTTGTGATAGAGTGGCAGACCTCCTCTCACCCTAATATAACCTTTGATACACACATTCAGAAATAGAGACTAAAATTTTCAAAACAATTAACATACCAATACCAGTTACAACAACCTCTTCCGTAATTCTAAGATCCACATACACATCCACTCATTCACCAACAGTCCTATACAGTCACTCATACATGTACTCACTCATCATATGTACTCATACACCTATACATCCTGTTACACAATGCCACTCATCCATAGAGTTACTCACACACATAGTCACTCATGCTAATAAAGAATCAAACATACATTTACTTGCATATACAGTTATACACACACCACCACACTTACTTCTACGGAAACTTACACATACTTAGTCTTTTAAACAATCACTTATAGAAACACATACTTATTCATACAGGAACTCTTTCAATCTCTCACTCTCACATATACTCACATATATACACCAATAGTCACATATACTAGTTTAAAACATATGTAGTTACTCATAAAGACACTATTGAGACAGTCATTCACTCACTAACACACCCATACACACACTCATCCACCCATACAGTCCTGCACACATGCTGTGTTCAACATATACAAACAGTGAGTCACTCATTCATGCACCTATGCACTACGTAATACCCCCCACCGAACCATGCAGACACTCAGACTGATACTCAAAAAACCAACTAATAACCTATATAGACACCCATGTAGCTACTCACCAACCCATGCAGCCACTTATACACAAAGTGAGAGACTGATACAGATATTTACATATTTAAACATTACTCACTAAGCCATGTATTCACTATGATACACTTAATCAGTCAGTTACACAATCCATTTTTCAAAAACAAATCATCCATTTAGACACTTATATACCCATTTATTCTTCCATCGACCTTGAGATATACATATATAAAACATATTTAATTTTCAGAAAAACACACATTCACTGGATGATGTCATCAGTGATGTCATCAGTGATGTCATTTGAGATGTCATCAGTGATGTCATGAGTGATGTCACTGACCATGTCATGAGTGATGTAATATGTGACGTCATCAGCAGTGCATTGCGGGCGCGCGAGTTATAGTTAGCTGAACTAACTATAACGGGGGAATTTCAATGGTTTTGTACAAGTGAAAAGTCCAGCTAACTATAACACCCCTGAAACCTATGGTTTTTTCAGTGAATATATATATATATAGGTTTTTTCACTTAAAAAACAAAGGTTTCAGAGACATTGTAGTTAGGAAATTACACCCATAGAAATTCACTGAAAAAATCAAAGGTTACAGAGACCAGAGAAATGTCAGCAGTTATAATTAGCTGAGCTAACTATAACTCATGCCCCTGCAATACACTGCTCATGACCTCAGATATTACATCACTCATGACATGGTCAGTGACATCACTAATGACATCCTAAATGCAGCATGCAGAATGCAACACACATGGAAAGAGATAAAAACAAGGAGACTTAAACATATTTCTCCTAGTTACGCCTCACCTTGAGAGGAGTGTGAATGTGGCGCTTCCCCGGGGTTACATCACTTCGTAAATCTGGGGTAGTGTCAAATTCCAGGGGTATTGCTTGTGAAAACCCACCGCAATGCCCATGGAAAGGCTCCCGGGTGCAGAGTAAGGCGACGCATCAATTTTCGCTGGGCCGCCTTACTAATGATTTCTGAGGCCACCCATAGCCACACAAGGTGGCTTTGAAAGGCTTCATAAATGGAAGTGAGAGCCCTGCATCACACATGTACCACATTACGTTGTGCAAAAGTGATGCAGGGCTCTCTTATATAAGCCCCTCAATCTCTCATATAAAAGGAAGAGCACAAGATGTACCCACCTTGAATCAGCAGGCCCTCAGTTGAATACCCTGCATTCTGAAGAGACTGAGGAGTACACAAGGCCGGTGGTTGGGAGCTAGTTCCTGATGCAAATATCGCTTAAGAGCATTCAAGCTGATAAATGTATTTAACTAGTATTAAAGACACTCATGGATGGCTGCTAGGTTCACTGAACAAGTAAGGCACATTCTCACTTTTCCACTATGCCTGTTTTGAACTGTCACTTACACAAGATGAACTTCTTGGTGGTATTTGGGACCCTGCCTGAATTGTTGGGACATCATATTACCCTGCGTGGCTGACTGCATGTATCTGTTGTCCTGCTTTTGGATTTTTAGTCGTGCTGACATGTTACTCTAACGTGTGAACAAAGGAATTAACTGTCCTTTGACAAAATTAGGTCCTGGACTTTGACTGGGACTGGAAGAAGTGGGCCCTCGTTGACTTATAGCGGACTATTGTCCCTGCCGTGGGTTTAGCACATTGAGCGGTGGTGGTTGCATATTGTGTTTTGTATCCATATATGTGACCAATTTATTTTGTCTGAATCACTGGAGTAGAGTCCTACTGATCCACACATGTAAAGCTTCTGTGCACTTTCTCAGCTCATAGTCTTGAGTGTATGATGTGTGTTATTGTGATGTAACCTGCATGGTGTATGCAAATGAGATAGAGTAATAAAGGCCTGTGGGATGGATATCCAAACCTGGCCTTTCCACAAGATGATGCAGTTTTCCAGACAGTGGATGTGCATTGCTGACATTCCTGAAGGTGGAGAAAGGAGACCTAGATACTAAAGTGAGGGGACCGAGACAGGGCTCCTTTTGAAATTTAATTAGATCTTTTGCTAGGAGGGGGCTGCTGATCAGACTTTCTGAATACTGTCATGTAGAAAGCCATTGAAGAGAGTGGTGGTACTGTAGAATCTGTTATGGAGGAGAGATGAGGACACCTTTAGGTGAGTCCTACTGTTTTGTCTTTCCCTAATTACTCATTCATTTGGATTAATGAGAGCCAGGTGCAGAAATCTCACACCTCTTTGTGCCTCAGCTGTGGGTGTTCAATGCTGGAGACTACCCTGCTGTGAGAAGCATCACTGTGTGTAATTGAGTTGTTGGTTGATTAGGGTGTAAGCCCTGGTCAATCATCAACCACAATCCTAGTCGGGGTGAGGCACAAGCAAACCTTAAATCAACTTGTGCTCATCCCATTGGTAGCTTGGTACCCAGCAGTCAGTGTTAATTTAGAGACAATACGTAAAGTATCTGTGCAACACTTCAAACTGTTAAATAGTAAAAACACCACACAAAAAGACTCCCACACCAAATTAGAACAATGGAGCTGAATTTAATAAATAAAACAAGCCTAAAAAGAGAAAAATCCAATCAGTAGAACCGAAGATATTCAATTTTAAATGTTTAGGTAAAAAAAGCTCAAAGTGCCAAGTGTGGATATCTTGTTGCGCCGTAATAGTACAAAGTCACAAGTCCAGGCAGACCATGAGGGAGCGCAGGCTTACTCAGTTAGGCCCACTGAACAAACCAGCTTAAATCCTGGTTAGCGGAGTGTTGCGTAGATCCGCATTGAAGATGCATTGCATAGACGAAGCAATGTGACAGTTCTGAGATGCTGGGAGGCTGCAGTGCGAGGGCCTTGAGATTGCAAAGTGAAGTCCAGCTCAAGGATTTGGCACAAAGTCAGGGCTATGTATTGGTTTCCAAGAGCAATGCATCTGCGATGCTGAGTCCGGTATCATTGTTGAAGCTGTCGTCCTGAGGGATGAGAGAGCCTACACCGAGGATGTGTCACACAGTTAGGGTGATGTGGCAGTTCCAAAGAGCTGCGATGTGGGTCCTTGCAAGAGGTTGATTCCACGCAGCAGTGGTGATGTGTCAGTTTTGTTCAGGTTTGCATGGTGCAACAGAGGAATTGCGTCGGTTTAGCTGGATCCAAAGAGACCGGCAGAGCACCTTAAGTCCACTTCCAAGAGTCCAGGACTGGGGTGACACCACCTGGCAGGGCACGCTCACAAATGGCAGATGCAAGATTTTTTGAAGTCAGGAGGCCAGACAACTATCCCTTGGAGTCACTCTGGAATATGGGTTTAAGAGGTCCAGTCCTTCTAACCCAGACAAGAGGGTAAGAGGGAGCAGGTCAGTACAGCAGGACAGAAGTTCCTTCAGAGTAGCAATCCAGCAGAGTGTCAGTCCTTGTAGCAGCACAACAGTCCTTCTTCCTGCCAGAGTATCCACAGGTCCAGAAGTGTACTGAAGAGTTGGTACCTGAGGTCCAGTATTTATACACAGTTGTGCCTTTGAAGTGGGGAGAAGATTCTAGAGGCATGCCTTTGAAGTGCACGGATTCCCTGGCTTCCCTGCCCTGGTTACAGACTAACTACATAGGGTATTCAGTCCTTTGTGTGGATACAGGACACCGCCTATTCAGATGTAGGTGAGGTTGGTCCCAGCTCCTCCACCCATCCTGCAGTGATGGCTCATCCAGTCACTCCTAATCTCCCCAGTCTGTGTGACTGTCATGTGACGAGAGACAGACTGCAGGCACCATATGGCTAAGGCATGAACATGCCAACTTTCTCAAAGTGGCACTTTCAGAATTGCAATTTAAAATCTGACTTCACCATAATTTAGGATTTAAAATTGTGATTCCAGAGACACCAAACATGAAGTGGTCACCAAGTCCCTTTGTAAATGACACTTATAAAATGTAATAGGATAACACCAATGTTCTCCAATGGGAGATGTATGCCGTGCAATAGTGAGAAACGAATCCAAGAGTATTTCACTACTAGGACATGTAAAAATTAAAAGTACATGTCCTACTTTTTAAATATATTGCACCCTCTCCTTGAGGCTGTCCAGGGTCTACCTTAGGGGTGACACATATATATTTTAAAACGGAAGGTGTGGGCCAGGAAAAAGGGTAACTTTGCCAGGTAGAACTGGCAGTTTAAAACTTCTTCCACAGGCTCTGAATGTCGGAGGTGCTACTTAAGTGAGTGGCACACACAGGGCTACATTCCCACCATTAGCATTTGTTTACAGGCTCTGGACACATGTAGGGCTACTTTACAAGGGGTTTACAAGTAAATTAAATATGCCAATTGGGTAATAATAATCCAAGTTTGTAAAGCGCGAACAGTCACCCGTAAGGGTCTCTAGGCGCTGGGGGCCGTCGGGAAGATTAAGCAAGCTATTGCCCAGAGTCACAGGGTGCTGGGCTAATCTGCCGCTGGGGATCAAACCGTAATCCCCAGATTCCGGAGTCAGTCACCCTGGCCGCGGTGCCACACCTCTTCCTAAGCCAATGTTACCACGTTTTAAGCAGAGAGCACAAGACCTTTAGCACTGGTTAGTAGTGGTAAAGAGCATAGAGTCTTAAGATGAACAAAAAAGAAGTAAGCACAAAATGAGGACTTAAGACTAAAATTTTGAGGTAAACCAAGAGAAGGATGCCAGGTCTAACAATCACTTTACACAAAGGCTTTGTCCGGGGAGCAGTCAGGAAAGAACACTTGCAAACCAGCTCCCAGACCCAGCCCTCCTTTGTGCCGCCAGGCCTTGCCTCTGCTTTTCTCTGATTGTGTCTCTCTTGCTTTTGTGCCTTCTTGCTAATTGTGCTCAACTTCTTTTGCCATTCTCTCTGATTGCTTAATTTCTTGTGCCTTTCTCCTTAATTTCTTGCGCCCTTTTCTTTAACTTTGTGTGTCTTGCTCTCTGATTTGCTTCATTTCTTGTGCCTTTTTCCTTCATTTCTTGTGCCTTTATTGCTGATTTGCTTAATTTCTTCTGTCTTTTTCTTTAACTTTATGTGCCTTTCTCTCTGATTTGCTTGATTTGTTGTGTCTTTGTACTTAATTTATTGTGCCATTCTCTTTAATTCCATGTGCCTTTCTTGCTGATTTGATTAATTTCTTGTGTCTTTCTCCTTAATATCCTCTGCCTTTCTCTCGGAGGGGCATATTCACAAGGATTTATCGCTGAGTCATCAGCACTTTATCAGAGCCAAAGTCGTGATATATTTACCTCCCCAATCACAAGCTGGTGCTAACAGCCCACAGCACCAGTTTACCCACGATAGCAACCGCAAAATACATCGCCACAGAGGATCACCGTAACTATCGCTAATGAGATGCAGAGTGGGCGTTCCCGTGCCAAAAGCCGTGACCACACCACACCTCAACATTCTCAAAAACCAGACAGATCGGCGATAAAAACACAAAACAGGTGATAAGGCGCGATACCACCAGGAAATCTACACCTGCTCTGACTTGGTGTTAAGTCGGACGGCAGCCAGCACCACAAAAGGGAGACCAGCCCAGGGCCACATCGGAAGTGCAACAGATGCCATGGAGCCACCCATCATGCAGCCCGGACACCCAAGAGGGCCACAACACCCCCCGGACCACCCCTCCCTGGCACCCCCTCAACAAAGCCATGCCACATCAGCTACACAAAAACATGTACATTAGATTCTGCATGATGTCGCGCAATCACAACAGTTGAAATGCATGTGTCATCACAGAAATGAGCATCACACATTCTCATTCGAAGAAAACCAATAAAACTTTATTAACATGAACACCAAAATTAAATGAAGACACATGGCGACTCCCCGCGGGACAGTCCGTAGGTTACAGCCTGCAAGACAAAAAACATGATGAGAAGGTGTGTTCTGCGCACATCAAAGGACAGAGAGAGAGCGAAGGAGAGAGAGAGAGGAACAAAGGGAGAGACAGAGAGAGAGAAGAAGAGAGGGAGAGAGAGAGAGAGACAGAAGAAGGGAGTGAGAGAGGGAGAGATAGAGCAGAAGGGAGAGAGAGAGAGGGAAAGAGAGGGAGAGAGAGAGAGAGAGAGAGAGAGAGAGAGAGAGAGAGAGAGAGAGAGAGAGAGAGAGAGAGAGAGAGAGAGAGAGAGAGAGAGAGAGAGAGAGAGAGAGAGAGAGAAAGAGATGCCCCTGCACACCCAGGCCACACTGCTCACCTGCTGCCACCGGTGTGTCTCCAATCCAGTACACCAGGGCACACATCTGGGTCAGAGCCGTCATCTGAAATAGAGTCCAGATACATGACTGGCACAGTACATACACTTGCACAAGACAGCAGCACCTACCCGCCCATGCACACCCAGGCAGAGGCATCAGAAAGGCACCCGCCGCCCACGGAGCAGGCCCGCCCATGCACACCCAGGCCTCACTGCTCACCTTCCGCCACCGGCGTGTAGACTGGATGTCCCACCATGTGCAGCTGCAAGCCACAAGCCCGGGGCCCACAGGCATGGTACTCTCCACACCATGCAGACGTGCTCCGCAGGCCAACAGGTCTCACGTCTGGTGCTGGCTCATGAATACACCATGGCAGAGGAAATACCAGTGCATCCGGCACCATCGCAGGCTGCACACCCACTCAGTTTTGATTTGTTCAGCATTACGTACATCAATTGTGTGTCTTTTGCACACACGATCAGCCCAGTGGGTGCCACAAAGTCTGTGATCCGGAAGCGAGGCCATGAGGCGGTAGGCTCACGCTGCCGGCTGGCTCTGGCCTACACTACAGTCAAGCAGGACACATGAAACCTGAGTTGCCCAGACCGCCGGAACGGGGCATCATCGCAGGGTGCCCACCCGCTCAGCAGCTTAAGGTGGCACTGACTCAGTGCACCCAAAGTCACCGTCCCGTTGCGTGGTGCCTGTGCCTGCTGCAATGCGCCGGGTGCGGCTAACCCTGTACAACTCCAGTCAGCGTCACTTGGTGGTCAGCCCGTGCCGTGCGCAGGCCTGGGTTGCCACTAACCCTGTGCGCAAACAAACTCTTGGGCCCTTCATGATTGGGAACCGTGGTGTCCCTCATCCAGTTGCCACGGTCAGAGGAGAATGTGACGTTCGTCGGTCCCTTCTGTTGGTGGAGTCACATGGCCTGTGATGCCTGTGCTGGATGGGTGTGGTGTGTGTGCAAACCTGCCATCAGGGAGTGGCTGTGACATGCTGATAACTTTACCAGTGACCTGTACACCACCAGCTAGTACGCATGCGACAGGTATCAATGATGGCCCCCCTCTGAGCGTAAGCAAAGTGGTCTGGCCTGCCGTACGCTGGATCAGTGCAGGGCTTGCCACAATGACACATGGACTCTGGGCGTGGAAGCGAGTGATGCGGGTTTCCCTGTTGTAGTGTCCACGGGACCCGCTACACAAAATGTAATGTAGCACCCTCTGACTGGCATCCCAAAGGATGGGCATCATTGACGCATGGGTAATCACTGCCCCACATGCATCCACACATGCATACAGGACTGATGAAAGACGTGACACAGCAGTGCGTCAATGGAAGTTTATTGCACATCCAGTGCAGTTCTGCAGCTGGAGCGGTTCAGGGCAATGCCCAGCACACTACACAATATGGGCCTGTGGAGGGCCAGCCAGAGTCTATTTGGGGATGACAAGTCCTGCTGAAGGGTTCAGGGCAATGCCCAGCACACTACACAATATGGGCCTGTGGAGGGCCAGCCAGAGCATATTTGGGGATGACAAGTCCTGCTGAAGGGAAGAGTACAGTCCATGTCGCTGTCCAAGGTGAGTGCATTGGAGTGTGTCGTGGGTCAGTGTAAGGTCATGAGGCCATGTGTGGGACCAAGCAGAAACAGGTCAGGTGGCAGTAATGAATGCTAGTGCCTGGTCCTTCTGACCACAGTCCCATCCACGTCCTCATCCCCGGGTGTGTGCCCTGCCCCATCTGTGGATGTTGCATAACCGGCTGCTGCACTGTGTGCCACTGACACATCAGGGGCCTGAGTGGATCCTTCTGCTGCACTGGGTGGCACTGACACACCAGGGGGCGGGGATGTGGATGGTGTGGGGACAGCAGCATTCATCTGAGCCACGCCTTGTGGCGACACAGCCATGGTGGAGATCAGTAGGGCATGATAGATACCAGCTACATTTCGATGCTATGCAGCGGTGGCTGCCATCCTTTCCGCCTCCAATCAGCACCATGTTAATCAAAATTTATATGAGGTTGGTAGGAGGGGATGGATGGATATTCTAAGGTGGATTCTTAGCAAAATATGCTGTCTATGTGATTCTCTAAAAGCCAATAACGTTATTTAAATAAAGAAAAAGCAACTCATGACACACCTGGAGCACAACCAGCTACTTGATGCCTGCCAATCCATTTTTCGCAGCGCCTTGACCCCCCTGACTGCAGTTACCAATGGCATGTGAATCCTCTTCAACCAGTCTACTGTGTGGGAGATGTTGAGTTGGGTGCCATCTGCATAGGATATGAAAAAAGCAGCCATGATCCTTCTCGGCAGCCTTCGTCACTGTTTACCACCACACGCTGATCAAAAGTCTCCACCACATCGGCATCCAAGGGTATGCACTTAGATGGATCACCTCCTTCCTTGCCAGAAGGACACAGAGGGTCCGCCTACGACCTTTCACCTCTGAACCCAAGGATATCGTCTGCGGTGTCCCCCAGGGCTCATCCCTCAGCCCTACTTTCTTCAATGCATACATCACTGGCCAACATTATCAGATCTCACGGGCTCAACATAATATCCTACGCAGATCACACCCAACTCATCATCTCCCTCACTGATGACCCTACCACTACCATGACCAACTTTCACAAATGAATGACTGGATGAAGAACAACTGCCTGAAACTGAACAAGATAGAAGTACTAATATTCAGCAACAACACCAACCCCTGGAATGACTCCTGGTGGCCCCAAGACCTGAGACCCGCACCCATACCCGCCGACCAAGCCAGGAACCTTGGAATCATCATTGATAAGAAGCTCACCATGAAATCATAGATCAATGCTGTCACCTTCACCTGCTTCCTCACTTTACACATGCTACATTAGATATTAAGTGGCTACCCCTGTACACGAGACTCGCCGTGACACAGGCCCTCATTACCAGCCGACTGGGCCATGGCAATGCTCTCTATGTAGGAATCACTGCACACCTCCTACCGAGACTTCAGAAAATACAGAACGCAGAAGCCGGACTCGTCCTTGACCTTCCCCGATGTACTCACATAATACCTTACATCAGGCAACACCACAGGCTCCCTGTACAGAAGAGAGGCCATTTCAAACACAAAACAAACAAGGACCCATCTACATCAATCACTGCCTGAACTTCCACCTACAGTTGAGAAGTTTACACTCCGCTTCCCTATCACTTGCCCCCACACCGTGCATACACGAAGCCGAAGTGGAGGATACTCCTTGTCCTACATCACAGCAAAGACCTGTAACAGCCTCCCCATGGAGCTCTGAACCATCACCTCTCTTTCGAATTTTCAAAGGGGCCTCAAGACCTGGCTGTTTGAATGAGCCACAAGACCTGCAAGCAGCTGGGTGCCTTTTTGAGTGATTAGCTGTGCTATATAAATCCTGATTGACTGATTAAGTTCTACAGTTCCAGATAGTGAATACATATCTTCTGTCAGGGTTTGGTGTATAAAAGTGGGACCTCACTACCCCACTTGTTGCTCCAGTTTCAAGTCCTCTATGGACATAAAAGGAGTACACCACAGAGTACTAAGAGGATTGCTGTGCAACCAGAGGTGGTGTCTTCCTGACAGCCAGCTTCCCCAAAGTGAGTGGGCATCATGTGAGTCTTTATCTTTTGCTAGAAGACCTGACTGGCTGGCCTGATGTGCAGAAAAGTGTAGAGAAGCCTGACTGCTGAGAGAGGTAAGGGGTCTGCCACCACTGCAGGTGCAGAAAGGTGCACCTTAAACCCTGAAGTCTGTTGTGTGCTCAGAAGAGGGAAACGTAGCACAAACTGAAGATTTTGGAACTGTGATTTCATTTTGGAGTGATCTGTCTCTGAGTGGCCTTAAAAGATTAGCCTGTATGTGACTGCAACTGCCCAAATAAATCAGCCTGTACATAGCTGCAACTGCCCTGTGCATCGTTTTGACCTCCCATAGTGATTGACCGGAGTGTAACTGCAACTGCCAACCCATGCCAGGCTAAATCTGCTGACTTTGTGGACAACTGGAAGAGGCTGCAACTGAGGCAGTTGGCACATTGCATGAGCTCGGGCCACCTCTCAGGAGAGGGGGTGCCAGTGCGCTGCAATGACAGGTGGATGTAATGATCTTAGGAAGGCTAATCCTTCCCATGTGGTAAGACTGGCTGGTAGAAATGGAGCATACTTATATGGAGGAACAGAGCCTGGTTCATGGAAGAAGGCTGGGAGTTATCGGATAGAATTACAGCACCCCCTGCATCTTGCATCTTGTTATTCTAGTGTGCTACCTCACTGAGAAACTTGTGATTGCTTGCCATCTCTGCCACTGAGAGCCAAGTGCTAAAGGAAGTATACTTGGCCTAGTTTTCAGTGCCATAGTAGGACAGAACCAGGTACACCAGAGACAAACCATCTCAATCCCCATGGTTAAGGTCCAGTAATTATTTCTTGCCCCAAGCCCCAGCCCACACCACCACCTCCCTCTGAAGGTGCCTTGTAAGAGTCCTTCATCTAGCCAACAAAGGGCATCATGGTGTAGTCAAGATCATGGCCCACAACCAAGGTAATGACTGTTATCCTCAATTCAAGACCATAGTGGAACCTCTGGTGAGAGAATGTGTCCTGGGCCCCAAGAGCCTGTCATCCAAGAAGACATGCTATTTGATGCTATTTAATGGGTAAAGGGCAGTGAATGTTTTGTAAGGAAGTCTCCCTGATGGTCTGATTGCTAAATAAGCCTGTGATGTTGAGAGTCAGGTGAGCAGACTGCCTACATGGTCAGCGCTGCCTGATCATGAGCTGCGTGTGCATTGCATGAAAGACCACACAGAGCCAATGTTATCAGTCAACATCTGGTACATAACTGTCAATCAGCCGCGCCCTCTGCCTTTTATTGGCCGCTGTATGTGGCGTATCGGGAAACCAATTGACTCACACCAGGGCTGGGTTTCATGCGCTCCCCCTCCACAGACTTTGGTAGTGGATGACACCTTTAACTGAAAACATATACATATCGACAATGCATGCATACTAGGAAGTTCAGTAGGGACTTAGGGACTTGAGTTCAGACTAGTCTTTTAGCCTAGTTGATGGCGGGGGATTGTGCCTTAAGTGATACCTCATGCAGTCACTCCTGTCACTTGGTAGCTTGCTAAAGCCTGTCTGGTATGCGAGCACCATTAGCGGGTCCTGCGGAGGTATCTGGATCAGTATGACTAAGACCTTGAGGGCCAGGTGGTGCACAGTTGTTCACAGGCTGGTCATGGTTCTCGTCACAGTCACCTCTCACAGGTTTAAAAAAGATGTTTCAAGTGATGTCCTCATCATTTTGTCGGGCTGTGATCATTGTATCTCGGCACTGCATTACAATCCATGAGTGGCGTTCAAAAGGCAACCTGAACGTGCTGCTGGGTACCGGTCCTTAATGAATTCAATGTCGCCTGGGCGAATGCCTGACCCTTGGGCTCCATAAGAGACACTTGCCCCGTGATCGGTGTCCTTTTGCCTTTGGCATGCCTTCGCATCATTGATGAAGGGAAGGGTCCATGTCGGCATGTGTGGAATGATGTCTGTAATGACCCGCCTCATGCTGGCATGCCCCAGGGCCTGTCCTGTGGTGCAATGTGGAGTTTGGCAATATTCCTGTAAGAAGGCATTTATGGCTCTGTCCGCCGGTCGGTGGTCAGCATGTTCTATTCGCATCACTCTATTTAGGGTTTGCACAAAATGTTCGACCTCTACATTGGCTTAGGGCCAACATGGAGCTACCTCCCTGTGTCTGATACCCCAGGATTGTAGGCAGGCAGTGAACTTCTGGCTCGGAAGTAGCAGTCCATTGTCTGTTTGAAGTTCTTTTATGAGTGGCAATCATTTCCAAGCTATGGGAGGTCCTCAGATGCAGGCTGAGACATCACCAGTTCTACTTCAGGGTACTTAGTGTAGTCATCAGTGAGGACAAGGATGTGACCTCCATCGAGCAGACCCCTGAAATCTAGGCTGGTGCGTTACCCAGTGCTGCTGGGAAACTCGTTCTGTGTGTATTGGGGAAGGTGTCTCTGACTTGGCATCATTGGCAGAATTGCATGCAGCCTCCATCATTTCATCCATCTGTCGGAAACAGAATTTTGCCCTGAGGCGGTTCCTGGATTTCATCATACCTTGGTGATCATGATGGGCAAGCTGCACTGCCCATTCCACCAGACTGGCAGGGATTACTAAGCAGGCCTCGCTTAGCAAACACCTACTTCTAAACAAAAAAGGAAACAGCAAAACCTTACAAACACTAAAGAGTGTATGTGACGCACCTACCTCAATTAAGAGAACAATATTCTCTATTTTTATATCCTCCTATAGTTAAACAAACATTTGGGCACTATGCTCCCACTGTGTGCAACACCACTGCCCCTGCCGTTTCCAAGGAGCAGTCTGAATGACCAACACAAACTTTTTCCAACTGTGGGCTGCATCACCAAGACTAGTATCCAAAAGACAAATATTAAATGTTCATCCAGTGTTAGAAATATTCAGGTTTCTTTATTCTTCCTTTAATTTGAAACAAAGCACCAGGCAGCCAACGCGTTTCGTTCTTTTAAACAAGAACTTCGTCAGGGCGATCGAACTGTTACTAGTTGTATTCAAAAGAAGCAGGAATCGTCAGGATGGCTCAACTGAGAACTCATCACAAGACGTCATCTTGCTTTCCAAAGACCAAAGCAAAATAGAATGGCTGTTGTGCCTAAGGTGCTGATTGCTAGCTGAATTTTCAGGCCTAACGGCAAGGAACTATTGAGTGGCTGTTGTGCCAAATGCGCAGCGTCTCGAGCAGCAGAATGATGCAGAGCATTCAACTCTATGTATATTCTGCCGCTCGAGACGCTGAGCAATAAAAGGAAGAATAAAGAAACCAGAATATTTCTAACACTGGATGGACATTTAATTTTTGTCTTTAGGATACTTGTCTTGGTGGTGCAGCCCACAGTTGGAAAAAAACACCTACTTGTGTATGTTACTAGTGAGTGGCATACATGGCACAGGGATTCCAGAGTCCCTTTCACTTCACCGATGTTCCTTAAGTGAGTGCCACCACCCTGACCAGATCGCAGCTAAAGCCAGCTGCAGGCACTCATCTCGTTCCATCACACTGTGGATGGCCTCAAGAGACAGTGGTCTGGATCTCTCACTGACATATCATACATATTCCTCCATCTCCTCCACATCTTCAGCTTCTCTCTGGGTGGTGACACGCGTGCATGAATATGTAGTCTGCCAGATTGTTAGCACTTGGCCAGTATGAAACTCAGCTGTCATACTGCTTCAGCTGAAGCATCCACTTTTTGATGCAAGGTGGAGGTTGGGATGCCGATCCTTCGAACAGGAGTATCAGTGGCTTATGAGCAATGGTCACTATGAAAGGGTGACAGTAGATGTAAAAATGAAAATGTCTGCATGCCCAATGGATGGAGATGGACTCTCGCTCTATCTGTAAATACCTTTGCTCAGTGGCAGTGACAGATTGACTAGCGGACGTTATGGGAGCTCAGTCTCCATGATCTTGTTACTGCATGAGTATGGCCTCCAACACCTTTGGGCTCGCTTCGAATGTTCCCGTGGTTCGTTGGAAGGGTTAAAATAAGCCTAGTGTTGTCATCTGAGAGTGCCTGTTCGGTCAGGTGGAATGCCCTTTCTTGCGTCTGGCCCCACGTCCATGTGGCCGTGGCCTTTGTGAAATCCCTGAGAGGCTGTGTGAGGCTTGTTAGGTAAGGTATAAATCATTCGCAATAGTTCACCATTCCTAAGAAACTTTGGGGCATATTTACAAGCAGGTGACAAAAAATTATCGCTGCTTTTGCGGCCGTTTTCGGCCGAAAAGCGGCGATAATTTTATCGCCTAATTAGCAAGGCCACGCTAACGCGTGAAACTTTGCTTTAGCGTCAGGATTCCTAAAGCTCAGCTTTGCATCTCTAATGAGATGCAAAGTGGGCGTTCCTGACCTAACATGACAGGAGAAATGTCGCTTAGCGACATTTCTCCTATCATCAAGCCCCACGCTATAAAGCATAGCGTCAGTAAAAGTAGCGATGGCCCCTGTTATCGCTACTTTCCTTACGCCTGCTTCAGGACTGACTTAGCCATGATATCCTATGGAAGGTGGATATCATGGCTAAGTTTGTGAGTCCCTATCAGCAAGCTAACGCCACATTGTGTGAGATTATCGCTGGGTTTCCAGCGATAATCTCCCGTTAGGCAGTTAGCGTGAGGACTTTTATCGCTGAGGAGATAAGCGTTGCTAATAGCATGCTATCTCAGCGATAAAAATCCACATTACCCGCCGATAATTATCCTCACGCTAAGAGCGCTGAGCGATAATTATCGCCAGGGTGTTGCTTATATGTCCCTTTGTACTTCTGACATGTTGTTGGGAGCAGGGGCATCCTGGACATCTTTCACCTTCTCTGGATCGGGAGCTACACAACTCACAGAGAATGTGCATCTGAAGAAGTACATCTGTTGCTTCATAAACTCACACTTCTCCCGTTGAAGCATGAGTACCAAATTGTGAATCCTTCTGAATTCTCCTCATGATGTTCTCTTACAGACTTGGCAAATATCAGAATGTCTTCACTGATGGTGGGGTTGCAGGGTAGCGTGATGAGTAGCTCATGGAAAGAATTTTGGAACACCTCAGCTGCGCTTCATATCCCAAAGCTGAGCCACTAATTTATACCTTACATTCGGGTGTAGGGGCAGTTGGTGGTATCCCGACTGCAGGTCTACCTTTGAGAACCACTAGGCTCTGTTGAGCTCCCCTTCTATGTCGTTGATCCCAGGGGTCAGATGGCCTTCACGCTTTACTGCATGTCTACACAGATGAAGATTTCTCCCAGCTGCTTTTGCTTCTTTGCTACTACTATGGGCACCTACTGCATAGGACCTGTGACTTTCTCAATTATTCCTGAGTGTTCCAGTTTGTCAAGTGCCTCTTCCACCTTGGGTCTGAGGTGAAATGCAATGAGACAATGTTGTAGGGAGAATGGCTGCATCGATTTGTCTATGTGAAACTGCACAGCTTTGTCTTTCATCCAGCTTATTCCTTTTTCAGTCTGCTTATGTGAGTTACCTGCTTCATCTGTCTTGATTTCTTATTGCTCCATTTCCTGAAGCACATGCTCTTTTTCCCAAGCCAAACTCAGCAAAAAATATGCTGAAGTGTAACTCACTGAATGATTTAAAAACTAAAACATTTAATATTACAGTGCATCCTACAACATTGTAAAATTAAAATAAATAAACCTATAAACCTAACATCCATCACAATCTATTTAATTCTGCATAATTTTGCACAATTTAAGTAATCCTGTCCAATTTTTTCATTTGCCTAGTAAGTTTTCTGCATTCCAGTGTGTTTTAGGTCCTGATCACTAGTTGTGTGGCACAGAATTTACATTATTATATGAGGGCCGGTGCCCCTGTACCAGATTTTTTGGGTGCGAGAATAACAATCCAAGGGACTCATTTATGGCATTTTGGCATAGGGCAACACAGCAAGGCAGCTTGCTGCGTTGCCCTACGCCAAAGTGAAAGTCCAGGAACGCACCGTATTTAAGGAATATGGTGCTGTTTTGGAATCCTAGTGATCCAGCGCGAAAACCCTAGCAACGGGGAATCAACCCGTATCGGTATCCTCCCTGCATCACAGACCCGACGTCACACTAACTCATTCACACATGCAGTCATTGGTGGGGCCCATAACACCAACACTCACATGTTACTTCCACACCGGTCTGCACACACAGGAGAGATGAGTGATTCAAGCGCCAGACATGTGGGGGGAAACCTTACAACCTATAGGGAAGGAAAAGTCATTGGTATGGGAGATCGTCCGATGTCAGTTTTAAGTTTTCAGTTCAGTTCGAGGGGTGATGTCATGAGTTTGTCCAAAAGTCGGCTTGTTCCTGTTTATTGTAAGGTTGATTGTTCTCTGGTTTTAGCTGATGTCCCACTCTGTCCTTGTTCGGGTACATGGTGAACAAAGGTCGTGATGAGGTTTCGGAGATTTCTCGCGCCTGTGCAGCTCACTCCGTGCCCCGTGGAACAGTGGCCATTTCGTCGTGTGGTGTCAGCGGCCATCTTGGATTTAGGCCCAAGTGCTAATTTAAGCGAAACAAACACAAAAGTGTAATTAATACATAAAAATAATGAAACTAATGTTAACCCCTTACTAATCCCTCTATGTGCTTGTATTTATCTAGTGTATAGCAACATTTAAAGCCATTATATTCACCTTTTCGGTCCTCCTCTTGGGCAACATTACAAAAGCAACATATATCATGCAGTATTCTATTTACCACATATACTACTGTTAATATGCGTACAGATTTTAGTTATACAGGTTATTGTAGCCATGCAAATGCAAATCCGACGTGTACTCTTAATATTAATGATGTTGGTTAATAACATGCAAACTCGTTTAATAATATTATAGTTAATAGATTATTTAATTAGCATTTTCATGCAGAATAGCGGAGGTATACAAAATGTTGCACTACCCGCTCCATCAATCCCCCCTTTGGTGATTTTATCGACACACCATTAAAATTTTGTATCAATTTGTCATAAAAGCAAAATGAATTCTTAATATTAGTTCACATTTCTGTTTCCCCAATTTCTTCTCGTCTTGCTGTTTTATACATATTATCTTTCATCTCCTCTAATTCCACTTCTTTAAATTCCCTCTCTTGTCTCTTATTCTGTCTTCTTTTCAAATTTTCTCAGTTTAACTTTTTCTGTTTTCTTTCTTTTATAACATAAACATCCTAGTCTTAAAACTAATACTAGAAAAATCACACATGTTAATGCAAATAAGATCCTACCTATAAACATACCACCTAAGTTTAATAAGAAATCTTTAATGGAAGAAAGTTTCTTTCCAATCTTTTCCCAAACACTTTCAACTTCCAGTGGTGCAATTTCCTCATGCAATTCAGTTATATTTTTAATGTAGCTCTTCAGATCTTTACTTTCATCCGGAATGTAAGTACAACAATGTTGAACTTTCATCATTCCACAGACTCCACCCTCTTTTGCCAATATCATATCAAGGGCAAGTCGATTTTGCATTACCATGGCACGCATGGCAACCATTTCAGTATTTACCAATAAGAATCCTCCAGCGGTGCTTGTTGACAAGCGATCCACTACTGTTGATAGCTTTCTAATTTTGTGTGCATTCAAAGATATTCCCCCTGCTGGTATCAATGCTCCAAAAATGTCTCCAACAATTTCTGACCAATATTCTCTTTTTCTACGTGTTAATAGACTACCTAACTTTTGTACACCATTTTCTCCTCTTCCCATGTGGAATATCTTTGGGAAAACCAGACCTACATAACATGTGCCATACCAATGATCTGGCAATCAATAATATGCCCTGTTCCCGCAGATAAAATATAACCCAGGAAAAACTGGATCATTTCCTCCTTTAAATCTCCATCCACCCATGATTTGGCATGTATCATGGCATTCAGTTATACCTACAAAGTAATTATCATATGCAGTTTGATTCCTTCTAATACACAACTTTCCGTTCTGAGGCCAATCTAAAGCCATAGTTGGACTAGCTTCTCCCTTCAAGTGTTTTTCCATTTCAACATCCCAGACTGTCTTTTCCTCTCTTCCCTCAGATTCTTTCTTTTGCATTTTCAATCTCCTTTCTTCAACCATATCTAAAAAGGTCTTTTCCTCTTTCTTTAAAGTGCAAGTCAAATTATTTCTAAATATATATTCTAATGTTAGTTCTTTAGTTTCTAAGAAAAAATCACCTAACACCTTTGCAGGTTTTACTTTATTCAATTTGTTAACTGCAGGTACTTGTGAAAATATATAATCTACATCTGAAAAATAATATTCTAATTTCGCTATTTTGTAAAACAAACTAGCTATTACACTACATGTTATTCCATAGGTTACTGGAAGGTGATGGTAGGTCACTCCCTCCGTTACAGATGCAGGTAACTGCATACAGATGTAACAATCCCTCACATCCATTGTCTTTACATATTCTTACAATAGTTTCAAAAACACATTGTTAGAGAAATCATTTACAGACCTGTCTTTATGAAGATAATTTCTATCCATTTTAGTCGGATATACTTTCTGAATCTTTTCTATATTAGTTTTATTCTCACTATGTCCTTGTATTGTTTTTGGCGTAACTTTAAATGATATCATCAAAGCTAATACACTCCATAGAAGCATTAGTAATCCTGTAAAACAACAACACATTTTAAACCACCTTCTAAGAAACGTACATTTAGCTTTTCTACTTTCTGTGTTTGCCACTTTTCGTAAAAATAATCAGTGTCTTTTGACTTAGCCTCTTCTACTTCACAACTAGTTTTGTCTAACCCAAGGCTCTAAGCACCTACTTTTCCGTAATTTATTGTCTTTCCATTAGCAGCACTTTTGTCTTATTCAGTTTGCCATTTGATCGTCTTTCACTTTTCTCTCGTAATCTTGATACAGAACTTTCTGATCATCCGTTTCTTCTCCAATATCGGACAAGATAACTCTCAGGATTTCCGATTCTTTGTCTTCCTCAACCACTTCTGGTACAGTCACCTCTGGATTTTCTTGGCTATCCGCCTCTTCTTTTATTTTAGGCAGGGCCACATACGTCCATTCCGGCGACTTATACTTCTGGTTAGGTTTTCCCGTTCTTTTGTTTTCCTCTGCTGTAGTTATTTTCTCAATTTTCAGTTTTTCTTGACTAGATACTTCATTCACTTGTTCTGCTCTTGGTGAATACACTTGTGCCAGTCGATATCTCAATCTTTTTATTTTGTTTGGCCAGATTTCATCTCTTGCTGATCTTTTTGATTTATTTCCTTTATCATTCTTTTCAGCTCCCCATGCTCTCTTACTCAGGACTCGACCTTCTGGTACTTCTTCATCACTATCCTCTGATTCTGTTTCGTCTTGCTTTTTGCTTTCAGCTGTTCTTCTTTCCACCACTTCTTTTATTTTCCCTACTTCTGTCCTTCCTCGTGGTTCTTGCACAGAATCTTCCTGCTGACTAACTATCCCTTCTTCTAACTGGATGTTCGAATTCCCTACATCTCCTCGGGGGTCTTCCGCAAGAATCTTTCCCTCACTTTCTGTATCTGGCACCTGTTCATCTACTTTTGTTGTTTCAGGTAGAATTTCTCTCAGCTTCTCATCAGGAACTT
Source organism: Triturus cristatus (assembly GCF_964204655.1). Taxonomy (NCBI): domain Eukaryota; kingdom Metazoa; phylum Chordata; class Amphibia; order Caudata; family Salamandridae; genus Triturus; species Triturus cristatus. The sequence goes on from NC_140588.1 coordinate 257,820,832, forward strand.
CCTTGTCAACAATTTCTTTGATTGTTTCTTCACTGCTTTTCTCTTTTCTCCAATGTACATGTTCTTGTTCAGTCTCTGAGTCTGAGCTGGTATCAGAAATCTGTAATTTTCTTCTCAAGGGAATATTTTCTGGGGCAACGGTAAAATTTGGTTCCGACTCCCCCCTTTCAGGATTTTCTCTTGTTCTTGTTTCCTCAGCATCCGATTCAGAACTAGTCTCTGACTCTTCAAAATATTCTCCTTCCTTATTATCCACTGGATTTGGGATTCTCAATGTGTGACTAGCATGAACCCAGTTCTTTTTTCAGCACACTTCACAGCTGTTGTGGTCAACATCACTTGTCGTGGTTTTCCCCAATGTGGGACCAGACAGTTCCTTCTTCTGTGTACTTTAATTCTCACCCAGTCTCCTGGGCTCGGATCATGAGCTTGCTTCTTTTGAAGGGTGGTGGCATCCGATTCAACCTGATGAAACACAGAATGAACTGCGTCAGCCAGCCCCTTACAGTAATCCAACACCAAGTCATCAGTTATAGGCAACAGCTTGTTGACTGGCATGAAAACATGTTGCATTGCTAATCCCATGACAATTTCATGGGGACCCAGACCTGTGTTCCTATCTGGAATAGATCTAATAGTAATGAGTACCAGAGGCAAGACATCAGGCCATTTCAAACCTGTGGCTAAACACATTTTTCCCAATCTGTTTTTAATGGTGCCATTCATTTGTTCTACCACACCAGAAGCCTCTGGGCGATAGGCACAATTTAGTGTCTGTTGTACATTCAATGCCTCACAAATCAACTTCATGATCTCATTATGGAAATGCTTTCCTCTATCTGACTCAATTGGGACTGGTAACCCGAATCTAGGGATGAATTCCCTCAAAAGCAATTTTGCTACTGTGATTCCATCACTTCTTCTTGTGGGATATGCTTCTACCCATCTAGAAAACAAACAGACCATCACTAGAACATACCTCAACCTGTTACAGGGAGGCATTTCAATCAAATCAATCTGCGTTCTGGTGAAAGGCCCTCCTTCTCGACCTATCGTTCCTGGACTTACCACTGTTTTCCTTCCAGGAGACGCAGCGTAAACTCACCAGGGGCACAGCAGACTGGACGACACAGGACCACAAGCCCCAGGAGCCTGAGGGGCAGCGCCTGCACCGGTGGTCCCGCCCCCTTGTCACCGGGGACTTCATAACAGACCTCGCGCCTCCCGCTCCGCGGGAGACACAGTGTAAACTCACCGGGGGCACAGCAGACTCGACGACACAGGACCACAAGCCCCAGGAGCCTGAGGGGCAGCGCCTGCACCGGAGGTCCTGCCCCCTTGTCACCGGGGACTTCATAACAGACCTCGCGCCTCCCGCTCCACGGGAGATGCAGCGTAAACTCACCGGGGGCACAGCAGACTCGTCGACACAGGACCACAAGCCCCAGGAGCCTGAGGGGCAGCACCTGCACCGGAGGTCCCGCCCCCTTGTCACCGGGGACTTCATAACAGACCTCGCGCCTCCCGCTCTGCGGGAGACGCAGCGTAAACTCACCGGGGGCGCAGCAGGCTAGACGACACAGGACCACAAGCCCCAGGAGCCTGAGGGGCAGCGCATGCACCGGAGGTCCCGCCCCTTGAGGTCACGGGCATTATTTACAGGCCCTATCCCCCGCTATGCGGGACGCGCGCGGGCGTGCGCCGGGCTAAGCCCGGGCAAAGGGCGGGCCGTCTGAGGCCGTCAGGGGCAGGCAGAGGCTGGGCTGGGCCCGCTCTCTGTGGAGCACGAAATGAGAGCATCTGTTCCTGCTACATTTCGATTGATTGCCTAGTAAAAGGTACTGTACTATCACAAGAGAGGGTCTCTTAACTCCATTTCGAGAGCTAGCCCCTAACAAGTTCTGTGGAAATCACGGTTTTACATCTATAATTATTGCTAGCCGCCCTTTTCTAAATTGCCTAAAATGGGGAAAAGGAAACTGGTTGATACCACTGGTGGGATTTTGAATATTGTTGGTGGGGCTGCTAAAAGGAAAAAGGCAAAAAGATCTGTCAAGAAACGACTGGCTATTTCTACAATGGATTGTATTGGGACATTGGTTGACGAGTGCGAACTGATTCTTGAAACTGCCAAACCTCCTGCTTCTAATATCATAAATACAACCTCATCAGCGAATAACTGCATGCCCGTTCTGTGACAATTCCACTTATGTTCAGCAAAAAGTCATTTCGTAATTTGTCATTAAGAGAGGATGATAGTGATACACTTGAAAATGAGCTATGCTTGGTGTCCTCTCCCCCTGGCAATAAAGGTAGTAATCCTATACCTCTCAAACCACACATTTTAGTCTGCGCTAATCGATATGCTCCTTTGTCTGAAACCCTTGTTGCACTTGACGAGACTGACCTAGCTAGCAACTCAGATTTACAAACTTTTGCCTCTAGGGGGGAGGTGGGGAAGCTCCCTATTGTTGATGGAGGGGAAATGTTTAATGTGATACAAACCATTACCTCTCTCAGGGAAGAAATAGATGAGCTCACGTTGATAATTCAAGAACTGTTGACTATTGTTAAAAAACCTAATTCGAACTTTGTGCATCATAATTTGGGTGCCCCTTCCATCTTGCCACCATCAGCACATTTTCACCATTTATCTATAAATTCTATTAGTGAACAGTCCCCCCCCCTTGTTACATCTATCTATGATAAGAAAGACATAAGGCAGATAACCAATGCTAGACCTCGTTCTCCCACTACAATTGAGAAACCATGTTCAGTCCCCAGTTTAGTGAATACTTTTAGGCCGCCAAAAATTTCTGACCGACACTCCCTCCCACCCCTCCGCAAAGTATCTCCCCCTAGTGTTGACAGGCAGCCCACTGTTTTTATGGTTCGCGTTCCTGTCCTAGTGGGGAGAGAAGATGAGGGTTCTTTGATTAACAAGGTTACACACTGGGTCCGCCACGTTAGGGGGTGCCGATCCCTAATTAGGAACGATATTGTTAGGGCACAAAGGCATAGATCCGAAGATAATCTAACCGATTTTATTGAACTCACCCTGGCCAGCCACTTTGTGGCTGAGGGACTCTTGGCACTAGAGTTTAGAACCTCTTCCCCAGGAACCTCTCCTATACAATTTAGGCGCTACCCTTGTGTAGAACCCTTAGTAATGAGAGGTTACACACCAGACATGTTGAGAGAGGGCCAATCTAATCTTGACTCTAATGATTGACAATCTTCCGTGTCGCCTATCTTTATCGAACCTCAACCACTCTTTGTTAACAAGACTAATTCTAACATTGTTGACTTGCCCGTCCAATTTCGAAGTAAAATTACACCTCCCCACAGTTTCACTGGTAATAATCTTGGCGAATCAAGTGATTTTATATCATGTGAAATGTCTACTCACGTTGATGTTACTCCTTTGTTTTCCATTTCCAGTCTTAAGATAATTTTGTGGAATATTGCGGGTCTACGCAATAAGTTATCGTTACCAGACTGGAATAGTTTTATTGATAATCAAGACATATGTATCTTCCGGGAAACCTGGAGCTTAGAGCCATTGCATAAATCAGGTTTCACCTGTTTTTTTTTACCAGCAACATCCAATGGCCGTGAGCAACCGTCAGGGGGCCTTATAATCTGGATAAGTATTAACCTTAACTGTAGGGTAAAACATCATATGTGCACAACATCAGATTTAATGCGGCTAACATTTAAAGGGGCCAAAGGAGGGCCTACCGATGAGTTCTTTAATGTTTATGTAAGAGGCACGAAGGGTGGTGCAAAGTCGACAATTGTCACAGCCTTGAGTGAGGAAATCACCTCCTGTCCTCCTGAATCTTTAATTCTGGTGGCAGGAGATATGAACTGCACATTTGAACCTTTAGCTACAGAGGACTTGTTTGATACAGAGGCTGAGGACGCTAGGTGGGGCATACCGTCATTGTCCATGCTGCCAATCAAGAAGTGGACCCAGTTGGCTATCCAAGTGAATGCTCTGTCATTTGAATTTGGTCTTAGAGCCGTAAATGGTAGATTGCCGTCTGACTCTTTTTGCGCAAATACTTTTAACAGAGCAACTTGCCCCACTCGTATTGATTATATTTTAGTCGACCGTAGATTATGGAAATATACTGTCGATTTGGTTATAGTCCCAACCATCGAAAGTGATCACAATTCCCTGTGTCTGTCTATAATGAATCCCTGGCCTCCTATTTCACTTAATCATGGCATTGGCCGAACCATGTTCTCTAAGGAAGTTGTTCCTTCCAATTGCAAGAGGTACTTGAAATGGCCGAAAATTGTCTGCAATGACCAAAAATTGAATGCCATTAAAGTGTCCTTGCAGGCTAAAATATCAGAATTACAGGCAGCATGTAGAGCCACGGAAGGGCTTCCCACTATTGACAGCATTTATGTAGAAACAGTAGAGACAATGGGTTCTTTTTTCTTGTTACCGTCTCGTCCCCCCAAACAAAAGCCCTCTAAGGTGCCGGGGACGTGTTACAACTCTGTGTGTAGGAGTAAAAAGAGCACTTTGATAGCTGCTGTTAAGGAACTGATTGCCTCTTGGTGCAAAATGCTAGGAAGGAGTATAAAAGGGTAGTCCTAGGAGCCAAACGTGATTGGGAAGAAGCCTTTTGGTTAGACCTAAAGGCCGCTAGCTTGGCTAAAGATGGGAATGCCTTTTGGAAGCTATTTAGGAAACCTAAAGACCAGGATCCTGATATAATTCTTAATCACATTACGACCATGTGTGGTGCGAACATTTTAAAAAACTTTACTCTGGGGCAGTTTCTCACAATATAGGCGATCATGTTGGTTCTTCATTAGCATTTTCTGCCTCAGAACCATACTCCCCTTTTGAGGAATCCGAAGTTTTGCTTGCTATCAACAAAATAGTCCCAGGCAAGGCACCTGGACCGGATGGTTTGCCAGGTGACCTGTTCCGAGCAGACCCCCAAAATTGGGCTAGGTATATTACTCTTTTGCTTAATGCCCTCCTTAGAGGATCCCCTGTCCCCGAATCATGGAAAGGGGCAGAGGAGATCCCAATTTTTAAAAAGGGCTCCAGGGAAGACCCTGCCAACTACCGCCCAATCAGCCTCATTGATGCTGGTCAGAAGGTGGTTGGCAGGGTCTTGTTAGAGAGAATCTTGTCGTGGGCTAACGAAAACGACATCCTGTCAGATTATCAGGCAGGCTTCAGGGCACACGTGATAGCAAAAAACAATGTCTCAACTAGAACATTATGTCAAGGGAGCATTAAACATAAGAATGAATCATAACAACCAAAAAGGGGACAAGGGAGACCAAAGGATAATGACAATTGTTATTTGTAATTAGAAGCACAGTAAGTATGTCCAATTTACAGTAACCATAACAATCATATGTGCACTGATAGTGAAGTGAAAAAGTGAACGGCGCAGTGACATAAGTGTTAAAATAACAACGTAGTACGTCTCTCGGACTGAGCCCGTGCTTAAGTGATTGGACTGATCCCCTTTAGAGTTGCACCATTCTGGTAAGCTGCTTCTTTTCTAATTTTTCTGAGTGCGACCAGTGCCCTAGTTGCACGTAATGATAATTTTGGCCCCGTAATCGCCCTACTTATTTATTTTTCAATTCCCTTTTAGAACGTCACAACTTTCAGGACGCTATTATTCCTGGATGCCCTTGCTGCACCTTGACTAATTATTTAGTCCTTACCTCCGGTAAGCGGCTCTTTGATCACAGTGTAACCTTTGTCTCTGGCTTAACTAATGACAATTTTGGCCCGCTACCCGCTATTTTCAGATTATGTCATCCTTTTAGAAACGCTATTACCTCTGGATGCCTTCAATGCACCTTGACTATTTCTTTAGTCCTTACCTCTGGTAAGCTTGATTGAATTTTTTCTCTTAATTTACGTGGTCTCAATTGGCTATACATTTTTTAATTGCCCCTCTCTTCTCTTGATTAGATTCCTAACGCCTTCTAAGCCACTCAGTATCCTGTTACGACCTTGTTACTTAAGAATTCAATTCAGTTATTCTTCTAGTACAGGTATTTTCCTTCTTATTTATCTCACCTTTTCCTCCATTACTCTTAATTGGTATCTGTGGGTCCTATAACAAATCCCCTTTTTCTTCCTTCCTTGCACAGAGGTATATTTTAAACCTTCGTAACCATAGTCCTGATGATGACCTCAACGAAACGAGGTTGAAACGTCGTCGACCTGACAACGTTAATTGCGGCTTCTTGAAGGGCCAATTATGATTGGAATAATTTTGTTATAATTGCAAAATGTATGTGAATACTTCTGTTTGACCCTTATGATCTATTTGTTCTCCTGCCGTACTACGTTGTTATTTTAACACTTATGTCACTGCGCCGTTCACTTTTTCACTTCACTATCAGTGCACATATGATTGTTATGGTTACTGTAAATTGGACATACTTACTGTGCTTCTAATTACAAATAACAATTTTCATTATCCTTTGGTCTCCCTTGTCCCCTAATTTGGTTGTTATGATAAATTCTTATGTTTAATGGTCCCTTGACATAATGTTCTAGTTGAGACATTGTTTTTTGCTATCATATCTACCCGGTCTCAGCTGGGTTAACAGGTTCGCTCCTGTTTTCTTTCTTCTCAGGGCACACGTGGGCACAATTAATCAGGTATTTTGGCTCCTTCTCCTGTACTGGAAGGTGGTTTCGATTGGCAAGGGCAGTCTTCATCTGGCATTCATAGATCTGAAGACTGTCTTTGATTTAGTTCCTCGCGACCGCCTCTGGTCGGTGTTGAAGGAAATGGGAATCCTGTTACCTATTTTAGATCTTTTGATTCGCCTCCATGAGGGTAATTTTGCCCAGGTGAGATGGGGTTGTCAGGAACTAAAAACGGCCAAAATCCAGGTCATTAGGGGAGTCCGCCAGGGTTGTGTTATGGCTCCCACCCTATTCTCTTTATTCGTGAATGGAGTGGTAAGCTTTTTACGGGAGATTCCTGCTGATGCCCCGGCCCTGGCGGGCGATAAAATTCCAGCACTACTCTTTGCCGACGATACCCTGCTAATTTCTAAAACACCGGCAGGGCTGCAAAAGCTCCTTGAAAGGTTTAATCTTTTTTGCAATTTGAGAGGCTTATCTATAAACACCTCAAAAACTAAGCTTCTCTCGTTTAACCCCTCAAGATCCTCTAAAATAAATCTTACTTTAGAGGGAGCCCCCCTGGAGCTTGTAAATTTTTTTGACTACCTTGGAATTAGGATTTCAGATAAACTTAGTTGGAGACCCCACATTGACAAAATGCTCCTGAACCACAAGAGAGTTGTGGGGGCTATTGGGAAGGAACATCGCTCATCTCAGAGCAGGCCCGTTGCTCCCGCACTGGTGATTTATGCTGCAAAAGCTGTAAGTTCGGCACTTTATGGGGCCGAACTTTGGGGCTTCGATAATGTCAACGAAATTTCAATGTCGGAAAACAAATTCCTTAGGGATTTTGTCTTGCTCCCGACGGGCACCCCACTAAAGCCTCTTATGAGTGACATGGGCAGGCGCTCATTTAGGGATCATGCCAGACTACGTCCCTTGCTCTTTTGGACCCGCCTATGGCGTACCCCCGAGCTCTCCAAATATGCTGATGGTCTTAGAGAAGTGATGAGCTCGTCGGGTTCTCATAGGATTACTTGGTTGTGTAATATTAAAAAGTCCTTTTTTGCAATGGGCTTAAGAGAAGTCTGGGAGTCCGGAATACACCTAAGCAAGGCCGATCTAAAGAAGGCTTATTGGCATTGGATTGACAACCAAGAGAATTCTGTTGTGAATGTTGGTAGATTGACTGAGGCTTTTTATTTACACAAACCAGTGATAAGGCTGGAGTATTACTTTGATCTTATCCACAAGCCTAGAGACAGGAGACTGTATATTCAGTTCAGATTTGGTACGTTGCCCATTCGGGAGTGCACAAGTAAATGGAAACCCCCCCATCAAACGATCGCAAGTTGTTCTTGCCTGGTCTTGGCTAATTAGACTAAAGTTTTTGGGTCCTTTGCTGTAACACACCCTTCTCGTCTTTTCATAATATGATACAATGCCTCTTCCTTTTTTTTTTTCTTTTCCTTTTTTAAATATGTCAACATGCTCAGGGGATACAATCATTTTGTTATCAAATGCAATTTAATACTTTTTTAATCTTGTGACTGTCTTTTTTTCTTAACTTATTTATCCTGAATGGTTTTAGACGCTATGTGCTATGCTGTGGGGGGAGTGGAAAAATGGATGTAGCAATGTATTTTTGCTCCCCCTGTAATGAATTCTTATCCAGCATTCCGTTCAATGTTATATGTATTATTCTCTTAACTTTATTGATTTCCCCTTCAACTTCATTGTATCTTTTATGTTTGTTTGTATGCTTTTATGATACAATTTTATCGAAATAAAGCTTTTGATGATGATGATGATGATGATTGAACTGCTGACATATAAGGCATCTTTGACAAAGGCTCTCAGCTACAAGTCTGAATTTTGCATTGTACCATGTTTGTTTAAATGACCTAATCATTGCGTCTCTCCCTATGTGTCCTTGTCCATGATACATCCGTGCCATGGCAGACACTATGCTATCAGGCATGACTGGTCTTCCATCTCGATAGACCCACACATGATCTGTTTCTCTTGGTGCACATCCTTCTTTTACCCATTGTCTCATTTCCTCATCTCCTGCTTCTTCCTGCAACTGCCTCACTTCTTCCCAGGTACTCACAATGTTAGTAAACAGTAGGGGGCAAGAATTAATTTCTCTTTCTCTCGCCCTGTTGATCAAATTCTGATTACGAGCACAATATTGAGCCATATCGTTGGCGTACTTATTACCAAATGCGACATAATCTCCCGTCTGGACATGAGCAACACACTTCACAACGGCCAATTGCTTAGGCAGCTGTATCGCATCAAGCAACTTCCCAACCACTTCAGCATTCTTTATAGGAGTTCCACTTGTAGTCAGAAATCCTCTCTGCAGCCATATCTGACCGAAATCATGCACAACACCGAAGCCATGCTGACTATCAGTTATCACAGTCACTCTTACATTCTTTCCCAACTTGCATGCTCTAGTTAAGGCTACAAGTTCAGCAACCTGAGCTGATTTTACTCCCTTCAGGTAAGACGTTTCCATTACTGCTGCAACTGTGCATACTGCATATGCTGCACTTAGAATTCCTTCATCTGTTTTCAAGCATGACCCATCCACAAACATCACAAAGTCACTTTCTGACAATGGTACATCTTTTATATCAGGGCGTGGTTTGGTACAGAAATCAAGTACATCCAAACAATCATGATCCACTTCTTCTCTGACTTCTACACTCTCAGCATCAGGTAGTAACGTTGAAGGATTCACACTTAAGCATCTCACAAGGCTCACATTTGTTGCACCTAATATGACCTTCTCATATTTAGTCAGCCGACTATGTGTCATGAACTGAGTGCGACTCCTTGTTAAAAGGAATGCCACATCATGAGGTACAAACACTCGCACAGGATATCCCACCACACTTCCTTCACTCTGTTCCAGACTCTTACAAGTAGCAGCTACTGCTTTCAAACAACCTGGCCATGTTTCTGTATTAGTACAGAGAGTGCACATCCATTCATCTCACTGCAGTACAATTCAAAGTCTTTATCATAATCAGGCATTCCTAATGCTGGCGCTTCACACAAACTGTCTCCCAATTGTTTAAAAGCTGCTAGTTCTTCCCTATTTAAGTCAATGGGGTATTTTACATCACTTCTCGTCAGGAGTACCAAAGGTTTTGCAATCAAGGAAAAGTTACTTATCCACTGACAACGATATCCAACCATTCCAAGAAACATCCTCACTTCTCTTTGCGTCATTGGGGCTCTCATTCCTTTTATTATCTTGATTCGGTCTGTAGTTATTTTCCTCAGTCCTTTTTCAATTTTGTGGCCTAAATATTGTACTTCTTTCTGACAAAATTGTAATTTCGATGGGGATACCTTAAGTCCTCCATCTGCCAAATGATTTAGCAATGCTATGGTGTCCATTACACAAGCTTCTCGAGTCTTTGACGCCACAAGTAGGTCGTCAATATATTGAACTAGCACTGAATTCTCTGGCATTTCTAGGTCTTCTAAGGACTTTTTCAATATCTGATTAAATATCGAGGGGCTTTCTGTATACCCTGTGGGATTCGGCACCATGCCAAAATACGTTCACCAAAATGGAACGCAAAAATTTGCTGGCTATCATGATGCAACGGGATGGAAAAGAAAGCATGACACAGATCAATCACTGTGTACCATTCTGCATCATGTGGAATCTGATACAAAATCACAGATGGATTTGGTACAATAGGACAACATGACACAACAATTTTGTTTATCTTTCTCAAATCTTGCACTATTCTGAACTTTCCATTAGGCTTTTTCAGTCCCATAATTGGTGAATTACATGGACTACTCATTATTTCCCTCAAAATACCTTGTTTAACCGTTTTCTCAATTATAGGAGTAACTCCTTCAATTATCTTGGGTGTAAATTTATACTGTGGAGCATTTGGGTAGCTTATTCCTTCTTTCACTGTTATTTTTACGGGATCCACATTTTTCATTAATCCTACATCTTCTCCCGTGAAATCCCAGATTTCTGCTTTTACTGTCTGTTTCAATTCTTTTGGTAGTTTGTCAGGGTTAAATACAGCAAAGGCTTCAGTAATCTCAGTTTCCATATTAGCCATAGTCATTTTATACAGTACGTCTTCATCAGGGGTCTCAAATGCTATACCATCAGGGGTACAAAATATAGTGCAATTCATCTTGCACTGTAAGTCTCTTCCTAACAAATTTACAGGACTTGAATCGCACACAACAAAGCGGTGCATTTTGGAAAATTGCCCTATATTGACTTTTACTGGCTCTGTAAGATACGTTTTAATCTGTCTGTTGGATACCCCAACCACATCTGAGAGAGGAAGATTCTTAACATCAGCTGACCTAACAGTTGATCGAGCAGCACCAGTATCTACTAGGAAAGTAATATTTTCATCATTTACCTTTCCGTCCACAAAAGGGCCTGTCTGGTCTACTTCTAGAGTTGCGCCAAGTACGCACTCTTCTTCCTCCCTTTGGCACCGTCAATAACCTTCTTCTGACTCACTCTCATCGTGTTGTAGCCAATACTGCGAAACAGCGCTAGCGTGCAGTAGCTTAGTTACCTGTTCTTCGTTGTAGAATCCTGTCTTATTACTGTATTTCTGTGAATTTACGCTCTGTGGAAAAGCGGTTTTGGCGCCTGATTCTGTTGGGCAACCACCTCCTGCTGTCACTGCGGTTGACAACTCACCTCTTTCTGCACCTGTGAATTCATTGATGCATTATCACTGTTAGTATTTGCGTGAAATTTACACTCGGATTTCCAGTGCCCTATTCTTCCGCAATTGTGAAATGGCCATTTCTTTTTGGCTTCTTCTATATTGAATTGTCCCTTTCCTTTTCCAGCATTAAATTTAGGTTTTGGTCCTGCACCATTTGCTTGTTCAATTAGCTGAGCTTCCTGTCTTCATGGCACCTTTACCTGTGCCCACATAGCCTTTTCTTTTAATTTACGCTGCTTAGCTTCAATTTCATCACTAAAATATTTTGCATGTCTTAGTACTTCATCTATTTTCTTATTGTGCCTATCCACTGTATGCTGTTTAATCATTTCACTAATTTCTGGACGTAGACCATATACAAATCTGTATACAAAATAACTTAAATCTTTCTCACCTGAATTTTCATCACCACTAAACTGCTTAAAGGCAAGGATTAACCTCTCATAGTATGCGTGTACTGACTCCTTAGTTTCTTGATGAGTTCGGTCTATTTTTACCCAATCAGTCTCTTTGGGAGGTACCTTGTATTTCAGAAAAACAATTACTTGTTCATATTTTTTCATGACTTCCGGGTCAGGGGCTCCTGTATTTGGATCCCTAGGGTATTCTTGTGTAGGCCAATTTATCATCAATTTGCACTCTGTCCATAGATCTGCTAGTACTATTATGTCAAATAGACTATTTAGATCAATCCACAAAACATTCGACAATTTTACAAACCTATCCCCTTGCCTATACCACTCGACTGGCTTTTCGCGTAGCCGAGGGAAATCATTTGTAAATGACAAAAAATCTTGCCTAGTCCAAGAAGCATGTACATATTCTCCTCCTGGAATTTCTCTCATGGGACATTCTGTCACTACTTTTTCTTTTTCTCTTACAGGGAAAGCTGCAAATGTTTTATCTGAGGCATCATCTCATTTTCTAAACCATCTACTTTTCCATTTATCTACATCTCCCCATTTTCTCAACAAAATGATTATGTCTTTAATCTGAGTTAATCTTCCTGTAGTGTTCAGATTTTCAATATCTTTTTCAGAAAAATCTACTCTGGAGGGTTTTTGTAAGGCTTTTACTCTTTCCCTGTCTATACCCATTTCATTTGCTATTTTTTCATGTAGATTCTTTGCTCTCCAAGTTATGCTTTTGCATAGAAATAATAATTCTTCATCCTGAAAATTCTTCAGCTTCTCTGTGGGGATAGTCCCTACTATTGATTCTTCCAAAATCATCCTTAGCTTGGCCACATATATAGATTGAGATTCTCTGTCTTTTCTCTATAAACTTCTTAACCATTCGCTTAATTCTTCTGAAGTAGGACCTACTGGTTTCTCCTCATTACCTCGTTCTGGGTCTCTTGGAGTTTCTGATACAGATTCTGTAGTCATTATCAGTCTTTCCACTAAACCTGGATTTGCTGTCAAATTTTTAGGTGTACTCTGTTCTGATGTACTTACTGTTTGTCTCCATGGGTTCTCGTCTGAACTTTTTCTTGGCCTCTCAATCTGTCTATTACCGGTATAAGGGACCGTTAGACAATGCTCATTATCTTTCTGTTAATCAAAAATAGGCATTACAGGGCCTATAGTTACGGGAACAGTCACGGCTTCTAAGTTTTTAGTCAATTCCCTAATCTTTTCAGTTAACTCTAAAGTGGTTTTCGCTAATTCTGCCGAATTTTCATTACTCATTTTACCATCCTCTTTTCTCTCTATTTCTCTGAAAGAATTATTTCTGCCTATCTCTTGGGGTACTGATTCAACTTTTATGTTTCGCAAAGTCTCTCTCATTGGGGCACTTGGTGTCAAATGTCAGAATCTGGTTGATACGGGGATGGATTTTTATAAAACATGTCGTCAAGAACATTATCCTCCGATTCATGCACTCCATACCCTCCAGATTCTATATTATGTCTCTTTTCTGTACATTTCCTCCCACTAACTTCTTCAGCATGTCTCACAGGAAACAAACCATCAGTGATATTTGCACTTCACCATCTCCTCATTCTGTCATCATGATTCTCCTATCCATGTGATCTACCAAACATGTATCTATACCTTCTGCCACTCCTCTGTCGTTCCCTCTCATGCATCTCATCTTCCCATTCAGTCAATGCTTCGAACTGTGTTGGTCTAGGTCTTGGTTCTAGATTCATCATTCTTTCTCTCAAATTCCTCAAGACCGCTAAATTAAATGAACCATGTTCTGGGAATGCCAAAACTCCATCATCTTTTGTATACTTTACCCAATTGTCCAACCAAATACAAATATGATATCCGTATTTCGCAACCATAAAGGATGCATGCGATTTTGGTGGAGGAAGCAGCTGTCCCTCGCTAGTCTTAATCGGTTTGTCCTTTTTAAATAAACTCTTGATTTTTACAAACCAGGACTTTTTCTCTTTTTCTGGTGGATCGTAATACATCATTTTGTCTTACGTGTATCGCTAGATTTTCCCTACGACTATTCTGTTGTTTTAACTAATCGTAGCGCGACTTACACTAACGCACAAATCCGGAGCATCTATGTCACTTCTGCAACTCTCCAATCCCAGCACGACTTACACTAATGCACCAATCTGGAGCGTCTACGTCACCCTGCAATTCTCCACTCTCAGTACGGCATACACTAACGCACCAATCAGGAGCGTCTACGTTTCTTACTGACTGGCCAATCCTAGCGCGGTCTTTCTGATGTCAGTTTTTCACGCTACTCCTGCTTCGGCTGACCCCTCCTTTACAAACTTTTCTCAGTGAGCTCTTTGCGTTCTTTTAACTTACAAATCTGTTAGTAACGACATATAAACGCCACCATTATCTGTTTCGCTAACAAAAAAATAGTTAATGACCTTTCTTACAAGAATTCCGTCTTTCCAGAGAGCAGCGCTTACCTCTGCCCTACTATGGAATCGTTACTTCCGTTGGTAAAGTAGCACATCCCTCTACCTTACCCTTCTAACAAGCGTCAGCTAACAGTTTCTTCAGAATTAAGACACCTATTTGGAGACGCTCTGCTCCTGAGAAATAAAACCAGAGTTTCACAATTAACCTGAATGCTATTTCATTCATGCACTTTCATGCAGAAAATGTAGTTCATTCACACAGAATCCTGTCTTTCCCGAGAACAGCGAACAATCTGTCCTACTACAGAATTATGACATTCGTTAACAAAGTAGAACTTCCCTCTACTTTATCCTTCTAGCAAGCTTAGGGAACATCTATTACCTTTCCAGTGATAAGCGTAATCAGAGTGCCTTTTGGACTCCTGGTACCTAAGACCAAAATTTCACAGGTGACCTTCACTACCATACATTTCTCTCATACAGAAAATGTCCCTAATGGCAACACACGACGATGTTACCAAATCGAACCCAGACAATGCGTCGTGCAACTCCAATCGTTACACGTTTTCCTCGTGTACCTACAGGGCAACAACAATTCCGTCTTTCCCGAGAGCAGCGCTTACCTCTGCTCTACTACGGAATCATTACAAACTTCCGACTTCCTACATCCCAGAAGCCGTTGAACAACATAGAACTCGAAGTGACTCAACATAGGGTGTTAATACATAAACCAATACTTTCCCACAATCAATAATCAATAAGCAATTTACAAGCAATAATCACCAAACCAAAACAATAAAAACCATCATCTTGCTACCAGAAAGACTGATCCAGCGCGAAAACCCTAGTAACCGGGAATCAACCCGTACCGGTATCCTCCCTGCATCACAGACCCGACGTCACACTAACTCATTCACACATGCAGTCATTGGTGGGGCCCATAACACCAACACTCACACGTTACTTCCACACCGGTCTGCACACACAGGAGAGATGAGTGATTCAGCCACCAGACATGTGGGGGGAACACCTTATAACCTATAGGTAAGGAAAAGTCATTTACAAAATATACATTAACGCCCTTTCGCCTACAGATCCTTAATCCCAAAACATCAAGACAGTCCTCCCACTTCGGTCAATGGACCAAATTAGTTGGATTGGTTGATGGTGATTTAGAACCAGCTAAAACACATTTTAAGATTTCAGAATCTATCTCTTAAATGAAACTCATGAATTCTTGTTAATCAATATTTTTATCTAATATTTCATAATGATTTGAATTCGCATTTGTCTCGTCAAAGTTTAGAAAGTTTATATCAAATTTTGAGTAAATTGCAGAACATAATATTTACCTAATCTGGCTAATTCAATGGCTCTGCATAATTTTGTCGTAAATCGTCCGAAAGCAATCCAAAGCTCAAAGTTCTTAGCTCGACATGTTACAGTCCCAAAGATCGGCAAAGGACCAGAGACATGCAAGCATCTATCATTGCCCGTAGATTTAGGAAAAATTCGCAGTCATCAGATGATCGGGCAGTATCCGGACCTTCAAGGATTCAGGAGAACGCGCAAAATGAAGAAAGGCAACGTAAGCGACGTGACCCAAAAGTAAGAGTGAAGCGAACGCACCCTCGCTATTCTACTAATTATGTTATAATAAAATGAAGTCAAGAAGATACAATATAATATTTTAGAACAGTCTTGATTGGCTGATTGAGCTCGTCCAATGTCAGTTTTAAGTTTTAAGTTCAGTTCGAGGGGTGATGTCATGAGTTTGTCCAAAAGTCGTCTTGTTCCGGTTTATTGTAAGGTTGATTGTTCTCTGGTTTTGGCTGATGTCCCACTCTGTCCTTGTTCGGGTACATGGTGAACAAAGGTCGTGATGAGGTTTAGGAGATTTCTCGCGCCTGTGCAGCTCACTCCGTGCCCCGTGGAACAGTGGCCATTTCGTCGTGTGGTGTCAGCGGCCATCTTGGATTTAGGCCCAAGTGCTAATTTTAGCGAAACAAACACAAAGGTGTAATTAATATATAAAAATAATGAAACTAATGTTAACCCCTTACTAATCCCTCTATGTGCTTGTATTTATCTAGCGTATAGCAACATTTAAAGCCATTATATTCACCTTTTTGGTCCTCCTCTTGGGCAACATTACAAAAGCAACATATATCATACAGTATTCTATTTACCACATATACTACTGTTAATATGCGTACAGATTTTAGTTATACAGGTTATTGTAGCCCTGCAAATGCAAATCCCACGTGTAATTTAAATATTAATGATGTTGGTTAATAACATGCAAACTGGTTTAATAATATTATAGTTAATAGATTATTTAATTAGTATTTTTTTTTATGCAGAATAGAGGAGGTATACAAAACTTTGCACTACCCGCTCCATCACTAGCACCAACGTAGGCCCCCTTGCACCAAAGTGCAAGGCTGCCGCCATTGCAGGTAGGATTTTTTCTTGCACGAAGGGGCACCTTCCTGCACAGAAACAATGCTTTGAGACGTTTTCCTCTTTCTATGCATACTGTAGAATGAAGCACATACGGAAAGAGAAACAATTAGGCGAAATTAACATATTTCTACTCATTTCGCCTCACCTCAGGAGGCGTATAGATTTGACACTTCGACAGGTTTTCATCACTTTGTAAATCAGGGGCAGCATCAAATTCCAAGTGTGTTGTGTGGGAAAACCCACCACAACACTCATGGAACGCCACCCTGGTGCTGAGTAAGGCGTCGCCTTACTCATGATTTATGAGGCTACTCGGAGCCACGCATGCTGGCTTTGTGTGACTTCATAAATCTTTCTGAGAGCCCTGCATCACTCATGTACTACTTTACGTGGCACAAAAGTGGCGCAAGGCTCTCATAAATTAGCCCCAAAATATTGTCAGCCAGTAAAATTGCTTTGGAAAATGACTGCATTAAAAAACGTCCCAGACCTGGCCCCCATCCAACCTCCACAAAGGCATGGGTCCAATTTAACACTACTCCTGCCAGCCAACAGTTTCAACTTCCCTTTCACCCTCCTGCCCTGGTGCCTGTCAGATATTTACCACCTACTTGGAGCAGGAGGCAAATTCCTGGCTTAGCCTCATGACATTGGGAAATCGAGCCACATTTTGCTCAATAATTCTAGATTCTCCCAGTTGCATATTTTATAGGGTTTAAGTTGTAATGACAGCAAATATGAGTGCCAATTCTTTCTAGGTACTGACATTTCGGGTGCAGGGAATTTCCAGCCGTAATTCCTCCTCCCTCATAATCAGAGCCTTAGATGGGAATGACAGGAATTTAGAGTTAGTGTCATGACTGGACTGGTGGATTCCGTTTGACATTTTGTGATTTTTCATTCAAAAAGAAGGCATATTAAAGTTCGCTGTTTACAGTATACAGGTGTAAGTTGTATGTTGTGTGGATGTAGGGGGGTGTAGGTGGGTTGTGAAAGCTCTGTAATTGCCAGATCTGGAAGGGGGCTTCACATAAACACATATAGCACTAATACCTTACTAGTTACTTTCATAAATGATATGGTTTATTTTATAGGTAATCTGCGTAGGCTACCCAAGTTATTCTTAAATATGCATGAAATACAATCTGAATTAAAAAAAACTATTTACTATTTTCATGTTATGTTAGTTTTACCCTGCTCCTAGGAAAAGCTTCAGACATTGTAAACTTGTATGCATGACCAGACTTTCCAAAGTCATTACAATACTGCATTACGAGATAATGCTGTTGTAATGTAGTATTTCCCAGAATGCAGTCAATGATGTTTGTTGAGTGTACCCGTAAATGTCTTATTAAAACAATATATATTCCTCTGGGGATCTAAGCAGAAACTGGAGGCCCATAATAGCTATTACGGTGAATAATGAAATGCAAAAATGACAGACCATTATGGAAACGACACAGAATTTTGATATGCTACATACAGTTCTTTTGTTTCGTGTTTCAGGCATTTTAAAAGTATGGGATGGATAGATCGACTTACTGTATCTGATTGTGGTTCAGTCAATTCCGTCTTATTTCCGTTTCTTACTTAGTTGTGTGATTGCCTGTGATTTACTGCAATTGTGAGACAGGCTAAGTACTTTCAAATGTACTCAGCCTGCATCAGGCACTGAGCTAATCTGCTAAGACTGTGAAAGTAGGTAAACGTATAACTTGTTTTAGGACTAGACAGGATTAAATGAATGACACGAAATAGTGTGTAGCTGTTCTGAAACATAAATGGTGCTCTTATTTACAAAAGGGTATATAACCATACGTTTTTTAAAAATATTACTGCTGTCTGAGGTGTAATTTGAGAACAGGTTTTGAGGTCCTTTTTTCAACAATGCCTTAGCACTTTTCGTCTTGTTTACACTACAACTCTGTACAATGTCTGTAGAAGCCATATTTTGAGGCTTTGTTACTCCTTTCTTCGCCTAAAGCAAAAGCACTTTATCCCTCATCCTTATTAATGTTTTACTGTTGACTGATGTGCAATAGGTGATATTTTACACATAAGGATGAAAGAGAAATTGTAATGATTTTAATAATTCGCACAATATCTATGTATCTATATATGTATATATGTATGTATGTATCTATCTATCTATCGATCTATCTATCTATCTTACAGAAAGATAATGAGAAAAAACGTACCAAGAGCGTCACAAATTTAAATTTTCAAGTGACTCTTGAAGCATCCTTATCTACATGTCCGTACGAATTGCGTTAAAACATTCTACTGTTTCTGTAATATGAGCACCCTTTTTAGATTTGGGGGTAGTGTACTGCATGGCTATTCCAAAATAACAGCTACATGATAACCCAGTAATTTTTTCCTAAGTCCCGGCCGCTTGCTAAGGGGTTTAAACTTCCTAGGTCCTGGTAGAAGGTTCAGGGGCCATATTACATGTAGTGTGCCAGGGGTGCAACAGGCATATATGCCCATTTCCCATCCCTGTGGCACCTTGGCACTACTGAACTAGCTGCAGACACTTGAACAGCCTCTTCCATTGTACAGCTAGCACCAGTGCACATATAGAGCTGTCATAAGGGGATGTTTCCTCATTTAAATGGTGCATGACCCCATATAAATGAGGGAAACACTTTGCCTCTGCTCCTGTACCATAATATTGAATCAGAGGCAACGATGCCCTCAGATGTGGCACAAGCTAAGTGCATCCTCATACTCCACCTCCTCACCCCCAGGGTGAGCCCTGCAAGGGATAAAGGCGATCCAATGAACCCTCCACCCAAGGCTTCTCCCTGAAGTTGAGTGCAGTCACTCGCTGCACCTGCCAGGAGGTCGGTCTCTGTGCCCCTTTGTTAAGAACAAGGCATTATCTGTATAGAGATTGACGAACTGGCTCCCTCAAACAGCTCTTCTTCTTTCACTAATATGCTGCCCTTAAGGCAGGCGCAAGTTTGTGTCTGTCTTGAGGGCTGCACATTATGCATAATGGGATGCACTGTCCCTGTTTACTTCAGATCACATAGTTATAGTTTTCAAGTCGCACAAACAGGGACAGTGCAAAATACCTATATTACAGGCCCTGTACTTTATGTGCTATCTGCTAACATTTACTGTGATGTGAGGTATGATCCCAAACATGATTGGATTTGTTGCAGCCGTTTTTGAGATAGTCATTGCATAACTACGCGGTGCCCCTCTATATAGTCCTTCACTGACAACCTGGGAGAATCAACTCTGTAGGCTGCAGGGATGTCCTGCTCATGCAGAGACATCATCTCACTTAGAACCAAGCACCCTGCCTTCAGGATTTCAAAGGCTTTCTACTCGGGGGACTTATAGGTTTTAAGTGCAATGACCCGTAGATATAGGAACCCTATATCTTAAGTAAGTGGTGCAAGCACAGGCTTACACAGGCTGCAATGGCAGGCCTGTAGTTCCATTTTGCATGGTCTCTCATAGGTGGCATAATGCATGCTGCAGCCCATGAGAGACCTCTGGGGTACCTATGCCCTGGGTACCTTAGTACCCTATACTAAGTACTGATAAGGGTACCCCAGTATCCAATCTGGAATGTACCTAAGTACTCAACACAACAATTTAGGGAGAAAGCGTCCTGAATAGCAGGATCCCAGTCAGACTCATCAAACACTGCATTACATCAAGCAAAACATGGGGGTAACCATAGAGGCAGATCCTACTTTCCTACAGTTTCTACTTCTAGACATATCATTGCATCAGAGCTGTAACTCTAACGCAGTGGTTTTTATTATATAAATGATACACAGGCCATCAAAGATCAGAGGCACACTCCGGTCTTGACTGTCCTGGAACAAAGCCTATGTTCGACAGGCAGCTCAGCTGATGCTGATCTTCCATTCTGCGGAGAAGAATTACCAATCCCAATACAGGCAGATTCCCTGACCAGGTTATCCATGTATGGAGTCTCAGACTAAACTAAGAGATCAGGCAGAGGGTACCCCCACTATGCTCTCAGAGTATGGGTAGTGATAGGTAGAAATATATAGAAATCAGACTGGCATGTCTGATATGTTTCTTCTTTTCACTGTGATCATAATTCTGGTGACATAGCTTTGCTTTATCTGCCTAATAATCGCAGCTTATTTTTTCTTTGCAAGACTACGATTGTTTCAATAAATATTAAAAACGTTATTCGTATCTTTCTTGTGTTTTCCATGGGCAAGCAAAGCAGACAACGAAAAGGGTAAGATCTATTTCCACAATTCCCTGGGGAATCAGAGTGTCATGTTTGAGGGTGCCAAAATCGCCGGCCACCCCAGGAAGGTTAGGGGTCTGGGTGAGGCCCTGTGAGCTAGATAGGAATTGGGCTGACATTTTCTGATGGTGTAGATGGACTCAGTCCCCACATTCTGAAGTTCTGTCATCCTAACAAGCAGTCCTGCCTCTTTAAGTGCGAACTGTAGAACAGCGCCACTTGCTGTCGTCTGGTCATGCTACACCAGGTGATAGTCGCAAGTTCATGCCCACCATGACGGATTATGGACCAGACACAGGGACCAGGTGAGTCCCACTGAAAAAATGACATTCTCAAAGTCTGGTGTGAAGAGTCCAGTTTACAGTGGAGGAGTCTGCGAGGAGCATGGACAGTGTGGCAGATGGTGGTCACTGCAGTGTGAAGAGTGAGCCTGGCGTGGCAGACTGTCATTGCTGTAGCACGAAGATCTGGTTGGGGGTCACAGACACTCATTGCTGGAGCTTAAAATGTGAGGTCACCACAGGCTGTCAATGCTGTAGTGTGAAGTGCAGTTCTTGCATTGCTCAATGTTGCTAGCAGATGCTGTGTAGCCCTAAGAGTCGGGTTCACTGGAATTTCACATTGGTGGTTGTTGCTGGAGGTGGAGTCTCAGCATTAACAGTCCATTTAACGGTTGTGAAGAGCCCAAAACGTCAGGTTTCCTTGGCAGAGGAGCACACTCTGATGCCAGCTAAGGGAACCAGGACTCTGGAGAGCACTTCTTGGGGATCAAGCACTCACACTAGCAGAGGCCAGCAGGACTCAGACAGTTCAGGTTGCAGGTCCAGGCAGGTCCAGATGCAGAAGGTCAGCTAGGTAGTTTTAGAGAGGCATCTTGAGCTTATTTGTCCCTATAACAGGAGGCCAGCGAGCTAGCTCTTGGAGTTACTCTGGTGGTCTTGGGTTCAAGAACCAGGTCCATGCTTCCTTACTCAGGAGGAAGGGACCAAGTCCAGCTTATACATATATATATAGTCACAGGTTAAATGTATGCAAAGCAAAGCCTATAAATCTAACTTTCTTAATCATCTCGTCGATGTATTGTGAATCAAGTACTGAGAGAGGTACGTACACTTGGTTTAGAGATGGGCAGCAATAACATTTTCTGATTGCGGGACAAAGTGCTAAATTCAAAGATGTTGGAATACTGTGTGAACATATTTATAATAAAAAAAAGTTAAGCATGTGTCTACAGAATAGCTCCATATGCTAAGAAAATAGATGATCACAAATCTTAGAAATCATTTTGCGTGGTCAACTAAACTATAGACGTACTTGAAACAGTGAACCATAAAAATCTCTCCATTGAAATTCCCCTGTTATAGTTAGTTCAGCTAACTATAACTCGAGCGCCCGCAATGCACTGCTGTTGACGTTACATATTACATCACTCATGACGTGGTCAGTGACATCACTCATGACATCACTGATGACATCATCCAGTGAATGTGTGTTTTTCTGAAAAGTAAATATGTTTTATATATGTATATCTCAAGGCCGATGGAAGAATAAATGGGTATATAAGTGTCTAAATGGATGATTTTTATTTGAAAAAAGTATTGTATAACTGACTGATTAAGTGTATCTTAGTGAATACATGGCTTAGTGAGTAATGTTTAAATATGTAAATATCGGTATCAGTCTCTCACTTTGTGTATAAGTGGCTGCATGGGTTGGTGAGTAGCTACATGAGTGTCTATATAGGTTATTCGTTGTTTTTTTGAGTGTCTGAGTGTCTGTATGGTTCGGTGAGGGGGTATTACGTAGTGCATAGATGCATGAATGAGTGACTCACGGTTTGTATGTGTTGAAGACAGCATGTGTGCAGGACTGTATGGGTGGATGAGTGTGTGTATGGGTGTGTTAGTGAGTGAATGACTGTCTCAATAGTGTCTTTATGAGTAACTACATATGTTTTAAACTAGTATATGTGACTATTGGTGTATATAAGTGAGTATATGTGAGAGTGAGAGATTGGAAGAGTTCCTGTATGAATAAGTATGTATTTCTATAAGTGACTGTTTAAAAGACTAATTATGTGTAAGTTTCTATAGAAGTAAGTGTGGTGGTGTATGTATAACTGTATATGCAAGTAAATGGATGTTTGATCCTTTATGAGCATGAGTGACTATGGGTATGAGTAACTCTATGGATGAGTGGTGTTGTGTAACAGGATGTATAGGTGTATGAGTACATATGATGAGTGAGAACATGTATGAGTGACTGTATAGGACTGTTGGTGAATGAGTGGATGTGTATGTGGATCTTATAATTACTGAATAGGTTGTTGTAACTGGTATTGGTATGTCCATTGTTTTGAAAATTTTAGTTTCTATTTTTGAATGTGTGTATCAAAGGTTATATTAGGGTGAGAGGAGGTCTGCCACTCTATCACAAGGATGATGTCATGAGTGATGTCATGAGTGATGTAATATGTGACGTCATCAGCAGTGCATTGCGGGCACGCGAGTTAGAGTTAGCTGAACTAACTATAACAGGGGAATTTCAATGGTTTTGTACGAGTGAAAAGTCCAGCTAACTATAACGCCCCTGAAACCTATGTTTTTTTCTGTGAATTTCTAAGGTTTTTTTTTTTTTTTTTTTTTTTGAAACCGTTTATTGCAATCTCAAATGTATACAGGTATAGGCCTACAACCTTCCGGCCGGCCGCTAAAGTGACGATAGCAAATGACATACATACAATGAGGCACTTGGCTTTGCATAGACACTAAGGCAGGAGGTATCAACAACGCGGGCCATATGGCTCTGAGCCCACAATACGGTTTCATTTTCTACAACACAACAACATAAAAAAAACACACACCCGCAAGGCAACCCACGATCGAAAGTGGCAACACGTGCTCCTCAAATGGGGGACCCCAAACCATCCACAAAAAAACCCCCGAGAGGGGAAGGGAAACAGGTCCGGGACTGGGAGAACACTGTGCCCGGGACTGAGGGAGGGAGCAAACTAGGGGGATGGAGCTGGTGAAGCGGGAGGCAACAACGGCGGCTCGCAGATACCCCCGCGGTAGGCGTTCCAGGGGCCCCATATCTTCACCCATGCCCCAGGCTTACCCCGCGCCACATACACCACCTTTTCTCGGAACATGCACCAATCCATGTGTTCTTTCCAGGCCGACACCGCCGGGGGCCTCTGGGATCCCCACAGCTGTGCAACGTCACGTTTAGCCACCATATAGCCCAGAGTCACCCATCGCGTCTGCGGAACCGAGTAATCGGTCGGTTCCCACACATTCAGCAAACATCTCCTCGCTTCAGGCAACAGCGCGACATGCGTAACCGCTCGCAGGACCTCATGCACACCACGCCAGAATCGCTCCACCCTCGGACATTCCCACAGAATGTGTAAAAAAGTCGCTGAAGCACCACACCCACGCTTACACAATCCGTCCTCGGCATAGCCCATACGCAGAAGCCCTGGCCCCGTCATGTACACCCGGTGGAGTATCTTAAGCTGGACGAAGCGAAGGCGAGCCGGGATGGCCACCTCCTTCGGAGAGGCCACCGCGGAAATCCAGTCCTCGTCGTCCAACTCCAGCCCATCGGCAACCCAGGCCTCGCGGAGGCCAGTCAGTAAGCCCGAGCGATCATTTATCAATTTCTTGTAAATGAGGGAGATCGTGCTGTCCGGAACATGGCCATCTAGCACTCGATCCTCCAGGGGGGAGGACTCCGGGATGGAGGCCGCGTCTGGGAAGACGGAGCCCAGTGCGTGACGGACCTGCAGGTACCGAAAGTATTCACTGCCCCGCAGCTGAAACTCCGCCTGCAGCGTCTCGAATGTTTTGAATCCTCCCCTCGTCCAGAGATCTCCCACAGTACTGATGCCTATCGTGTCCCACTGCTCAAAGCCCTTCGAGGTCCACAGAGAGCCCAACCTCTCAGACGCATACAGCGGTGACGCCCGGGTCAAACGGTCCTTCCAGCCCATAGCTGCATTAGCCGCGTGCCATACTCGCACCATGACACGCGTGGGTCCCGTCAAGCGGGAGTCAGGCACGCTAGCGTAGAGCGCTCGATTGTAGTCGCCACCGGGCAGGAGCATCTTGTCCATTTCAAATGCCGGGTTTAGGGCGGGCCCATAGAGGCCATGATTAATTGCAGCTAACTGGGAGGCCCAGTAATACCGTTTAATATCCGGGAGGGCAATCCCTCCGTCGTACCACGGGAGCGTCAACTTTGCCAAGGCTATACGTGGCCTCCCGTCCCAGAACAGGCGGCGCTGTAAACCTTCCACTTCACGGAAGTAGCGCGCTGGGACCAAGTCCATAGTGTTCTGGAGGGCGTACAGAAAGCGCGGCAGTGACATCATCTTGAACAACGCCGCCCGGCCGAGCGGCGAAAGCGGCAAGCGCCGCCAGCGCGCGACATCCTCCTTCAAGCGCTGGAGGGGGGGAAGCAAATTTCGCTCGTAGCGGGCCACCGGGTCCAGCGTAATGTAGACACCCAAGTATCGAAATCCCTGCGAGGCAATCTGGATCGGACAGCCCCGCGGGAGGACAGGAGCCTCTCCGGAAAGCACATAGGCACAGGATTTGGCCCAGTTGATGACAAGGCCTGAATTGCGGCCAAAAGAGCGCAGAACATCAACCAGGACAATCAGTGATTTGCGCGGGGAGGCTAAGTACAAAAGGATGTCGTCTGCATAGAGGGACACGCGGTCCTCATACTCGGGGGTCCAACGGAGACCTCGGATAGAAGGGTGCCACCGCAGCCACTCTGCCAGGGGTTCCAAGGCCAGTGCGAACAGGAGCGGCGACAGGGGGCAACCCTGTCGCGTGCCCCGTCCCAGCACGAATGGGGCCGAGACTCGACCATTCACCACCACCTGCGCAAGTGGGTCCGAGTACAACAGTTTGACCCAGCTGATGAATCCCGGCCCAAAGCCAAATTTCGCCAGCATCGCCCAGATGTACGGCCACTCGAGTGTGTCGAACGCCATAGTGGCGTCCAAAGACGCCAAGATGGCCGGCTCCCGCACGAACGGAACACGCGCTAGCACGCCGTGTAGGCGTCGCAGGTTAAGAGCCGTATTGCGATGGGGAATAAAGCCGGACTGGTCTTGGTGGACCAGATCGCCCACCACGCCGACCAGCCGGTTGGCGAGCACCTTGGCGAGGATTTTAGGCTCCGCATTCAAGAGCGAGATAGGCCGATAGGATGTGACGCCGGTCTCGTGGTCTCCCCTCC
The DNA here is from genome assembly GCF_964204655.1 of Triturus cristatus. Classification (NCBI taxonomy): domain Eukaryota; kingdom Metazoa; phylum Chordata; class Amphibia; order Caudata; family Salamandridae; genus Triturus; species Triturus cristatus. The sequence goes on from NC_140588.1 coordinate 257,847,024, forward strand.
TTGTGGATGACCACGATGGTAGCCAGACGCTGGTCCGGCGGGAGGGAGCCCCGCGAGTGGGCCGCAAGGAACATTGCGCGGAGGTGGGGTGCCAGTACATCCGGTCGCAGCTTGTATAACTCGATAGGAATGCCGTTCGGGCCCATGGCCTTGCCAGAAGCGACCGAGCGGATGGCGAGGGCGATTTCGTCCGAGGTGGGGGCGGCATCCAGCAACTCCCTGTCCTCCACAGAAAGGGAGGGGAGCGCGATGTCACGCAGCAGGGCATGGGAATCCTCCTCCAAGCAGGGAGAAACCGGGGAATATACGTCGCGGAAATAATCCGCGAAGCAAGAAACAATGCCTTCCGGCTCAGTAACACGCACGCCATCCGTCCTCTCAATCAACGGGACCACACGACTAGCTCTCTCCTTCTTATCCAACCACGCAATCAACTTGCCCGCCTTATCACCCACATCATACAATCGCCCCTGTTGCTCTCTGCCGAGGCCCCTGGCCGCCTCCGTGACGAGGGCCCTATAGGCCGCCTGCTTAAGGTGCAGAACGTGAAGGGCAGCGTCAGTCACCTCACTCCCCAAATCACCCTCCAATTCAGTAATTTCGGCCTCCACCCGGGTCACCTCCTCCTGTGCGCGCCTCCGGGCATGGGAAATAAAGGAGAGGGCCTCCCCTCTAAGCACTGTGTTGAAAGCCTCCCACAGGGAGATAGCCGACAGGACTGACCCCACATTCTCCTCAAAATACCGTTGCAAGGATTTAATCAAGTCAGCGCGAATAGTGGGGTCGCGCAGGTACCAAGCATTGATTGGCGCTACCCTGCCCTCCCCCCTCGGGAAGACATCAAAGTGCAACAGGAGTGGGGAGTGATCTGAAATGCCCCTCGCCAGATGGCGCACCTCCCCCACTCTCCCGGCATAGGCCGCAGGGACAAGGATATGGTCAAGCCGCGAAAGGCTACCATGGGCACCCGAATGGAAGGTGTACTGCAGCTGAGTGGGATGCTTTAAACGCCAGCAGTCCACCAATCCCAGTGTGTCCAAAAGGCCCGACAGCCACGCCTGTGCCCGGGGGAGGTCCCTAGGGGGATAACGATCCATAGTCCCAGAAACCACCGCGTTGAAGTCCCCCCCAACCACCAGAAGCCCCCCCGGAAGGTCAAGAAGGAGGCGTCCCAGGTCCGCAAAGGTGGTGGACTGTAACCCCGGTGGGACGTACACTGAGACAAAGACGACTACTTTGCCCTCCATTCTCCCCACCAAAACAGTGTAGCGTCCCCTCTCATCATGGCGCACCTCGTCTATTTCTAGCGGGAGCGAGGTCTTGATCATAATGCCCACCCCTCGTGAGCCTGATGTAAAGCCCGAATGGGCCACCAAACGATAACCCCGTCGATTCATGGCACAAAAGGAGTTACCAATAAGGTGTGTCTCCTGCAAAAAGACCACATCAGGCGAAATCCGTTTCAGATACTGCAGGACCACACCCCGCTTAATCCTATCCCCCAGTCCGTTAACGTTCCAGGACAACAAAGTCAGGTCCCTACCCCCCATCACATACAGAAGCCATCATTTGTCCCCCCGAGAGCATCTCAAAAACACCAATACAATAAAGGGTTTGCCTTGCGGTAGAAACGAAACACACCCCACCCCAACCCACCCATCCCCACAGAACTCCCCCCACCCTGCACCCCTGCATGAGCCCAAACAGCCCCCCCAAAGTGCAGTGTGCCTGTCGCCCCATAGAAGAAAACTAACTAGTCCCCCAGAGGAGGAGGGAGATCCCCCAAGAGACCCCACACGACCCCCACAGGAGGGGAACTTACCCTAACAATCAATGGTGACAATAACCCAGTCCGGAGCAAGGCCTACCATTAGTCCCTTAGTCCTGATCCGGCGGGCCCTCCCCACCAACCGCTCCCCCCTCGCCCCCCCGGCCCCGATCTCCGGGCAAAGTGTCCAGCCAGTCCCCGGCCGCCTCGGGACGATCAAAAAAGTGCGTGCGGCCATCTACCTCCACCCTCAGCTTAGCTGGAAAAAGCATCAAATATTTGAGATTCAGGTCCCGTAGGCGACGTTTGACACCCAGAAAGCTCAGTCTCTGTTTTTGGACCGCCGGAGTAAAGTCAGGATAGAAATTAATATCCATGTTGTCAAGTCTGACTGGCCCTTGGAGCCTAGAAGTCTGCAGGATAGCGTCTCTGTCCCTAAAATTGAAGATCCGGGCGATGAGAGGCCTCGGAGGGGCGCCGATCTTAGGCCTACCCCCGGGGACCCTATGGGCCCGTTCCACTGCAAAGAATTTGCTCAGCCCCCGAGGCTGTAGATGGGTGAGGACCAGGTCCTCCACAAACAGATCCGCTGCCTCTGCCTCTCGTCCCTCCGGCACCCCGATGATGCGGACGTTGTTTCTCCGGGCCCGACCCTCGGAATCCTCCAGTCGACGATTCATCATGGCGCTCGCCTGGCCAAGCCTGCGCACCTCCTGTTGGAGGGCCGCCACGTCAGTTGTGAGGCCCGAGGTAGAGTGGGCCAAAGAATCGACCCGGTCATTTGTTTTAGACAGATCGGCTCGCACGAGGCCCACGTCCACGAGGACCGAGTCGATCTTCTGCGCCAGAGTGTCAAAGCGCTGGTCCACCGAGGCCTTCATCTCGGCTATAGCGCCCATGACGTCCCGGAGGGTCAGGTCCGTGGGCAGAGCAGGAGCATCGGTCGGGCCCGTGGGGGACCTACGCAGCGCCTCTGGAGATCCCTTCTGGAGGGTGTAGCGGTCCATGTTATTGGATTGATGGGCCGTGCCACGACGGGTCGACTTCACCTTGGCCCGGTCGCCATCTTGTTTTGTGGCCATGGTCGCAGTCCCCAAATCGAGCCAATCTCCTCAGAAAGGGGGTAGACAATCCCGTTCAAGGGCTCCGGGGGGGGGCGACCACCGCTCCTCAGGACGGATCGCGGCCGGCGGGCCGGCAGAGCACCCCAACGAGGCCCCAGCACCGCACACCGCTCCGCAACCCTACCTCGCCTGGCAGCAAGGAGGGCGCAAAAGCGAAAGCGAAAGTGCGGGGCACGCGAGTCACCCAGCCTTGCCCGCCGCTGTTATTCGCTTTGTCGCCGGATCGCCCCACTACTCCAGTACGGGGGGCCGGTGTGGAGAAGGCCGCAAACCTCAATCGGTGCTCCCGCCGGTGTCCGAAGTCCGATTGAAAAACGGAAAACGGGCGTCACCTCAGCTCGGGTTCACAAACTCAGTCCCCTCATTCAGGACAGGATTCGGTCAGGATTTATGCAGGAGGTCGCGGAGGTCCTCGGGAGCCTCGCACCTACGCGGCCATCTTGGTTGCGCGCTAGGCTCCTCCCTTCTAAGGTTTTTTAAATGCTAATTCCTAACTATAACGTGCCTGAAACCTATGGCTTGTTCAGTGAATTTCAAAGGTTTTTTAAATGCTAATTTCTAACTATGCCTACAGAGATAGGACATGTGAAGAAAGAAGAAAAAACGCACAGAAAGAAAAACAAGAAATGTACAAAGAAGCAACAGAAGTCCTCAAAGACGAAGAAAAGTGCAGGAAGAAGGATAACATGCAGAAAGAACAAACAGAAGAGCAGAAAGAAGCCTTGTTGCAAATTCATCCTGTACCCACAACTTTTTCAGATGGATACTGGTGGTATCTGAGTCTGACTAACCAGTCCTAGAGTCAGTGCTATGTTAAAAGACACTCAGAATACAGTGAAAACACCTACATACACTAGGGAACACTATGCGTTGGGGTCCCCCTGTGATTAGCATGACCTCCTCTGTAAGCCCCTAGGATATAATAGGGCAGGGTGATTAGAACTACCTCTTAAAATGCGCCACAGGGTGTGTTTGCACACGTCATCTCAGGCCCTGTCCCCTCCCTTCCCCACTGTGTAAACACGCCCTGTGGCCATTTTAAGTTGGGAGATTAAGTCCCCTTCAAACCTGAGGGTCCCTAGGGTCCAACTAGCCCACTAGGTACCTCCAGTAAGAGCCACAGAGCTGCATTGCAGAGAGATGTAAAAAGGGGCATGGCCTAGACCACCTCTCTGCAACGCAGCACAGTGGCGCTTACTGGAAGCACCTGGTGGGCTAGTTGGCCCCCAGGGTCCCTCAGGATTGAAGGTGAATTATTTCCCCAACTTAAATTGCGCCTCAGGGTGTGTTTGCACACATCACCTCAGGCCCCGTCCCCTCCCTTCACCACTGTGTAAACACGCCCTGTGGCCGTTTTTAGTTGGGGGTTTAAGCTCATTTGAATCCTGAGGGTCCCTAGGGTCCAACTAGCCCACTAGGTACCTCCAGTAAGCGCCACAGAACTGCGTTGCAGAGACGTGTAAAAAGTGGCACGGCCTGGACCACCTCTCTGCAACTCAGCATAGTGGCGCTTACTGGAAGCACCTGGTGGGCTAGTTAGCCCCCAGGGGCCCTCAGGATTGAAGGGGAATTATTTCCCCAACTTAAAACGCACCACAAGGCGTGTTTGCACACGTCACCTCAGGCCCCTTCCCCTCCCTTCACCACTGTGTAAATGCACTCTGTGGCCGTTCTAAGTTGAGAGATTAAGTCCCCTTGAATCCTAAGGGTCCCTAGGGTCAAACTAGCCCACTAGTTAACTCCAGTAAGCGCCACAGAGCTGCATTGCAGAGAGGTGTTAAAAGGTGCATGGCCTCAGAACACCTGCCTCCAACGCAGCTCCCTGGCGCATACTGGAGTTACCTGTTGGGCTAGTTGGCCCTCAGGGACCCTCAGTATTGAAGGGGCATTCATTCTCCCAACTTACAACTCGCCAGGGGGCGCATTTGCAGAGTGCTGCAAGGAGGGGGCATGGCCTCCAGTGCGATGCCGGTCTTTTATTTATTTAAGTTTTTTTAAAAAGGGGGGCTGTGTGGTCCCCCTTCTTTTTCTAAATTATTGGCCCTGGGGACCCCATCCCCCAGGGCCTGTCCCCTAATTCTTTTTTTTATTTTTAAATTGGAAGGGGGCCGCGTGGCCCCCCTCCCGAGGCCTTAATCGGCCCTGGGGACCCCAACCCCCGGGCCATGGCCTTTTAAAAAAAAAATCTTTTGGTTTTTTAAATTTAAAAAAAATATATATTTATAGAAACACCTAGGACATGCTGGACAAACCGTACGTACCTATCCCCATGACGATTTTCATGATATTCATTAAAAGACGACTATGCATACAATGAATCCATGTGGAATGTATTTGCACCGCTAGTGAAGCTCTGCCGTGTCTGAGGCCCTACCGTGCCTAATCCCGGCACCCCCGCCGGTGGGTACTCTCCAAGTAGACACCCTTGTCATTTATTTATACAAACATGGGTAGCTATTGACGGGCACATTTAATACACACGCACACCAAGCCATTCAAAGGGGATTCGACAAAAATTCTACCAAAACTATGCAAGAAACCCCCCTCACGGTTAATAAAACACACATCCACCGCCGGATATATAATACTTTTTATTTTACTCTCTGGAAAGGAGAGGAACCTCACTTGAGAGTCACAGCGCGCTCCTGGCTGAGCCCAATGATGTGTCACACCCACCAGTGCCCGCCGAGTGCAACACACCTCTGTGTTGTATTTCCCCAGCTAGTGCGTATGCTCTAGCCCATGTGCACTGTAACACCATCCCGTGAATATGTCATGCCACACTTACCTTCACACAGGTTATATTGCCCCATCTAACATGCCTTCCTCGATGCCTATGTTATAACGCACAGCGCTATGCCATACATATTCCAATCTGGGATCCATATTTTTGTCACAGTGCATATGCAACGTTACACTCCCCAGCACATATTTTATATTACAACTTTAGAGACTAGTTAGGTTACAAAACACTGCCCTGTGCATATTACACTCCAAGTTGCATATCGCATAGCACACGCTACTGCCTGTGCTATCTCACGCTCTCCAATGAATCTGTCTTTGCGCACAATGTATTGCATATTATATTTCACGCCCCGGTTCATCTTATCTCACACTTTTTGGTGCATAGTTTATACCATACACTATATCTAGTTTTCATTTTCAATCGTACACTCAGGCCTATATTATATATAACACTGCGTTCACCTACCCTTTTCACAGGCATTACATTTTGAGATGGAGGTGGAGGGTCAGGGGGTGTTTCTGCCAAGTGAGCCCGGAGTCACAGTCACAAACGTCCTCTTCTTCCTGAATAAAAGTGAGATTATGCTGCATACTTGTTAATATTTTAAGTAGTTCGCACAGACACACATTTTAAGAACAATAAAGTTCCTAATACCTGCCTTCTCTGAACAGTTAGCTTGCTGTCCCATCCACCTCCTCCCTATCCTCTGTTGTCTGAATCCATGGACTAACCTCCTCCCTCCTGCCATGCTTGGTCTGATGTGCTCCCACCGCCCTCCATTTAGCATGATGTACCAGTCCACTCCTCCTGCCCTCCATTGCCCAATTCTATGCCCCATCATTGACCTCCTGCTTAGCCTCTGTGCTTAGCTTGCTGCCCCTATTCTCCTTCCCCCTGCCCTCCGATGTCTTTGTGCATGCCCCTGCTCCATCCTTTTTGGCCACCATGTTCCATGGAACTGCCACTCCTATCTACTCTGAGTGTTCTGTTGAGCTGCCACTCCCCTCCCACATGCCAAACATTGTCAGATGATTGTAACCTGTCCCTGTCACCTCTACCCTGCCTGTCCACATTCCATGCCCCTATCCCCTTCCTCCTGTCCTCCATGGTCCATTTTACTGCCACACCCTTCTGCCCTCTCTGGCCTGTTGTGCTGCAACTGCTCCTCCTGCCTGATCCACGTGGTCTGTTGTGAGGCCCCTTCCCCTGAACTCTCTTGTCTGTGCCCAGGTCCTGACCCTCCCTTCTATCCTCCATGGTCCTTTGTGCATGCCCCTGCACCCTCCTTCTTGCCCATCATAGCCATTGTGCTGCCACTAACACTCCCGCTTGCCATGCAGGGTTTTCTGTGCTGCCACTGCCCCTCCTGCCTTCCCTGTGGGGTCAGCTAGCTGCCTCTGACCCCTTCCCACCTTCCTTCCATGGTCTGTGTGTATGCAATCATAGTCTCACTGTTGCTCTCCATGGTGTGTCTTGCTTCTAGTGCCCATCCTGCCTGACCTCCATGGTCATCTTGCTGCTCCTGCCCTGCCCCCTTGCCCCCAGCCCCCTGTTTCCATATGCAGACCCCTATCCCCTCCCTCCTGGCTTGTCTGTTCCATTGTCCTCCATGGTCCTTTGTGCATGCCCCTGCACCCTCCTTCTTGCCCATCATAGCCATTGTGCTGCCACTAACCCGCCCGCTTGCCATGCAGGGTCTTCTGTGCTGCCACTGCCCCTCCCGCCTTCCCTGTGGGGTCAGCTAGCTGCCTCTGACCCCCTCCCACCTTCCTTCCATGGTCTGTGTGTATGCCATCATAGTCTCACTGTTGCTCTCCATGGTGTGTCTTGCTTCTAGTGCCCATCCTGCCTGACCTCCATGGTCATCTTGCTGCTCCTGCCCTGCCCCCTTGCCCCCAGCCCCCTGTTTCCATATGCAGACCCCTATCCCCTCCCTCCTGGCTTGTCTGTTCCATTGTAATGTCCCTGATCCGTCCCTCCTGCCCTTCATGGTCTGTTATGCTGCAGCTTTCTCTCCAGTCTGTCCATTATGGTCATCTAGCTACCATTGCCTCTTTCCCCTCTGTTCTCTGTCGTCCATGTGCATGGTCCTGTCCCCTCCCCATTGCTTTCTATGGATTGTTGAGCTGCACTCACTTCTCGCATGCCCTGTGTGGTGTATTGTGCTGCTGCAAACCCTGATGCCTGCCCTGTAGGGTCAGTTTGGTGCACCTCTCCATGTCCCTCCTGTCCTCTGTTATCCGAGTCCATGTCCCTACCCCAATTCCTCCTGCCTTCCATGATCCAATGTACTATACTTGCGAACATTTTGAACTTGGTAAGAGGGAGATTTTGAAAGAAAACTGGGGTATTGATATTCCCCTTTGAGTTACTTTGAAAAAGAGGAGATTGTAGACAGGAGACAGATCAAATAAAGCCCATTTGAGCTTTAAACGCATTGGACGTTTCCTGGCTGAATCGCGTCTGTTGGCATGTATGGTTGTACTACCACTGCCTCTTCCTTCTGCCCACAATGGTCTATTATATTGCCACAGCCTCTCTTGCCAGTCCTGTATTGTTGGTTTGTTGTCCCTGCCCCCCTTTCCACTGCCTTCCATAGTCTGTTGTGCTGCCAATGCCCTTCCTGCCTGCCCAGTGCGGTCAAATTGTTGCCTCTGCACCCTCCTACCTGCCTTCAATTTTCAGAGTCCGTGCCCCTGGCCTCTGCCTCTCAACAGTATCCTAATAAACAACTAGATTGCTAACATTCTATATTTATTACAAAAGTGTAGAACGCCTGACATCATCTTGATGTAATCAAAACTGTAATACCTAGAGCATTTCCTTTAGAAATTACATATATGAGAGGGTCTTATTTGCATCAAAATTATGGTTAGTGCTCTAAAAAACTAAAATGAGGACATATTTTCTGAGTTTTCAAATAGCGACAAAGCACTTTTAAATTATTTGTTATCTTTATGTTTTTTTATCCAGTTGACCACTTGATTAAATGTTGCACTTAGGGGAGAGGATGTGGTGTTACTTCCAGAGCTGCAGACTTTGCAACTGGGGAACCAGGTTGGAGTTTCTGCTTCAGCTCGACGTTCTGTGATTCTGATCAAATCACTTAATCTCCCTATGTCTACAACCAAAATGAATTTGTTCTTGTGTGATGTAACCAATGCTCATGTAAAGCACTCCAATACCTGACAAGTCTGCACTGTATAAAACTGCAAAAACACAAAAAATAAAAAGTGTTTTGCACACTTCTGTCATTGGGCTACATGTGTACTACATCTGGATGATATTTGTGCTGCACTTTGGCTCTTTTGTCTCTGGTGGCCGTCTTGGGAGATTTATTTGTTATGAAGTTTCCTAATTTCCTCATTTACTGCAGTCTCCTCAGTATTTTTTATTTTTTTTATAAAGTATTTTATTGAGTTTTTCCAACCAACGTACCAATAAATCACTGTTACATACAGTAGCATCTTATATAAGACCCAACCATCAATGCGCATATCAGGAGAAACCAGTTCTTCAACATTTACTATCCTAACTCCCCCCTACAACCCTCTCTACCCCCACCCCCTCTCTGTCAGCGTGCCCGTGTCAACCCCTCCTAGGTTTAGACATTAAGCACCCCGGTGTCCGAGACAGCCTAGCTCAAAGCAATAGAAAAGACATCATCAATGTTCTCACAGGACCGGAGGCTCCATATTCCCACCCATATACACTTCATGCTCCCGCCCCAACCACCCGAGCGCTCCTCAACACTTTGTGCGGACATAGACCCCTCCAAAGCATGCCTAAACGGCCTCATCCGGCGCAGTCTCTCCAGCAGTCCCAGAGGGTCCCGTCCCGGATCCCATACTCCGGTCAACATCTACAGAATCCCTGTCCTCCTCATCCAGCTCCTCCAAAGAACGAAGCCCCTCTACCAGCGCTCCCCACGCCCTTGCCTCATCCAGCGCCTTGTCATTAGCCGCCCGCCGGGACAGCTGCAGCCGAAGCGTCCCTTCGCTCCCCGCCCAGGACAAGAAACTCGCCTTCCACCTCCGAAAGCTCGGCCCAGATTTTGCCTTCCAATGCATGGTGAGCTCCCTCTTCGCCATTATCAAACCCAGATCATAGAATTTGCTCGTAATTTTAGTACTGGGGGTGTGCGGGAACCAAAGCAAAAGGCAAGTCCCCATCTCCGCTACCAGCTCGCGCTCAGTCACTCGATTCAGACACGCCACCACATCGGTCCAATAAGAGCCCAATCCCCGACAAGACCAAAACATATGACCGAAATCAGCATCTTCTGCCCCGCACCGGGGGCATGGGGAGTGGGAACCTCCACAGTACCGGAAAATTTAGACCGGAGTTAAGTAAGCCCTGTGGAGAGTGAAAAATTGGACCAATTGAAATCTAGCGTTGCGTGTGCCCTTCCAGGCCCGTCGCAACTGCTGTGGCCATGTTGTCTCAGGGATGGGCCTACCAAGATCCCCCTCCCATTTTCCCCTCAACGCATGCAGTCTCCTCAGTAGGAAATGCTTTCAGTTTTTTACTTTGATTCCATCAAGAAGGTATTCAGATATGTCACACATTTGCCATAATTTCTGAATGTTAGCACTCTAGTTGCTCATTAGATCACTGTAGTAAAGCTACTGCTCACCAGGGAAGTCTACTGCTGGTATTGAAAGTGCATGTTTCAGTCTGCATGTCAGAATTTTTTAATGAAATAGAAGAGGATTTGAGAAGTCACTCAACATGTGCCCTCATTTTTCTCTCTTCAGCACTAATCATAATTTCTATGGCAAAATGACCCCCATCAATGTGTTCCTTTTTAAACTAAATTGTTTAAGTGTTACCAGTTTATTCCAATCAAGATGGCTTCAGGTGTGCAATACTTTTGTCATAAGTAAGACAGTAAGCCCTCTAGTTGTTCTTAAGAACACTCTGGGACATTATGTCATTGGGATATACTTGGGCTGCATCTGGGTGATATTTGTGCTACATTTGGGCTCTTTTGTCTCTGGTGGCCAGCTTGGGAGACTTATTTGTCATGAAGTTTCCTAATTTCCTCATTTACTATAGTCTCCTCAGTAGGAAATAATTTCAGTTTTTTACTTTGCTTCCATCAAGAAGGCATTCAGATGTGTCACACATTTGCCATAAATTCAGAATGTTAGCACTCTAGTTGCTCATTATATCACTGTAGTAAAGCTACTGCTCACCAGGGAAGTCTACTGCTGGTATTGAAAGTGCATGTTTCAGTCTGCATGTCAGAATTTTTTAATGAAATAGAAGAGGATTTGAGAAGTCACTCAAAATGTACCCTCATTTTTCTTTCTGCAGCACTAATCATACTTTCTATGGCAAAATGAACCCCCTCATTTTGTTCCTTTTTAAATTAAATGTTTTAAGAGTTACCACTTTATTCCAATCAAGATGGCTTCAGGTGTGCAATACATTTGTCATAAGTAGGACTGTTAGCGCTCTAGTTGTTCTTTAGAACACTCTGGGAAGCTGCAGTAGAACACAAAGGAATCAACTGACAGTCTCTGCCCTTGTTGGATGTACATGTTTTACTGAGAATGTCAGACTTCATTCTCACATGACTGAGAAAGATAATGTGAATTTACAGAAAATATGCTCTCAGTTTAGCTTATAGATCACCTTCCAAACCTCTGTGGGAAAAGCATGAGAAAATAGTTTTCTCTCAAACATGATTCATGATATCCCAGCAGAAGGCTTTTTCACATGGTAAAATCACGTTAGAACACACCACAATTCCCAAAATGAGTATGGTACCATCAACAAATGATTTATAATGTAACTGAAGTCTTAAAACCTTCTATTAACTGCAATGCTTTTTAATGAGGTGCTATCATGTATATTGGTCCCAAGATGGCTGCCAACACTTCTTGGATGAAGTGCTGACAGCCAATCAGATCTCACGATGAGATGTGTGGTTAGCCTCCGCCCAGTTAAATATGTGATTTTACTTTTGATTTTCCCAGGAACTTCTGAATGAATTTACACCATTTAACCAAAAGGCACGACTCTGACCCAAGGGCTACTTTTTTGCCAAATTTGGTGTAATTCCGTTTAGCAGTTCGGGCTGTAGCTGTGATTAAATGTTCCTATGGAAAATTGCATGGGGAAAACCAGTTTTGGGACCCCCTTATTTCTCGGCCCTCGCTTGACAAATCACCCTGATAGGAGTGGACCGGAGCGTCCCACCAGTTTTGAAAATTTCGTGAAGATTCATCAACCGGCGCCAAAGTTATTCCAAATAGAATGTTGCGGATGTCCTATATATAATAGGTCCTAACTATAACTACCTACTGGCAACCGCCAGTAGGTTATATATATGTATATGTATATATATATTCACTGAAAAAACCATAGGTTTCACACATGTTATAGTTAGCTGGACATTTCACTTGTGAAAAACCAATGAAATTCCCCCGTTATAGTTAGTTCAGCTAACTATAACTCGCGCCCCCGCAATGCACTGCTGATAACGTCACATATTACATCACTCATGACATGGTCAGTGACATGACTCATGACATCACTGATGACATCATAAATGACATCACTGATGACATCATCCAGTGAATGTGTATTTTTCTGAAAATTAAATATGTTTTATATATGTATATCTCACGTACGATGGAAGAATAAATGGGTATATAAGTGTCTAAATTGATGATTTGTTTTTGAAAAATTGATTGTATAACTGACTGATTAAGTGTATCTTAGTGAATACATGGCTTAGTGAGTAATGTTTAAATATGTAAATATCTTTATCAGTCTCTCACTTTGTGTATAAGTGGCTGCATGGGTTGGTGAGTAGCTACATGGGTGTTTATATAGGTTATTAGTTGTTTTTTTTAGTATCAGTGTGAGTGTGTGTATGGTTCGGTGGGGGTATTACGTACTGCATAGGTACATGAATGAGTGACTCACTGTTTGTATGTGTTGAAGACAGCATGTCTGCAGGACTGTATGGGTGGATGAGTGTGTGCATGGGTGTGTTAGTGAGTGAATGACTGTCTCAATAGTGTCTCTATGAGTAACTACATATGTTTTAAACTAGTATATGTGACTATTGGTGTATATAACTGAGTATATGTGAGAGTGAGAGATTGAAAGAGTTCCTGTATGAAAAAATATGTGTTTCTATAAGTGATTGTTTAAAAGACTAAGTATGTGTAAGTTCCCGTAGAAGTAAGTGTGGTGGTGTGTGTATAAATGTATATGCAAGTAAATGTGTGTTTCTTTCTTTATTTTCATGAGTGACTATGTGTGTCAGTAACTCTGTGGATGAGTGGCATTGTGTAACAGGATGTATAGGTGTATGAGTACATATGATGAGTGAGTACATGTATTGGTGACTGTACAGGACTGTTGGTGAATGAGTGGATGTGTATGTGGATCTTAGAATTACTCAAGAGGTTGTTGTAACTGGTATTGGTATGTCCATTTTTTTGAAAATTTTAGTCTCTAATTTTGAATGTGTGTATCAAAGGTTATATTAGGGTGAGAGGAGGTCTGCCACTCTGTCACAAGGATGATGTCATCAGTGATGTCATTTGAGATGTCATCAGTGATGTCATGAGTGATGTCACTGACCATGTCATGAGTGATGTAATATGTGACGTCATCAGCAGTGCATTGCGGGGGCGCGAGTTATAGTTAGCTGAACTAACTATAACGGGGGAATTTCATTGGTTTTTCATGAGTGAAATGTCCAGCTAACTATAACATGTGTGAAACCTATGGTTTTTTCAGTGAATTTGCAAGGTTTTTTAATTGCTAATTCCTAACTATGACGTGTGTGAAACCTTTGGTTTTTTCAGTGAATTTGTACGGTTTTTTAAATGCTAATTTTTGTATTATTTAATTAAAAAAACATTTTTTATATTAAAAATAAAATTCCTATGTATTCATTTATATATTATCTGTATCTTTTTATTTGTTTTTGCTTTTTGAAAAAAATTTCAATTAGGATAAAGTTGAACAGTTTTTTTAATTTTTGCAATTAATTTTTCTCCACTTCTTTTTATATATAAATTCTTGGAGTGCGCGCTCTGAGCGCGCTCCTAGTACAATTTCGTAAGTTTTTTATGAATACCGCAGTACGTTATTTACGTACGCAAATATACGTTATAGTGCGCGCTGGGAGCGCGCACCCAGTACGTATGCGTACGTACGTACGCATGCGTGCGTGCGTCCTACACGCTTCACGCGGTTTACTTCCGCATACGCTAAAATTACGCGCAATAACGGTCGCGTATACGCGTGTTCAACGTATGCGCGCTACGTACGCGCATATGACGTATGCACAGGCGCTCCTACGCGTTCGCGCATACGTAATCATGAGGTGCGCGCTCGGAGCTTGCGCAGTGCGCGCACCTCGGGTATATGCATAATAAAACAGCACTTCTTATTGGTTATCATTACTTTCAGTTTCTGATTGTTTCAACACCACACCCAATCCCCTCATGGCAAGTCATGTGATCAAGAATCATCACTTTTGATTGGTTTGAAGTACTTTCAGTTCCAGATTCTTCCCAAACCACACCTACTCCCCTCATTATTAGTTCTGATTCCTTTGGAGAAGGAGCTATTCTGTTGTTGAGAGACAATGGCTGAACAGCAACCATCTTCAGACAGTGACCAGGACACTCTTGAGAGGCAGAGGAGCAGGAAGCAGAAAGACAGCTTTATATGGCAGTTTTTCACTTTTCCAGAGGGACAAAAAAAGGTAAATGCACCTAAAGTTACATGTGTACTTTGTCAAAAAGTCTTGTCACTTGGGAATCCTAACAAGAAATATTCTTTTAGCATTCACACTATGTTGAGGCATGTTGACAAAATGCATCCAGTGACTTTTCGTCGAGCTTCTGGAGCAAACCCTCCACCTGCTCTACCAACGACATCTGCAGCAGCTCAGCCGAGCACATCTTCGGCAGCTCAGCCGAGCACTTCTTCTGCAGTGGTGCCTTTACCTTCTTCCACACCTCGTTTTGGACCACCTTGTTTTGCTAGGTTGTCCACACGCTGCACTGATTGCGGTAAACTTATTTCTGTGTGTGAGACCAGTCTTGATCTCATTCAGAGAAAATTTGATGCCCATGAGTGCAGTAGGCCATAGATGTTTTTTCATTTTTTTTTCGTTTTTCTCTTCCTGTTTCCCTCCATTAACTCAAGGGCTCTTTTAAGAGCCACTTATAAACTAAACCCCAAAAATTTTTGGGGGGGGATTTTTTTAAAAACATTTTTTTAGGTGCGCGCACCCAAGGTTTTTTTTCAATTTTTTTTTTTTTTTTTAAATTTAATGTACAAAAAGAGGTGAAGAAATGGAAGCATGAAAAGGGAGGATTGAGTAATACTAATATTTTTCACTTATTTTTTGAAAAAAATAATTTTTTTCGCAAAAAAATTTTTTTAAAGTATTTTGCAAGGGAACAGAATTTTTTTTTTATTTTTTCTTTCCAGTTCTGCAAAAAAAGAAAAAACTTATTAATATTCAATCATACATTACAAAAAGCATTACATGTTTTTACATATTTTACAAAGCAATTTTTTGCCCTTTTTTTGCTGTTTTCAGAATTTTTTATTTTTCACTTAAAATAGTGAAAACAATTGTATTCATCATTTAACAGCGGGCAAAAAAAAAACAATCTGAAAGATTGCTTAAAAAAAGCCCTCAAACTTTCCTCACTAAAATATACCTTGTTAGAAATATTACATATATATTACAAGTACTTCTCTAGATGAATAAACATTTTCTAGACAAATAATTTCTGTCAAAGGAGTCCACAATTGTTTTTATTACTTTTCCTTTAGGCCAAATAGTAATTTCAAAATCCTTTTTAAGTGATATCTTCAATTATAATCCTTTAAAATTACAAAAAATGCTTTCTTCAGATGCAGTTTTTAGTTTTCAAAATTTAGGTTTCAGAAAAATTAAGTAAGAATTGGGTAAATCATAAGGCAAACGTTGCTTGAAAATCAATTGGGAATCATTACACAGTGTCCAGACTTTTTCACATTTAAGATGAACTGTGTAATGCCCAGAAGTTACAGTAGGTCCTTCATGAAAAATTATTGCAACTGTAACAAAAGTTTTTCCAGAAATTGATAATTGTTGTCCTGTAAACTTCTTTATTAAAGTGTCCAATTTTGAACCATCAGCTCTACAACGTTGCATCATTAAAATTACATACTGACCATATTTCTGTAAAAATAATGTGGAAAACATGTCTGATTTACATTCAGAACATTCCATGTTGTGATTGGCATCTTTAACTAATTTACTAAAAGTCACTGATTTACTTTGTGGTAATGGTAAAAATATGAACCTTTCTGAATCAACAATACTACTACATGTGTTCATACAGTTTTCACAGCAATTTTCCCATTTGTAAGAGACACCAAATAAGTTTTCTACTTCTACTCCTTCATCTTCTAGTACACTCAAAATATATATTAAGAATTCCTGAGCATCTTGCTGGACATTTTCTTTAAACTGTGTAGAACCACAACATACATCTAAAAGATTTCTAACACCAGTAGCACTTTCTATTTCAGTTTTATCATTACTCAGCTTCTCATAAAGGAGACTCAGCAGAGAACACAATCTTTTTCCATGATTTACTATTATCTGTTCTAGCAACTTTTCAAGATAAAATACAACATTCAGCACTCCATTTGCATAGCAGTTGACACCAGAGCTATTTTCAAAATGGCAACCAACAACCTCTTCAACACTGTCCTTTTTCTTTTTCCTTGCTATCACATCACTGTCCTTTTTTTTTTGTTCTGTTCATCCACATTACAGATATTCTCAAATCTCCTTTTCCGACAAACAACATGTTTTTCAATCACAGGATACTGACCTAAATGAGGAGCATAGGTTCTTCTTAATCTGTTATACTCCTTTACACAGTTTGTATCAGCACTAACTTTTGAGTCATCAAAGTCTATCATAAATAAACCAGATAATGTTTTCACTCGTGACAAAGCAACATATGCCATACCTTCTTTGAACACAGTAGAACCAATGTTTACAAAAGCACTATCTACAGTCAATCCTTGAGACTTGTGAATAGTTACAGCATATGCTAGAGAAAACGGAAACTGCTTCCTACGTACATATAAGTCTTTCACAAGCATGAAATGAACTGAACAACGACAAATGTCTTTAACTTCTTCTATCTGATCAAATTTTATTTTTAAACATTCAATTCCATCTTTTTTCTGGAAATTAATAAAACCCACAACTCTTCCCATAGCTCCATTCACTAAACCTTTTTCTACATCCAAATTTCTCCTTAAAATCACTCGACAATTCATGCAAACATATAGATTTTTTTCTAATCCAGCTGTTTTGGAAATATTCTTCTCTAGTGAATCCAATTTATTTTTCAGTTTGCCTGTTAATGTAAAAGTAATTCTTTCATGCTGAATTTTGTCCTCTGCTTCCATTTTCTTAATCTCTTCCTTTTCCAATTTCAAAAGTTCCTCATTGAATATTGAGCACTCACGTAGTGTTGGCATTAAGCAGATTACAGTATTTTTTTCTGCAATGTTCTGGTATATTTTCTCTGCAAATATTTCTTCATTTGGAAATAAGTTATGTAGCAACCGACTCTGTAATGCTTTTTTGCCAACTTCTGTGAGTAGTCCAATTCTGATATCTTTCAGAATACTTGCATAATCTTCATCGTTTGCTTGTCTCATATTGGTAGTGAGTTCTTTGTACTCAAAGAACGACCAAATATTCGCATTACCAATGCTTCCTAATGACTTCTTCGTGTCTTCATGTGTCACAGTATTAAACACTGGTTGTCCTTTAACTGGAGTGAGCTGCAGAAGATCCCCAAAAACTATGACGGGTTTTCCTCCAAATAACACGTCATAGTCTCTCTTAAGAATTTGTTGCATTCTTAAATGCACAAAGGCAAGCATTAAATTTGAAACCATGCTCACCTCATCAATAATGAGAACTTGCATCTTCTTCAACACTCTTGAAACTTCGAGGCATGCTTCTCCAGTTAGCTTGTGGTATTCTATTTTGTTCTCATGCTCCACTGGTAACATTAGCAAGCGATGTAAGGTAATTCCTTTTATGTTATAGGCTGCTAACCCAGTTGGAGCAATTACCACACAAGACAAATTTGAAGCTGTTTTTTGCTGTAGGTAGCTTCTGATGACTTTTATTAAGAAACTTTTACCAGTTCCAGCTTGTCCACTCACATACATCCTGATTGGTTCAAATGATGTGCATGAGCACTCTTTCTTTTCATGTAGTAATCCATGATCAATTTTTTTGATGACTTCTTCATAAATTTCTTTTTGTTCTTCATTCAGTTGTTGTTCCAGATTTAGTAAGTCGATTGAATCTTCCTGTGCTTGATTCATAGCCGTTTCTACTTCAGTCATGCCTACTGCAGCTTCATTTTCTATGATTGGTTGTCCTAGGGGATCTTGACTAAGTGTTCCTGAACTTTGGCTGTCTTGAGAACTGTCTCTAGCTACTTCAGCTGCAATTTTTGCTTCCTGTTCATTTTCTTCATTTAACATTTGGACATAAGTTGTGAAAGTACTGCATTCTATACTGTCTTTGCTAGCATTAAAAGAATCTTCATAGCTTTGAAATTCTCCCAGTAGTTCGTCCTCTGAACGCCATGGTTTAAACAGCTGTAAAAGAGCCAAGTAGTAAAATTCCTTTTTGTCAGTAGTTTCGCAACTGAGCTTCCTGTGATTTATCAAACTTCCTTTTGTTTGCTTCACCAAACATCCTTCCTCACCAATGACTTTATATTTTCCATTGTTGATGTCTTCTGTGGCTTTCCGTGAAAAAATGTAGATCTGCAGCACTTCATAGAGACACATGTTCTCAAGATGATGACTTCTCTTTGGGTAATATATGTCCAACATGTTTGATTTCAAAATATCTGTACTTTCTGGGTCATTCTCGGCCAAATATTCAATTTCTCCAACAGATTTCAGTACCCGATTTCTCATTCCTGCAAGGCCTAAGCTTACCCAAATTATTCTTCTGGATTTCGAGTAAAGACTTGCAGATGATAACCTATCTGAGCATTCGTAGGATACAATTTCTCGATGCGATAACATCTTTAAACTGAAACTGTACAGCTTCTTACTGACAGTCTTCTCGTGAGGAATCTCTTCCCACATTTCCTTCAATTCTGTTTTCTCAGATTTAGTGATGTAAGATGTGACATACCGAGCAACAGCAATAGAATTGTCTGCCACATACTGAATATCCATGTTAGCATTCCACATGGATAAAATGACTGGGTTGAAGTCATTTATAAATTTTGACTCTTCATTTCTTTTTAGGTTGTAGGTATTTTTGGGAGATTTTCTGGTTATAGTATGTCGCACAGCTGACATAAAACTGTTGACTCTTCCTTTTGAAAGAACAGGTCTAGGAAATCCAAATCAACACTTTGTGTAGAATTTATCTTTCGTCTTGTACTTCCGTCGACAGTATTTTCCACACCGATGACTTTGGAAACGTAAAACTTGTTCTTTTAACTTTTTCTCTTCTGTGCTTTTAGATATAGCACATGTTGCATATTCTTCAATGAAAGATAACACTGCTTCATCAGTATCTGTTCCAAACTTTGGGGCATCCTTGATCCACAACAGCATATGAATATGAGGAGCACCTCTTGCCTGGAACTCTTTTCTCCAAAAGAAATCCACTACTTCTCCAAGAGGTGGATTTTTTTTATTGCATATGAAGGACATCATAGCCTCAAATCTATGATTGAAATATCTGCAAACATTAACTGGATCCAATGAGCACAGTTCTCCAGCTGTCTTGTATTCAATGTTTTTAATGTTTGAATTTGCCTCTCGTAGAAAATCCAGTAAATCATCCCAAGCGTACTCGGCACAGCTTAGGGTTAGAAACCATGTAGGAGTTCCTAAATTCCGTAACATGCATTTTAATTCACCATGGCGTCGGTACCAATATTCATTTGTCCCACGCTGACAAGCCATCAGATTGATCAGTTGTGTTTCCAAATGATCATCTCGGTGCTGCACTTTCTCCATAAAATCCTTAGCAGACACATTTTGTAAATGTACTCCACTTTTTAAAATGTGATTTACTGCATAAGATAATGCAGACAAGTCGCTTTCAAATAAAAGATGGAACAAATAAGGAATACTTTGACGAAATCTTGGATCTTCTGCATATAGTCTTGTAGTCCGATACTCAGAAGCTGGAATCTGTTCTGGACGTTCATCGTATCGTCCTCTTTTTCCTGTAGGAAACAGCTGGGGAAAACATCGAGCTTCCAAGCTCTCCTCCCATACACTCACGGGAGTTCCTTTTGCTTTCTTCATCTGAAACAGATCAATAGTGTCTCCCATAACTTCTTTTGAATGCAGAGGATGTATGCTAAAATGTTCATAAATTTCTTCTTCCTTTGACTTGTCCACTTTTTCAATTTGACCAGTTGGTGTTTCTGTGTCTTCTTGTAAATCTTCTTCTTCTTCTTCTATATAAATTGATTCATACCATTTATTATTTTTTTTCAAATACAAATTTGCTCTTTGTACTTTTCGTACATCCACCAGCTCCTGCCAAATCGTCTTATTCTTTGTAGGTACACCATTAACCAGAATTACTAATGGTTCAGTTTCCAAAGTATCTGCATCAATAGTTTCCATATTTTTTTTCAAATCCAAGGGCAAATACACCACTCTTCCTTTTAAACCTCTCAGTAAATCAGAAGGAGGTAATTTACCAGTTTTGGGCTCCATACGTACTATGGTCTGGAACGGATGAACACATTGAATGAGTATAGACTCATATGTATTTAATTCAGAAAGTTCGGCAGGAATAGCATCCAATTCTAAATTATTATGTACAGCTCTGGTCGGCATTCTATTTTCTTGTAACTTATTATAACAGTATTTACAAATACGCTGATCTTCACCCAATTCAAAACAATTTTCAAGAAATATATATGTTGCAAAATCCTTCCACTTATAATTATCTTCATTTTCACTTTTTTTATACAGATCAACATTCCTTGTTTGAATTTTATAATGACTTCTGCGGCAACAAACACAAGTAATATTTGGTCTTTCATTAGAGGTGATAGTAAATTTTGTCATTTCATCCTCAACATTTTTAGTAATAATGAGTTCTACATTCTGTTCCTCATTTTTCTCATTTACTGTGTCCTTTTCTGCACTTTCTTGTTCTGGACCAAAGTAACAAAACTGAATCTCATCAGTAACCTTCACTACATCTGATATAGATCCACGGAACAGAGCATTATTCAACTCATTCAACTTTACTGCTGGACTTTTAGCAAAATACAATGTTCTCACAAACTTTCTCATTTCAGTATGATGAACAGCCAGCATCCTAAAATGATGAAAAACACTTTTACACACTTTTCTAGATAGACAAGCCAGAGAATGTCCCTGCAAACCAGTATTTTCTCTCACTCTGCATGGATCTAGTGTTTGAAGCACCTTCATCTTCTGTTTTACACTCTTTTTACTATATTCTCTTAGAAAGTCACGTAATTTATCAATAGATTCCTGACGCACAGTACAAATACTACTACAGTTCCAAGTGTACACTGGGGCTTTTGGACGTCTCCCCATAGCCTCAGCAGCCATTACTTCTTCCTCATTTCTTGGGACCATTTTCTCTTTTTGCATCACACAACCATCCTTAACTTCATATGCTCTACCATTGGTGTCAACTGCATGCAACAAACTATTACTTTGAAGATAACTCTCTTCATTAAAAAATGGTTCAGTACTTGAACTGTGTTTCCATTCTCCCAAGAACACTTTACAAAAGTTACTTTTTTTCACTTCTCTTTTCCTTTTGCTTTGTGACTTCATTGCATTCACTAATTTATCTAATCTACGCATCCTATTCAAAATTAGAATAAAAAGTTTTCTTTTTATTTCCAAAGCCTTACTTACAATATTTTCTATAAAAATGTTTTTCTTAATAAATTTTGTTTTTTTCTTATATTTTTTCACATCCTTTATCAAATTTAAAATCACTCTTCTATGAAACATTTTTCGACGAATGTTTTTAAAATCTAATTTTCGTGTTAAATCAGTTTGACATACTTCTGATTGTACATTAGCTTTTTTTTTGCTGTTGACTGTGTTGTTGCTTTGTACATAAAACTCAGTTTTTTTACAGTTATTTTTGCCATTTTTTTGTTTTTTGAAAATCTTTTTTAAGAAATCTCTGCTCTGCTTACCAGTAGACTTTTTCTTTTTGCCATCACCAGCTTCTCCTGCTATTTATTTTTTCCCAGTTTTGACCAGATATACTTGTTGTTGCTTTTCTTTCCTCTTTCTTGTCCTTAAAGGCATTTTTTTTTCACTGTTGCTCAGCAATACCTGCAAGGAACTAAAAAAAATTCCTTTTTGTAATTATAATTCATTAAAATATTTTTTTTTACTTTTCATTTATTTCAAATGTTTTTCCATTTGTCTCTCATTTGTGATTTACTAATTTGTGCACAGTGCTAACCACCACAGTTGAAAAAAAACAAGCTGCCCCTTTCCTGCAAGTGCATTTTTTAACAGAACACCTGCAACACAAATTATATCTGTGGCCACAATTCCTGTGCGCACACAGCCTCATGGTGTGCTTCTAAGCAGAAAACAGAATTTGATTTGCAAATTCAAAGCACATTTACTACTCTGGTAGATCAAGTGATAATTGCTGTTACAGCCTTACACATTTTCCTTGTAGATCACAGAGGCAGAAAAGAGCACATTTCCTAACAGCTACTTCATACCATAAGTATCTGCAACCTGGGTGAGTGTTTAGAGTAGAGCAAAGAAAATGAGGCCTTGGTGACGTTGAATGTGTTTGCATTACACACAGTCCTGAGTAGTATGCATGGGAGTGTTGGAGAAGCTGCTGCGTGTGTCCCAAGAGTGTGTTTCTGCAGAGTATGTATTGTCAGCTGCAAGAGACATGAGCAAGGAGATTTCCACAACTGCATGAAGACTGCAGGGATGTACGTAACAGTGCATGTGTGCTAAGGGATAATTTGTGTAAACACAACAGGCTGCCCCTTTCCTGGGACTGCAATTCTTACTGAACAACAACTTCACAAACTAAATCTCTGCCCACAATTCCTGTGCGCACACAGACTCATGCTATGTTTTTTGGAACAAAACAGTGTCCCTGAATAGTACCAAATTACTGTTACAGCCTGACACATTTCCCTTATCATTTACAGAAGCAAAAAACAGCACATGTCCTAACAGCTCCTTAAGACCATGACCATGTGTTACAGGGTGAGTGATTAGACTAGATCAATTTAAATGAGGCCTTGGTGACGTTGAATGTGTTTGCATTACACAGTGCTATCTGAAACAGCACACAGAGCTGAGTACTACACATGAGAGTGTTGGAGAAGCTGCTGCGTGTGTGCCAAGAGTGTGTTTCTGAAGACTGTGTATTGTCTGGTGCAAGACAGATGAGCAAAGAGACTTCCAGAACTGCATGAAGACTGCAGGGATATATGTAACAGTGCATTTTTGCTAAGGGATAATTTGTGTAAACACAACAGGCTGCCCCTTTCCTGGGACTGCATTTCTTACTGAACAACATCTTCACAAATTAAATCTCTGCCCACAATTCCTGTGCGCACACAGACTCATGCCATCTTTTACACACATAACACAGGCTGCCCCTTTCCTGGGACTGCATTTCTTACTGAACAACAAATTCATGAATTAAATCTCTGCCCACAATTCCTGTGTGCACACAGACTCATGCCATCATTTTACGCACATAACACAGGCTGCCCCTTTCCTGGGACTGCATTTCTTACTGAACAACATCTTCACAAATTAAATCTCTGCCCACAATTCCTGTGTGCACACAGAGTCATGCCATCATTTTAGGCACATAACACAGGCTGCCCCTTTCCTGGGAGTGGATTTCTTACTGAACAACATCTTCACAAATTAAATCTCTGCCCACAATTCCTGTGCGCACACAGATTCATACTATGTTTTTTGGAACAAAACAGTGTCCCTGAATAGTACCAAATTACTGTTACTGCCTGACACATTTCCCATATCATTTACAGAAGCAGAAAACAGCACATGTCCTAACAGCTCCTTAACACCATGACCATGTGTTACAGGGTGAGTGATTAGACTAGATCAATTTAAATGCGGCCTTGGTGACGTTCAATGTGTTTGCATTACACATTGCTATCTGAAACAGCACACAGAGCTAAGTACTACACATGAGAGTGTTGGAGAAGCTGCTGCGTGTGTGCCAAGAGTGTGTTTCTGAAGACTGTGTATTGTCTGGTGCAAGACAGATGAGCAAAGAGACTTCTAGAACTGCATGAAGACTGCAGGGATGTATGTAACAGTGCATGTGTGCTAAGGGATAATTTGTGTAAACACAACAGGCTGCCCCTTTCCAAGGACTGCATTTCTTACTGAACAACATCTTCACAAATTAAATCTCTGCCCACAATTCCTGTGCGCACACAGACTCATGCCATCATTTTACGCACATAACACAGGCTGCCCCTTTCCTGGGACTGCATTTCTTACTGAACAACAACTTCATAAATTAAATCTCTGGCCACAATTCCTGTGTGCACACAGAGTCATGCCATCATTTTAGGCACATAACACAGGCTGCCCCTTTCCTGGGACTGCATTTCTTACTGAACAACATCTTCACAAATTAAATCTCTGCCCACAATTCCTGTGCGCACACAGACTCATGCCATCATTTTAAGCACATAACACAGGCTGCCGCTTTCCTAGGACTGCATTTCTTACTGAACAACAAATTCATAAATTAAATCTCTGCCCACAATTCCTGTGTGCACACAGACTCATGCCATCATTTTACGCACATAACACAGGCTGCCCCTTTCCTGGGACTGCATTTCTTACTGAACAACATCTTCACAAATTAAATCTCTGCCCACAATTCCTGTGTGCACACAGAGTCATGCCATCATTTTAGGCACATAACACAGGCTGCCCCTTTCCTGGGACTGCATTTCTTACTGAACAACATCTTCACAAATTAAATCTCTGCCCACAATTCCTGTGCGCACACAGACTCATGCTATGTTTTTTGGAACAAAACAGTGTCCCTGAATAGTACCAAATTACTGTTACTGCCTGACACATTTCCCATATCATTTACAGAGCAGAAAACAGCACATGTCCTAACAGCTCCTTAACACCATGACCATGTGTTACAGGGTGAGTGATTAGACTAGATCAATTTAAATGAGGCCTTGGTGACGTTGAATGTGTTTGCATTACACATTGCTATCTGAAACAGCACACAGAGCTGAGTACTACACATGATAGTTTTGGAGAAGCTGCTGCGTGTGTGCCAAGAGTGTGTTTCTGAAGACTGTGTATTGTCTGGTGCAAGACAGATGAGCAAAGAGACTTCCAGAACTGCATGAAGACTGCAGGGATGTATGTAACAGTGCATGTGTGCTAAGGGATAATTTGTGTGAACACAACAGGCTGACCCTTTCCTGGGACTGCATTTCTTACTGAACAACATCTTCACAAATTAAATCTCTGCCCACAATTCCTGTGCGCACACAGACTCTTGCCATCATTTTACGCACATAACACAGGCTGCCCCTTTCCTGGGACTGCATTTCTTACTGAACAACAACTTCATAAATTAAATCTCTGCCCACATTTCCTGTGTGCACACAGAGTCATGCCATCATTTTAGGCACATAACACAGGCTGCCCCTTTCCTGGGACTGCATTTCTTACTGAACAACATCTTCACAAATTAAATCTCTGCCCACAATTCCTGTGTGCACACAGACTCATGCCATCATTTTAAGCACATAACACAGGCTGCCCCTTTCCTGGGACTGCATTTCTTACTGAACAACAACTTCACAAATTAAATCTCAGACAACAATTCCTATATACACACAGACTCATGCTGTGTTGGTAGGCACAAAACACAGGCTGCCCCTTTCCTGGGTTATCAATTCTTACAGAACTAATGCTTTTTTCAAATGTGCTGCCATTTTCCTCTCTTTTCTTTCAAAGTGATCTCTGCTAAATGCTAACCATCACAATTAAAAAGAAGCTGTCCTTTTCTTTCAACTGCAAGTCTTACTTTTCAACAGCAACACAAATTAAATCTCTGTCAACAATTCTTCTCTGCACACAGACTCATGGTTTGATGGTAGGCACAAAACAGTATTCCTCATTGCTACCAGTACACATTAACTTATGGGGAAAACATACTCCATAATATTTTACATATTCAAAACAGTTAAATATCTCCCAAAACAGAAACTGTAAATCACAACTTTAAACAAATAATCACAATTCTTTTTTTTATATCTAAATTAACCACAAACACCCCCTCTCAAACTCATAACTCACCTTTAAAATTAGTTAGTTGTGAAAGAAATGTGGCAGTCACACAGCAGTTTATCAGACCAGAATCTCTGAGCTCAACACCTCTCTCCTCTCAGCAGAACCAGTTAATGGCACAGTTTCTCTCTCTTTTTTCACACATATACATGTTAATTTCAAATCTCAGTGCTTCCCACATTTTTTCAAATGAAATCACACATTTCTATTGGTTGAAAACTTCAACCCCTTTCCAAATGTACCCTTCCCCCAACTTGACTTCTGCCTGCTACCATAGCAACAGGTCATGGAACACAGGTGTGAGCAGAGAGGTCAGAAGTTCAGCAGACAATGTTTCATTTCCAAAGAGCAAGAGTGCTTGACTTTTCAAACCTAACAGCAAATCCAAACTAATGTTCTTTGTTCACACATTTTTCTGAACAAATACAAAACATGCTTTTTAAAATTTAAACATACAGCCTCGTTTTTAGTGTAGAATGGTTTGAAACAGCCAATGAGTTATTTTTATAAAAAAAAGTATGTGTGCCCCCATTTTTCAACTGTCTTTCATTTCTTTTTGCCTTTCTACTGAAAGACACCTCCTGAGTGCATCCAGATCTCCTTTGAAGATGTTCACAGTGTGGATTGTAGGTCACAGCTATGTCTTCTGGAGTGAAAAATTTGCAGAAAAAAGAGGTATGGTGAGAGACCTTGCTTTGCCAAATGTAGACAGTAAATGGATTGGTCAGAGAGGGTTAAAGTGGCACCAATTAATGCCTTTGGGGAAAACCTTTCTACATCTCCCACAGCCTAACCTTATTATTGTGCACTGTGGTGGAAATGACCTAGGCACTTTAACTGGTGTAGGTCTGGAAATGCTTATTAAGGACACCTTTGTGCAATTGATGTCGCTTTTTCCACAAACTGCCTTCGTATATTCTAACATATGCCAAAGGCAAGAGTGGAACTGGTCCAACCAATTTTGTCCACAGATTGACACAGCAAGGAAGCACGTCAACAAATCTATTTCTGCTTTCCTCAGAGACTATGGTATGGGTTCTATATACCACAACAACTTGCATTACAACATGCAAGACATTTATAGAGGAGATGGTGTACACTTCACTGATGAAGGCAACAGACTCTTCCTCTTGAACTTTAGACTCTGCATCGGTACTTACTTGTAGGTACCAAAAAACAAACAATAAACACAAGGGCTCTTTTTAGAGCCACCTTATATCTAAACACTTAAATGCGATTTTTTATTATTTTTTTTTTAAAGTTTTTTTTCGGGTGGGCGCCGGCGATATTTTTTTTCAAAATATAAATCTTTTTTTTTGCCCTACAAGGTCCTACTGTGACCCCCTTACAATGCCTAGTGGGTCAATATCTCCCCACTCTGCCCCCTTTTCAAGTTCTCCCCCTTTGTTTATCACCCCCTCTTTATGCGAGAGACAAAATGGCAGCCGCCGCTTCCTGATTTCCACCGATTCGAATGTTTACTGACATCTAACAACCAATCAGAAGTGCGCACTCGATCGGAAAGGTGCTCGCATAGGACTTGCTCAGTGCGCGCACGGTACGCGCGTACAGATATATATATTGATTTAAATGCTAATTTCTCAGGAAATACTGAACAGATTTACACCAAACCTGCAAAAGGCACTTCATGGACCTTATGGCTACCTCTCTGCCAAATTTCACATAATTCTGTTCAGCCGTTCGGGCTGTAGCTGCGACTAAAGTCCCTATGGAAAAATGCATGGGGAAAACGCGTTTTGGGACCCCCCTTTTTTCTCATCCCCCGCTTGACGAATCCCCCCGAAACTTAGGGTAGGAGCTGAGCGGAGCGCCCCATTAGTTTTGAAAATTTCGCGAGGATTCGTCAACCGGCGCCAAAGTTATTTAAAATAGAATTTTGAGATTTCCTATGGAAACACGGTCCTAACTATAACTACCTACTGGCGAAATATATATATATATATATATATATATATATATATATATATATATATATATATATATATATATATCAACCACCAACTCCAATCTTCGACCAAAGAAAGGACGCCGACACCAACGACTTTCACTGAATCCACAGGTTTAATGATTGCATTCCTTTGCTACGCGTTTCGGCATCACCTGCCTTAATCATACAATAGAAAGCTTGTTCAGTGTGTGGGTTAAAATACAAAAACATAGACTGCGATAAAAGGTCACATGAATAATTCCACCAATCACTGGCTATTCAACATGGAAAAAAGACTTTGTGATTTTGTCTGAATACAAGCAACCATGCCAAGTTCCCATTTTTTGTCTAAAACTAAAACTTTATCCACACAGCTA
Source organism: Triturus cristatus (assembly GCF_964204655.1). Classification (NCBI taxonomy): domain Eukaryota; kingdom Metazoa; phylum Chordata; class Amphibia; order Caudata; family Salamandridae; genus Triturus; species Triturus cristatus. The sequence continues at coordinate 257,875,414 of NC_140588.1, forward strand.
ATGAACAATCACCACTATTATTTCATAGTTGGTGAGTCATCTAGTGCAATTTAGCTGTTAAAAGCAGTTCCAAGAGCAAAGATTAATGTAAAAGAATATATTTCTTGATTATTGCTTTAAAAAATAAATGCTTGTATGCGCGTGAAATAATGAGACATTATTTAAACAGAAATTTCATCACGAATTTCTAATTTAAAAAAAGACATGTTCCCAATGGGACTATTTCCATGTAAAAATTATTACAAAGATAAAGTGCATAGTGCTTCTCTCCTAATATATATATATATCTATCTATCTATATATATTCTGCTCCAGAGGTTGCCCACCTAGTGTGTAACACTCGATCAGCAGCTTTATTTATGATAGACAGGGATGAGGATCCGCTTGTAGAAGCCGCTCCGCAATAGAATTGCCTGATGCGTTTCAAAGCTCCATATGCTTCTCTTCAGAGGCTTGAACGGAGACGGTGTGTGCAAACGCTGAACCCACTTTGACATTTTCATATTGCACACCCACCAATGGGAAGTTCAAATGAGACTGTGCATTGTGGGAAATGTGGTCCGGATAGCACACAAATCTTGTCCTGTATGGACCCTGCAAGTGGACTTGTCCTCAATCCTGTTTGCCGCAGCTGGCCCACATTGCCGACATGATAGTTACCATGTCAGGTGGCCCCCATAACATTACGGGGTGGTGCACACACCGCGGCAGGACGGCCACGTGTTACATTCTGCTCCGTTCCAGCCTCTGAAGAGAAGCATATGGAGCTTCAAAATGCGTCTGGCATTTCCATTACGGAGCGGCTTCTGCAAGTGGATCCTCGTCCCTGCCTATCATAAATAAAGCTGCTGATCGAGTGCTATTCAAAAGGTGGACAACCTTTGGAGCAGAATGTAATACGCGGCCGTCCTGCCTCGGAGTGTGCACCACGCCATAATGTTATGGGGGCCACCCGACATGGTAACTATCAAGTCGGCAATGTGGGCCTACAGCGGCAAACAGGATTGAGGACGAGGGTGTATTTGGACACAAATGGGGTTGTGATCGATAAAAAGGCCATGCTAAGGAAGGATTTCTTAAAAAGCACAAATAGAATGAAAAGTTACTGAATTGGTATATCACAATTACGTATTAAGCATTGACAATTAATGAATAGTCAAAAAAGATGGAAATTGCATGTACAAAATACCAGCAATATGAAACAGGTGGTAACCAGGTACAAAATACAAAAGGGGGGGTACTCACGGTACAAACTTTAAAACAACAGTACTCCATGCTCTGGTGTTAAAAATGTGCAGCCTGGCTGCACAATGAGGGTGAAGGAGGAGAATGGAAAGGATTTTTTCAGATCTGTGTTACTTTATTCGAACAGACAAAGTAGAAATTCTTTACTAAATACAGGTGGAGCCGGCAGGTCATTATAGATGTTATTTATTAACTGAATCCAATTTTAGAAAGGCAAACACAGGGTAGCCAGACCATATCCACTCACGCAGGTGCTCTTAGGTAGGTATCAGGGGATAGTGGATGGTGCTGGGAGATGTCACAAAGTGCCCTTACAAGGATTTTTCACAACTTTTTAAATGCTATGTTATTTAAAAGCCAACACATCATATATGCCCTCCTTCAGAAAATGAGGGCCATACTTATGGCCAAGTCACGCAGTGCAACACAACACAGTGCAGCAAGTCAGCTTGCTGTACTGTACCACATGACAGGGAAAGGGAAGGGATCTGCCATATTTAAGGCAACACAGCGCGTTCCTGACTTTTCCCCTGTGCTGGCATCCTTTTGGCTGTCAAGCACCAACCAGGCACCCTTGCCCCATTGTGCTATGCCTGCATTGTCAGCCGGGTTGTTTTTGTGCAGGAAGTGGCACCTTCCTGCACGAAAACATTCCGGGGAGTCTTTTTCCTTGTTCTATGTGTCCTGCAGAATGCACACACAATGTGGTTGCAGCACAATCTGCGGAGGCTTTTCCCTCTTTCTATGTGTACTGCAGATTGCACCCACTATGTGCTCGTAGTATAACGCAGCACACATAAAAAGAGTAAAAAACAAGGAGAAATTATCATATTTCTCCTTTGCTACACCTAACCTGGGAAGGTATAGGTTTTTTCGCACATTACCTGGTCTACCACTTCTAGTATATCTGGGAATGCTGTAAAATCCTTGAGTGTTGCATGGGAAAATCCAAGCACCAACCATTGCACAGAGTAATGCAACACAGCAATTTGCACGCATTGCATTACTTGAAATTTATGAAGACACTCAGGGCCATGCAAGGTGGCTTTGTGTGGCTTCATATATTGAATTTTTAATTTGTGTCACTTTTGCACCACGTTGAGTGGTGCAAGAACGACGAGAAGGGGCTCAAAAATATACACCTGCGTATTTGTATAGAAATAAAAAAAAAACACCATTCATTGAATCTTCGAATAGTTTGCAATGCTGCATGTACAGATTCATAGCAAACTACTGGGGAAGAAGAAATGACTCCTTCATGTTCCGTCATTCAGGCTTTTACAACCAACTGGCAAGGAAAGAGTTTGGAGATTGTTATCTTCCTGGTAAGTGTCATTACAATTTAAACATTAGATGTAGACTCATTATGTGTCCCCTAAATGTAATGATCTTTCACTTTTATGACTATGCTGTTCTGCATATGCTGTTTGCCCATGGGCTATGACCTCTTTTCTAAATGCAAGCATTGTAGGGGGGAAAAAGATACTGCAGCACACATAAGCAAACAAGATCAGTAATAGAGTGCACTTATGGAATTCTGAAGGGTAGGTTTTGTTGTCTTCATAAAAGTGGAGGAGCACTGGAGTACACACCTGAAACACGTTTTACAATTATAGCAGCCAGCACAATTCTTTACAATATAGAAATGAGAAATGGCCTACTTGAACCACAGGATAACAGTTCTGAGCAAGATGAAGATCCCCTCCTTCTCCAACACAACCAGAACAAGATCCAACAAGGGCAGGGCATGCTGAACTGACATTACAAGTAATGCTTTCTATGGTAAGCATTACAAAAACAATACTTAAAATATAGTACCTGATAATACTTCTTTATTATACCAAAACAATTTTTTTCCACAGATAAAGAACATAAAGAACTGGAAATGTAAGTCCCTATAGTGGTCAACATTTGTTATTATGTTATCAAATGTGTTAATCAGAAATTCAAGTAAATTGCACAAAATATGCAATAGATTCACAATTTTTTCTTACCTGTCCTATGATCTGATGTGTTTACCTTACGTCGACGTTTTACCACTCCTACCCCTTCTTGGTTTCTTTGCCTTGCAACAGTAACCTCTGCCACTGTTGTGCTGTGCATAGTAGACCCGTCCTCACTTTTGCCTGGTGAGATTGAACTTTGCAAAGTGACACTGGTGGTTTGTAAGTTCTGAAACTGAAACTTCTTTTTAACTCCACACTTTGTTTTTGAATATCATGGTTGTACTTTAGCACAGAATACTTGTCCCATTTACAAACCAACGCATAGGTCTCCATATAGCTTGTTGTTGTTATCTGGATTGGTGCAGTCTTGTCTGGTCTGAATACAACTCTCAATAATTGAATGAGATAAATTGCTTATGAACAGTGATATTTTATTTATGCTTTGAGCCACTTCTGCAAAGCCTTCATATATAGGGCCAGATTTACATTTGTTTGCACTGTGTTTGCATCACAAAAGTGATGCACACCAGCACAATTTTTCTTGTTATTTACTTTCCACAGTAAAACCTGTTTTGTCCTGGATCATTGCCTAAAAGTAATACAAAGCAGCACACAGCACTGCTTTGCATTACTTAGTGTCAAGGGGTGTTACATGGGTGGTACATGAGTATTCCCATGCAACAAACCATGCATTTTGATGCAATTATTTACCAACAATTTTAGATAGGATTTTGCATAAGTCATAAGTCATTATCGCCATTTGAAAGCAGGTGTAATAAGACAAATGATTTCATTTCTCCTTACATTTCTGACTTTGCATTTGTGCTGCACTGATCTGCACACATAAATGTAGGAAAAAGTTTTAAAGGTTGTCTCAGTATAGTATTTTGTACTGAAAGTAATCCCTTCCAATACAAATCCTATGGTAGACTAACACATATTTATTAAATCTGGCCCATAGTGACTTTTAAGTCACCAACCTAGTGAATAATTTGACATAGGCCTGAAAGTTTTTACTGTACCTTTAGCATCTTTGTTACAACTCTTTGACAATCAGCAGGAGAATGTGTGCTGCTCCGCATGCCTCCTACTCTTCTATTTGCAACTGGTGTACAAGCTGAAGAAATCAGTGCAGTGCCTAATATTACAGTGGTGGGGTAGTAGTAGCTGCTTTACTAGTAACAGAGACCTTTGTAAAGAACTCTTCTATCGCACAGCCATACCAGTCCACAGGGGACCTGCACATGAAGCACACCATGGAAGGGGATGAGTTAAATAATCTTTTACTTGCTCACAGCCTAGTATATATCTTGGATAACTGGTACATGTGACCTATTTTACATCTGCCCCATCCTATAAAGTTAGGGGATCTGCTACCATCTTAGACTTCATTTTTTTGTCTTCCTCCCTGGGTGCGGGCCTGGGCTTTTTCACCATAGAACACAATATATTCAGTGACCATAATCCCCTGCTACTAACACTGAGGGAGGGAGGTATTCACATAGTGGCCCCCGGTTAGTCCCAGGTACCCCCAATTCCAACAGATCAGGGAAAGCGCCTACATTGGTCCAGCATTAATCACAGCCTTTTCTCCTCCTGTCGACCTGAGATAGCCCTTTGTTTAGACCACTATACCTCAAGTGATGACATACTAAGTTGTTTTATCTCTATTGCCCAGGTAGTCTCAAGGGCCCTAGCAAAACGGTCAGGGAGGCATGTTCAGGCTTCCCACTCGTGGTTTGACCGCAAGTGTTCACAAGCATTAAGGAGGTAAAGGCAGCTCTATAGCAGGAACCCCGGATGAAGGATATAGTAATTCAGTTACGGCGTTGCTATAAAGAGTTGGTGAAATGGCGAAGGCACTTGTTCCAAAAACAGGCGTGGGAGGACCTACCAAACGCAGGGGAGTTGAGGGATTCTGCCATATTCTGGAAGATCATTAACGGCCCCTAATTTGCGAAACTGGTCAGATAATTTGTGCGCCACCATATCTCCCCAGACCAGTGGGTCTCTCATTTTGAAAAAGTTTATTCTGTAGGCTCCCTAGAAGAGCCAAGATTAGATATACCTCCCAGTCCAGCTGTAATCCCCATTAGTTTTTCTCTGGACGAGGTATATTGAAGCATAGAGCTGCTTTCACAAAATAAGGCCCCGGGACCCAATGGAATTCCTCCAGATCTGTTTCTTGATAACATCGAGGTCTGGGCCCCCCTTATACCTCAAGTTTTAAACACAGTGGCCTTAAAGGGGATGCTGCCCTCTTGGTCCACCGCTATACTTATTCCAAATCTTTGAAAAAAGGGAAAAGGACAACCCGCAATCGTATCGCCTGATCTCCCTTATTGACGCTGTAGTAAAGGTCTTGGGTCAGGTACTTTTATCTAGACTGTCGGTATGGACGATAGACAACCAGATTTTATTGGATGTCCAATTTGGTTTCCGTGAAGGCATGTCAACTACGGATCAATCTCTTAATCTTTATCTTGTGACTGTCAAATATACCTTGACACAACCGGGGATACTGTATCTAGCCTTGATGGACCTCACATCCAGGTTTGACGATGTCAACTGGCCTAAGTATGGGACATTTTAACCTCCATGGAAGTGGACCCTTCTATTGTTCATCTACTTGGATTACTTCACAGCCACACGGCTACGGGATTGAGATACACACATGAGGGGGCACTCACAAACGATTTCAACTGCACGAGGGGGGTACGCCAAGGTTGTATATTAGCCCCGTTCTTATTTTCTGTTTTACATTAACGGCCTTAAGGCGGACCTATTGGCACTGCAGTCAGACTCCCCTAGAGTGGGAAGGAGAGCCTTGCCAGATTTACTCTATACCGATGATGCCATGTTGATAGCCACTACAGCCCTTGGTCTGCAGATTTTAATAGATGGTTTTATATCTCTTATGGACAAGCTGCACCTGGTGGTCAATTTTACTAAGTCACATGAAGTAGTTGCTGGTTGGTGGGGGGCCGCGCTCAAAAAGTTTTAAAGCGGGCCAATACATACTGGCTAATGTCTCAGATTTTCCCTATCTAGGAGTGTTATTCGATTACCTCTTGCATTGGCGAGCCCTCTTAGAGGGGAAGCATAGTGAGCTTATTAATTTTGTGGGGGCCATTACTAGCTTTGCCAGCAGACTGGGCTTATGGCACCTGAAGTTATTCTAAAACTGTATAGATCCAAGGCCATTGTGAAAGCTTTATGTGGTAGTGAGGGGTGGGGGTGCACTCCTTCTATAGTTTACAGGTGGTGGAAAACAAGTTTTTAAGGTGGATCCTGTGAGTCCCCTAAGGCACATCAGCCTGGTCCGTCCACGAAGAGCTGGAGACCGATTACCTGATAGATCACGTAGTTATTAAACTATTACTTTGCTGGATAAAGATCCGGTCAAGCGAAGGTAAGGGTTTAAACCGCTTGATCTTAGGGGATTGTCTGGCTCTGGAACAGGGTATCAACATTCCCTGGATACATTATATTAAGAAATCTGCACAGGCCATAGGAAGGCCAGACCTTTGTTTTTTGCACGTCACTTTATGCCCTGAGGATCACAACATCACAAGAGAGTTGTATCATAAATGTGTTACTGCCCAGCGCAAAAACAAAGAGCTTAGTAAACCTGCAGTGAGGGCTTTTATAATGCTAAAGTCCGTGCTGGGCATGTAACCATACCATACCTTTATGCACCCCCTAGCGCCCACAATAGATTTTAAATCATGCGCTTTAGATTTAATCAAATTCACCACCTTTTAACTCCCCCAGCAGGATTTTTTCAACCCTAAGAGGACCCTGTGGCTGCAATCTTAGATCAGGACAAGTTGCATTTTGTTTTATTGTGTATTTTATTCTCAGTGCCTAGAAAATGATTTATTTGGCTTTTATTAAAGAGTCTGAAGTTCACACAGGGCAAAGTGGCACTCTTGCACCTTCAGTTGCTATCAAACCCCCATACCCTCCTTGCTGTGATTATTGTTATGCGGGCAGCTTATTGATCTAGGATATCCTGAATTGATTCATCTCTCATTGCTTTGTATGCAGGAGGTTACTATTGGCGTGATGGGGTATATAGCCATTGACCTGTGGGGTTTTTAGTTTTATCTTTTTGTATTGAATTTTAGAATGTATGACTATTTCATTGTACCTTTTTATGGATGTATTTGCATCAGAATAAGGAAAACATTATTATTATTATTATTAGTAACAGAGTAGACAAAATCTTTACTTTTCTGTGTTTCTGCTGGTTCCTCATGAGTAAAAAGAATAGATGATGGACCGAATGCTGAACCAATCAAAAATCCACCACCACTCACATATCTGGGTTAAATCCATCCTTTTGTTTGGGTGACAACACCACTTTCTCTGCTTGTATCACCCGAGCAACTTGCCTGTGGAGCAGAGTTACTTTTTTCACTATTATCGGTTAGGGTCCTTTGATAAATCACCAATTGTAGAATGTGTTAGGAGTGAAGGGGGTGAAATGCCATTACAATTTATAAGGACATTATCTTAAATTACTCATTAACAATGCTGTTTATCATGTTATTGTGATGACTACTCAAGGTGGCATATTCTCAAGGACTCATCGCCGAGTTATTGGCACTTTAGTGCAGCAAAATTGGATAAAGAATTATCGCCCCATTCTCAAGCTGGTGAAACTGCCGATATTGCCAGTTTTCCAGCGATAGCCTCCGCAAAAAACATCGCCACGGATGAGAGCTACAACTAACGCTAATGATATGCAGAGTAGGCGTTCCAGTGCAAAAACACATGAAGACACCACTTCACAATATTCTCAACGATCAGCCAGATCAGCGAAACGATCAAAAAACCGGCAATAAGGCGTGTTAGCAGCGGGGAATGAACACCTGCCTTTTACTGGTGTTATGCAGGATGACAACCTGCAGTATAAAAGGGAGCCCAGCCCCGAGCCACATTGGCAGACCAACACATGTCTTGGAGCTACTGATCATGCAGCTCGGAAACCCAAGAAGCTCACAACCCCCACTGCCACAACCCCCAGGCCTCCCCGGACCATCCCCAGACCCCTCCCCGGACTACAACCGAGGCAGCCCAGAATAAGACAGCGGTCCTTCAGAAAATGCACAAGCCTCACAGACTTAACGCCAGAGCAAGTCATTGCCCACTACAGGCTCAAAAGGGCAACCATCCTCTGCATCCTGACCCATATTGCCCACAGGCTGATGGTACCAACACAGTGGACAACCAATATCCCTCTGTAGACAAAGCTGCTGGCTGTGCTGCATCTGTTGGCCTCTGGTACCTTCCAACCAACAACCGTCAGAGTCAGAGGAGTCTCACAGCCAGCCTTATCAAAGTTCCTCACACCTGTCTTGGATGCCGTTATCAGCTTGGTACCCCAGCACCTTCACTTCCCCCATACTGTGCAGGAACGGCTGGAGACCAAGCAAGGCTTCTATGCCATAGCTGGCTTCCCTCACGTGTTGGGGGCAATTGACTGCACACATATCCTACTTGTGCCCCCTGCCGACACTGCACACAATTACCGCAACAGAAAGCACTCGCATTCTATCAATGTGCAGGCAATAGTGAACCACCGGGGACTCTTCACCAACGTTGTTGCCAACTACCCAGGCAGTGTGCATGATTCCTACAACTTTCAACAGTCCTTATCATCAACCAGTGCTTCGAGGATGGCACCTAGGGAAATGCGCTGCTCATTGGTAAGTACCAAATGAACACACCTCAACTCCACAATCATGCGACTCACAACTGTGGGAATGCACATGTTACAGCATCACATACAACATGCCAAACAACATGCCCACCTACCAGACATGGCAACACAAGGAACTGTGGTAACAGGGGTCAGCCATGTAGACAAACCATCCACATCATGGCACCTCTGCAACACAATAGCAGGATGTGGTGAGAGTTGGGAACCAAGTATGTGCAAAGAAGAATGTACACAATGCCAAGTGTGGCGGTGATGTGCGGGACAGACATCAGTATACAGAGCACAGACATGTGGTCATTGCTGCTGGTGTTTGTAGTGTTCTGGACAGTGGACACAAACAGGTCACCTCAGGCAGTGGGGTAGACCTTGGACATGTAGCTATGTCATCCCCCCTGTAAGAGTAAGCTGAGTGGGCTGGGCCAGCGTAGGAGTGGTAATTAATAGCCCGGGGCTCAGGGCATGGTTCACTTCCGGGATGGCCACCAAAGCAACTACTGCGTGTGTCTGTGTCCGCCATATCCTCACCATGGGCCTACACACACGTGGCCAACCACCTTCAACGGCCAATATCACAGTGTTGTTGTCAGGCTTGTGGACATGCGCAGACAGTCATGACAATGGTGTGTCTTAGGAGTGCAAGTGATGCAACCGCGCAGCGCACACAAGTAAATAGGCTCGGGGGAGTGAGGAGCAGCTGTGAGGCAACGTAATACACATAAATGCCGCTCATTTGCCACATGCAAGACATGTCAAACTTGAATCCCAAAGTCCCACACATCACACACCAATATACTAATAAGCCTGCCAACACAGAATGCAGAACCACCGATTGACACATCTCTCTCCCCTGTCACAGTTGATCAAGGATATGCACTGTGCCTGTGGATGATGACACCCCTCCGAGCCCCAAACACCCAGGCCCAGATGCAGTACAATGCGGCCCACAAATGCACCCAGGGGCATTGTGGAGCGCTCATTTGGCGTGTTGAAGTCACGTTTCAGGTGCCTGGATATCACAGGTGCATGACTCCTGTACAGCCTGCAAATAGTGTGCAAGATGATCATTGTATGTTGTGTTTTGCACAGCATTTGTGTACGCACCAATGCCCCATGGAGCCGTGTGCTAGATGCACCAGACGATGATGATGAGGATGAGGCAGGAGGACCACACTCCGGTGCAGCAGCAGCAGGAATAGCTCGAAAGGACAATATCATTAACAATTTCTTCACATGAGCACGTCACATTGGGACTGTCCTTAGCAATCATGGAACAGGGCAAAATGACCACAGGCACAGCATGTGCAAACAAATGCATTCCTAGACACATTCCCTGTGTGCATGTCACTCTGCATTAGCACATCACTCTGACAAGTGTAGTTGTAACATTTAGGGCCTCATGTAGGTAGCTAAATACCGGTTGGTAACGGCCGAAATTCGGTAAATATGCCGTTACCGACCGGTATTTAGTCAAGTGAGATGTAGGAGGCCAAAAACCAGTTTTCGGTAAATATGAAGCGGTAAATACCGATTCATAATTACCGATTTCTAAAATACCGATTCATATTTACCGAATACATATTTACCGAATCGGTAAATATGAAGTGGTAAATATGAATCGGTAAATATGAAGTGGTAAATATGAAGTGGTAAAACTGAAAAAGACATGTAGGTAAATTCGGTAATTAAGAAATCCATGAAATTCGGTAATTAAGAGTCGGTAATTAACACTGATTGAAAGCAGGTGGTAAGCATCAACAGTGCATATAAGCAATCCCAAAATGCAACAGCGTGGACAACATGGCCGCTCTGTATGTCATTGCAAGGCGCCTACGTCTACAGGCAGCAGGTCTGAGGATATGGAGACAGGAGGAACGCATCTACAGACAGCGCATCACACTCTTCCAACTGACTGACGCAGAGATACATGAAAGGTACAGGATACACCCACAAACCATCATGGACCTGATAAGGGACCTGCACCCACTCCTGGACCAGCCAACAAGAAGGGCGCATGCCATACCACCACATGTGCAGGTGCTCTGCAGCCTACATCTACTGGCATCTGGCAGTTACCATGGGGTGATAGCTGCGGTGGGCGGTGTATCCCAGAGTTGCCTGTCCCGTTTCTTCAGGAAGTTCCTGGATGCCATGATGCAGAGAATGCACCACTACATCAGCTTCCCAAACACACAGGCTGAACTGCAGAAAACTAAAACTGACTTTTATCACATGGCACAGTTCCCCCATGTCATTGGCTGTATTGATGGCACACACATCCCAATCTGCCCACCAGCTGCCACTGAGCACATCTACAGGAACAGAAAGTCCACCCACTCCATCAATGTGCAGGTAATCTGTGATACAGGGAACATCATCACTGATATTGTTGCGAAGTTTCCTGGGAGCACCCACGACTCCTACATCTTCCAGAACAGTGGGATCTACACACGACTGCTTTCTGGAGAATTTGGAGAGGGATACCTGCTAGGTAAGTAACAGTGACGCCCCATGAAACCTGCAAATCATAGTGTATTGAGGCATGTGACTGATGGTTCACTTTTACTCACCTAGGCGACAGTGCATATGCCTGCCGGTCATTCATCCTCACTCCCTACCTACACCCATCAACCCAGAGTGAGAGACGATATAACGTGGCACATAAATCTACACGCAATGTGGTGGAGCACACGTTTGGACTACTGAAAAGCAGGTTCCGCTGCCTCCACAAGAGCGGAGGCGCACGCCAGTACACACCCATCATCTGCTGCAAGATCATTGCCACTTGTGCAATGCTGCACAACCTTGCCACGAAGAGAGGTACAGAGGTGGAACTAACAGATTTTGAGGACAATGAGGATGAGTCAGGCCAGCCAGAGGCCAACGCAGCTGGAGTGCCAACTGCAATAGATGGGAGAGAGAGACGGGCAGAGATCACATGCAACTATTTCTGAGTAAGTAAGGGGACACAGCCAGTTGTTGGATGTCATGACGTAGTTTAATAATGCGCCACTACGCCATTGCAACAAGATCAAGCCAATCTGGCAACATTGCATATTTACAAGGAGTAAGTCCAGGGTTACGTCACCCATTAGGAATTGGCTACGCAGGGCTGCATCAATGTTTGCGCACACGTGCTGCAGTGTGGGATGGCACGGATTGAGCATCCTCACTACTGCCAACCCCAAGCCGCCTGCTGCTCCTGCGTGTATCTGGGACGGGGGTGTGATGCTGCTCCTGCTGCTGGAGTCGATGCTCTCCGCAGCATCCCCTGCAGCAGTTGTGGCCGCCTGACTTGTTAATAGCACCTCAAGTGCACTTGTGACCTGCACCATCCCCCGAGACACGTCGCTGCAGCAGTGTGTCAGGCCCTCCTGCATCGACACAGAGCGCCGGCAGAGTAGAGAAGTGGCAGTTGCCAGACGGTTGAGTGCCCTGGTGTTAGTGTCCCTCCTCTGCCGTTCCCGGCGCCGTGCATCTCTGTCAGCATCTAATTTGCTGCACAACAGCTGGATTGACTGGGACATGTCCCGAATGCCCGCTGCCATTTCACCCATCCCCACTGCCATTGTGCTGATGTTCTTGTCCATGTTGACAAAAGTTGATTTCATGCCCCGTATATGCCTCTGGACTGACATGACTGCCTTTGTTTGCAGGCGCTGTTGCTTTAACATGTTGCCCTCGAGCCCCGAGAAGACCCAATGGCTGTCAATGTTTGCTGGTGGACTCTGCACACGCGACCTGCGGCGCCGTCTTGCACCCGTCTGTTCTACCTGTGAGGTGTAGGGCACAGTGGCATGGCTCCCATCCTGGGGCATAGTATTTTGCTCCGGGCCCCTGCTGTCGTCAGACGAGGTGTCTAAGGCTCGCAGCCTGGTGGCAGCACGCCTCCTCGATCTCACACATGCAGGCGGTGATGTGGCCGGTGACTCAAACATGAGTGGCGATGCTGGCTCTGGTTGAGGTGAGGCTGGCTCTGGTTGAGGTGAGGCTGGCTCTGGTTGAGGTGAGGCTGCCTGTGGTAGTGGTGAGGCTGCCTGTGGTAGTGGTGCGGCTGCCTGTGGCAATGCTCCCTGGGCTGAACTTGTGCTGGCCAGAGCTGATCTGTCTGGCCGGTGTGCCCTCTCTCCTGCAGCATGTCCTGTCCTGCACGATGTCACATCTGTGGACAGAAATGCAACATCAGCTCAGTGTACCTGAAGGGCTGCATTGCAAGCATCACAATAAATTCATGTAACACTCTCACATTGTCCTCTGCCTGCTTTTGGCTAATGTGTGTACCATGCCTTGTTGTCCTGTGCTATTTACTTCATGGTTGGGGGTTCCCTGACTACATCTCCCAGAATGCATTGCCTATCTGCACTAACACATGGACTGGAGTGGGATACTCATTTCACAATAGGGGATGTGGGATAGGGGTAGGGGGGGCTACATTGCTGTGCATTCGTCTTACCTTGTTGGGTGGCGGCTCTGGCAGAGCTGTCGGCATCCCCAAGCCCCACGACGCTCTCGTGCTCTATTGTGGCCTCCACCAGCTCCTCCAGTTCGGTGAGGGCAGGTGCCCTGTTGGTTCCACCTCCAGTCTGGCTGGCCTCCTTCTGGATTTCCCCCATCTTCCTCTTGGTTACAATCCTCAGGTCATACCAGGGCTTTTTGAGTACCTCTATGTCCCTGTGGGTCACTCCCACAGCATTGACCTGCGCCTGGATACCCAGCCATATATTGCACTTTTCTGACTCCGGAACTTGCAGGGACTGCCTCCCAAACAGCTTCTGGTGCTGCTTCACCACCTCCTCCACCAGCACCTGGAGTTCCTTGGGGCTGAATTTCATCTTCCTCCTCCTTTCCCCTCCATCTCTCAGTGTCCTCTGCGTCGACATGATGATTTTGTGCTGCACAAACAGGCACTGGCTCCCTGCCTCTCCTCTGCACTCCAAGCCTCTCCAGAGTCTGTTAATTGTGTGCACCTGCCTGGGTGTGGCCACTTCCTGGTTGGGTGGGGTGTGGTTGCACAGGATTGGCTGTTTCATCCAGTCATGTGATTTTTTTTTCCCGATTCGGTAAATACCGATTCGGTATTTACTGAATCGGTAAATAACACTTCGGTATTTACCGAATCGGTAAATACCACCTCGGTATTTACCGATTCGGTAAATTCCGATTCTTGAATACCGAATGTTACCGATTCGGTAAATATTACCGAATTATTACCTACATATAACTTACCGATTCTTAAATACCGATTCGGTACGGTTCGGTATTTAAGAATCGGTAAATTTTATTTACCTACATGAGTCCCTTAGTGCTGACAATTTCACCAATTTCCTCTTCTTCTTCTTCTTGCCCTTCCCTGGTCCCCCCTAGGGCTTGTGGGGTTCCGGTTGTCCTCTGTACTTGCTCCGGCTACTTCCATGATCCTTCGCAGTTGTGTGCGTTCTGTTTTTTGTTGCCGCTTTCATTCTGCTTTTTGCAGCCTGACTTGTGGGACTTGCAGGTCTGGCACTGCTTATCGCTGTCTTTTTTATCGCAGTTGCGCCCAACACAACTTTTTTCGCGTTCGGGTTTGGATTTGTATCGCCTTCCCGGTAATGTTATCACGGATATTGGACGCGTTATCGGAAAACTATCGCATGTTACCGCTGTGTTGAGAATGTGACGTTGACACTGAGTTATTTTCCCGCGATAGATGGCGATATGTGAAATTGCGTAAAAGTATTTTGGCGATTATTATCGCACGTTCTTGAGAATATACCCCAAGATGTCCTGATATGAAAGACTTATGTGCGCACCATTAATCAGAACTATAGCATAGAACATTTGTTGACTTGTTAAACGTATAACAAATTCTAACTATTTCCTAAAAAACAAATATATACATAGAAAAAATAGCTTGCTTCAAGGGCAAATATTCTCATTGATAACCTTGACTACATGGTCCACAATGCATTGCATGGGCCTACATAAAATGTGTACTGCATTTAAAAAGACATTTTACACATTTAAAAAAAATATATTGGCGAATGAATTAATTTGCATGTGTGTATGAAGTGTTACGCCTACAAAGGTACATTATTTTTTATCACAAACATACAACACATATAATTTGAAATGTACCTCCCATATTTGGAGCTCTTTCAGATGTGTTATTGGTACTGCCACCAATCACTGACTCTATTTCTTTCATCCTGGGCATTTTGGCTACCCATGATGCAGGAATTGGGTGGATGGCAATGGATTCTTCCTTCTAACTCTGACAATACGTCTCTCATGTGGTCTACAGGAATGTATGACATTACAACGCATACATTTACAACGCACACCTTTACAACACAGATTTTATATCGCAACATCCTTAGCAACACATACATTTACATCGCATGCCGTTGCAACAATTTTTTGAAAACTACATTTACAACGCATCCCATTACATCGCATTATACCTTTACAACGCATACCATTACATTGTATTTAAGGTAAGTGTTGGATAGTGTAGGGGTAAAAACTACTATTCTAACTCCAGTGGGTGCAACAGCAGGGTAAGTGTTGGATAGTATAGGGGTAAAAATTACTATTCTAACTCCAGGGGGTGCAACAGTAGGGTAAGTGTTGGATGGTGTAGGGGTAAAAATTACTATTCAAACTCCTGAGGGTGCAACAGTAGGGTAAGTGTTGGATAGTGTAGGAGTATTATGCGTTGTAATGGTATACGTTGTAATGACATGCGATGTAATGGCTGCATGTAGTGACATGCTGTAGGAGAGTAGGATCTGCACTTATGTTGCCCCCACTTTTTTTCTGATGTATACACTGGTTTCTGGCTATAGTCTGGCTGGGTCCCTACTAATCAGGGCCCCAGTCTCTCTGTTCTCTCTAAACGACTTGGTGTGCATATTAGATGCACTAGTGATTGGATACTGTGGTACCTCATGAGCCCCTAGTATATGGTACCTTAGGTACCTAGGGCATAGGTACTTCACAGGCCTACCAGGGGCTGCAGCATGTATTATGCCACCCCTGGGAAGCAGACTCAATCTGACACAACAGGCCTGCTACTGCAGCCTGTGTGAGGTAGTGTTAGCACTCCTCACAGAGATATAGGTTTCTATATCTCACCATACACACACATATATACCTATCAGCCACCCCTATGGCAGGCCCTATCAATCCTGAGGGCAGGGTGCGTGGTTTACAATGTGAGGGGGTGCCGCTGCCTGAGCGTGGCCCCTCTGCAGCTACCAGAGTCTATTCTCTATGGCTGTTTGTGGATGCGGTTAAACCATATACTTTTAAGTGCATTAAAATGCTTACTTTCGGAATGTCTGCATCAAAACATGTCGTGTTAGGTGTCAAACAACTTGGAATCATGCCCCCACATCAGTCCATGATGTGGGAGCATGATCCCACCCTTCTAGAGGGGACGACATGTAAAACGATAGAAATCCTATAGAGCCCTGGCATCACAAAATGGATGCCACCAGCACAGACACTGGGCTGCCCTCCTGCTGCTGACTGAAACTCGCAGTGGAGGAAGCCCAACAAAAGGCATCCTGTCACAGGGAGGTGTCACCACATTCCAGACAGGATTTAGTGTATTGGGGCTAGGTGGGTGCACTCCCAGAGTGCTTTGAAGTCCTGCACTGGGGGAGCAGTAGGCTCCTCTGTGCATATGCCAGCTCAAACTGGTTCAGGGGCTATGTGCCCCTGCTCTGGTGCGAAACTGGACAAAGGGAAGTGGGTGTAACCAACCCCTCCCCTGACCCTCCTAGAGGAGTGGTCATAGAGCTAGTCCCTCCCCTATCTTCACTATAAGATAGCAAGCATTTCCATTGCAATTCATATAACCCTGGACGACGCTCTACAAAGAAGAATTCTGGCCCTTCGACGTTCCACTACCTTTGGAAGACAGAAGAATCTCCCTTGGAGTCAAGGAGTGACTCCCCTGCTTGGCAGGCACCAAAAACCTTAATCAACGGTTGCAAACTTTCCCGCGCCTGCCAGAGTTAGAAGTCCCTGCTGCCCCAGAAGTGGATTTCCTGACTTCTCGACTGCCATTGTGAGTCCCCAGCAGAGCTGTGGCGAGTGGACCCCACGAGTGACGAGGAACAGCAATACCCGGGGACCATGCACTATTGTCTAGTGCAAACCCAAAACAACGTTCTATGAACTTGTGCATTGGACCATTTGTGGCCCAAGCCTCCAGCAGGTCCTGCACCAAAAATCAGCGGCCTACCCCGTCCCGAGTGACCGTGGGCTCCTGGGAAGCATTTCCTGAGGGGGCATCTTCGCGATCACTTCACATCAACTCAAAGGGCTCCCCTGGTTGCTCCAGGCCTGCCCTCACTTACCCTTGCTGGGTGAGTCCCTCTAACCTTGCTGGTCTGCACCATCGCATTGCAGTTACCATGGCTTGCTGGCTCTAATCCGGTTGCCGACACCGCCATCAGCTGCAGACGTCGTGGGACACTCCAAATCCAGCCGCTGGTCATCCTCGATCCCTGCTGGTCCTCGTGAGCGAAGAGTCAAAACACCATCGATGACCTGAAATCACCCGACATCCGTGGTCACTTCTTCAGTCGACGCAAGCAGCAAGTCTTCTTTGGTCTCCATAGAAAACAGCGACGCGACCCCACACCAAATGCACCCGGCTTCCCTGGGTAAGGTAACTGGTGCACTCCGGTGCCCTAGTGTGTGTTGGCCCACGAAGTACTTACCTTGTAAGTGGCTTGCTTGTAGTCTTCCTCGAAGTACCCTAGAACTTTAAGAATCTAACCGCGGCTTGCACTATTATAATAAATAGGGAACCCGCTGCTGTGTTCACACACTACACGCGTCTCCTGTGGGCCTATTACTTAGCTGCTAACAATGCAGTAGTGAAGCCCCAGCGGTTCCCCAGGCCCTAGGCCTTGTTATTTTGCAAGTCGACATCCTTATACCACTTTCTTAGTATATGGTCTGGTACGCCCCTAGGGCTCCAGCCATATTTGTGCTTAATTTATTGTGAAATGTTGACATTTGAATGTGTACCTGGTTTCTAATCTCATAAAGAGATTGGTAGAGTGTGTCTAGTAATAAATACATATATATTTGATATAAATACCTGTTTGGTGTCCTTCCATTTGGTAATTCAAGAGATTATAAGGTAAAACAAGCTGCTTTACATTTCTCTGAGACTTAACCTGAAGGCTGCTCTCCACAGCTACCACTAGGATAGCTTTCTTTAAAAGGTTGTCTTAAACCTATCTACCATAAGAGTCGAATTGGACTGGTGCAAGGTGGCCACTATAACTAGTGACCAGCATATGCCAGGCCAACTTCTCACACATGCGTTGTAAAGGATGTTGCAATGTAATGATTTCTTTGTAAATGTAGTGCGATGTAATGACTACGTTGTAAAGGTTGTTTCCCGGTCTAAGGCAATCCTCCATGGTCTTGTGGGATTCGGGCCAGAATGTAAAGTTAGCATAACGTATCTTGGGTTGTATCTCTTTCCTATGTACATCTCGAACTGCTTTATGAGATGGCCTACTCCTTTCTGTGTCTTGTACGATAGAAAGGGCCGAAAAGCCATACTACGGCCATCTTGGATTATGACTAGTTGTGCCCAGGTCACGTGGTTCTCTCTTAACACCATCTGTATTTTAGCTCGTACCAGCCTGAAGACAGGGTGAATTGTATTTACGACCAAGGCCCAAGGTCACATCTGCAGTAGGGAGTATCAAGAGAAATTCCTCTCAGCCCGAGACGAAAGGGAGTCACCCCGCCGACCTTCTCTGCAGAGATAGTAACCTTATGCGTACAGATGGTATGAGCTCATTTAGGAGCTCTAGGGCTAACTGGTGTTTTTCCATTTGCAATGCTTTGTATGCTGAATCTGTTATGTATATAAGTGTGGTTCTGTCAAGGAGCCAGCAATCTTCCTCGGCGCACCTGATGGGTGAGGTTCGATGAGGCTCCTCCATGTAGAGTTCTGTTGTGGCCAATAAACGCTTGAACCTTCTACGTTGTCAACTGCTTATTATTGACTTGATATTGCGGGCCACTGGTAAGTGTGGCCCTTGGGATTACTATTAGATTACTTCAGTCTTTTACAGATTATCTGATGTCATTGATGTGAGACACAACAAAATGTGCTATGTGCAGATGATACCAATTACTTAATTGCCAATCAATACTCTTAAATAGGGATTCCTAATAAATTGCTATTTAAGACATTGGTCTCATAGTAGATAACAATTTATGATTTCTAAATAGCGATTGGG
This sequence comes from Triturus cristatus, assembly GCF_964204655.1. Taxonomy (NCBI): domain Eukaryota; kingdom Metazoa; phylum Chordata; class Amphibia; order Caudata; family Salamandridae; genus Triturus; species Triturus cristatus. Next base: position 257,894,589 of record NC_140588.1, read on the forward strand.
TATTACTCCCCATCTAGAAGTCAGTAAATATATATTTTTTTTACATCAGGCCCGAAGTGCAATGGTGTTTGATTCGTAAAATATTACAATTCTTTGGTAGCAGTGAGAGAGGTTTTACAATTCTGTCAGTTGGGAATAGCCTAGCTGTATGTGTCTGGCTCGCAGTGTACTACATTTGCTGGTGCAAATGTGTGTCATAAATGTGCCTTTCATGGACATTTCCTTGTGAAATTTATACTAGATTCACATGGCATATTGCCTTTTTTTAAATAATTGTTCAACGCAGATTATGGGCTTGTGGCAAGGGAATTTCGAGTGTTACATTTTGCCCTTATACAAACCTTCGGTGTAAATGTTACCCTATATTTTCTTAATATTTGCAGGTTATTTATTCTATAAACCCCTATAAAATGCCACTTTCACCAAATAATTATTTCCAGTGTGTAGTTTGGGTAACGGTTTGATGCGTTTTTTTCAGATATCTTTGTTGTGGACATCTCTTACATTGCAGCAATTACTCAGAATAATAAAAAAATAATATAGATTTGTTTTTTTTATCTATAAGGGGTATTTATATATATTTGCTATAGTAGCTCGGTACTGAAAGGAACATGTCCCTGCACAATATATCGAAGAAAGGCAAAGGTTCTCCACTGGCAGACTGATGTACAGCATCACAACCTGAGGGAGAACAATTTAGGAAATTAACTGTCCACTCTTTTCCTTTGGAGGTGCCTTTTGCTGCAAGGCATGAGTTGGATCCCTCCTTGTAATGTGAAGAACAAGCTAGAAGCTGATGAGTGTCCGGCTGTCTCATCAGACAAACTTCCATTTGAACAGCCATTTCTCTTCAAAGAGAGGGTGAAGAAGGCAGTGTACTTTTGTGAAAAATTGACCTTTTTTCAGACTCAGTCATTCAAAAACAACTCGACCAGATACACACAAGGCCAATCATGACTTTTATAATTTATAATTAGTGAAATGCTAAACATGTATATAGACATATGAATGGCACTCAATATTTTTTTTCAAGACTTTATTAGCGTATTAACATATTGGTACAGTGATCCATTGTAAGTAAGCATAACATTCTGTTACTACACAGTAGTACAGCTGCACAAGTAGACAAACTCAATCGAGCATCTGACAAGTATCCTAACAGGGAAAATTAAAAAACATGGTGCCATCCCGCCATCAAATCCTTGTAGCCCTTTCAACAATGCTAGAGAATGACTAAAATAGCTGTGAATGTGTAAAAGTGTCAGTAACTAATTATCACCAGTAAACAACAAACAATACAACTTAATGAAGAATGGGAGGGCAGGGCAAACAACTGCGGACTCACCGAAGCAATAGTTGAAGAGAGGGAGGGTCCTTTCGGTGTCTCATGGAGTTCGACTATCTCCTTTATATGACCAAGGTCCCTTTAATGCAGATCCAGGCATATGTGGGCGGGGCCCAATGAGGGACAGGGGGTAGAAGAGAAGAGAAGGGATAGTTACAGGTAACAGATCACTGAGCAGTCCGTGGCAAAAACGACTCCCAGATATTGTCAAAATCATCCAACTGGTCATTACGTTTATAAATCATCTGTTCTTGGGAGGCTGTGTCAGCCAAAGCAGTTCGCCATTCTTCCATCATCGGAGGTGTTATTGACTTACAGGTTCTTAAGATGCATACGTTGGTGACTGCCAGGGAGATGTTTAATCAATGCTTCTGGTGATTGGCAATGCCATCCACCTCCTGTGTAGAAGGTAGGAGTGCCAGGTCTAAGGCAGGTTGGAGGTTAAAGTCCGTAGAGTTCCGCAGCAGCTCCTATACAGCTGCCCAATATGATTGAATCCTGGGGCAGGTCCAAAGGATATGCATTATTTCTCCCCTACTCTCTGTACAGCACCAGCCCTGAGATGAGGCTTCTTAGCCAGGTCTATGAAGCTTACAAGGTGACTAGTGCTAATCATGTAAGATTTTGAAGTAGCTACATTTTAACTAGGCTTCTTATAAGCTTTTGTCATGGAAGTAAAGGGTTTTGTCTATAGAATCTGCCAGGTGTGGTTTCCATCGGCTGTACAGAGATCTCACTGTGGGTCACACATTCCACTGGCTGTACAGAGATCTCACTGTGGACGACAAATGAATATGATAGATGAGAGTATCACATAAACCAAAGACTTTTTGTGAGCACCCCATGTCCTGAAATACCAATGAAGGGTTGAGTTGTCAAAGGTCTGAAATCGTTGTCCAGCTTCCATGAAAGGACTGCCTTTAGTTGGCTGTAGGTGAAAAATTGCGTTGATTCCAGATGAAATTCTTGTTGCAGGTCCTCAAAGGACCAGAAGCGTACATCCTGTATTATGCGAGCAGGGTCAAAATTCTTTCCTCAGACCAAGAATGCAATGAGAGCGGGTGGCCATCTTGTATGATGGCTCCATTGTTCCATATGGGCACCGACAAGTGGAGAAATCCATTCTGGTTCAGGAGTTTGTGAGCTGATTCCTAGATGTTATGTGTACCTTGGAGAATTGTATATTTACGTAAGTGGGCCCTGGTACCTCTTATGTATGAAGTAGATATGTTGTCCAGACCACTCTGCAGAGTTTTTTCAATGAGAAGCCAATTTGGATTTTCTAATATGGGGTAGATGATAAGCTAACTGAGAAACATGGAGAGGGATATGGTACAATGCCAGCTGTGGCAAGCGGAGCCCCCCAGCAGTTGTGTTGGCAGAGTTTTGATGCTGGCAATCTCAGAGTGTCTCCACACCAGATCGTACTTGAGAGTCTAGCTGCCTCAGAAGGGATACAGGTACTGGCATCGGCAGAAAGCCAAAAATTTAGTAAAATCTTGGCGCAACCACTATCTTGACTGTTTGAACTCTTCCCCAAAGAGAGAATTATAGATGTTCCCAGTTGGTGAAGTCCTTTAGCATTTAATGAGTGAGGAGTTCAATATTATTCATCCTCATAAGGTAAGGGGAGATGCCGATCTGTTTTCCCAAGTACTTCATGCATGTAGGCATCTACTTGAACTGCAATCAGGCAAGACAGTCAACGGTGGTGTAGTGGTTGGTGATATAGCGAGTGCATCACTTTTCACCCCAATAATGAAGTAATCACTGAAAGTAGAAAAACTGTGAACAATGTCCATTAGATGCGGGATAGAGGATGAGGGTGATGCCAGGGTCCGTAGCATGTCATCAGTGTATAGTATCAATTTCAAGTCTCCCGTAGCCGTAGAAATGCCTTCGACCATAGGTGACCTCCAGATGGCTATGGCCAAGGGTTCCAACCTCAAAATGAATTGCATGGGGGAAGTGGACACTTCTGCCTAGCACCTCTGCAGACATTAATAAGAGAGCAGCAAAATCCATTGCAGAAAACTACTGCTGTAGGAGCATGATACAACCACTGAAACCAGGATATGAAAGACGGGCCTATTCCCATTTTTCCCAGCAGCCTGTATAGGTATTGCCTCTCAATCCTGTCGAAAGCCTTTTCAGCATCTAGGGAAAAGACTGTGGGGCATATCAGCAACAACCGGCGATAATTATCGCTAGGCGCACTTAGCGCTAGGATAATTATCGCCGGCTAGCGTGGATTTTTATTGCTGTGAAAACGTGCTATTAGCAACGCTTATCTCAAAAGCGATAAAAATCCTAGCGCTAACTGCCTAACGTGAGATTATCGCTGGAAACCCAGCGATAATCTCACAAAATGTGCCGTTAGCTTGTTGATAGGGACTCACAAACTTAGTCATGATATCCACCTTCCATAGGATATCATGGCTGTCCTGTCAGTCCTGAAGCAGGCGTAAGGGAAGTAGCGATAACAGGGGTTATCACTACTTTTCCTGCCGCTATGCTTCATAGCGTGGGGCTTGATGATAGGAGAAATGTCGCTTAGCGACATTTCTCCTGTAATGTCAGGTCAGGAACGCCCACTTTGCATCTCATTAGAGATGCAAAGCTGGGCGTTAAGAATAGGTGCGCTAATGCAAGGTTTCACGCGTTAGCGTGACCTTGCTAATTAGGCGATAAAATTATCGCCTCTTTTGCGGCCGAAAACGGCCGCAAAAGCGGTGATCATTTTCTATCGCCGCCTTGTAAATATGCCCCTGCCTGTTTTGCATCCTGGGGGGAAGATGTCCGGATGAAATGACACAGTCCAAAAGTGATTATAAGATGAGCATCCGGGAACAAATTCCACGTGGTTACTGTGAACAAACAAGGCATTGTATTTTTTAAATCAGTTTGCCAACATTTTGGCCAGGATTGTCGCATCCGAGTTGATGAGTGATATCAGGCGGTAGCTTTCACAGGTTTGGGGATGAAAGAGATCGAGGCTTGAGCGAATTCAGTTAATGGTTGATGTTGGACGGTGGCTTTTTAATACAGTTACCCCAGTAGTGGTTAGAGTGCTGAGTTGTGATCTTGTAGACCTTTATTAGGAATCCATCAACTCCAGATGCCTTGCCAGCAGACATTGATGTGATAGCTTTTGCTTCCTACCCATCTTCTATATCATGGTCTAGATCTTGGCAACAGTCCTGAGTTAGGTGTGAGATATTGAGATTGTCGAAAAAGCATTGTACTGCATCAAATCCTCCGGAGCCTCTGAGGTATAAAGGACAGAATAGTAATCCGATAATTATTCCAAATTGCCACTGGGGCACGCAAGCATCTAGTTTGGTTGTGTAGCAATGGAATGGACGAATGTGCCTGTTTCTGATACAATTGAAAAGCAAGTAATCTACTGACCTTTTTACATTGTTAGCAGTGCTTGTGTCAGAGGCTTGAAGGCACCATATCAGTGCCTGATGTAAGAAGAGTTCATGTTTTTTTTATGTCAGGTTACGGAGGGTCAACGGTGATGGGTTACATCGATAGTCCCTGGATAGGACCTACATTTCTCATTCCAGAAAAAGTTTCTGGGAATTAGCCTAATGTTTGGTCAGTTATGAGTCTTATATCACCATCCCCCCACATAGGCTTAGACCACAGCCCAGAACAGTTAAGGAGAATGAGTCAAATCTTTGTTGAAATCTACATATTCACTAAGGTAGACTGATAGTTTCAGTTTGCATCCAGGTGTTTATATCGTATAGTATCCATTCACCATATCCCTTCACATGGGGTTTGCAGTTGAAAGTCTAATGTTAGTGAAATCGGTGTGAGGTCCAAAACAGATTGGGTAGCTATCTCACATGATCAAAGCCTCAGGAAGAGAAGGGCACTCGGAAGGAAGTAGTCAATCCAGGATTCAACATTATGTGGAAGGGTAAAGTAGGTATAATCCTGGTCGGTGGGTTATAATAGTCTCCTCGGCTTTGTGAGGGCACGATCCAACAACAGATTGCCTAAAATGCTGCGGTCACAGGCATGCTAAACATCAGGGTTACCGGAGCAATCCAGTATGGGCTTTAAGACCAGGTTCCAGTCTCCTCCCACCACTAGTGGCTGGTCACCAATTTCAATACAAATTATGTTTAGAATGGAAAGGTAGCCTTTTTTTCTCCTACTGGTGCATAGATGGAAACTACTATGAAGGTTTGGGTTTGGAACTGGAGTTGGGCAAACACAAAGCAGCCTTGTGTGTCAGTCCATGTTTTCTCTTTTTGAGGCCGCAAAATGTTTATGCAGGAGTATAGTGACCCCACCTTTCCTAAAAGAAACTTTGGATGTTGAAGAGGGTGGCGGTCTGTGTTTGAAGCTGCTACCCTCTTTCAACCCAGTCTCTATGCAGTCTGTCGGTTTCTGCAAGGGACAGATGGGTCTCTTGAAGCAATGATATGTCTGGTTTCTTAGAGAATAAGAAAGTCAGTATCTTCTTTCTGTGAGCATAACTTGTTAACATTTTGGGACCAGATTGAGAGAGGTGTTCCTCCTTGTATCCCCATCTTCAAGAGACATGGGGGAGAAGGCGCGATACTGATTGTTCCGTTGGCGTATACTCCTGTACAAGACATGGAGCCGTTACAGTTTGAAGGAGGATCTAGACTTGTCTCATTCCCAGTCTGGTGGTCTGGTACAGAGAGTATTTAAAGTTTTATGCATGTCTCGTCCCTCCAGATATTGGTCCAGTCACAGTGTGTACCTGGAGTGCCTCAGGTGAGAGAACCTCTGAAGGATTATCCAGTGTCGGCTGCACAAATATTTCCATTGGGGTGTGATCCAGCATAGGGAGATGGTCCTCCAGAAGCTTAGAGACATAAATACCCTTGTGTGGCTATCAATTGTGAGAATCATTGTTCCCCGTTCAATGAGACACTAGTGACTCCCTTTTTGTTTAAGAGTGGAGCGTAGTGGGAGGAACTTTTTCACGTGGAATATGGGTGCCATGTGAAAAGTCTGATGAGAAGGTGATGAAACTAAGGAATTTCTACGAGCAAGCTGGGGCCTGCGTAATTCCCAGCCTCCTTGCCGGCCGTGCCTCGAGTGAACTCGGCTATCTGCTAACTCAAGGACGCTGCTTTGGTGGGCTCCTTGTGTGCTGGACAGAAGCTGCTGCCGTTTCCCACCAAAGATGAGCGCCAGTACAAGGAGCAACAGGACACAAATCACCGGTGTGCTGACATCAGCCATGACATCAGGCTTGGATTGTTTCCCGCTCCGGTTAGCTGTTTTTCTGTTTTTTGGCACCTCCTGCGGAGTTATTACGGGCTCAAAAGAAGGATTCACGCCAGACTAGGCAGAGCATGGCATCCAGCGGTGTCAGGGGTCCAAACCCAAAATTGCCTCCAGTAGCAGTACGTGACCCTCCATCACAGTGCCCCCGATTTCTGAAATGGACCTGATGCCTAAAGGTAGACAGGAGGCGGGGGGCAACAAAAAGGCTATGAACAAACTCACCGTGGGGGGCTCCCAAAGAAGGGAGGAGTTTCCAACCCTCAATTGCTAAAATGTTCCCCGTAGCCAGCTTGCAGGCTAGTTCATCGGCCTGTAAAGGGGGAAAAAATGCTATCAGCCCTGAGGGAGGCAATGACAATGGACTGGCAGACTCTGTTACCAGAACCAGGGGCAATCTAATACATTGCAGTCTACTTTGCAACCACTAGAAAATCTTGGGCTGGAACAGGCATTGGAACCCCACAGTCTAGAGACTTTAACGGTGGGCGAGATTTGCACTATGGAAGATTTTGAAACCGTACCTCTTCCTTTGATAGTCTCTGGGGAGAATAAACAGACCCCGGTTGGGTCCTTACACAAGGAAAATGAGCAAGAAACTTGTGATTTCTCATCCATCAATCAAAATGCTGCCAGCGCCCAATAGTCCCAGGTTGCATGTGCCCTGAACCAGCAGGCAAACAATTCTTCTTGGTGTCTGATGGATCCGACTCCGCGGCTGAAGAAAGCTCATCTACATCTAGCGATGGTGACCTCTCCGACACTATCGATAGTAACTTCTTCAAAGGATGCCGGTACGGTCCAACAACAAAAAACTGCATCTGGCAAGAAAAGCGGAAAACAATCAGAAAAGCACAACCAGTTAAAATGGGACTATTAGGGATCCCAACTTATGTTTCCCTACGGCGAAGAACCTGACAAAATCTCAGGAGCAGGGAGCAACAGAGCTACACCAGATCAATCAGAGGAACCCTCTTTGACAGCCATACTTTCGTCAATCACACAATTCCAGGAAGAAGTACACATCGATAATAGACAAGCCAAGGGTGCCGCGAAAAAACTGCAAGGGGGACTTAGAAAATTCAACAAAATCTGCTCAGACATCAGAGAGTGGGTCACTATGATTGAGGGTCGCACTGGAAGCCTGGAAACTGAAGTCACCACCCTGATAAACCAGTGTTCCACCCAAAGCGCCTGCATGACAGACATCATGTGGAAGATGGAGGATCAGGAGAATAGACAGTGCCAAAACAACCTCTACCTACTAGGGATCCCCGAAGGGGTGGAGGGTGAAGATCCTTGGCACTACACTGTGAAACTCCTGAAGGGGGCTTTTCCAGAACAAACAGAGTGGAGCTGAGAGCACGAGATTCAACTGGCCCACCGCTTTCCTTTCATTATGTGGAAACAGCATGCCAATGCCAACGAGGGTGAGAAACCCCGAGCCTTCTTGGTGTTTTTTGGAAACTTCCTGATCAAACAGATGGTTTTCGAACAGACCTGGCAGAATTCCCAGAAGTGCTTCGAGGGGGTGTCCTTTTTCACAAGCCCAATTTTTGCCACACAACAGTGGAACGAAGATGGTGCCTTCACCAGCTATTTACCCCCTTTCTACTTGCAACTAGGAGCAACTAGGAGCACAAGTATTTTTTATGAATCCTGCCGAACTGAAAATCATCGTGAATGGCTCCTCACGCACTTTTTTGTCTGAGATTAAAGCCCAAGAATATCTCTCCGAAGTTAAGGCTAGAAAGGGGCAGGGTTAATGATTATTATGGATAATAGCTTTAAAAAATCTGCATGCTAGTTACCTTTTTTTTTTCCTATATGGTTCTGAAGGGGTAGAGGACAGGGATGGGCTAGGTATTGGATAGGCTTCCAAAGGGTCGATGTGGATGGAAAGAAGTATGGGCATCTCTTGGGATTTTGAGCCTACACCAAGCAAGGGTCCAATGCTAAAAAGTTAAGATAAGGGCCGCCCCATCTCTCACCCTTTTTTTCTCTCTCTAAACTGTTTTAGGCTAGCATTTTTGTTTCTCCTTCCACTCATTGGCCTAATAAGTCTTTAAACGCAGGTTGACAACACAGCGGGGTCGGGTGGTGGGGTTTTAATACAGGTATCCATCATTCAGGTGTTACCTGATTACTCGCTTTTGGGGGGGGGGGGGGGGCAGGTGGCTGGGGCCGAGGAGAGGGAGGGGGAATGGGCCGTTAAGAGTTTTATTTCTTTTTTGTTTATGTGCCTATTTGATTATGTATTTGAGGCGGAATTTCTCTTTCGAAACTGTAGAATGTCTAACAATCTGGGATGGGTCACGCGATCTCTTTATGATGGGCAGGGTACTTTATTATGTGTATAATATCGGGCTTCTTGTGATACTGATATCTGTCCTCATGTATACAACTAACTTAGTAACACTGTAACATTTTGATATGACAAATGCAATGCACTTTCAAATTGTTTCCTTGAACATCTGCGGGTTGAACGATACTCGAAAGAGACAGAAGGTAGCCCAAGGACTGCGATTGATGGGGGCTGACATTTATCGCTAGGGCAATATATAGGCTATCCATAACCTCTGCTTGGATAGATCCTAATCCTCCTTTATTCGCACAGTGGTTGGCCCGCTTATACTCAATATACACCCTTGAACAAGCTATCTACTCTATAAAGGGTACCCGGGTCAAAAAGAAAGGTTTAGTTATTTGGGAACCCCTATATTGTTGGCTTCACCAAACAAATCCTCAACAAAGTTAGGAAAAGAGGGAAATCTTCTTTGACTCTCAGACGTGTCCAGTACAAATATGAGTGTGTAAACCTGTCCATAGATATGACACCACCGAGACGGGATGGGTTTGGTATGGTAGCCATGTATACGACCACCTTATGTATTAACGATAACAATCAGTAAAGAATGGGCTTCTAAATAATAACCAATTGTTAACTTTACAGATCAAGCTAGGGGGGGTCAGCCCAACTTGACGTATTAACTATTTGTATATTTTGCACAAAATCTTAGTAATGCTATATGGTGCACTTTTGCACAGGTCACTTTACCTCGAAGGGACTTTTTTTTCTATGTAAATCGATGACATTTTATGCTCTATTGCAGTGCACTTTATGCTGGTATTCTAGCTTGTGACTCTTATGCTTTTTGTTGCCCTACATTATGAGTTCAGCTAAAGTGTTAATTGTGAGTACTTGTTTTTTTTGCATTGGCACATATTGTATTTTTAGGCTCGGGGTGGAGGGCTGTTGCTGCACTATGTTGCTTAGTTTTCTCTGTTTTTTCTGTTAATGGCATATTTAAAAAGAATAAAACATTTACACAAAAAAAGAGAAGTTGATGGGACTACCTTTGAAATCCAAGGCACCTTGTTGTCTGACATGCTGTAGTATCTGTCTGGCATGGCCATGGCAGAGGAAACACATAATAATCGGTTTGGGTCGATTTGATGTACCAAAGCAATGTTGTTTTATCCTCTTGGCTCCTTAAAATTCTGAGGTATCAGGAATTCTGTATTCAAGAAGTGCAGGAGCAAAGTGCTCCAGAAGTTCTATATATTCTTGCCCTCTTTGTTTTCGGGCAGGCCATAAAGTTGAATGTTATTGCATCTAGTACAGTCCTCTAAGTCAGTGACTTTCCTTTGGAAATTCTTAATTGTCTGTCTCCAATCCGGGGAATTAAATATTTTATCCTCCAGCACTGTAACCCTTGTTTCCATCACATTAAGTTTGGATACGAACGTGGACACTTCCATATGAATATTTTTCAGTCCAGTCATCTTGGCTGTAGATGTGTGTTCTACTGTCTGCATGGGACTCTCAATGGTCTTGATTTCTTTCATCAGAGTTTCCAGGGTGACAATTTGGTTGGGTTCCATGGTGGCTGAGTCTTGTCTTCCACTGGTGCCTGTTAGGGCTTTGGAGAACATCAATTGCCTAGTGGATTTGCCTTTTGACCTTGAAATGCGAGGTGCGAGAAGAAAAGAAAAACAAAGTGAATCCGGTTGGTCTGAGCAGATGCCCTGCCATGACAAGTGGACTAGTGTTTCAGAGTATATGGAGTCCTGGATTTTCAAAAGAAATGCCAATCTTGTCCCTAGTTATTTTGTAAAAGTGCTATATATTGGCTGCAGTAATCTAGCGCTATACAGTTCTCAGGTGGGTCTAGGGGATGCAATAGGGCATAGGGTGCAAAAGGTGAGGTGTTGGAGCCGGCCAAGGAGGTTATGATTGTCAGAGATGCTGGCATCGGCAAACTATTTCCTCAGATCCTCATGTTCCGGCAACAATGTATGTTCATGTGAATTCCGTAGAGAAAAAAGGACTTTTCCACATGGTGAATGATGAAGTTAAGGTGGCTTGCCATAAAACAGAGAATGTAGCAGTGCCAGCACCTCTCCAACGAACAACATGTTGGCCCCTGGCAAGGAAGGGTGAAAGAAGCAGGATAGCTGTGATAGCAGAAGAGACACCGAGGCAAAATTCCCCCTTCCCAATACAATATGGCTGCTGTGGTCATACCATGGTCTTCAGAGGCAAGTGAAGGAATCCTCTGGCCTAGAGTAGCAGATGGTACCATGGCAACAGTCCCCCTCTTGGGAGAAAGGATGGCGGTGAAGAAAGAGGCAGCTGTGCTGTAAGCCCACAGCCTCTGGGCCTGTTGTGGCGGTGGTGTTGGAGCCAGTCGACAATATCGGGACAAGTAAGCAGTTCAAGGCAGTGGATCGTTGAGGGCAGGTTGCCATAGCAAAGGATTCCAGCAGCACTTTCAATATATTGGAGTCAAAGGTGGCCCTCTGTGTAGGGGGAATGTTGTGGAGTTAGACCCAGCCTGCCACCTCGCAGTCATGAAGATGTTGGGGAGATGCGTTCCTGGTATGCAGCATGCATTTCCTTATTCGGTCCAGTCCAGAAAGATCCCAGTGGACCTCCCCTATATGTTCCTCATTAATGCTTTTGGTCTGGTCTCCCAGTACATGGATAATAATTGCATATCAGTTGCGGCTGCAGGTGAGCTACTCCGAAGGTGGCCATATTCAACAAGGTCAAACTCCACCCCCGCAAGGACTCAATATTATTATTGGACAATGTTTTTTCACTTTAGAATGTGACATGCATCTTCCACAGTTCTACTAGTAAATTCAATAGAGTAGGAAGGATAGGAAAGGCCAGACGCTGATTTTCTCTCTCTCTTCTCTGTCTGTGTACCTCTAATTCTAGACCGCACCTAAGAAACCTTTCCCAAAAGAGTGAATTTTGTAGGGGGAGAGCAAGGACACCAAAACTAGCTTCATGAAACACTGAAAACATCAGAGAAATTCTTACTAGTTTAGTTCTATTCTTTTGATCTATGATTTACTACTGAATATTGACACCCAGAATTTCTTGGGTCAAGAATATCAAGGACAGAATAACAAGGACAAAGGGCCAGATGAATCAACATTGCATTTTGCGATTCTATAATAGCAAATTCTACCGATTCACTATTATAGAATCGCAAAATGCAAAGTATGTAGGTTTTGGAAAAGAAATAGCTATTCCTACATATTCCTTAATAGTGACTCGCAAATTGTGATTATAGCCTTATAGCCCGCCGTAGCGGGCTATACCGGCTGTTAAAGGCCCGCTGCAGCGTTAAAGGCCCGAGCCGAAGGCGAGGGACTTTAACAAAGCAGAGGGACTTTAACAGTTTTGCGATTACCAAACTGGTAATGCAAATTACGAATGTAATTTGAAGGGTGATAGGGGGCCAAAAGGCCACCCTGATGCACCCCCAAAATGTCATGTGTGCACATGTGATGCGCACACATGCCCTAAGGCCATGTGTATGCACCACATGGTACTTGGAAAAAGGCATTTTTGTGCATTTTTCTAAGGATTTGCAAATTACCACAAACTTAAAGTTCTAGACTCAGTGTAGAGCTTTCCTCTCCATACAGGTTCATAAGGTGCTTAGCTGCAATAAGTAAGGTGGCATGAAACGTCGGTGCTAATTTAGCCCTTGACAGACTGTTGCTTATACTGCCTACGCAGTAGAGAAATGTATTCCACTGCCCTGAGGACCATAAACAACTATATTTAGAGATTTCCACCTGCCTGACAGACTTTCCTGTGCCTTCAGTGGCAGCTTGTGTGGGGTTTGTTTATTTGTTTTTCCGTTTGGGACCATCAGTGTTTACTTGGTGGTGCCAACCAGGAACAAATGATGTCATTCCTTCTGCCCTAATTGGAGCAGACAGTCTGAGATACTGAGACAGACAGTCCAACATCAGTCACGGTATCTGTCAAATGACTCTTCCGGCGGAGCCACCTGAGGGTCAGAAGGAGGAAACAGCTGTTTCATCAAATCTAATCAGAGCATTTGAACCGGGTGTTTGTTGGGCGCGGTACTCTGCACCATTTATAGTGGAGTAGTCTGTCTGCAAAACTCTTAATAAGCCCCTTAGTGCTGCAGAAGTGGATATCAGGAATGCATTGGCGATTCATTTCTTCACATTGCCAGTTTTCATTGCTTTCAAGCATAAACCGAAATCACACTTATTGAACAAAGTCATCTGAATTACTGTTTTCATCACTATTCCTAATGTATATTATTACGTTATTTTATCTTATGTGTGCCATTGTGCTCTGATACAGGTAATATTTATATCATAGAAATACAAAATGCTGAAAAATATTAAGTGGCAGATTTACAAGAAAGTGACGCATCTGTACAGATGCGTCACTTTCCCTGCGCCACCCTTAGAAACCCTTGCGCCACCATAGATGCGCCATATTTTCAATACGGCGCACTATGGCGCAAGGATTGACAGATGACGCATCTGTTGGCAAAAAAGTCACGCATTGCTGGAGTCATGTCGCAAGCACGACGCAACTCCAGCAATGCGTGTTGAGGACTATTTCCACTACACTGCGTCACTACTTACGCCTGCTTCAAGTAGGCGTAAGGTTTTGACGCAGTGGCATACTAAAAGTGGTGCGGTGAAATCTTGTAGATTTCACTGCATCACTATTACGAGGCCTTCCTGCGTGGGAATGCCCACCCTGCATACATTATACCTGACGCAGGTATAATGTGACGCAGGGCTTTACAACGTGACGCATCTCCCTAGATGCGTCACGTTGTAAATAGGCCACATTTTTTGCGCAATGGCGGCGCAGAAAGGTGCAAGGGGATTGTAAATCTGCCCCTCGGTTGTAAAGACTATGGGGCAGATTTACGTTCCCTGGCGCATCCCTGCAAATCAGCAAGGATGCGCCAGGGAAGATGCGTCACGCAAGTCTGCCCTTGCGCCACCGCTGATGCGCCGCATTTACAATGCAGTGCATCGTGGCGCAAGATAAGCAGATGCGTGACACATCTGCCGGTGTAACGTTGGTGTAGTGCTGAAGTTGTGTCGCAAGCACGACGCAACTCCAGCACTGTTCCAACCTGCCCTATCCCTAACATGGTGCGTCAGACCTTACGCCTGCTTGAAGCAGGCGTAAGGATTTGACCCACCAGCGTCGGAAAAGTGACTGCATGAAATCTTGTAGATTTCACTGCGTCACTTTTCCGAGGCGTTCCTGCGCCAAAACCCCCCCCCCTGCGCTCGAACGCCCACATGAAACCTGACGCAGGTTTCATGTGGCACAGGGCTTTACAACGTGACGCATCTCCCTAGATGCGTCACATTGTAAATGGGGCGCAACGTGGCGCTTGGTTTACGCCACCGCTGCGTCACAAAAGTGACGCAACGGCGGCGCAAAAGTGGCACATGGGCATTGTAAATCTGCCCCATTATGATTGCTTTATTGCGGTTTTGAGAAAAAAGAAACATCTCAATATATCAAAAATAATAAATTGTTGACAGACGTCCTTAACAGACAGGTAATCTTGAAGTTCGCATCTTGCAATTATACTGAAGACCTTGATCAGGATTGTGCAAAATATGTTCAGTAATTTTTGGCACAGTTGCAAGCTGATTTGAGTAGCTGGAGCAAAGAATTGTTCACAATAATGAGACATTTGAGCTTTACAAAAATACGTACTTCTGTTTCAGTCAAGTGCAATTAGGATGGCACGACGCTTTTGGAAAAAGTTTATTCAGCCTGAATAAATGGGGGGACTTGCATGCTCTCAAGAGAAGCATTAACGTTGGACAAATACTTTGCAAAATCTTATGTATCAGATAGACAGTGGATTTTATATTAACAATGTCAGAAAGCTCTTTGAAGTCAAATTATCATCATCTCGGAATTGCCATATAGTTGTTCATTATTCACCACTGAAATATTCAGCCCCAAATTAGCCTCTAAAATTGTGCTCATTATTTGTGTGTTTCTGTGCTTATGGGAAAATACTTCTTATTGCAACAGATTAACAGGGTTGACGTGATCTCACAGGAGACACAAGTAGTAAGGAACGATTGTATGTCAGAATATTAATATTGATGGCAAAAGTAAGTCTGACCTAAATATAGGCCCACATTTACAAAGACTGAGTGCCGTATTTGCCTTAATTTTTTAACACAAACTAGACACAAAGTATTAAGGCCCAACTTTATCAAGCCTGTGCATTGTCCTTACTTCGCCTTGGGCAAAGCAAAGGCTTCAGTAATTTGTACAAAACCACGTAACCTGGGAATGTGTCAAAATGTCACACCTTACCCAGTGAGGCGTAACCAGGAGAAATATCTTTATTTCTCCCTATTGGTTCCTCTTTTCTCATTGTGCAGCATAGAAAGAGGAAAAGGCATCTAAATATTGTTTTTGTGCAGGAAGGTGTCCCTTCCTGCTCAAAAACAATCCTGCCTATCACTCAGGATCCCTTCCACTACATGGCAGTGGTGCCTGTGTTGGCACTAGGCAGCACACAGTGCTCCAGAGCAAGGAGAGAGCAGAAATGTTCCATGTCCTTGTACATATGGAGCATTTCTGCTCTCACTCTTTCACACAGCCCAACACAGCAACTTTGCATGCTGTCTTGCATTGCAAGAAAGATTAGTAAATATGCCCCTAGTTTGGGATTTACAATCCAATGCAAATTGCGATTTATGTTGAATTGTACCCAAAAGTAACCCAAAGCTGTGGAGTGTGCTGCCTTGCTTTACTTTGCATCAAGGGGGCATTCCATGGGTGGTGCATAGCCATTCCTGTGCTAACATCCATGGGTTTTGATGCAAATCCCTATCTACAAGAATTGCAGACACTGATTGTGCCAAAATCCTGCACCTCCCTGAGGCAGAAATATTTTCAATTCTCCTTGTTTTCTCCTGTTTGCATGTCTTAAAAATTGGGTGTCTGGTTGGCAAAGGTGTGCACCCTGTCCAAGCAGGAAGCACAATCCTAGTCAGGGTAAGGTAGATACACTGTAAAAGAAAACCTGTGCTCACCCTCTGGTAGCTTGGCACAGAACAGTCAGGCTTATCTAAAGAGGCAATGTGTAAAGCATTTGTGCAACACACAATTACACAATGAAAATACCACAAAAAGACACCACACCAGATTAGAAAAAAAGACAATAACTTTAAAAATAAATCAAGAGCAAAATGACAAAGATACAATAAGTAGAAGTCGAGTTTTTAGATTTTAAAGAATAAAACGATTTGCATCTCTTTAATGCAATAAGCACCAATGAGGGCTATCTGGTCATGCTGGGATGGGGCTTGGAGTCACAATGGCCTGGTGAACAGAATACCTTGATCTTGGTTACAATAGTGAGATGCGAGGTGCAGATGAGCAATGTGTCGATATCGAGCCCACAGTCATGGTGATGTGTTGATTTTCTTCACACAGTGGCAGCGATGAGTTGGATCAGTTGAGGAAAGTGCTGATTGTGAGGGCACCAGTTCCAAAGCTGATGTGTAGGGTTCATTCACGCTGAAAGGCAGTTGTCTCGATCATCGGCAGTCATGCATTAGTTTTGAAGTGGCGGGTTCTAGATGCGATGCAGCGGTTTCGAGTGCGATGCGCCAGTTCTACTCCCACAACAGTGTTGATGCACTGGTTCTGCTACAAGCAGACTGGAGGTGCGTTGATTTCTCTGGTGTAAGTATATGTGTTGACTTCCAGTGAACCAGGCACCAGCACAGGGGTAGAGACTTTGATATCCCTGAGTCTCAAGCAACAGGAGGATAGACAACAAGCCCTTGGAGGTCACTTTGGTGCAAGGCAGAGTCTAGTTCTTCTTAGCAGCTTCAGACAGCAGCAGGGCAGCACAAGAGAAAAGCAGGCCATTCAGGTCAGCAGTCCATCAGCGTGTCAGTCCTAGATGCAGCACAGCAGTTCTTCTGACAGAGTCCAGTTGTATGTCCAGAAGTGTTTCTGAATTTGTGGGGTC
Source organism: Triturus cristatus (assembly GCF_964204655.1). Taxonomy (NCBI): domain Eukaryota; kingdom Metazoa; phylum Chordata; class Amphibia; order Caudata; family Salamandridae; genus Triturus; species Triturus cristatus. Next base: position 257,911,539 of record NC_140588.1, read on the forward strand.
AGAGCCTCCGTACTTATACCCAGTTGTGCCTTTAAAGTGGGGGTGGCTTCAAAGGAGGGTCTTTAAAGTGCACAGAAGCCCTTTCTCTCAGCCCTGGCTCCAGACTATCAGTAGGGGGCTCTTTGTGTTGGGACAGGGCACTAACTATTCAGGTGTAGATTTCAGCCTCTCCCTTCCTGCTCAGGAAGAGACATCAGAATGTAGACGATTACTCTGACACACCTAACCTTCTTGTGTTTGTAATTGTCTAGAGAGCAGGCACAAAGTATAGCTGGCACCCATTCCTGATGTGTATTGGAGACAAGCTGCAGGCACACAGAGCTGTAAAAGCAGAGATATGTCAACTTTCTAAAAGTGCCATCTCCAAAATAGCAAAGTTAAATCCAACTTTGCCAGTAAAGAGGATGTATTATTACCATTCTAAAGATCTAGAACATTACAGAGCTACTCCTTTCCAATCAGGAATTACAACTTAAAAGTGTATTAAGGCATTCCTAATGTTAACCTATAACAGAAGTAGACCTCACAGTAGTGAAAACTAATCTAGGTGTTTTTCACTACCAGGACAGGCAAAACATAAAAGTCCATGTCCTAACTTTTCCTTACACAGCACCCAGCTCTATGGGCTACCCAGGACATACCTTAGGGGTGACTTATGTGTAATAAAGGCTTTACAAAGGGTTTCAAATGTCAAGTCGAAGTGGTAGTAAAACTGCACACACAGGCTCTGCAGCGGCAGGCCTGAGACATGTTTGCAGGGCTACTGGTATGGGTGGCACAATCAGTCCTGCAGGTCCACTAGTAGCATTAAATTTACAGTCCCTGGGTATATGATATATTCCACTTTACAAGGGGCTTACAAGTAAATGTAATATGTCAAGTTGTGTATACATCAATGTTAGGGGAGAAGCAAATGCACTTTAGCCCTGGTCAGTAGTGGTAAAGTGCTCAGACTCCTAAGGCCAACAAAAATAATCAGGATAAAGAGAATAAAAGCAGACAAATATTTTGGGGGAAGATCACCCTAAGAGTGACAGGTCTAATGGCATGTGAGCTGCATTCTTTAGCACAAATACACAGAGGGTAAAGTCTTAAAGCATAGTTTTTGTATAGTAAGGGTGCCCCTCTCATGCCTTAGGGTTTGGGCATGGGGGCAATGGGCAGGGTAGTGTAGTGTTGGGGACCTAACTCCTCACAGACACACACAGCAATATAAAGGGTGTCATTTTAAGTAAGAAAGAAGTACTGGCTTTATCAAAGGGTCAGAACACCAAATAAAAAAGTGGGCTTATTACTTTATCAAGGGGTCAGCACATGAACATATATAATGCTGACCTATTGGCTTTGTCAAAAAGTAAATAACTAATCAAATGTATATTTTATAAATACACACTTTCCAATCTTTAATAATAGTGATTTAACCATCTTTAAAAGAAGAAGCCAAGGAAGAGAACTTAATTTCAATCCATTGCCCAAATTCACAGGAAGAGCCATCGTTGGATTTCTCATTTTCCAATGCACAGGAAGCAATGTCACTAGTTTCCCACCAAAACCATCTTTAAAAGAAGAAGCCAAACAAGCGAGCCTAATTTCCCACTGGTCATTTCTACAGGAAGTCTCATCACTGGATTTTCCATCATTGATCTGCACAGGAATTGATATCGCTGGACTTCCCATCATCCATCTGCGCAGTAAGTCACATCACCGTCTTCTACCCATGGTATCCTGTGCTCCTCATTCCTCCAAGGACCTACTTAATGGAGGATGCAGCACAAAGTTCCACAGTGGGCATGCTGCTGATGACAAAATGCAACCTCAGCGCTGGACATGGCTACAACCCTCACCAATGGCTACACGATCATTAAGCAAGACCATCAGCACAATCCTGGAGGTGAAGTCACCATCATATTCAAAGATACCATCAGATGCACCATCTACATGGCTATCCTTCTAGCTACACGATAACCTCATGTTCAAGATACACATCACAGCCAAATTCTCCCTAGATAGAACCCTAGTATACATACCATCAGAACCCTGCACCAATTTCACCAGTGACATCACAGACGTCATTGCCCCCTCATTATCAATGTCAGCACCTTTATCCTCCCCAGGGACCTTAACTTTCACTTAAAAGGCCAAACCAACCTAAAATCTATGGCCCTTCAAAAAAACCTTGTTGGCTTCACCCAGAACAATAATGAACCCATCAACACTGGCAAAAACGTTTTGGACCAGATTTTCCCCTCAATAGGCAACATCACAGTTGACAAGCCAGCAAATAATGCCTGGACAGAAAATTCCCTCTTCAGGTTCAGTGTATCCCTCCCGCACCATCAAAGACCTATCGCCACCAGAACTGCCCACCACTGCTGGAAAAGTATCTCAGAAGAGGAATAGGATTCTACCCTCTCCAAACATCAGCCCAAGCACTCCAGTGACTCACTGGTTCCCCTTAAGGGCAATCCAACAGTAAGAGTCTGACCACGGGGCAGCTGGTACACAGAGACACTCAGGCAGAAGAAACACCACTGCAAGCAACTGGGGCACAAACACAGACCAATTCAAGACACTGCAGATAAAGAGATCTTCAGTTCAGCCCTAAGACGTTGCCAATACCATACATGGAAAACCCAGCGCACAGCTCTTGCAGATCACATCAATATATCCATAACAAGAACAAGGAAATATGCCCCATCATCAAAGATTTCACTGTGCCTTCTACAGCCGCCAGCAAAATCACCCCCTCACATGACATTTTCAACAAGCACTCAGAATTCCTCCTCTTCATATACAGCAGTGTCAACCCTCAATTGGACCCCATCACTGTCGCAAATCAACTTCCCATCGAGGCTGATGAACTAACCCTGACCTTGTGTCCTGCTGTCACCACTGTTAAATATGCTGCTACCATAAAGACCATCTATTTGGGGAGCTCAATCTGACATTTGCCCATTCCACACCTACACCAAAAGAATACTATCAATCTACAAAGTGCTAGCACCCATTCTTAAGGCCTCCATCAACTCTGCCACATTGCCAGATGCCTGGAAACATGCTACCTTCATGCCCTACTCAACAAATCATCCACTGGCCCACTCAAACTTTCCAACTAAAGACCCATCTCCCGTCTACCATGCTGGACAAAGTTCTTAGAGGAACTTATCAATGGATACCTCACTGACCATCTCAGCAAACACTAGCTTCTCAATGCCACACAGTCCGTATTCAGGTACAATCACAGTACAGAAAAGCACTCATCACCACCACAGACGACATTTGCATGATGCTTGGATGAGGAGACACAGCATCCCTATTCCCCTGGACCTCACTGTAGCACTTGACTCAGTCTTACACCCTTTACTCGTCAGATGCCTGCTCGAGATTGGCATCCACGGACCTTATCTCCATTGGATTGGCTTCTTCTTAACAGATGGAACACAGGCTGTCATCATGGCACCTTACTCCTTGAAAGTTCACAAACTCATCTGAGGAGTACCTCAAGATTCATCTGGCCAATGTAATTCACACATACAACATCAACAGCCTCTCCTACGCTGATAACACGCAACTCATACTCTCCCTCTCGGACAAGACCCCTACACAAGAAACCAGTTTAGCACCTGCATGACCGAAGTTGAGAACTGGAAGAAAGCCAACTGTCTCAAGCTCGACACTGAAAAGACAAAATTAGTGATCTTTGGCAAGAACACCTTACCATAGGACTCCAACTGGTGGTCGGCTGCACTCTGACACACAACCACACCCAGAACCCTTGCCTGGAACTTCAGAATAATCATCAACAGCAATGAAAACATGATGCAAAATCTAACACATTCACATCATCCTGCTTCCACACCCTGAAGATGTTTAGGAAGATCTTCAAATGGCTACCAAGCAGCACTAGAAAAACTGTCACTCATGCCCTAGTTGCCACCAAGTTAGAGTATGGAAACACCCTATTTGCTGGGATCACCATGCAACTCACTGATAGACTACAAACCCTCCAGAACTTGACATCCAAATATATCCTTAACCTCCTACACAGACCTCACATCATACCACACCTCAGGATGCCACAACTCCTCACACACATTCATGGCACTACACAACTCATGCCTCATCTACCTAAACAGTTGTGTCTCTTTCTATCAACCATCCAGTCACCTTTGCTCTGCAGCATTCCTACTCGAACCCATTCTACACATGCACAGAAACAGATCAGGAGCAAGGGCATTTACTTATATCTCTCTTAAAGTGTGGAATAGCCTCACACTCCACATTAATGCATCCTCTTCTCTTCTTACATTCCATAAGAAGCTGAGGACCTAACTTTTCACTTAACCAACCTACCATAGGTAGAGCTAGGCACACACTCCTGCTAAGTGCCAGGACACCCTTATGGGTGACATTGCGCTTTACAAATGCACATGACAAGCATAACATTGTTACAAATATTTTCAAGAAAACATTTTATAATAAACTGTAATCATCTCTTAAAGTCTTTTTTATAACATTTTTCAGGCCACAAAGTGCAGCCATAGAGCTAACCACAAGGGGTGCCTACACTCCAGCTGAAGAGCATATAACTCTGGCTCACAGTGCTTTGAAAATATTGGTATGTTGTCTTGGCGTAAAGGGTTTAATTATTCAGGAGGAATACTGCAATTTCTTTTAATTTTTTTCTAGGATATCTGCCGTACTCCCTGAAGCCCCTTACAAAATAAAGAAAAGGTTTCTGGTGCCCCTTTCTTCTCTAGAGGCACCACGAGCTTCAAAAAATCAAAACAATATTACAAAAGGAAGCCAATGGTGGGCAATATGGAACATCTTTTTTGATTTGGTGGCAGCCAATCAGATCTTGTCTTTAACTATGTAGGGACCATGAGTCCTCAGCAGCATGATATTAACATACATTTTTAAACTTAATTTCTCAAGAGCTATCGAGCAGACTTACACCAGATCACAAAAAGCACACTTTCTTGATGAAAATGTATGTATCTGCCAAATTTATTGTAGTTCAATTCTACCATTTTTGCGGTATCCTAGTGAAACTTGCATGGGGAAACCGTGTTTTGGGACCCCTCTTTTTTTTGGTCCCTTATTGACATATCAAAAAAAGTCTTACCTCCATCTGCCCCTGAACGCTAATGTTAGACCTGTCAGCCTTAGGGTAGTCTTTCCCTAAACATTTTTGCCTTACTCGTCTATTTTTACTGATCTCGTTTTTGTTGGCCTTAGGACTTCTGTGCACTCTGCCACTGCTAGCCAGTACTCAAGTGCTTGTGCTCTCTCCTTTTAACATGGTAGTATTGGCTTACGCCCAATTGACATACTTGTAGGTCCCTAATAAAGTGGTACATTACCACACCCACTCAAGTAGTCTTTTTCAAATATGTCTCAGGCCTGCCAATGCAGCCTGTGTGCGGGAAGTTTTAAACTGCCATTTTGATCTGGCAAAATAAAGCTTTTGCCAAGCCTAAACCTTCCTTATTAATACATTTCAATCATTTCTGGGGTAGGCCCTGAGCAACCCACAGGGTAGCATGCAGTGAATTTAAAAAGGTGAACATGTGCTTTTAACTTTTACACGTCCTGGTAGTAAAAAGCTCTCAAATCAGTTTTTCACTACTGTAAGGCCTGACTCTCCAATAAAATAACATTGGGTTAGTTTACTGCATATAATACGTGATAACTTTCAATTGGGCCAGATAGGAAATTCAGGATTGGTGTCTACAGAGCTGTAATTTAAAGCCCTCTTTAGTGGTAGAATTAGATTTTAAGTCACAATTCTGAAAATGCCACTTTTAGAAAGTTGGCATTTTTATGTCCCAACCATTTGCTTCCTGCAGCCTGTATCCTGTTACCTGGGGCACATGACTAGGTGTGGCTGACAGTTGATCTCCCTGTATTTCTCCCAGACAGTGAGACAAAGGGGAATGGTAGCTGACAAGATGGGCCATCTCTGACTTGATGAGGGGGAGGATCGGTCACCTACCTCACTCACACATCACAATTCCCTACATAGCACACTCACAAATTGTTTTGACACCAGTGTTTTGAGACCCCAGACAAGCTGGGGTAAGGCCAGAGAGGCAAAATGCCAAACACCACTGAGGTGGAATCCCTCAGAGCCTTTTACTACTTCAAAGTAGGCACCAAGTATAAATAGTGAACACTCAGACCCAACTCTACAGTACACCTCTGAACCTGTGGAAGATTCAGAATGATTGCTGTGCTACTCTGCAAGAAGGACTGGTACTCTGTTACCCCGCTGTCCTCCTGACTTGCTGCATGAGTAAAAAGATTGGACCTGCATCTTAAACCCAGGACCACCGTAGTGTTTCAAAGGGCTATTTGAATGGCCTCCTAATCAGAATCTCAGGTACAGAGAAGACAATAACCAGCTTGACCCAGCAGCTGGACTCTATCTCCTGTGAGTCTTGCTCCCCAAGTGGTGCTCCCCAATCCTTGACCCTTAGAAGTGGATTTTAAGGTCCTTTGCCAAACTAGCTGTGGTCCTGTGAGGAGAACCGATGCAGTGCCACTCAACTTCTCGTAGCCGCTTCAGAACCACCAGCATGATGCATCCCCAGCCCAGGACCTCACATATCAGCTGCAGCTCCCATGGAACCACCACTACGTGACACAACCTTGATGCAAGGCTTCACATCGCACTCCTGGTACTTCATCGAAAGTACTGTTGCGAGATGCATCCTTTATGACAGACTTCACATTACAAGCCCCTCGTTCACAGCATCCTCAACAACGGTGCAGGAATCAGCAATGAAGCTCACAGCTCCTCGGATCTGCCTCCGTGTGATGAATCATTAAAGCAGGATTTCGCAATGCACCGCAAAAAAGGATTCAAGGTACTTTGTTCAGGGGGCCTGTATCTGCCCATGCTACTGGACCGACCAGAAAACCACATTTGATGTTTTGTGCTTCTAGGCATTATTTTTACTTAAATCCTTAAAACGTTTTGTCATTTTCGTGTCAAGTAATTTATTAAATTGTATTCTATTTGTGAAAATTGGTGTTGGGTTTTTCCTGTGTTATGTTTCCAATGTATTACTGTTTGAAGGGCTGCATAAATGCTTTACATTTTGCCTCTAAGTTAGGCCTGACTGCTTTGTGCCAAGCTGCCAGAGGATTAAACAGAGGTTCATTTGATGTTCGCTTGTGACTTCATCCTGACAGACAATGTGATTGCTGCTTGATCAGGGTTTCACCCACTCCCCCTCAACCAGTGACCCAATTTCCTACATTGGTTTTCAGCGGTGAAGATTAGAACATGATGCCCATTTGAGACTTTCAAATTCTACTCGATAGGCATTACTGCTTTTTCCAGATCTATTCTTATTGCTACCTGACAGTCAGTGTTTTGGGACCCCAGACAAGCTGGGGTAAGGCCAGAGAGGCAAAATGCCAAACACCACTGAGGTGGAATCCCCCAGAGCCTTTTACTACTACAAAGCAGGCACCAAGTATAAATAGTGAACCCTCAGACCCAACTCTACAGTACACCTCTGAACCTGTGGAAGATTCAGAATGATTGCTGTGCTACTCTGCAAGAAGGACTGGTACTCTGTTACCCCGCTGTACTCCTGACTTGCTGCATGAGTAAACAGATTGGACCTGCATCTTAAACCCAGGACCACCGTAGTGTCTCAAAGGGCTATTTGAATGGCCTCCTAATCAGAATCTCAGGGACAGAAAAGACAATAACCAGCTTGACCCAGCAGCTGGACTCTATCTCCTGTGAGTCTTGCTCCCCAAGTGGTGCTCCCCAATCCTTGACCCTTAGAAGTGGATTTTAAGGTCCTTTGCCAAACTAGCTGTGGTCCTGTGAGGAGAACCGATGCAGTGCCACTCAACTTCTCGTAGCCGCTTCAGAACCACCAGCATGATGCATCCCCAGCCCAGGACCTCACATATCAGCTGCAGCTCCGATGGAACCACCACTACGTGACACAACCTTGACGCAAGGCTTCACATCGACTCCTGGTACTTCATCGAAACTACTGTTACGAGATGCATCTTTTATGACAGACTTCACATTACAAGCCCCTCGTTCACAGCATCCTCAACAACGGTGCAGGAATCAGCAATGAAGCTCACAGGTCCTCGGATCTGCCTCCGTGTGATGAATCATTAAAGCAGGATTTCGCAATACACCGCAAAAAAGGATTCAAGGTACTTTGTTCAGGGGGCCTGTATCTGCCCATGCTACTGGACCGACCAGAAAACCACATTTGATGTTTTGTGCTTCTAGGCATTATTTTTACTTAAATCCTTAAAACTTTTTGTCATTTTCGTGTCAAGTAATTTATTAAATTGTATTCTATTTGTGAAAATTGGTGTTGGGTTTTTCCTGTGTTATGTTTCCAATGTATTACTGTTTGAAGGGCTGCATAAATGCTTTACATTTTGCCTCTAAGTTAGGCCTGACTGCTTTGTGCCAAGCTGCCAGAGGATTAAACAGAGGTTCATTTGATGTTCGCTTGTGACTTCATCCTGACAGACAATGTGATTGCTGCTTGATCAGGGTTTCACCCACTCCCCCTCAACCAGTGACCCAATTTCCTACATTGGTTTTCAGGGGTGAAGATTAGAACATGATGCCCATTTGAGACTTTCAAATTCTACTCGATAGGCATTACTGATTTTTCCAGATCTATTCTTATTGCTACCTGACAGTCTGTGACTGTGACCACACCTGCTGTAATTGAGTTTTGAGCTGGCCAACATTAATGTCTACACTGTGGCTGAACTCAAAGGGGGATATTCACAAGGATCTATCGCAGAGTTAACGGCACTTTATCGCAACCAATGTTGCGATAAACTTATCGCCCCAATCACAAGTTGGTGTTAACAGCCCACAGCACCAGTATACCCGCAATAGCAGCCACAAAAAACATCACCACAGATGACCCCCACAACTATCGCTAATGAGACGCAGAGTAGGGGTTCCCGTGCCAAAAGCCGCGACAACACCAGACCTCAACATCCTCAACGACCAGCCCGATCTGCGATAAGAACACAAAACAGGCAATATGGCGCGTTAGCACCCTGAAACTAACACCTGCTCAGACCTGGTGCAAAGTCGAATGACAGCCTGCACCACAAAAGGGAGCTCAGCCCACAGCCACATCGGAAGGGCAACAGATGCCATGGAGCCACTGGTCATGCGGCCCGGACATCCAAGAGGGCCACAACACCCACCGCCACCACATCAGGACCCCAACCCCCACCCGGAACCCCCCCTGAATACCACAGAGGCAGCGCTGACAAAGACAGCGGACCCCCAGGAAACGCACCAGCCTCACAGACCCAACACCGTACAATGTCCACTACAGGCTCAAAAGGACAACCATCCCACGCATCCTGACCAACATCGCCCAACAGGCCGGCGGCACCAACACAGAGGACAACCAACCACCCACCCCACACAAAGCTACTGGCTGTGCTGCACCTGTTGGGCCCTGGTACCCCCAACCAACACCCACCAGAGTCAGAGGAGTCTCACAGCCAGCCACATCCAAGTCCCTCACACCTGTCCTGGACATCACCATCAGCCTGGTACCCCAGTCCCTATACATCCAACACAATGTGCAGGATCCGCTGGAGTCCAAGCAAGGACCATGCACCATAGCTGGATGTACACACGTGTAGGGGGCAATCCACAGCACACATGTCCTACCTGTGCCCTCTAGTGACACAGCACACAATAACCGCAACAGAAAGCACACGTCTCACATCAATGTGCAGGCAACATCCGAACACCGTGGAACCACCACCAATGTCGCCTACAAATACCCAGCCAGTGTGCATGATTCCTTCATCCTCCGACAGTCCATCAGCAACCAGAGTTCCCAGGATGGCACCATGGGAAATGCACATCCCCTTGGCAAGTTCCAAATAAACACCCCACTCACCTCAACTCCACAACCATGCAACTCACAACTCTGGCAATGCACACGTCACAAAATCACAACCAACATGCGAAACAATATGCCCACCCACCAGACATGACAGAACAACTCATAATGGTAACCTGAGCAAGTCGTGAACATGACCCCTCAATGGCATGGCACCTCAGTCACACACTAGCCGAATATGGGGAGAGGTGGCAACCAGGCATGTGTGAAGGATGCAGGAGATCCATGATTGGAAAAGTACACAATGTCAAGAGTGGCGGAGATGTGCTGGACAGACCCCAGTTTGCCGAATATACCCATATCCAAGGGGACATACACCTCTAGCGTATGGAGTGTAGTGGACAGTGGATGCAACCATGTCACCCCAGCCAGTGGGGGAGTTTGCGGAAATGTTGCCTGTTACGCCCCCCCCCGTAAGCGTGAGCGAAGTGGGATGACCCGGCATACGCAGGGCCAATGTGGGTGTGTGACTGATAAGTGCGTGCCCCTGGGCGTGAATGTGTACTGTGAATGTGCATCTGCATGTGTCTCTATGGCAGTGTGGGTCTCTTTTGTGGGGTGTAGGTGGTCCCTGAAGGGTAATAGACACCAACGTATGTGACTAGTTCGCCTTCCATGGGTGCGGACCCCACCCACACCTGTTGGGCCACCTCCTTTTGGTCTGCTGACACATGGCATTGGGGTGCCATATGTGGGTGGGTGAAGTGTCGTGAGCCAGTTGTGCTTGCGGGTGCTTCCTGCTGTGTGGTCTGTTGCATGCTCTGTGTTTTCCTCTAAGTAGCTTGGCTGCCCGGGTCCTGGTGGTGGGTTGTGTGGGATGTCCATGGGCTGTTGTAAGGCGTCGGTGTCGAAGGTGTGGTGGTCCTCTCTGGCATCACAGATGTGTTGACTTCTGTGCTCTGCTGGAGGTGTTGTGTGCCCCTCTGCAATGTGAAGGGGAGATGCATGTTGACATTGTGTTGACATGTATGTTGGCGCATTGTTCTGGTCTACATGCAGACTGTATGACAATGTACATTGTGACTGGGAGGTGCTGAATACTGCTGCGGGACAGTGTACTGTTGGACTACATGACAGATGTGAGGTTGTACGCGTACATTTCCATTTCACAGTTTCATGCTCTGTCAGATGTAGTAAGCATGTTTCTGTGCACGTGCGGAGCCAGTTGTTTTCTCTGTTCTGCAGTGTCGGCTTTGCACATTGTACCACGTTGCCGTCAATGTGGGTGTGCTGTTCTTTCTATGTGTGTGTGCTGCAGTGTGCCAAGGGGATCAGGGACATGTTCCTGGGTAATTGTGGGTGTGCAGTGTGCTACACCTCGTTGTGCATGTGTGCCATTGTGCCCATCTCCCCCCATCCCCCCAGTCCCCAGTCGTTACTCACCCTGTTGATGTTTTGTCCGGTCTTCTCGAGCTGTGTCCGTAATCCCTACTCATCTCCACACTGATGACTGTAGCCTCGGTTTCCTCCAGCTCCTCCTGTGGTGCAGGACTGCCACCTCCTGTCGCTGTTGCAGCCTTCCTGTTGGCAGCAGGTTTGTGCCTGGTTTAGGTTGTCACATCATGCCAGCACCTCTTGGCCTCCTCGGCACTCCGACTGCATTCCAGGTGGTCTACTTGTGGGTCAGTTGATGGTAGTGTTCTGTCAGCTCCGTGACGCTGATCTGGTTTTGCTGCGGACTGCAACCCGTCTTCCTCTCCCTCTTCTCCTCGGCCGTCCCCATCCCATTGTTCTTTGCTGGTGGTCTGTGGGGGTTGTGGGGTTCGCGCTGGCCTCTGCGCTGGGTCAGGGTGCATCCATGTTGCTACGTGCTTTGACTTGTTTCTGATGTTTTGTTTCTGTGGTTTTAATGGTGCATTTTCCCGCCAGATGCGTGGGATTTGCAGAGCTGTGGCTTGTTTTGGCTACTTTTTGTACCACGAGTGGCCTCATCGCATGATTTTTTGCGTTTCACATTTTTGCCACGTGGTATTGATTTTTGTGCGGCCATTTGGCGCGTTATCTGGTGACTATTGCATGCTACCACCGCGTTGTGAATACTTGGTTTGCGCGGTGTAATTTTCCAGCAATGGGCTGCGATGTTGAGAGTTGCGTTAAGCTACTCTTGTGGTAGTTATCATATGTTCTTTTGAATATACCCCAAAGTGTTCTGCAAGGAAAGTGGACTTCCAGCCACGAATAATAGGAAACTGGAACTTCAGAAAACCATAAGTGCCTGGGCGGAGGCTCACCATGTACAGGCAACAATAGAGGATGGGAATGAGGAGGATGATGTGAAAGAGCAGGGCATGGATGCAAGCCCTGAGATGCAGCACTCAGGGGAGGGGGATGACTTATTTCCTTAGTTGGAGCACCTGCCAGAGCAGAGAGCAGTGTGTCTTGACAAGGCCTGTTCCCTGCGGACTTAGTGGAAGGGAAAGCAGAAAGGGAGTTTTGGTTGCAAATTACCAAATGCAAGCTGGAGGCAGAGGAGAAGAAGATTTGGGCTGAAAGAGCCTTGGTGGGAAAGAGACTAGCCATGGAGACAGGGGTAATGGCCCATGAGTCAAGTCTCGGTCACTTGGATGTGAATGCTAGGCAAACAGAGTCCAGAATACCCACAGTGCCCTCTTGAGATGAGTGTCCACATCTCAAAGGAACTGGGGCCAGATTTAGCATTTTTTCAAGCAATACAGCACCACAACGTGCTGTGCTGCATGTATGAAAGGGAGTAGGCATGAATGCACCATATCTAGTAAGATATGGTGCATTCCTGTCCTCTGCCTGTGCCAGTTCACAATCTACTGCCTAGTGCCAACACATGCATCCTTGAACGACAATGAGGAGAAATAAACATATTTCTCCTTGTTGAGCCACTGGTGAGAAGGCATACAATTCTAACATTCTCCCAGGTCTTCCAGTGTTGCTAAATCTGGGAATGCTTCAGAATACATGGGTGGATGTATGGAAACACCACTCTCTAGTGCCCATGACTTGGGATGGGCAATAGATTCTGGTACACTGGGGGATTTTGAAGAGTTTTGCCCACTCCGCGTTATGCGTGTAACCCTGAGTCCGGAAAAAACTCTACTAACCGCCTGGCCAAACTTTTTGTCATGAGCTGCTCATCAATGATAAGTTGGCGAGTGCGAGTGAAAAGTTGCGTACCCTAATGCAATTTTCTTTCTTTAAAACAAAAAAAAAATGTATTCACATGTAAACCATCAGACAGAAGGTGACATTTGGTACTAGCATGATGGAAAAGAGTATATTGACATACAGTGGTACGTTCTCAGTCATTTTCTGATGATCCCTCATCCCGAGCATTTTTTTAAACCACAAAAATGTCCATCCTCTCCCGTTCTCAAGCTCTTTGAGAGGCTGTTACAATAGGAGCACAGAGGTTCCCTCGGTAGGCATTCCATTTCCCCCATACCTTGAACCATTTTTGCAGACAACTCCTGTTTGGCCACCATCAGTCCCAACGTTAAGCAGAGGCAGTCCATCTGGGTGAGATATGTTTCGCCCCAGGCGTTCAGAGGTCACCACTCAGCTGAGGGCTCGATTCCCCCACCACAAACACTGTTAAGACAGCATAATGCGATTTTCAAGTGCTAGAACGGCACCCGGTGCGATTTTCTTAATGCAAGCAGTCGTGGGCAGTGAGAATGCTGTTGCTCAAATAGGAAATATACTCCATTGCCATGTGGTGCTGTTTGTGTTGATTTTGCAGCGTGAAGTAAGGTCCCGTAACAAAAAATCAGCAAGAACAGAGTGACCTTCCGATTTCCACCCGTTCGCTGAACTCTATGGAATCTCGCTAAGCTATTATGTAACTCGGCAGAATTCCATGGAGTGAAATTCCATGGAGTGAAACTCCACAAGTTCCGCCCACCCCTACCCACAATACGACTTGCTCTGCTTTATGTTACTCCAGATTTACCAAGAAAAGCAAGGGTATGCAGGCTTGGTAAATCTCATTCCAGGTTTTGGGTCACCCTGCATACCCTTGCGTGTAGCAAGGGTGACTCAAAACCATAATAAATATTGGCCCAGGTGCCTAACTTTGTTGTGAGAGATGACATCAAGGTGTTTCATGCCTATGAGGTTGCTATTGAGATTCATAGGGTCCCTGAGGAAGATTGGGGTGCAGTCTCTGGAGGCACATACCAAGTTAAGGGAGGTATGCCCTACTGGCCCTAGAGAAGGGGTGAGGATGAGGTAAACCTCCCCCATGACACCCTTGTCAGAAAAATATGGCCTCACACAAGAAACCTACAGGCAGAAGTTTAGGGATAGCCAGAAACTGCATCAGCAATCCTAGATGGATTTCATCGATTCTTTTTACAACAATTGGGTAAAAGGGCAGTGAAGTGAATGATTACAAAGGGCTGTATGATCTTTTGCAAGAGAGCACATGTTCAGTAATTGTTTTCTAGAGCTACACAAACACTTGTTTGATAGTAAGCTCACTGAGCCCTGGGGGCTTGCTAAGGAGGCGGACCACTGGCTCAGCACCAGGGTTTAGAAGACAGTATCTGAGCGGGATCACCAAAAGTGTGGTCAGGGATCCCATCACAAGAAAGAGGGGAGAGCAAAACTTAAAAACAAGAAGTTCTTCAAAGGCCCTGGAAATAATTATCTCGGGAGACCCAATCTGAGCTAAAGAGGGAAGGGTTCTTTAATAAACAGACAGGGAGTTTAGTATCCCAGGGTACTGAGTGCTACAAACATGGACACTCCAAGGGAGACACTAAATGTCTCAAAAGGGCACAGCCCCACCTGTAGGCAGGCACCAGGGTTGGCAAATGTAGAGCTTGGGTAGGAGGTACTCCCAGCTTTGGGAGAGGTAAAAGGTTGCCGTAGTGTCCTTAGAAGACAGAGAGATGGTGCTAAAATTCCATATGTCTTCAACTACTTTAAAATATAGGCAGTGGATCAGGGTGGAGGCTCTGACGGACACATGAGCCACTATGAATTCTGTGAGGTGTCATCTGATATCCTCAGAGCAGGTCATCCCTAATACATTCCACCTGGTTATAGTTGCAGACAACTGTGAGAGCCACTACCCAGGCATGGAGACTGGAACAATGGCCCAGGCAGCTGCCATTAAGATGTAGGTCAAGGGGCATGGGAAACCAGTCCCAGAGGTTCCCATGGTCCAGGTTGACATGGTACTTAAAAGAAGCTGCCCCTTTACCGCAGAGGACATTGCCGCCCTAGGAGATCTGCCTGAGCTTACTGGTTGGCAAGTTGATGGTGGACAACCAATGAGGAAATCTCATGGTGCAGCAAGAGTGTCCAACTCTAGAGGGCCACAGGCTGTACACTGAGGCCCGGGAAGCCAGTGATACCTCTGGAGACCATGACCTTATCGATTGGGGAAATTACCTCCTTTACAGTGAGCTTAAGATTCCAGGGGCTGCCCATATGTTGGAGGTCCCACAGTGTTACAGGACCTTCTTACTGGGTTGAAACATGATATACCTCTGGCAGGACATCTGGGCCATGGCAAGAACTTTGCCAGGCTTGTTCTCCATTTATGTTGGTCCCAGATGAAGACAACCTCACATATGCTCTGTATATCTTGTCCCACCTGACAGGCCGGTGGGAAAGCAGGGAAAAAGCTAAAGGCTCCCATGGTTCCCTTGCCTGTTGTTGGCACTCCCTTTGAATGGGTGGGCATCGACATTGTTGGTCCTTTGGTCCTAAGACAGCCTTAGGCAATAGGTTCATCCTGGTCTTGGTGGACCACACCATACCATACCATACCCAGAGGCCATCCCTCTGAAGTCGGTGACTAAACTTGTTGCAGCTAAGCCCCTGATGTGGATTTTTACCCAAGTGGGGTTCCACAAGAAAGTAGTGGCTGACAGAGGCACTAACTTCATGTTGGAATACATGAAGTCCATGTGACATGAGTGCGGGGTAACCTACAATCTCTCCACACATTACTACCCACAAACCAATAGGCTTGTTGGGAGATTCAGCAAGCCAAACAAAAAAATGAGAGTAGGCCTACCTGCGCAAGGGATCTGGAAGTCGGATGCCCTTTTGCAATGCCTGCTGTTCTCCTACAGGGAGTTGGCGCAGAACTTGGTTGGGCTCAGCCCATTTTAGCTGACATGGTACTTAAAAGAAGCTGCCCCTTTACCGCAGAGGACATTGCCGCCCTAGGAGATCTGCCTGAGCTTGCTGGTTGGCAAGTTGATGGTGGACAACCAATGAGGAAATCTCATGGTGCAGCAAGAGTGTCCAACTCTAGAGGGCCACAGGCTGTAAACTGAGGCCCGGGAAGCCGGTGATACCTCTGGAGATCATGATCTTATCGATTGGGGAAATGACCTCCTTTACAGTGAGCTTAAGATTCCAGGGGCTGCTCATATGTTGGAGGTCCCACAGTGTTACAGGACCTTCTTACTGGGTTGAAACATGATATACCTCTGGCAGGACATCTGGGCCATGGCAAGAACTTTGCCAGGCTTGTTCTCCATTTATGTTGGTCCCAGATGAAGACAACCTCACATATGCTCTGTATATCTTGTCCCACCTGACAGGCCAGTGGGAAAGCAGGGAAAAAGCTAAAGGCTCCCCTGGTTCCCTTGCCTGTTGTTGGCACTCCCTTTGAATGGGTGGGCATCGACATTGTTGGTCCTTTGGTCCTAAGACAGCCTTAGGCAATAGGTTCATCCTGGTCTTGGTGGACCACACCATACCATACCATACCCAGAGGCCATCCCTCTGAAGTCGGTGACTAAACTTGTTGCAGCTAAGCCCCTGATGGGGATTTTTACCCAAGTAGGGTTCCACAAGAAAGTAGTAGCTGACAGAGGCACTAACTTCATGTTGGAATACATGAAGTCCATGTGACATGAGTGCGGGGTAACCTACAATCTCTCCACACATTACTACCCACAAACCAATAGGCTTGTTGGGAGATTCAACAAGCTAAACAAAAAAATGAGAGTAGGCCTACCTGCGCAAGGGATCTGGAAGTCGGATGCCCTTTTGCAATGCCTGCTGTTCTCCTACAGGGAGTTGTTGCAGAACTTGGTTGGGCTCAGCCCATTTTAGCTCCTCTATGGACACCCTGTTAGGGGACCTTTCAGCCTAGTGAGAGAGGGGTGGGAACAAGCTCCCAGGAAACCTTCTCAAGATGTAGTTAGCTATACGTTGGTTCTCCGTAAACAGTTGCAACGCTTCTTGAAAAAAGCTAAAAACAAGATTGAAGCTAACCAATAGGTAAATAAAATCTGGTATGATGAGACGGCTACTTTGGTGGAGTTTCAGCCTGCCGAGAAGGTGTTGGTCATAGATCCTGTAGAGCCTAGAGATCTCTCAGACCATTGGGCAGGCCCATATGATTTGAAGGAGCAGAAAGGGGATGCCACCTGGTGGGTAGATCTCAAGACCCCTGAAACTCCTTAAGGGTGCTCCACTTAAACCACCTCAAACCTCACTTTTAGAGGTCTCAATCAATCAGGGATTGTGAAGCACACTACTCACCTGTGAGGGTCTCAAGATGCTGAGGGAGGGGGGATTTGAGCAGCTCTGTCTCATCCAAAGAGCCAGGTCTTGAGGCTCTTCCTGAGTGCTTGCAGTGTGAGGGTTCATCTGATGCTGATTGGGAGTTCGTTCCAGGTCTTGGCTGCGAAGTGGGAGAAGGCTCTTCCTCCGGTTCTGGCTCTGCGGATATGTGGGATTTTGGCCAGGGCAAGGTAAGCGGAGTGGAGGTTTCTCATGAGTGTGTAGATGTAGATTCTTTCATTGAGGTATTGGGGCCTGATGTTGTGGAGGGATTTGTAGGCATGAGTGAGCAGCTTGAAGGTCACTCTTTTGACGGGGAGCCAGTGGAGGTCTCATAGGTGCTTGATGATGTGTTCTTGTTGTGGGATCCCGAGGGTGAGTCTGGCTGCGGTGTTCTGGATGGTCTGGAGTTTTAGGAGTAGAGATTTGTTGATCCTGGCATAGAGGGCGTTCCCATAGTCCAGTCTGTTGGGTATGAGTGCGTGGGTGATGGTCTTTCTGGATTCAGGGGGAATCCATTTGAAGGTCTTGCGGCGAATGCAGAGGGTATTGAACCACGAGGAAGATATGGTGTTTACCTGTTGGTTCATGGTGAGGGAGGAGTCAAGTATGATGCCGAGGTTGCAGGCGTGGTCCATGGGTGTGGGAGGATTGCCGAGGGTGTTGGGCCACCAGGTGTTGTCCCATGCAGAGGGAGTGGATCCGAGGGCGAGGACTTCCGTTTTCTCCGAGTTGAGCTTCAGGAAGCTGCTTCTCATCCAGGATGTGACATCTTTCATTCCTTCCTGGAAACTGTGTCTTGTGATGTCGGGTTCCTTGGTGAGGGAGAGGATGACCGGGGTGTCGTTGGCATAGGATACTATGCTAAGTCCGTGTTTTCTGACGATGGTGGCAAGATGTGCCATGTAGATGTTGGAGAGCTGGGGCTGAGTGAGGATCCTTGGGGTACTCCGCAACTGATCTCTCTAGGTTCAGAGAGGAAGGGCAGGAGTCTGATTCTTTGAGTTCAGCTGATAAGAAAGGAGTGGATCCAGTCAAGGGCAGTTCCCTGAATGCTGGCATCATGGTGACTGGCGGTTAGTGTGCAGTGGGAGACTGTGTCGAAGGCTGCTGTGAGGTCTAGTAGGATGAGGGCAGTGTTGTGGCCTTGGTTGAGAAGTGTGCGGATGTCGTCTGTGGTGGCGAAGAGGGTGGTCTTGCTGCTGTGGTTGCTGCAGAATCTAGATTGGGAAATGTTGAGGGTCGATTTGGATTCTATGAAGTTCATGAGCTGGTTGTTGACGATCTTCTCTGTGACTTTGGCTGCGCAGGGGAGGAGATAGATGGGTTTGTAGTTCTTGAGGTCCATCGGGTCTGCGGAGGGCTTCCTGAGGATGGCCTTGACTTCTGTGTGTTTCCAATCGCCGGGAAACGTGCCTGTTTTGAGGGTGCAATTGATGGTACATTGCAGTTCGGCAGCTCTGTGGAAGATGTACGGCGGGCAGGGGTCAGTTGTGGCTCCTGAGTGTATGCTTCTCATAGTATTAGCGGTGTCTTCTGTGGTGACAGGGGTCCAGGCAGTGATGGTAGGCTGGGTGGCATTGTAGCTTGTAGGTGTAGTGTCAGTGCCTAGGTTCTGCTCGTCGAAGTTGTCGTAGAGAGTCCGGATCTTGTTATGGAAGTAAGAGTTGAGTTTGTTGCAAAGGTCCTGGGAGGGAGGGATGTCAGAGAATTCGCTGTGGGGTTTAGTGAATTCTTGTATGATGTTAAAGAGTTCCTTAGAGTTGTGGGAGTTGGAGAGGATTCTGTACGAGATTAAATTCTTCTTCGTGGTTCTGAATAGTTGGTGGTGTTCTGTCAAGTCTGTCTTGTAGGCGGTGCGTTCTTTGGGGGTTTTGCTAATCCTCCAGGCTTTCTTGAGTCGTCGGCACGTACGCTTGGATTCTTGGAGGTTGGTAGTGAACCAGGTGGCTTTCATGGTGCGTTGTCTGTCAGAGTTCTGTAGGAGGGCGAGTGTGTTTGTGCAGTTGGTGATCCATCTGTGGAGTTCTTTGGCCAAAGAGTTGGTGTCGGTTGTGGTGGGAGGAGCGCGGGTGAAGGTGGAGTTGAGGTGCTCTTCGGTGATCTTTCTCCAGTTCCTGCATGGGGGTGTGCTGTAGGCTTGTGTGTGGTGTATTTTGAGAAGGAGAAGTAAATGCAGTGGTGGTCCATCCAGAGGGGCTGCATGGTGTGGCTGAAGTGAATGTTGCATCCTCCTGCAAAGATGGGGTTGAGGGTGTGTCCTGCCTTGTGGGTGGGGGTGGTGATGAGCTGTCTCACTCTGATGTTGGCAAGGTTATCCAAGAGGGCGGTGGAGTTTGGGTCGCTGAGGTTGTTGAAGTGGATATTCAGGTCTCCGAGAAGTACGTAATCTGTGGATGTGAGGGCGTGGGGCACGATGAGGTCTGCAATGGTAGTGGTGAACATGGCACACTGTCCGGGGGGTCTGTAGGTGAGGGTGCCACGTAGAGTCATTCTGGGGTTGATCTGGATCTGGAAATGGAGGTGTTCCATGGGGGACGAGGAGTCGTTTGCGCTGGCTGCAGTGAATTGGAGGGAGTTTTATGTACAATGGCGAGTCCCCCTCCAGGGTGGTTGGGGCGGTCCTTCTTCTGATTCTTTGTACCCGTCGGGGATGCTGGTCGCGATGTCATGCAGCAATGGTGTTGGTCCAGATCTCTGTGAGGAAGGCAAAGTCGGCGAGAGTGTGTTGAGGAGGTCCCACATTTCTACTGCGTGTTTGTGTAGGGAGCGTACGTTGAGGAGGATGCAGCTCAGGGGTTTGTGTGCACTGGCGTCCGGTGGGTTGGCGGTAGCAGTGGGGGTCCGGAGGTGGGTAAAGGTGCGGCGGCAGTCTTGGCAGGAGACTTGGCCTTGGGTGGTGTTCAGCATCGACAGCTGGCAGCTGTTGTTTCTTCTGGGGTTGAGTGTGTGGAGGTTTACTGAGTCATAGTGGCGGGGGGTCGGAGGACCAGGATCCCTGGCGCTGGTCATTGACGGGTGCAGACGGGCTTGCCTTTACTGTGCCTTCGGTGTACCTGCTGCACACTTCCACTGTGCAGCAGAGCAGCGGTCGCCATTAAGTAGGGGTCGGGGGAGGGAGAGCAGCTGGGAGGCGGAAGCAGGAAGACACGGGGAGGGGTGGGGGGAGCAGAGGCGGGGTAGGGAGCGAAGCAGAAAACGTGCAGTGAAAAGGATGCACAGAAAGGGAAAAAAGACACAATAAAGGCACAAGGGAGAAAAAGAGAAAACAAGGCACAAAGAGAAAATAAGAAAACGAGGTACAATCAAGGCACAGAGAGAAAAAGGAAAAAAAGGCACAGAAATGCACAGAGGGAAAAAAGGTAACAGAAAAGGCACAACATGAGGCACTCACAGACAGGCAAAAGCTACAGCAGGCTGGTAGAGCAGACCAGCAGAAGAGCAAGGCTCTCAGACTGGACCACCAGAGATGAGACGCAGGCAGGAGGCTGCGGGTGGAGGAGGGCCTCGAACACCTTACCTGGAAGGCAGAAGGTGCTAGGGGCAGGGGCGCAATGAAGAAGCTGTGCGAGGGAAGAGCAGTTCCCTGAGCAGGAGGTCAGAGGTCTTGCTCCTGGTCAGGGAACTGAAGTTACCATAATCTTGGTGACAGATGACGGAATGGAAGAGAGTGAACCTTTTCCTGACCTCCTGTCTTCTGAGGAGCACAATGCGTCAGTAGAGGATATGAGCCTCTTCCCTACTCTGACCCCAGAGCAGCAGAATTACTATTGCCGGTTAATGGATCAGTTTTCTTCGATGTTCTCCCTCACCCCTGGGCTTAGACATTTGTGTACCCATGACATACATACTGGCGACAGTATTCCTGTTAACAACAAAGTTTACAGGTTGTCAAAGAAGGTGAGAGCTAACATCAACGAGGAGATCTCCAAGATGCTGGTCACAGGGCTAAATGAGCCCTCTTGCAGTCCCTGGTCTATTCCAGTGGTGCTGGTACCCAATGCCCCCCACCAGCTGCCACCCCAGAGTTCTGTGTGGATTATTGAGGACTCAGTTCCATCACTAAGACTGATGCTCGCCCCATCCCTCAAGCTGATGAGCTCATAGACCGATTGGGCACTCCTCAATTTATCAGTATGCTTGATCTACCATCAGGGTGCTGGCAGATTGCTCTGACTGAGGGGACAAAAGGGAGGTCTGCGTTCTCAACCCAAGAAGGTCACTTCCAGTTCAGGGTGAGGTCCTTTGGCTTAAAGAATGCCTCTGCCACCTTCTAGAGGTTCGTGAACAAGGTCCTGGCTGAGAGTGAGGCATTCTGTGCCACCTACCTAGATGATATCGCTCTCTTCAACTCCCACTTGGGGGGAACACCAGTACTACCTCCAGGAAGTGCTTCAGACCCTGCAGCAGGCAGATTTGACTATCATGGCCAGTAAGTGCCAAATAGGGCCTGGTATCCTTGTGTATTTGGGCCACATGGTGGACGGGACTAAGGTGCAGCCCCTTAAGGTCAAGATTAAAACTATCCTGGTCTAGCAATCCCCAAATCTTAGACTGAAGTGAGAGCACTTCTGAGCCTCACAGGATATTATGAGAGGTTTGTAATTGAGCTGACATCAAAGATGCAGCCCAAAAAAACCAGTGGCATTTCAAAACAAGCATTGGCATAGCCAATAGGTCTCGCCTTTGGGACCTTTATTATTGCTCAGCCATGTAGAACATTATCCTGGGTGCTGTGCTGCCAGGGATTGCAGAGCTGTACACTTACTACACATTGGTTCATGCAGTGTGATTCAGAAATACAGGTGTGTCTCAGGAAACATTTATGGACATATTCCAAGGCTTTTTCATGTGCAGACTGAAAGACAAGTGCCTCGATGTAAGTCACCATCACTATAACATTCTGTGTGCAACTGCATCACTAGAGTAATGAACAGCCTATGAAAAAAATAGTGAAGTACTTTCCAATGACCGGGAGGTTACATCCCTTCTCGCAGGCCTCTATTCACCAGGCACTCTTCTCCAGAGTTTTCCATTCAAAACACTGCTCGCACCATCTGCTTACCAGCAAGTCACCAGCCCCTCCCTCTGTCGCAGCACCCTAGGCAATCAAAAAGTTATCCTGACTTTGTGTAAGGTAACTGGTGCTTTTGTAAAACGCTCGAATACCATGGGTGAGTCTAGTTCATGCTCTATAAAAATGCCCCCAAAAATTAATCTGACCTTGTGCAATTCAACTAGCACTCGTGTAAAGCGCTCCAACACCTTTGGGTCACTTGAGTTCACATAGTATAATTTAAAAAAATCTCACAGTCCCTGGGGAGCTGCTGTGATTGTGTTTGAAATAACTATTCCGAAAAGGAGTAGGATGAAAGGAAGGGTCAGCGGGGTGGGCATGAAGCAACATGGGACGAGGTGAGAGGGAAGAATGTTGCTCCAATTTGACAGGTAGAGGGAAAATAATTAATAAACAGGGGCAGCAGCATCACTTAATCTACGCACATCGAAAAAAAACAAATTAACCTGACCTTGTGTAATGTAACTGGTGCTTTTGTAAAGCACTTCAATACCTTTGAGTCAGTCAAGTTTGCGCTCTATAAAAGTGCTGTCAACATTTAATCTGACATTGTGCAATGTAACTAGCACTCATGTAAAGCAGTCCAACACCTTTGGGTTGCTCTAGTTCACATTATATAAACAAGTGTCAGAGAAAATTCGATGGAGTTGCCCAAGCCTTGCCCTTAACCGTGCTAAATGGTTGAGCCGCTGAAGGTCCGGTGATCTAGGCTCACTAAAGCAACAAGCAGCTAAGTGGGAGAAATTTGGGGGAAATCCTCACACTTTGAAGTCATAGAAAATTAAAGTGGCAATTTCGAAAACAACATCTGAAGCATCTGACATTTCATACTGGTATTTGAACGGGACGGGGAGATCACTTGACGGGCGTTGAAGATGAACCACTGAAGACGGGCAAACAGTGGTGTCACAGGAATCAAAGAAAAAAAATAGTCCCCCAAATGAACACATAATCACAGAAGCATAGTGTTAACAGTATTTGGGCGGTGCTCTGTGGGAGAAAACCAAACACAAAAAGAAGGGACAAAGAGTAAGGATTAACCACTAGCAAGCAACAATTTTTGAATGACAAACGAAAGGACACATAAAAAGGCAATCAGCGGGCTATAAGCTCACAGAGTGAAAACAGAATGTCTGAGAGACACAGTGCATGCGCTGCCTAGGTTCAACCTAAAAAGGTGATCTGGGCAAAGATCTGCCTGAAGGTCTTTGACACGCTGAATGAAGCAATGTGTAGAGCACCTGTTCTTAAGGCTCCTGGCTTCTCTACAGAATTCATTACACAGATGGATGCTTCAGAGCATGGCGTAGGGTCTGCCTTAGCACAGTTAAATGAGGATGGCCTAGGCCAACCTGTAGCCTGCAGAATATTACTTCCCAGGGACCAGAGGTGGAGTGCTATTGAGAGGTAGGCCTTTTCTGTGGTCTGGGCACTGAAGACTTTCAGACCATACTTGTTTGGGACTCACTTCCGGGTTCAAACAGACCACGGGCCCCTCAGATGGCTAATGCAAATGAGAGGTGAAAATCTCAAGCTGTTGAGGTGGTCCATTTGACAGAGGAGAATAGTAGCAGGCAGGATAAGCCATTTCTGACTTGATGAGGTGAATGAGCTGCCACCTACCACACTTGCATATCACAAAAACTCAGCCTCACACACTAACATGACACTAGTAATTGTGACCCCATACAAGCTGAGTCCTTCTGATGGGAGAACCTTAACCTACTTCAAAATGAGTACCAGGTATAAATAGTGCACCCTTAGACCAAGCTATTCAATACACCTCTGGACCTGTGGAAATTACAGAAGGACTGCTGAGCTTCTCTTCAAGAAGGACAGATACTCTACTGCCCAGGTGCCCTGCTGCCTGAGTGAAAGGAGTAGACCTGCACTTTGAACGCCAGACCACCAGAGTGACTCTAAGGGCTAGTTGGATGGCCTCCTGATCAGAGCCTCTGGGATAGAAAAGGTTCCAACCACCTTGAACCCAGCACCTGGACTCTATCTGCTGTGGACCTTCCCCACTAGTGGTGCCATCACAGTCCTGAACCCTTGGAATTGGAACTGAACGTTCTCTGCCAGCCAAGCTGTGGTCCTGTGAACAGAGAAAATGAAGCACAATGCATCTCCTTGCTGCCGCTTTGAAACCACTACAGAACGGCACTTTCCTGACTGACATCGCAGCCCCCTTTGAACACCGCTGCATCTTGCATCCTTGACGCAGGCCTTTAAATAACATGCCCCTCATCAACTGCATCCTCGATGACGATGCAGCACTGGACATCACAGCCAAGCCGCTTCTTCAGAACCACGACTGTGCGATGCATTCCCTACACTGGACTTTGGATTGCAATCCCCTCAGCAACTGCATCCTTGATAACAACACAGGTGCCAGCACTTTGTAACACATCATCGACGCAGGATCGCACGATGCTCTGCAAACCAGGATTTACAGAACTTTGTTAAGTGGGCCTGACCTGGTCCCTACATCTTGTCCGTGCTCCATATTAGTCTGCCTGAACCTGCAACTTTTTTCCGGTCCAGATAACCACAGTTGGCGCTGTTTTCACTTAAAGCTTTAAAATTGCATATCTCCAGTCCTATGGATTGGATTCTTGCCTTTTTTATCTCAAATAATGTATTACATTTTACTCTATTGTTTCTAGTTGGTGCAGGATTTTTCTTGTGTTGTATTTCCACTTTATTGCTGTTTGAAGTGCTGCATACATACTTATTTTTCTAGTGTTGTATTTCCACTTTATTGCTGTTTGAAGTGCTGCATACATACTTAAAATGTTGCGTGCAAATTAAGCCTGACTGCTTTGTGCCAAGCTACCTTAACCCCCCCTGATGGCCTCCTTACCAGGACTCATCCTGGGTGCCGGTAGGAGCCAGCAATTCTTTTGAATTATTTTTTAATATTGAGCAGGGGGCTGCAGCCCTCCTCCCTGAGGCATTGCTGGCTGTAGGAACCCCATCACTGAGTGCTGAAATTAATTAAAAAAGGAGTGGGCATGCATCCCTCTTTCGTAAGCCAACCCTGGCTCCAAGAACCCTATCCCCAGGATGGACATTCATTTAAAGGCGAGGGGGCATGCAACTCCCCTTTATGAGCCAATACTGGCCCAAGGCACTCCATCCCTGGGGCCTAAGCTGGGTTATCCAGTACCACCTGGAGTGCTCAAAAGACTTTGAATGTTTGAAAGGTCATGGCACCCACAGACCCCCATTCCCCTGCATACAGCCATCCTGGGTGCATTGAGAGCATGCTTTCCTCCCACCCAGTGGCATCAGGTGTTTTTTCTGTCCCTGGGTGCAGGCAGTGAAAAAAAGTGTGCTCCCACCAACCTGGAGCAATTCTGCAGCTCCCGCAATGTGGGAGCATAAAAGAGTGTGGGCAGGGATACAGTGTCGCAGAGAGGGCTTCTCCAAGTCCCAAGGTAAATGCAAAAAAAGGTGGCAGGGTATTAATAAGTTAACCCACTAGGCCTGGTGGTGGGGTACCACTGGGGTCCCAAAAATGTAATTTTCAATTTTGAAGTGAAATTGCAGTGGATCGGTGGATCCATGGCAAAATTTAAAAAACAAATACAAGTGTGGTATCCCATGCTTGTTTTCTCCATGCCCCCGGGTGGACTGTGTCCCAGGGAGAAATATCTTTTATATTAAGGGGGAGGAGGCCATCGGGGTGATACACTGAGACCGGTCCCAGTTTGTTTATTTTTGGTCCAGGGAGGACCTGGCCTGGCAGTTTTGGCTGGACTGCTCTCATGGGGAGCAGGGTCAAGACTGATTTGCAAATGGCTGGGTCTAAACTGTAATGGCGTGATGTGCAAAAAATGATGGATTTACCCAAGATCTGTGACTGGGGGTAATTGTTTGATTTGTTCAGCATTGCATTCATCATCTGTTCTTTTTGCAATTGTCGCCCTAAGTGGGAGGGATATGCCCAGACATGGTTCCAGTGCTTGCTATACCACCAGATTTAAGCAAGCCTGGCTGATGAGGGGTGATACCCCAAAACTGGTCCCAGGATGCTTGTTTCTGGTCCAGTGAGGACCTGGCCTGGCGGTTGATGCTGGACTGTTCCCATGGGGTGCAGGGTAAAGACTGATTTGCATATGACTGGGTCTAAGCTGGAATGGTGCGGTATGCAAACAAACAATAGATTTAGCCCAGATCTGTGACTAGGGGTGAATTTTTAGTATTCTGTCCATCATCTGTTCTTTTTGCTAATATTCAATATCTTCCCAGATAGTAGCAGAGTATCCATCCTGATGCCTATACACAAGTAGGGGCCCAGAAACTAGACGGAAAATCATAGGCTCATAGCCCTGTTGGATGTTGATGGAAAAGCGTGCACAAAAATACTCTTTAAAGAGCTGGAGTAATGGGCAACACCAAAAGACCTAATACTAAGCATCCAGGCGGGCTTTAAAAAAGGATGCAGGAATGAGGATAATTTGATAACAGTCTCTGTCCTGTCAGAAGCAGCAATGGAAAAAGGCGCTCCTCCTCTGTTCGCAGCTTTCATAGATTTTTCCACCGCATTTGACTGTATGAACAGCTGTCTACTGTGGGCTATGCTGCGATATTGGGGATTGTCGGTGCCATTGCTAAATTCCATCATCAGGCTCTCCTCATAAACGTGGGTCCGAATAAGAATTACGTCCAATTGGCTTACGACGGATAAAATTGAAACATCAAGAGGGGTGAAGCAAGGCTGTATCCTTGATCCCTTACTCTTCAAACTGTTCCTAGCAGACATTAATGAACACCTACCAAGAGATTCAAGCACGTTTGGCAACAACATAACAAATGTAGTCGCAGGGCCAGATTTACAATCATTTTGAGCTGGGTTTGCATCACAAAAGTGACGTAAAGCAGCAAAAAAATCTTTTTTTTAAATTTACTTTCCAGTGCAAAGCTATTTTTGCTTTGGAAATTTATGCTAATTGCAATGCGAATTAGCGCAAAGCGCTGCTTTGCATTATTCTACTTTAGAGGGGCATTGCATTGGTGGTACATGGGTTTACCGGGCTACCAACCATACTTTTTGAAGCAAAACCCAAGCTACTAACAATCGTAGACAGAGTTTTGCACCCAAAAATAAAGCCACTTTAAAGCAGGCATGACAAATGAGAAATACTTTTATTTCTCCTTTCTTTTTCAACTTTGCATGTGTGCTGCACTGTGCAGCGCATATAGAAAATAGGGAAAGTTCTAAGTTTTGTCTATACATGGTTTTTGGTACTGGAAGGGTACACTTAAAGTCGGAAACCCATGCTAGATTCAAGAAGAAACCCTTGAAATATAGTGCAAATGTGTGTGCATGGCACACGGCTACCTGATTGTCTGCCGACACTAGGGAGAGGGGAGAAGAGTCCAATATCTCTGTAGATATCGGGCTTTCCTGTTCTCTCCTTGTCAGGCAAAACAGTGCACAAACTATGTTTGCTGCTCTGCATTTCCTGGTTTCTTTATAAATCTGCCCCTTAAAGTTATTATGATGATATGCATTAAGGGGCTGATTTATGAAGAAGTCATGCAGTGCAGCAAGTCACCCTGCTGCTCTGTGTGACAGGGCATGGGCAGAAATGTGTCATATTTAAGTCAATACAGTGAATTTGTGTCCTTTCCCATGCACTGGCATCCTTTTGGCTGCCTGCCACCAAGGCAGGCACCCTTGCACCATGGTGCAAGGGTGCCTGTATTGCATACTGGATTGTTTTTATGCAGGAAGGGGTACCTTTGCGCATAAGACCAATCCTGGAAGGCATATTCCTCTTTCTATGTGTGCTGCAGAATACAGTACACATAGAAAGAGGGAGAAACAAGGGGAAATAGAGATATGTTTGCTCAATACACCTCCTCTGGGATGGTGTAAGGTTTTGGCGCATCCCCAGGTTTTCAAATTCTTGCATATATGGGAATGCATCAAAATCCATGGGAGTTACATGGGAACACCCATGCAATGCTTATGTGACACCTTCCCAGAGTAGAGTAATGCAATGCAGTGATTTGCACTGTGTTGAGTTAAACCAGATCTATGGAGCCACTCAGAAGCACGTAAAGTTGTTTTGGGTGGCTTCAAAAATCTGACTTAGATGTTTACATCACACATGTACCATAATGAGTGGTGCAAACACCATGCGAGCCTCTCATAAAAGTACCATCAAATTTCAAATTTCTAGAGCATAAAAGGCAAAGGAATCTGAACGACAAAGCCCCTTTATATGAAACATACATCACCCTGGTGGGAGGCAGTCAAGTCACCCCATCCTGGATTCCCCTGGGTGTCTAGTTTTCAAAAATGTATAGGTTTGCTAGGTTTCCCAAGGTTCCCGCAGAGCTAGGGTTCAAAAACTAGAGCTAGGCACTTTGCCAAAAAAGGGTAAATTTTCACTGCGATATTGAGTTGTGACCACGTTGCTTTTTGCGCCGTTTCCTGTCGCGGGCACTATGCCTACCCACACAAGTGAGGTACCATTTTTATCGGGAGACTTAGGGTAATTCAGATTTGTAGAGGAACTTTTATTATCTATTGACTTTCGATGCATTTCTGCCTTCCAAATGAAAGATATTGTGTAAAAAAGAAGTCATTCTAAAAAATGACTGATAATTCTCATGCTAGTATGAGTATTCCCAATTTCAGAAATGTGCAAATATCTACTGTTTCTAAACTCTATATTTTGTTCCCATTTCAGAAATACATAGGTGTCTTTCATACCGATTTTTCCATGTACACATTTTTACAGAATAATTACTATATACCTGGTACATAATAAAAAACCATTGCAACTTGCTGCTCAGTTTTTGGCTCTAGGTTCGTCGGGTTCTTGGTGAACCTACAAGTCCTATATATCTCCACAATCAGTAATGTCCAGCGGATGCAACGGTATATTGCTTTCAAAGAGCTGTCATAATTAGAAGAAGTTACAGGTGAAAACGTTGACACAAAAGGCTGTTTTTTTCAACTAATTTTCAATTTATCCTATATTTAACTGTTTGTTTCTATAAAAAAACCTTGACGGATCTACACAAATGACCCCTTGCTGAATTCAGAATTTTGTCTTCTTCTCGGAAATGTATAGCTTTCCAGGATCCATTATTGCTTTTGTACCCATTTCTGCCATTAACTGGAAGGAGGTCGAAAGCACAAAAAATAGCAAAAATAGGATATGTCCCAGAAAAATGCCAAAACTGTGTAGAAAATGTTGGGTTTCTGACAAAAGTCTGGTATCCCCGAAAAGCTGGGAAAATTGTGATTTCAACCCCACAAACAGTTTTTTGATAATATTTGCAGGGAAAAGCCCAGATGCTTTCATTTGCAGCCTGTTTTTCCGATTTTTCCGAAAAAAAACAAAATTTTGCTGTATTTTGGCTCATTTCTGTGACCCCTCCAGGGGAATCCACAAACCCTGAGTACCTTTAGAATCCCCATGATGTTGGAAGAAAAGGACACACATTTGGCATGGATACCTAATGTGGTCAAAAAGTTACAGGGGCCTAAGCGCGCACTACCCCAAAGCGCCAAAAAAAAGCTTGGCACAGGAGGGGGAAAAGGCCTGGCAGCGAAGGGGTTAAATGAAAAGGAAAAGTAGAATGAGAGTATATTTCAGAGAGAAAACACACACATCCCAATAATTGTTGATTAAAGATTTTGATGGATGGATTAGTCTTTCACAAATATGACGGATATTCTGTTCGCCTTATCAAAGTGCATTTTATTCTATGACACTTGCAATACAAAGGATGGAATATCCGGCATGTTGTTGATGACCTGTCTGCCAACCACTAAATCAGACCCTTAGTGTTTAGAAGATAGTTTAAAAAAAAATCAAATACCTATGGTTGTAATTTGCTCTCTGCTACTATAATTTCACCATTTGTATTTTTTTCTCTTTTTTCACCTAATTGACAAAAAGGGTCCATTGTGAATGGTTGTGGTTCATTCAGATCTCCTTTTTAATTACATTTATACCTGTGCATGGTATGGTTAGATGTTTCAGAGTTCTTGATGTGAGGAAAGGGAAGATTCTTTTATTTTATCTTATTTGGAGTTTTTGTAAGGAGCTACAAATCATCATCCGACGTCCTCCGAGAGCATTGGGATGTGAGTACATAGATGGGGACTTATTTATGAGAGCCCTGAGTCACTTTTGCACCCTGTGAAAGGGTACATGCATGACGGGGGCTCTCATAAAGATTTATTAATCCAAGCAAAGCTACCCTGCATGACTTTGAGTGGCCTCATAAATCATGAGTAAGGCTATGCAACGCAAATCGCTGTGTTGCCTTACTGTATGCTTGGGAAGCATTCCGTGGGCGGTGCAGTAGATTTTCCCATGAAAAACCTATGGAATTAGGCGCAGCCCCAGATTTACAGAGTGATGTAGACCTGGGGAAGCGCCAAATCCATACATATCCTGCAATGAGGCATAACAAGGAGAAATATGTTTATTTCTCCTCGTTTTTTTTCCTCTTTCCATGTGTGCTGCCATTCTGTAGCGCATATAGAAAAAGGAAAACACCTCTTTGGATTCTTTTTGTGCAGGAAGCTGCCCCTTCCTGCACAAAAACAATTCAGCTTGCAATGGAGCCACCTTGCACCATGGCGCAAGGGTGTGCTCAGCTGCCGAAATGACGCCAGCGTGGGCAGAAAGTGCAGGAATGCACCATATCGCTTAAATAAGAAGTATTCCTGCCCTTTCAATTTGGTGTCAGGCAGTGCAGCAAAGTGCCATGCTACTTTGCCCTATGCCAAAATGCCATAAATGAGGCTCATAGTTTATAGTGAAGTACAGAATACTACGGAACTTATTTATGAGCCCCTTGAGCCACCAGTGCCTCACTTTTTATCACATTAAAAGTGACGCACTGGCGGCACAAGAGGCTTTTAAATAAGCCCCTACAGTGCTTGAACATGATGATGAAGAAGCACTCAGTCATCCATAAATGATAGCTAGAATGCCTTGAATTAGCTGGTGAAGGTACTACTGGGGACACCACTGAGCTTGTAAGTGTTGATTCTTAATCCACAAAAAGTAAACTATGCGAGCAGCTGGCCTTCTCCACCGAGCTGAAGGCAGAGATGTGCACCCTCATCCAAAAGTACACAAATACATGATAGATGGGGCCTAATGTCTTAGAAAAATTGCTTTTTGGAAGAGAATTCAAATGATCTTTGACTATTTTGTTACAGGGAATGTCAAGAAAATTAGGAGCTGTTGACACTCTTGATACTAATTTAGCTGATTGAAAAGGGGAACATGTGGAACCTTGATAAACTACTTTACAAAAGCAGTACTCTATTGTGTATTTAAAAGCATGCTTTAAGGTAGAGGAGCAATTGCTATTTAGGTCTATCTCTCTCTTACTTTGTTTAGCAAAGTTATTAGGGAGAATGGTCACAGCTTTATTGCAAGAATAGGCAGAATATAATACATTGTGGGCGAGATACAGTCAGGCTCAGCCCTGGGTTTGGGTTAGAACTGTTGGTGACATCCATAGTGGACAGTTCAAGGGTGGTAATGGATAAACATGACTTGGCTAAGATATTTTGGTTAGATCTGACACCCATCTTTTATTCCAAGGGCCATTCAAACATTTTCAGAGATAGGTTAAGCAGTTTTAATTTAAGTTGTTTTTCTTCTTTTCCTATAGATAATTCTCACATGCCACAGTTGTGATACTCCAGCTCAGAACCTTGGTTTTGTCGCTGCCCCAGGTTTAGGTGATTAAGTAAATGGGAAAATCCATCCTAACGCCCAGGGAAAGCCTCCTTGTTGCAGAGTAAGGCAAGGAAGTGACTTGCACTGCTTTATCTTACTCCATACCTATGAGGCCATGCAAAGCCACTCAGAGTGGCTTTGCATAGCCCCGTAAATATGATTGAGAAGCCTGTGCCGCCAGAGTATAAAAAAATGACGGTCTGGCAGAGCAAGCCTCCCATAAATAAACCCCCTAAGATGTTGAATTTGGGGTGTTGCAAGACTCTACCGATTCCTAATTACCGAATTTTACCAAATCGGTATTTAGAAATCGGAATTTCCGACGTACGTAATTATTCGGTAAATATTACCGAATCGGTAAAAATCGGTAAATATTTACCGAATCCTCAATACCAATCGGTGTTTCTGATTCGGTAAATACCAAATCGGTAAATACCAAATCGGTATTTACCGAATTGGAAATTCAAAAACACAGCAATTGAGGAATCAGCCAATCCTGTGCAACCCCCACCCCTCCCAACCAGGAAGTGGCCACACCCAGGCAGGTGCACACAATCAGAACCTTCTGGAGAGGCTGGGAGTGCAGAGGAGAGCAACAGAGTCAGTGCCTGAACTTTGTCAGCAAATCCTGCACAATGGCCAGCCAGGACCCAGAAAGAGAAGGAGGGGAAAGGAAGAGGAAACTGAAATTCAGTCAGAAGGAACTGTAGGTCCTTGTGTAGGAGGTAGTGAAGCAGCACACAAAGCTTTTTGGAAAGCAGTCCCTGCAAGTTGCAGAATCTGAAAAAAGAAGAATCTGGCTTGGAATCCAGTCGCAGGTGAATGCCATTGGAGTGACCCCCCGGGACATTGATGTGCTCAAGAAGCGGTGGTATGACATCCGGATCATCACCAAGAGGAAGATGGCTGATCTTAAGAAACAGGCCAGCCAGACAGGAGGAGGAAGGAACAGGGCACCTGCCCTGACTGAACTTGAGCGGCTCGTGGAGTCCACGATAGAGCCAGAAAGTGTCTGTGGGATCGGGGATGCAGACAGCTCTGCCAGAGCTGCTCCCAAACAAGGTAAGAAGCATGCACAGCATTGTGCCCCCCCTTCCCCTATCCCAAATCCCCAATTGGACTATGTGAATCCCACTCCAGTACAGGTTTTTGTGCAGACCAGCAATGCATTATAGGAGATGTAGTCAGTGAAACCCCTATAATGACAGGAATCGCACTGAACAACAAGGCATGTGACACACATCAGCGATAAGCAGGCAGAGGACAATGAGATAGTATGGCAGAAATGTATAATAATGTTAGCAATGCAGGGCTGCAGGTACACTGAGCTAATGTACAATTTCTGTCCACAGGCGATACATCGCCAGGACAAGGGAGAGAGGGCACCCCGGAAGGACATCACCGAGAAGGCCACCACGAGTAAAGGGCACACAACACCACCACAGCCAGCCTCACCACCACAGCCAGCCTCACCACCACAGCCAGCCGCACCACTACAGCCAGCCGCACCACCACAGCGAGCCTCGCCAGTACTGCTAGCCTCACCAGCATCAACACCACCTGCAGTGGTTAGACCTAGGAGGCGTGCTGTTGCCAGACTGCAGGAGTTTCAGCCCTCCTCAGAAGACTCGAGGGGGGGGGAAACATCCACTGTGCCACTGGATGGTAGCAATGCTGGTTTCCTGTCCACCTCTGAGGGAGCACACACGGGTGCCAGACGCCACCACTGGGCTCGTGTGAGCAGTCCACCTCCACAGGGTGAGAGCCATGGTGTCTTCGGAGGGCTGGAAGCAACCATGGTGAAGGTGCAGCACCTACAAGGCAAGGCAATTCAGTCAGTACAGCGACAAGTGAGGCGCCTCAATGACAACATTAGCAACATTGACAAGGGCATTAGCTCAATGGCTGAGGGCATGAAGGAGATGGCTGCGGGCATGCGGGCATGCGGGACATTTCCCAGTCTGTGATGCTGCTGTGCAGCAAAATGGATGAGGACAGAGCAACACGGCGCAGGGAGAAGCAGAAAATGGAGCAGCATACGAGGGCAGTGAACCGCCTATCAACTGCCACTTCTCTGCTCTACAGGCGCTCCGTGGCCATGCAGGAGGGGCTGGCGCACTGCAGCACTAATGTCTCTAGGGGGCTGGTAAAGGTGACCACTGCTCTTGAGGTGCTGCTTACGAGCCAGTCTGCCACTATTGGTGCTGTGGAAGTTGGGGACAGTGAGGACACGACCATTTGGAGCAGCATTACCCCCCCCCTGTAAGAGACACCCGGAGGAGCAGCAGATGGCATGAGGCTGCCACTGGATCCACAGCCAGTGAGGACAGTCAGTCAATGGCATCCAGCACTGTAGTGCGTGGCCGCAGACGCTGATGCAGCCCACACTTCCAGGACAGAGTTGGGTGAAGTAACCCATGACTTCCGACTATGGATGTCGCAAATTGGAATGCCAAATTTGGCCGTTTGTGTTGTGGTGTAGTGCCCAGAAATTAAAACTACCTCATTGCATCCAACATCTGGCTGTGTCTCCTTACTTACTTAAAAATAGTTGCACGTGATCTCTGCCCGTCTCTGTCTCCCATCTGTTGCTGGTGGCACTGGCTGCGCAAATTCATCATCATTGTCCTCAAAATCAGTTAATTCAACTTCTGTACCTTTCTTTGTGGCAAGGTTGTGCAGCATTGCACAAGTTGCAATGATTTTGCAGCAGATGATGGGTGTGTACTGACGTGCGCCTCCGCTTTTGTGGAGGCAGCGGAACCTGCTTTTCAATAGTCCAAACGTGCACTCCACAACGTTGCGTGTTGATTTGTGTGCCACATTGTATCGTCTCTCACTCAGGGTTGATGGGTTTAGGGAGGGAGTGAGGATAAATGACCGCAAGGCATATGCACTATCGCCTAGGTGAGAAAGAGGGTGCCATTAGTCACATACACCAATACACATTAATCTGCAGTAAGTATAAGGGAGTGTCGCAGTGATTTACCTAGCAGGTATCCTTCTCCAAATTCTCCCGCAGCCAGGCATGTGTAGATCCCACTGTTCTGGAAGATGTATGAGTCGTGGGTGCTCCCAGGAAATTTGGCCACGATGTTAGTGATTATGTTGGCAGCATCGCAGATTAACTGCACATTTATGGAGTGGGTGGACTTTCTGTTCCTGTATATATACTCAGTGACTGCTGGTGGGCAGATTGGAATGTGTGTGCCATCAATACAGCCTATGACATGCGGGAACTGTGCCATCTGGTAAAAGTCTGTCTTGGTTTTCAGCAGTTCCGCCTGTGTGTTTGGGAAGCTAATGTAGGGATGCATTCTCTGCATCATGGCATCCAGGAATTTTCTGAAGAAACGGGACAGGCAACTCTGAGACACCCCGCCTACCGCAGCTATCACCCCCTGGTAACTGCCAGATGCGAGTAGATGTAGGCTACCGAGCACCTGCACATGTGGTGGTATGGGTGCTCCAGGAGTGGGTGAAGGTCCCTTATCAAGTCCAGGATGGTGTGGGGGTGTAGCCTGTACCTTTCATGGATCTCAGCCTCAGTCTGTTGGAAGAGTGTGATGCGCTGTCTGTAAATGCGCTCCTCCCGTCTCCAGATCCTCACTCCTGCTGCCTGTAGACGTAGCCACCTTGCAATCACACAGAAAGCCGCCATAGTGATCACACTGTTGCATTTTGGGATTGCTTATATACACTGTAGCCGATTACCACCTGCTTTCAGTCAGTGTTAATTACTGACTCTTAAATACCGAATATCGGTATTACTGAATTTGCCTACATCTCTTTTCTCGTTTTTACCATTTCTTATTTACTGATTCGGTAAATAAGGAATCGGTAATTCCGATTCGGTAATTTTGAATTCGGTAATGATGAATCGGTATTTAACGATTCATAATTACTGAATCCTTCTTTTTGGCCTCCTACATCTCAATTGACTAAATACCGGTAACGAGAAATTTACCAAATTTAGTCCGTTACCGACCGGTATTTAGCTACCTACATATGGCCCCTAATCTTACTTTCTGATATTAGAATTTCAGATAAGTATATACATTTATGCTATGGTCACTTAGGTAGTGGTGTTTCCTAGATCCAACCAGGCAGCCTCAAGCCTCAGTTTGTCTAGAGCTTTGAAATATGTCAATGGAAAGATGAAAAGGAATTTTGTGAAAATGAACTCCTCAAAATCAGAGATCCTACTAATGTCATCATAAGTGTTTCTTTGATTACCTGTAATACCATTAGTAGATGGCTCACTCCCATTAGGTAGTAAGAAACCTGGGAATGTTTATGTACCCAAATTTGGATTATAATCGGCACATCACCTCAGTGAATAATGACTACATTTTCTACATTTTCATCGTAAAGCAATTTTTTTCTTTTTCTTCCATTTCTCAGAGGATTACAAAG
Source organism: Triturus cristatus (assembly GCF_964204655.1). Lineage (NCBI taxonomy): Eukaryota > Metazoa > Chordata > Amphibia > Caudata > Salamandridae > Triturus > Triturus cristatus. The sequence goes on from NC_140588.1 coordinate 257,948,213, forward strand.
GCAAATGCATTTATTCAACCATGGCCTTACTTTTGTAATTTAATTTATCTTAGGCTGCGCTGAAGAGCATTTGTACTCAGCAATATACTAAAAACTCCACAGCAAAAGTCATCTTCCATTTATGGTAGTTTAATGGTGGGTAATCTAACCTTAATATAATTCACTGACTTCTGGTTCCAGGATTGACTATGTTTCAGTTAGCTTGTATGGCTTATGCGATATTTAACAATGTAGGCATGTATTCACCTGAGCATGGCCCAATATATCAAAATCAATATCCATTCCAAAGACCAGGATTAAACAATTTTGCGTTAGAGCGTTACGGATCCAGGTAGCTACTTTTGGAACATCATTGCACTGTGTATCAGTCTGAAGACTACTTTTTAAAACAGGTTTCACACAAATTTGTATGTTTTGCTGACATTGGTAAAAGATATGTATGCCTATGAATGATGTGAAAACTAGGCCTGGGCTAAATTTCCGTTCCGCTCGCGGAAATTGCGATAATTTGACATTTTTGCGTTCCGCGGAGAGCGCGAAAATGTCAAAATTTCCGCATTCCGCAGCTTAGCGATAATTTGTTTCTTGCTCGCGCTGTAAAATAATACATTCTCGCGCGCGCGCGATCGCCTTACCTGAATCCCCGCGATCGCCGACAAGTTTTCCCGATCCGGTCGCGTTCTCCAGGAGATGTTGGATTGTTGGTAGCCATTTGCGCTGTCTCGCGACAGTTCGCGCCCGCAGTAATGTCATTGGTCGCGCGATCACGTCTTTCTTCTCGCGATCATGCACCGCGAGAAGAGTGAAAACAAGATGGCCGCGCCCGCGAGCAACCGCATGGGTAAGTTGTTGAGCCGCGACCACGCAGAAAATACCGCGAATGGGCGGGAAAAAACTTCCGCATCTTCGCGATATTTCCGCGTTTGCGGAGATTTTTAACATTTTCGCGATAATTTGCGAAAGTCACTTTCGCAAATTCCGCCCACCCCTAGTGAAAACAAGGAAAAATGGTATGTCATACAAGAATTTGCAAAAATATTACTTTTCTCAAACACCTGAACTTGAATATAAGGTAAGTGAGTCAGAACGTTGTGGTTACATTTTCTTTAAAAAGATTGGAATTCCTCTAAATGTTATCACATTTGTCAAGATGTTTCCGCTTTTCACACATAAGAAGCTCTTAAATGAAAAGGATAATTTACAACTTTGTACTGTGGATTTTTATCAAGACAGGCATTTCTGTTCATCTGGGCAAGATTTTAACCGTGTGCCTTGTTGGGTAGTCTTCCGTCAGAGCAGGATATTTTTTTCTGATGAATTGTGAGTGATTCCCAACAAGAGTGAACAGTGTAAGGAAAATGTAAAGCAAATACATATGTGTGCTGTCTTAGCCCCATTGTTTGCCTGAGCAACTCATGCTTATTACCTTTGTAGTTACTGAGGCCTAAGAACCAAGCCTAAAGTACACATGCTCTATTGAAAAGGACCACAGTTCTAAAGTTGCTTTACCTTGAAGATTGTTAAATCAACTATGTGCACAATGGTTTGCATAGCTGTTGAAACTGCAGACATATAGGGTAGGAGTAAAGAAAACTGTTCTCACTTGCAACCTAAAATGTAACACGCTTTTAGAAAGAGTTTATTTTCATCAGCAAGTGACAGAGCAGGTTTTTAACGCATAAACTGAGTACAGATTTGTCATTATAGCCCCTAAAAGGCAAATGGTGATTAGTAAAAGAAATTCACATTATTGGCTAAACAGTTTTTCATAACTCTTTCTTGTATGTAGTTAAGAGAACTTAGAGATGCTACTTCAATAGAAGGCCGCAAAATAGGTTGGATATTGGATAAAAGAAACCGTCAAGCCTTGTAGTTCATATCGGCCGTGAATAGTCTTGGCAGAACTCTTCTGTCTGAGATTGAAGAGTATAAACAGGTCAATAAAACAACAAGATACCACAGAAAAATCGAAACAGATAGAGTCTGTGAGTGAAGCTTCTTACAAAATACTTGCCTGACTTTTTCTACAGTTTGAAGGCTGAGAGAAATAGTCACATAGGAGTAACAGATCTATCATGTCAGTTTCTGTTTAGAAATCACTGTAGGACTTGTTTCTCCAAAAAACATAGCCCTCGAACAGTTATATCACACTTTTTACATAATGTGGAAAGGGAGGCTTGTGAATTTTAGTTCTACCTACTCAGGAATTAGTATCACTCCCTGACTGGTTTTGTCATTTAAAATGTCTGTATTGACTCCTCATAAGGTAAAACTGCATGGAACAAATGAAGAAAATTAGACTGACTATCTAATGGCTGTAGATAAAGGCTCTGGCTAGCATCAATGGGCCCAGAATGATAAACCAGGGCTAATGGTGCTAGCAATTTGCTGACTCCTAAGGATACCAGAGTCCTATACCATATGGTGAAGCCTTCGTTACCCTTTGGAACTTTGGGCCTCCCTCCTGTAAATGCAGAGTACAGAGTGCAATATTAAAAGAGGAAGCTGATTCGGTTGCAGAATAATCCCAAGGACCAGTTGGAACTAGACATTGTGCTTTGGCCATGAACTGCAGGCATAAACAGGGCAAATATATCCCATGGGCTGGATTTAAAAAAACGAATTCTGAAGATTTGGGTATTTTTTTGTCAAAAGTCAGATGTATTGAACTTTTTCTAACAGTTGGAGCCTGGAAAAACATGAACATGCAAAGCCTACATGAAATAGATGCATGTTTCACAATTTTTTAATAACCTTTCTACATACTTGGATCTTTCCAGCATAGGTTTCTCAATCGATGTATTTGTCTACCTGGAGGTCTTCTTAGCTACAACTGTGCCATTCAAAAGATCCTAAAACTCCATCATTGTTTAAAAGCTGAGGATAAAAAACTTTCAGTGGGACAAACTATCAATGTTTACCCAGCTTCAGTTAATTTTTGACTGGGTTGCAAAGGATGCCTAGGTATTAATCTATTACACAACCTAGACTAAGATTTCATTTTTGCTGTTCTATTGCTTCATATGGAACTTTTTTCATTACACACTAAGGCCCAGATTACGAGTTTTGTGGTCTGACCGCCCAACTGCTGTGGCCTCCCAGACACCCCAGTGCGGTTTGTCTTCCGGCCACTGTATCATTATTTGACTGTCTGGCTGGCAGTGTGTTGTGGCAGTCTTACAGCAGTGGTATTCTTCAGCGTACATATCCAGGATCCTGTTGGTGGTGACTGTATTGTGTCTGGCTGGTTGCAGTCCGACTGCCGCAAACATAATTTATAAAAACAAAGAGGAGCCCCTTAAGACCAAAGGAATAGGGCACTATACAGTGGTAAGAGAACAGTATCCTTTGATCCAAGTTATAATATCCAGTAGTCAACCAGTCTACACATTCCATTCAGCCTAATTTATACCTTCCATAGAATCTCATTCACACTTGAGAAGATTGTGCCATATATTTCTCGAAGATAATCGAAACACATATGGTATGTAAAAATATAAATCGATTTATTCATTAAAAAATCATAAAATCACACTATGGTTTAAAAAGTGAACAATGTGTTTAAATAACACAGTCCGTAGTATTACTAGTCAGCAGTGTTGACATTGGCCCTATACATAATCACAAAATCTTAACCAAAAACTTATGAACAATTAAATAAAAAACAAAACAAAGAGAGTACAATACATAGACAAACACAGTATGTCATTTACGTGGTACACATCCGTATTACAGCAATGACACAGGCGTGGAGCCTGGTATTTTTGGCTTTTTCAAATACTCGTTGACCACAGCCCCTTTCGCAGATTGTGTACTTTGTCAAGCATCGACGCGTTTCGATGGATGTATTATGTCACCATCTTTCTCAAGACAAAAATTTTGACTCTGTTAAATATAAAATTTGAGCATTTGATGATTTATAAACACCTAATGTTGGCGACACTAATCGTTCCAGCGATACTGGGTGTTGGACTTGGCCCTTCTGGCAGGGTCACCCCTGAATCTTTTGCCTTAAGCTCTGACATATTGGTAGTGATTTTTGGCCTCTGCGCACTTTAGCACTGTGGCCCAGTGTAAAGTGCGTGCGCTCTCTGGGTGCGTGTGGTGAGATAGGCCTGCCCTCCCATAGGAATGCATGGGGGATATGTGTGTCCATGGTAATTCCTGATGTGAGTGGAGCGCAGGGTCGAGTTTAGTATGTGCGAACTCGTGAGAATAAGTGCTGCGCAATGGTGTGCGCAGATTTATGGTGACTAGTGGAGAAGTGCCACTTCTAGAAGTTGGCCTTTCTGTGTACTATGTGTCTGCCTGCCTGATGTGGAGTGCATGTCTGGCTTGTGATTGACAGGAGCTCAGAGGGCTGGGGAAAACCAGGAGTCAGGGTGAGTCTGCCCGGTGGTGAATGGAGAGATCTGCATGTAGATGGGAGGGAGGAGTTGCACCTGGGACCTGAATAGGGCTGGGCCTTCCCTCCACACTGCTGGCACCACCTGCTGTGGTGCGTCTGATGTCCCTGGCCTGTCCTGTGAATAGAAGAGAGGAGCTGAGCAAAACAAAGTGCTCAAGTGCTCCTGAACCAGTTGTATCTGGTTCTCCCCTTGCCCTACAGTTTTAGACAAAGGATTTAGTTGTATAAATAAGGGGCTTTGACCCCCAAGTAAATGTTCTTGTTTTTGGACTTAAAACTACCAGGGGCGTGCTGCTGCTTGGGCCCAAGGGAAGGCTTGCCTCCCTGGGCCCTGCCCTGCCCCTGGATGCCTGGAGGACTTTCCTTTGCTGGGAGCTGTTTTGCTCCATCTTTGATGCCCAGGACGTCTTGGACCTTTTACTTTACTTTTCCTTTGCCAAGGCTGATTGGAGCCTTCCAGCATCTGGGGAGCGCTTTGCGATCCTGAGGAGGAGCGCTTGATGTTTGCTTATAATTTGCCCAGCTGTGGAGGAGCACAAGGGCTCCGCAGCGTGGCACTGCATCCTTTCCCGGGGGAATCCCGATGTAGGGATTCCCCCCTGCTCGAGGGTAGAGAGGCGGGAGCCCAACCCACATGTTGCTGCCTATTTAATTATTTTTATGCGTGGGTGCCCACCCCATGACTTTGCCCGTGATCGAGGCAGGTGCCCACTCTGCTTTATACTTTGAATACTGAGGGAGCCTACCCCTCATATTGCCTGCACGAAGAGTCACCGCCGCGGCTCGCGGAAAAAACGGAATTCAGGCAGCCATCTGCCTGGCGGCGGGCGGGACATCCGATTTCACGGAGGAAGTCCCGCGCACGCCCTGGCAGCCGGAGAAAGTCTTCGGCAGCCTCGCGGACTCCCCGGAGAAGGGGTGCCGGTCCCGCGGATTCCCTGCCGTATGGAGAGGACTCCAGGTGAGAGGAGCTGGGGCGGAGGGGGCGCAAGGCACAATGTCGGAGCCTGCCCCTCCACGCTGATAACATGAAGTCCTGCCCGAGGCCCAGTGAGTGGGGCCGAGGGGGAGGCAGCCTTGATGGGAGTCCCCGTGGTGGGGAGGGGGAAGCTACCTGCGCACATCGTGGTGCCTTGTAAGGCACAATGCCGGATTCCTTGTTCTAGAGCGGGCCCCCCTGTGGGGTCCAGAGGGCCCTGTGTGCCGGTTCCCTAGTATCATTTACAGCTGCCCCGCTTGCTAGAGGGCAGCTGCCACATTTCATGGGCATTTTTGTTTTCAGAGCCTAGATGGCTCCAACGTGCGCCTTATTTCCTGAGCCCACGTGGGGCTCTAACGTTGGGCACATTTATTTCAAGGGCCAGTGGGAGCTCATGCCGCAGTTGAACTTTTACAGCTGCCCAGCAAGTAGTGGGCAGCTGTACCGTTTAGGTCTTGTTTTCTTTTAGGGGACATGGTTAAGCCAGGAGTGAGATGCACTCGTTCGCCCCCATCTTTGCCTGCACAGCTGCGCAGCACTTAGTGCCAGGTGCAACATTTAGGTTTGCACAGTGGCGCACCCTTGTCCTTCGCTGCCTAGGCAGCAGCCCTGACTCTCTGGACATAGGCCATTTGAGCCCCCTGTTTGGATGGCCAGTTGGCCAGGGGGACGGTTAGATTCATAGGGTGCCAGGCCCTAATGTGAGTGTGGTGCTAGGAAATGTGATTCCTGTAGAATGATTTACGCACCTGTGTTGATACCTCTAAATGTGTTTTATGATTATGAGGTTGGTTCGCATATTATGGTTTATGCTAGTGGGATTTGTTTCCTAATGTAGTTATACTTAGGAGGTCAGGGTCAAATGCGTTTAGACTTGTGAGATGATTGCCTCATGTGTTTATGATGGTGAGGTTGGGGCGGAATGTAATTCGCGCCTGATGTGATGCTGTGCATAATGTAGTTTATGTTAGAGGCCGATGCTAAGTACAGTGATTACCAGTAGTTACTGGTTGTGTTCTATGCTTATGATAAGTTCTACATTTACTAACTTCCCTTTGTGATGGTACTGACAGTGGTCCAGTTGGCACTGTCAGGTGTAAATAATCCCTTGTAAATATGACCTAGTGCCAGGTGGCACCATGTATAATATGTGCTTTCTATTCTAATGTGTTATGATAATACAAAGGCTATTTTTATATATAACCTTGTGTGGAGTTCCTTTTGTAGTGTGCCTGGGATGTTGTTGCTGTGTGCGTGCGCAAATGCTTTACACATTGCCTCCGGGATAAGCCTGACTGCTCGTGCCAAGCTACCAAAGGGGTGAGCAGGGGTTATCTTTGGCGTGTAAATTCCTTTCCCTGACTAGAGTGGTGGTTGCTGCCTGGCTTTGGCGCAAGTCTTAGCCAACCAGAAATCCCATTTCTAACACTGGGCAAACGATTTACGAGGTAATTGATGGACATTTATGTCCTCTGTCAAATCTAGGAACCACAGTGATATATCTGAAAGATCCCTGATTAGGCCCAAACAGCTGTGTTTATACCATTTACTGTAGCCAATTGGCCTGTAACTTTCCGCATCCAGTTATAAGCGGAATCTTCTACTTGTACGCCACAGTGTAGTCTGGGACCGTAGATTCCTTTCACAGGGGGCTAGTTCACTGTTTACCCATGACAAGTTATTCGGATATAGCGTCCTCCATAAATCCCCCTTTGCAATTAGGGTTTAAAATTGGCGCTCGCTTCAGCGTGGTATCTGAAGAACCAAAACCTTTTGGACCTGGCGGCGCAGGGTTCGCCCTCTGTCTCCGGGGTTCACCTGCTTCGTTACACAGAGACACGGGACACTCTGTCGGCGTTATAAGATTGGATTTATTTAGCTGCAGCTAGTACAGTTATCCTAGAAGTACACAAAGTAGGTTCTGAGACTGCCACTTCACTCTGTGGCGCATCAGATTAAATAGCATACAATACATGATTATTAACAAGACATACGCCCTAAGCATGGAAGAAAAGAGCCAATAGGGTAAGTGGAAAACGAAGCGGAACCAGTAAGAAAGGTTCGAAAACAGAAAGATCAGATGACTCGAAGAGACCTCTCCTCCAACTGTGTTTGTCATCCCACCCCCGAACTAATTCATTGACAGATTATAACTAACTTGCAGGTGGCGAGATACGTTTGTGTGTATTGGAGGACAGGCATGACACAAGAGAATGCTAGCGGGAGACAGTGAAGGCCAGTCGATAATATATGATCGGGAAAGAATGGTGTGAGCCTACAGATAGTTGAAACAGGGATTAGGAAAGCCAGACAAGGATTAGTGTACTCGGCTAGTCCAAACACCAGCTTCACAAACAAGGCCGAGGACGTATTTCGACACCAAGCTACGGGAAAAGCAGAATACACTTTGTTCGCCGTGCTGCCTGAGTGATGGCAACACAAAATGGCGGCGGGTCACAAGATGGCGGGTCGATTCGATCGTGATTGAAAATCGAAGTTCCTCAGACCCTCCTTTTGCCAGAACTCAGGCAAGATAGACTCACGTTAATCTGAGTCCACATCAATAGCCATGAGATCATCGAGCTGTTGTTGTAGCATCATCCTTATGTTTTCTGTCACTTGAGGTTTGGGTATTGAGATGCACATAGTAGCACAGAGATCACAGATAGCGGGACCACAGTGCATACAAAGGCAACAATACGATAGTCAAGATTATTCCAAGGAATGTCAATGCTTTCCAACCCCATTTGGACAGTAGTCCCCAAAACCATTCCGTTAAAGACCAATCTCCTTCGTCCTGATGAATAGACTCGGAGATTATATGCAACTTGGAGATAGCTTGGTATATTGTCGGAGCATCATTAGGAATGAAAATACAACACCTTGACCCGATCAATTTACATACTCCACCACGATCGGCAAGAATAAAGTCTAAGGCAACTCGATTTTGTAATGTCATAAGACGATCCGCCTGTAGTTCCGCCGTGATATTACTTAAGGCTCCTACAGTGATGTCTATTGTAGTTTCTACAACACGGACCAGTTGCCTTATATTTCTGGTGTTGGCCATTGGACCCCAGAAGGGAAGAAAACCTTTAAGGAAATCTCCTCCTTCTTTTCCCGCGGTGTCTTTTGAGTCAATGATTCCTCGGCTGAGACAGGTTCGGTGATAATTGGCAGAAGCAGTGTAAGTAGGAGGAAGAAGGAAAGCTATGTAGCAGGTACCAGAGAAACCCGTTGGTAACCAGGTATAAGCTCTATCATAACAAATGAAATAGGTGCCTTGAGACGAGAGGAGGTGAGTTCAGAGAGGAATAAATGTACGTGTAGGAACAGTTACTCTTTGGTGCAGTGTCAGAAGAGCGATCGTTTATTTTTAAACAGAAGTTACCTTGATGCGGTATAGTCCAGATTGGTGAGGATTTCTCCTTTCCCATTTTATTATTAAGACTCGACATGTATTGGGTGACGTTCCAATTGGTGTATGCTTTTCTTTCATTGATGGAAATCTTGTTATTCTCCATGATTTTAGCCATAACTACCATACCCTTAATCAAAGAACTATGACTAAAATCCGGATAATTAATTTGGGAAGCAACAGACCGTCTAAATTTGCTTTGATATGCATTGGAGAAAATAACAATGAATGCCCAAGCAGAACCCTCATAGGAGAAAGGAAGAACTAGATATGGTATTCCTTTTTCAGTAGTATGGGGCATAAGACCACATACCCAACAATCAGTTGTGTTAACCACTAATTGATGCTGGTGTAATAGTTGGACAAAGGAATTGCTGTAATACTCGGTTCTTCTGAAAAGTTCATGTGAAGAAAAAGTATGACAGAGGTGTGGAGAGATAGTAGAAGAAGGCAAAGAGGAGGAAGGGGAGGTATTTCTTGGCTGCAAAACATAAACTATCCAACCAATAATCGCCAAAGCAATACATAATGATATTAAAACACATAGAGTTACACTGTAACGACTGTACATTATTTTACAAGATGCTTTCTTCATTTCATTTCTTCTCTCTTTATTACTTGGTGTAGTTTCCATTTTCACTAGTGGATGCTCACGGCAATCTTCCTCAATCACTGAAGTCACGATGCTCTACCGTCCTATGACACTGAAAATCCGGCAGACCTATTGTCACTACTCAGGTCGTGACCTAGACTCCTACCGTGACCCTGCAACCTAAACAGAACACTACACAAGGGAGAAGAAAGTTCATTTGTTCTTTTGTCTGGGCCTGAGGTGATATCGTTCCTTCCCCAGAACACTCTGATCTTGAAATAATGTTCTTGGTTCAGTCGTATTCAAGCGACGATGCAATGTAATTGCTTTCTGTAAAATGTCGTCGTCCTCTTTTTCAGACAATGTCCCATTCAGGTGTGCATCGCTAAAGGGTACAAATCGTGGAACTGTTTCGCCTTCACAGTCACCAACCCCTCTACGAACCCACTGATCAAAAGGCAAGGGCAAAGGTACTTTCTTGCAATGCACACCGTGAATCCAATTTTTCTTCCCTTCAACTTTCACCGCTGTCCTTGTCGTGAGTAGGACCATACGAGGCTCCCGCCATCTGGGTTCCAAATTCTTTTTCTTCTGAAAATTTCGGGTGCAGACCCAGTCACCTGGTCGGATGGAATGACCCGGGTCTGTGGAAGCCTCCGGCAAAGCACTCTGAACCTGTCGATGAAGGACATGCAATTTAGTTGTAAGGTCATGCAGATAGTCAATCAACATTGGGTAGTGCAAATCTGAGAACTTTTTGGGACGAGGTATTCCCCATACGTTGGCCGGACGGCCAAACACCACTTTGTAAGGGCTAAGTCCCAGACGAGAGTGTACTGCAGTTCTGGTGGATAGCAGAGCTAACGGCAAAGCATCAGGCCAATTAAGTCCCGTACTTGCTTGAATCTTCGCTAATTTTAACTTCAAGGTTCCATTGTAACATTCTACTAAACCCGCTGACTGTGGATGATTTGCCGCGTGGAACTTTTGCTTGATTCCAAGACCTGCACAAACTTTCTGCATGACTTGGCCAACAAATTCGCTCCCATTGTCACTCCAGCCAGTGCGCGGCAATCCAAACCTGGGAAAGAACTCGTTTAGAAGGATTTTGGCTGTGGATAAAGCTGTGTTATCTTTCAAAGGGTATGCTTCTATCCATCTCGAAAAGGCACATACTACCACCAGAACATATTTGAGGTTGTTGCATCGATCCATGTAAATGTAATCGATTTGCAACACTTCAAATGGGTATGTCGGAGGAGCAAAGTGACCTGCTGGAGTGGGGGTTCCCTTTCCTGGATTGTACATCAGACAAACAATACAATGCTTTACAACGTTGTCTGCACATTTCGGGATATTTTCATTTTGCCAAACTGGGGCTAAAAGTTTACAAATGCCTTTTGCACTAAGGTGAGCTGGACCATGAGCCATAGTAACCACTGGGAGTACATAAGCATCCGGTAACAACCAACGTCGATGTTCGGATAACTCTACCCAACAACCCATCTCATCTAACATTCCCGTACTTTCTCTCCACTTGCTCAACTCTCTTTCTGTAGCCTCTTTCTGAATCGTTTTCACGCTTTCCACTATATTCTCACACATTCCTCTCTCTCTGACCCAATTCGCAGGACCTGCCACATACATTCGACTCGTTGAATCTCTCGCTGTTTTCTTTGCTGTTTCATCAGCAAATGCATTTCCTCGTCCAACATCATCCGTAATCTTCTTGTGAGCACTACACTTCACTATCGCTATTTGGACGGGTAAAGCAAGTGACTCAAGGAGATCAGTCACTAACTGGCTATGCTGTATCTTAGTGCCATGTGAAGTTAGGAAACCCCTCTCTCTCCAGAGATGCCCAAAATTGAACGCAACACCAAAGGCATACTGACTGTCAGTGTACACGTTCACTCTTTTTCCTTTTGATCATACACAAGCTCTCGTCAGTGCTATCAACTCTGCTGCTTGCGCTGAATTGTGTCTAACACGTGCAGTTTCCAAGATCGTATGTAAGGTAGTTACAGCATAGGCTGAAACCGTATCTCCATTAGGCATCTTAAAACAAGAACCATCTTCCCATAGAGTCCCATCTGAATTCTCTAACGGTGCGTCTCTCAGGTCAATTCTTCCTTTTGTCTCTTCCTCAGTACGGAAGAAACAATCATGCTGATCCTCAACACTCTCCTCATTTGGAAGAGGCAACAAAGTAGCTGGATTCAGAGTATTGCATCGTTTGATGTGTACGTGACTAGCCAATAGCGTCAGCTCGTAACCAGTTAAACGTGCACTCGTAAGATGCTGTGTTTTCGTTCTGTTTAGTAAGGTATCCACTGCATGTGGCACCATGACAATGAGAGTGTTATCTAACACCATCCCAGCGGACTGTCGGATAGAAATTGCTGCGGCTGCTGTGGCTTTGAGACAACTAGGCAATGCTTTAGCTACGGGATCTAACGTAGCCGAAAAATAAGCACATGGCCGCTGTCTATCTCCAAATTGCTGTTTCAAGACTGATAATGCACAACCTTCTTTCTCGTGAACATACAGCGTAAAAGGCTTAGTGTAATCTGGGGTACCCAGTACAGGAGCAGAACACAGAGCAGTGCGTAAATCAGTGAAACTCTTTTGGCACTCTTCAGTCCAAGGAAGGGGCTGAGGCGTATCTTTTAAAGTGAGTGCCAACAAAGGTTTGGCAATCAAAGAGAAGTTAGGGATCCACTGTCTACAATAAGAAGTGATTCCCAGAAAAGCACGTACTTCCCTTTGTGTGGATGGTACAGACATTCGAGCAATCGCCTGAATTCGTTCTGGTGTCAATCGTCGTCCCTTCTTTGATAGGAGATGACCCAAATAGGTAACCTCTCGACAAACATACTGTAGTTTGGAAGGTGAAACCTTGTGATTCAGTTTAAACAAGTGACGCAACAGTGCAACAGTGACATCCTTGCAGATATCTTCTGAATCGGCGGCGACTAACAAGTCGTCCATATATTGGATAAGGGCGGCACCAGACGGTAAATGAAAAGTATCAAGATGACATTTCAAAGCTTGGCTGTAAATGGAGGGACTTTCACAGTACCCTTGGGGTGCGCGCTTAAATCGGAAGCTTTGGCCTCCAAGAGAAAAACCAAAAATGTCCCTACTCTCTTCTGCAATGGGAATACTGAAGAAGGCATTCTTTAGATCAATAACAGAAAACCAAGTCGCTGTGGAAGGTATCATTGTTGTAAATTGAAACCACGATGTGATTAAGCATTCACTAAAGACATGAATTCCCCTTTTATGACCAAGTCTCTGTCGTTATGTTGACTAAAGTCTGGACTCCATTTTGTATTGTCATGTCTCCACGTGCTTAACACGAGAAGAGTCCTATCTTCGTGTTAGTTGCTCTTGCAATCTGCCTAGCAACAGTCTATAAATAGCTCCTTTGTCCGTCTGGCGCATACCCAGGCTTGACCACATCTGTTATCAGTTAGTCCTTGCTTGACCATGTTTTCGCGGGCTCAAGGAGTGTGTCAGCTCCGCCCACATATTGATCTTGTATCGAAAATGTCCATAAAAGGTAATATTCTTTGCCTCATGTTGTATCCACCCACTTATGAGCCCCTCTGTTGTGTATAAAAGGGGACCGTGTACGCAAGTCCTTTGTGCTACTCTATGCAATACTGAAGGGTGTTGTATGGATTGTAGGACCACCCTTAAGGGTTAATAAACTTTGTCTTTGTACTTTGCAGTTTCCGTGCCAACTTCCTTATAGATTCCATTGCAGGAGAGCGAACCCTTGTGTCCTGCGGGCCTGGCTGGGGCCTGTATTCATCAATTGGCGCCCGTCACGTGGGGCTCATCGGCGACTCGGATGCTCGAAGGATTGGTCGCGACGAAGGTGAGGAATTTGGCCGGGGATGTGATCACTGCCAGAGGCACTTTAGCCCTGGCATCCCGAGGTTTTTCTTCCTTCCCTTCCGAGCTGACCATCTGGGTGGCGCCGGTCCTCGACTGAGACCTCTTCTGTCGGTCCTGCCGTGACAGCCGTTTGGGCGAATTTTGGAGCTTGGCAGTTGGAATCTGGACTCTTGATTGGTAAGAACCGTTGTATGGTACTTGCTCCGAGTTTTTGAAGCCTGGTTTGGCTATTTGAGTTTGATTTGTGATGACCGGTCATATCTTGTATTGACTATTGTGAGAATATATGCGTTGCAACACATATAGGCAGGTAATGTGGAGATATTTCTCCGGAACTGTGTAACTTTGAACGGCACAACGTTTAAGTGCCATTTCTGATAATACTGCATATTTTGCATTATTTTTGAGCATGCCTGCTTTTAGCGCACTCCGTAAGTGGTGCTGCTGTTTTGGAAATCGGTTAAACCTCGAGGAATCTGCTCCAGCCCCCCCAGAGGGGACTCCTAATAGGGATATGTATGTGAAGCATGGTCTTTCCTCTATAATGTACAGTACGATATGGAGGAAATACACCAAGAAGGATCCTGAGTTGTGATGGCCTTTGTATGGATCGTTTGATATGCGTAAGATTGAGTATGTGGAACAGTGTATGTGTAAACGGCGTGCTCGTCAAGACATGTTTGAATGTGTGCGATTATGGGTGAAGGAAGTGCGTGAGCGAGAGAAACGTGAGAAAGCGCTGTTTGATAAAGAGCAACGGAAGAATGATCATGTGAGAGCACAGGAAGCAAAGCGTCGGGAGGAAAGAGAACTGGCGGAGAGACAAGAGAAAGAGCGTCGGTTGCAAGTCTCGGGTCAATATGCTGTTCGTCAATCACTTTATCCTGTCCTTAATAATCCTGACGATGATTTTTATTTATTAGATCGTTCTCCGCCCCCTTATGTCGGCGCGTCTGCCCCGAGGTCACAAGATTCTGGATCGGTTTCGGGTAAGGTAGACACGCGGTCCATGTTATCGGTTGACCGAATGGGTGAGCTTCGGCAAGTTTCCTATCGTGCACTTAAGGGCAAGTTATCCCTTGCTGAGTTGTTGAATTCCTGGGAGCTGTGGCAGGATAGAGAGAAGTTGTATTTTTTGGGCCACTTTTCTGATGAAGTGATTGCTGCTTTCCGGAAATATTCCAGTGTCTTTGAGCCTGACGATGTGGTATCAGATGCTAAAGCATTGCGTAATGGTGTTTTCTCTCCCTCTAAGGCGCCTGATGCGGTTCGGCGGCTGTTTGCATTGCGGGACGCGGTGAGGGACCTTAAAGAGAAAGCACGCCAACAAGCTGAGGAGGAGAAGCAGTCGGATTCGCATACCGGAGATGGCCACTCATCCACCTCCCAGTCAGATAAGAGCGACCTAGTGCATGCTAAACCAATGCGAGAGGCGGCACCTTTGTATGTTCCTCCTAAAGGAGCGGGGACCAGTTCGGATATTACCTCCGCCGATGCTAAGGGATATTTTGTGTACAATTGGGTTTATACCCCTTGGCATAGGGCTGATGTCATGGCATTAAAAAATGCATTGCCTGATCCCCGCAAGAATCCAGCGGCCTTCTACGAAGAAGTGGAGGGGGCCCTGAATTCTTGTACTATGACCTTAGCAGATATAGATCTGTTCTTTGGGCTTATTTTACCACCAGATATGTGGCGATCTGTGCGGAAGGTGGACGATGTTGCCGCTTTTAAAGCTCGGTGGTCTGAGCTGGAGGATGAGGATAGGGAGAGGAAGCCCGCGCAGAAACCACCTCAGCTTATCTTAGATCTCCCTGCTGCTATTCTGACTAAGTTGAAGACAATCATCCCCCTAAAAAGATTGACTGGAATATGCTAGCCTCATGTAAGCAGAAAGTTGACGAATCAGTTGCAGATTTCTTTACGCGCTTTGAGGAGACGTTTCATGATTTTAGTGGTCAGTCACTTACGGATGATACGGGTCGACACCTCTTTGCTGATAAATATGTGGCGAATTTACTACCGGCGATCGCAGCCCGCCTAAACGCGAGTGAAAGTTCTTGGTCCACTGCGACCCCGACAGCCCTCCTGACTATAGCTCAGTATTATGAGCGCCAGGAGCAAGAAGCGAAGGGACAGGAGGAGAAGAAATCGAAGGATTTAAAAACGAAGGTGATGTTAGCGCAAGTATATGGTCCGCCCCGCCGGGGTGTCAATAGAGGTAGGGGAGGATTTTATGGTCCTCCCTCGGGCCGATCTGATTTGAACAGGAATCAATGTGCGTATTGTAAGCAATCGGGACACTGGGCCAGAGATTGCCCGGCGTTGCATGCTTCGCGTCAGGGACACAATCAGGGTGGCCCGAGAGGTAGAGGGGGTTTCTCGAATTTTAGAGGGAATTCTAACGATCACGCTCGTTTTGACCCTGCCGGGCAGCAACGAGATAGGCCTAATGTTTTCGATCGACAAAACCAGTATCAAGTGTCGGGGATTGACCGCTCTGGGTACCATGATTCTCAGCATGCATAGGAATGCGTTGGATGGGGGTTAGAATCAGTTGAGGTGCCGGTTGATCAGAAGGGTCCTTACGTATTAGCTGAGGTTTTGGGTTCTACTGATCAGTTCCTAGTGGATACAGGAGCGACTCGTAGTGCGCTGTCTAAACAATTGGTTCCGAGGGCTCCCCCATCTGGCTTAATGGTTACATCGGTAGGGTTTGACGGTACACTCTCCCGAAGCCCTCTTTCGCGGCCCCTCACATTTCAGGTTGATTCTTTTTCTGCACCCTGTCCGTTTTTGCTTGCCCCGAACACGCCGGACAACATTATGGGCCTTGATATGTTAAAGCACTTCAGAGCTACGATCCGCTGCTCCCCTGCTGGAGTGCGGGTGATATTAAATGACAATTACCCTCGGTCTGAACGGATGTGTGTGGTTGCAGAGGATGCTGTGTTAGCTACTCTCCCTCGCGCTTTGTGGGCCACCTCGGATACTGATGTGGGACAGATGGTGATTCCGCCTGTTCACATTAGTGTCCAGGAGGGGGCGGTGTTACCACGCCTCCCACAGTATCGTATTTCCCAGGAGGGGGAAGAGGCTCTTATACAGATTGTGCAGGATTTGATTAAGGTGGGAGTAGTGGAGGAAGTTCCCTACAACGTCTGTAATAGCCCGATTCTACCCATTTTGAAAAAGGATACGGATGCCAAAGTCTATCGGTTTATAATTGATTTGAGAGAGGTAAACAAGATCGTGATACCTCAGTACCCAGTGGTTTCTGATATCACGACGTTGCTTACTTTGGTCCCACCTACGGCGACCACGTTTTCAGTTATTGATTTGAAAAACGCTTTCTTTTCGATTCCTATTCACCCCGATAGCCGATACCTTTTTGGTTTCACCCTAAATAATAGGTCTTATCGATTTTGTAGAATCCCTCAGGGCTACACGGAAAGCCCTAGCATTTATAGTCAAGCTTTGAAAAGACAATTGGACTCCTTTGTTCTTCCCGAGGGTGTCGCCCTCATTCAATATGTCGATGACATCTTGCTGGCGGCCGACACTCCGGAGTTGTGTGAAACGAGTACGTTGTCCTTGCTTTCCATTTTGGCATCCCACAATCACAAAGTATCTCGGAAGAAATTGCAGTTCTGTAGACCAAAGGTGACTTATCTGGGTCACCTTTTGTCTAAGGAGGGGCGTGCACTCACACCAGATCGTATTCAAGTAATTTTGGACACGCCAGTGCCTTCCACGCAGAAGGACGTGCGTGCATTTTTGGGTCTTGTTTCTTTTTGTAGGCAATGGATACTAGGGTTTTCACACATAGCCAAGCCATTGTTAGCCCTTTTGACAAAAGACACACCTATTCCGCTTCCTTGGTCAAATGAGTGTGACACTGCCTTCCAGAAATTGCGACAGGCCCTTTGTTCAGCACCAGTGTTAGGGACTCCTGATTATACAAAACCTTTTTCGCTGTATGTGCATGAAAAAGATGGATGTGCATTATCAGTTTTAGTGCAGATGCACGGCGACAAGCAGCGCCCTTGTGCATATTTTTCGGCTGTACTTGACCCTGTTGCCCGAGCATTGCCTGGTTGTTTTCGTTCGGTTGCGGCGACAGCTGTGTCAATACGCCAAAGCGAGGGAATTGTGTTATCTCATAAGCTGTTGGTATTAGTCCCCCATGCTGTTGATGCCCTGCTTAATCAGACAAAGATGCAGCATTTGACCAGCGCCCGTTTAACGGGATATGAGCTGACGCTCTTGGCTCCTCATATTACGTTAAAGAGGTGCGTAACGTTGAATCCGGCCACATTGTTGCCATACCCCGAGATTCAGTCTGAAGCACAGAAAGCACATGATTGTATTCTTCTGACTGAAGAACAAACAAAGGGTCGTATTGATCTCCAGGATACGCCCTTTCCAGATGTGGATGGAGAACTGTGGGTGGACGGGTCATGCCTGAAGCTACCAGATGGTACGACTTCAGCAGCGTATGCAATTACCACATTGCAAACAATAGTGGAGACAGCACGCATTCCACAGAAATCAGCTCAAGCAGCGGAACTGATAGCATTAACACGAGCATGTGAGCTCAGTACAGGATTGTGTGTGAATGTTTATACAGATAGCCGGTATGCCTTCGGAGTAGCGCACGATTTCGGCCTGCTCTGGAAGGAGAGAGGGTTTTTAACGTCACATGGAGTACAAATAATGCATGGGGAGTTAGTTCACAATCTTTTAACTGCATTGACATATCCGAAGAAAATTGCCATCGTTAAATGTAGCGCCCATAGGAGAGTAGTCGATAAAGTTGGAGAAGGGAATGCGTTAGCAGACCGGGTGTCACGGGAGACTGCGATGCAGCCCGGTGCTACTGCCATGTATGTAGTGAAGTCGCAAGTAGAAAGATGGCACGATGCGAAGGAAGAAGTGCGAGAAATACAGAGGACCGCTTCTGATAAAGAACGGGAGCAATGGTCCAGTGAGGGAGAATTGGACGATGAGGGTTGCTGGAGAAATAAGCAGATGGATAGATGGAAATTACCCACGGCTTTTGTACAACCTATGGTTCAGATGGCACATGGGCTAGCACATGTTGGAGCTTCCGCAATTGTAAAATTGCTTACCCAAGTCTGGGAGCATCCAGAGATTGCTAGCACGGCAAAGAGGGTGGTGCAGACCTGTATGATCTGCCTGAGGTACAACCCAGGAATGGGTACTCGAACTCCAGCAGGAGGATTTGTAACACCTACTGCACCCTTTGAGGTTTTGCAGATGGATTACATCCAGCTTGAGCGCTGTAATAATTTGAAGTATGTTCTAGTAGTGGTTTGTGCCTTTAGCAAATGGGTTGAGGCATACCCTACGAAAGACAATACTGCAATGACTACCGCCAAGATGCTGTTGAAGGAGTTCTTCCCTCGATATGGCGTTTGTAGACTTCTGTGGAGTGATAACGGACCCCACTTTATAGCGGATGTTATAAAATATGTTTTGAAGGGTCTGGGCATCACCCAGAAGTTCCACGCAGTGTTTCACCCTCAATCTGCGGGACTAGTCGAGAAGTATAATGGTACACTGAAGCTCAAGATCGCTAAAATCCAAGCTTCGACGTCTTTGACTTGGCCAGATGCTTTACCACTGGCGTTATTGTCAATTAGATCGGTACCGCATTCTCGAACCGGTCTTACACCGTACGAGATTGTCTTTGGACGCCCAATGAATATTTGGGGTCCACCAAAACCTAAGACTGTGTATGATGTACCTTGTGTAATGATGAATGATTATCTGGCACAGTTAACGGATAACTTGGTTTCTATTCATCAACAGGTCCGGGAGGCGCTCCCAGATCGGTCCACCGGTGAAGGACATAGTCTCCGGCCTGGCGACTATGTCATGGTGAAGATCTTTGACAGGACGAACAGCTTGGAGCCGAGATGGGTTGGTCCTGAGCAGGTCCTACTTGCAACGAGGACGGCTGTGCGAGTTTCCAACAGAAAGAATTGGATCCATTCCCTGCACTGCCGCAAAGTACCGCCCGGATTGGTGGAGTCTGCTGTATTGACCGATCAACGAGAAATTCTGGCTGCAGAGAAAGGCCGCGCTGGGGAACTGAACGACACTGAGGAGCTCTTTCCGGACCACGCGACTCCTGGAGGAAAGCGATATCATCTCAGGCCAAGGAAGTGAATTCTTCAGTACTGGGACATGTTGTCAGAACGGCCCTTGGGTTAGTGAAATGGAGAGCCAATGAGGCAAGGGGGGGGGATCAGCCCTGCATTAGTGTAGCGACACCCGTCTTGGCCCGTTGGTGAAGAAATCGACCGCTGCCTAAGGGGAAGAGTTCTGACAAACCTTTTAGTTTCAGGAAGATATTGATCCTTTATTCTGACATGGAGAAAAAGAAAATCCTTTGTGTAACAGGTTTTATGCTTACAGTAGCTATTGTGGGGATAACCACATGGTTTGTGGAGGATGTGACTCCTGCTCGAAAGTTACTTGTGTTGACTACTCCCGTGCCTGAGGAGCACTACTTCTATACCCTTCCGTATCAAGAATTGAAGCATCGTCAGTCTTATTTGAATAACACTTTCATCCAGATGTTGCATCATACCCACGTTGCCACGAATGCTACGAACTGTTGGATATGTGGTATGATGCCAGCTCACCAGAAGAAAGGAGGAACGCCATTCATACCTCTTCCTTTCTCTCATAATGGCTCTTGTAGAGCATGGTACACTTTGCTTTTTGCCACCCGGAAGCCCACAGTGGGACGATTACTCTTCAGACTCAATAAAGAATGTCATCAGGATAAAGATGGATATCCGCAAGCGAATTGGACAATTTGGGAATGGGAAGAGTATCGACCAGACAATTAATCGATTCCTTATATTTTCACGAACACCAGAGACACTGTGGGAAAAGACAGATTTGTGATTCAAGTGGCACAAGCTCAAGCGGACCTGTGTGTCCAGAGTGTGGGTTATATTCCTGTTGGGGTTAGTGATTGCATTACCATATTAAACATCGACGGGTTGAATAACAGTACCTTTTTAGCATCCCATAATACATACTTCGTATGTGGAAATAAAGGTTATTACCGCTTGCCAGCCGGTTGGTCTGGAGTATGTTATGTAGCCTTTCTATTGCCCCCTGTATTTTTGGCACCTGCATCCTATCATAAGGATTTGAAGTTGATAAATAATGTGACTGTAAATAGGTATAAACGTACTCTATCAATTGATGATGTGGATCAGACTGACACTAGCCTGCAGCAGTATATTGATTTTAATTTAGGATTGTTTTTCTTCATTGGGGCTGCCCTAAATAGTAGGAAAGTTCGAAGGTTAACAAGAGTGGTAGAGGCCGTGACAAACCAAACCGCTGCTGCTCTTGGGAATCTTACGGAAGAATTACAGATTACTAGAATTGTTGCATTGCAGAATCGTATGGTGTTAGATGTTATGTTAGCCGACCGAGGTGGAGCTTGTAAAATTATCGGAAGTAGTTGTTGTGTGTTTATCCCTGACCACACGCCGTCAGTTTATAATGCTATCAACAGGTTGCACAAAATTGCAGCTGAAATCCATACAGAAAATGGCACTTGGTCCTTTTCTGGATGGTTTTGGGCATTGATCACTGCTTGGGGGTGGAAGGTTTTAACTGGTCTTTGTATAATTGTAGCAGTTCTGTTTTCTTGTTGCATTTGTGTCCAATGTGGTCCCTTGCTCTGTTCCTTATGTGTATCATTCTGTATTCCCGATAAGAAAGCAATTGCCGATGTCACTTATCAGAAACATTTAGCTAAAGAAGTAAAAGAAATGATGACAATTGACATATATGATGATTATCCTAACAAACCGGATGTCTTCAGTAAATGCTGAAAGGGTCGTCTGTTGTAAATTGAAACCACGATGTGATTAAGCATTCACTAAAGACATGAATTCCCCTTTTATGACCAAGTCTCTGTCGTTATGTTGACTAAAGTCTGGACTCAATTTTGTATTGTCATGTCTCCACGTGCTTAACACGAGAAGAGTCCTATCTTCGTGTTAGTTGCTCTTGCAATCTGCCTAGCAACAGTCTATAAATAGCTCCTTTGTCCGTCTGGCGCATACCCAGGCTTGACCACATCTGTTATCAGTTAGTCCTTGCTTGACCATGTTTTCGCGGGCTCAAGGAGTGTGTCAGCTCCGCCCACATATTGATCTTGTATCGAAAATGTCCATAAAAGGTAATATTCTTTGCCTCATGTTGTATCCACCCACTTATGAGCCCCTCTGTTGTGTATAAAAGGGGACCGTGTACGCAAGTCCTTTGTGCTACTCTATGCAATACTGAAGGGTGTTGTATGGATTGTAGGACCACCCTTAAGGGTTAATAAACTTTGTCTTTGTACTTTGCAGTTTCCGTGCCAACTTCCTCATAGATTCCATTGCAGGAGAGCGAACCCTTGTGTCCTGCGGGCCTAGCTGGGGCCTGTATTCATCATCATAGTCAACAAGGCAGTGATATCTGGAAGAACAGGAAATTGTGGAATCACAATTTTGTTTACTTCTCGCAGATCAATCACACACCGGTACACAGGAGGCTGAGAAGGATCAGTACGTTTAAGAACAGGAAGAATAGGACTATTGCATGTGTTACCTCTCGTTTCTTCAACCATATCCTTCCGAATAAGATCATGAATGATTTCCAAAAGCGCTTTTTCACCTTCAGCAGAAATTCGATATTGTGGGATACGTGGTAATTCAACGTTGGGCTTGAGAGTGACAACATAAGGCGGTATCTCAAGACAACCCACATCGTTCGGACCCGTGGCCCAAAGTGCTGTTGGAAGAGAAAGCAACTCTGGAGGAAACTGATCTTTGGACAGATACATTGGGGAGATTAACTTCTGACCTGGAGTGAGATGTACGCCTGAAGGAGAACAATATATTGTAGCATGCATTCTTTTCAATAGGTCTAGACCCAACAGATTCTCACCACAACCATTTGTCAACAGAAGTGAAGCTTCCAAGTCATAAGGACCAACTGAAATAGGCAAAGGACAAGAAACCGGATTGCGAACAGGGGCGCCAGAGAATCCTACAGAAACATTCGTTAAGCCAGACAAAGGTGCCCCAGGGAGTTTAGAATGAATAATAGAACTTTTCATTGCTCCAGTATCTAGAAGAAATGGCTCTGATACACCCATTGTAGTGACGTTGACATAAGGGCCATTTTGATCTACTGGGATTGGCACAACTCCTCTACTTTGTCCATGGCTGTCCTAGTTAGCATGAAGACTCTAATTTTCGCCTTCAACATAATGGTCTTCTTTATAATACTGAGTAGATCTCACATTCTGCTGATCAAAGTAGTTCATGGAATTAGGAGAAGGAAGGGCACGCTGTTCTTGAGTTAACATACCTCGACCTCTACCTCTGTTTGCTGACTGGAGGCCAGCACGACCTCGTGGAGCAGATGACGCTCCACTGCGCTTCAATAAAATCGGACAACTACTCTTAAAATGACCTTCCTCTCTACAATAGGCACATTGATTAGGACCTAACAAAGGTCGCGGAATGTATGGCTCAGGTTTCTGATACAATCTCTGAAACTGCGGTGGCTGTTGAGTCTGAGGCTGAACATAACGTGGCGGATAAGCTTGCTGCAAGAGAACCTTCGTTTTTAAATCTTTCGTCTTTTTCTCTTGTTTTTCTTTTTCTTCTTTATCCCTATTCTCATAATATTGTGCAGTAGCCAATATCTGGGCAGAAGAAGAAACAGCCCAAGAACTTTCTGAATCCTTTAATTTGTGTGACAGCTCGGGAAGCAAATTGAATACAAATTTGTCCACGAATAATCGCTGTCCACTCTCGGTAGCCATGTCCTGACCACTGTGATCAATAAATGTCTCCTCGAAATGAGTAAAGAAATCAGAGACACTTTCATCTTTCTTTTGTTTGCATGCTGCTAGCTTATCCCAATTCACTCTCAATGCAGGCATCATAGTCTTCATTAACGTAATGATTCTACCAGGAAGCTCCGAGATCAAAGCGTCAGGCTTTGCGCCACCCACTTGATCTCTATCTGTATCAGCTATAACATTCCAAGTAGCACCCAGTTCCTGTCCATGATCCTCTCTACGAATCTTAGCCCATTTTGTCTGTGGGACTACATTACCCATGAACATATCAATATCTGCCAGATTCATAATACAAGCATCGATTGTCTGCGATAATTCTTTGTAATAACCTGCAGGGTTCTAACGAGGATCTGGTAGAGTCTGCTTAAGGGCCAAAACTTCAGATCTCTTCCATGGTACATGTACCCATATACGCTGAAAATGAGCTGGAATAGCTGGATTAGCACCTACTCCCGCAACCTCTTCCTTCCATACTGGAGGAACCTCTCTCATAGGGTAATTTTTCGACGTCAGTTTAACCGACGGATTAGAATCAGGAAAAATCTGGGAGAACAATAAGGTTCTATAAGAGATCAGTGTCCTTACAGCTTCCTCAACTTTGGAACCTACAATAAGTCCTTTTTCAAAATCGGCTTGGACATCTAACAAATCTTGTGAGATCGGACTCAAACTCACATCTTCCCATTCTTTATTGAGAATATCGCACATTACATTAAAAACATACCTTTGCCTAGGCGCATTCCATTGCAAAAAGGTAGGCATAATATCAGACACACTATATTGTGGACCCTTCTTGATCCATCTTCGTGCAAGAGAATCTAGCTTCTCTCGTTCCTCGAAATCTGGGAACTGACTACGAGATTGTCTTTGAGCAAAAGCCGGAGACACATTAAAAGCTCCAAAGAAAGGAGATAAAATACAGCATATCAGATTGACGAGGTTGGCGGGATAGAAATTATGGGCTTCTCACTTCAATCTCCTAGTGGGAACCTACTTACGGGGATGCTCTGTTACAGGCCACCGGGCGCGACCACACAATTCCATCTTCTTGCGGACACTATCACCAATTTAAAACTTACTCACACCAACATGGCTATACTAGGTGATTTCAACCTCAGTGAGGACGGAGGCCTCGGTAGTCAACTGAGAGACCTCCTGTACACCTGTTCCAACCTGAACCTCCATCAACTGGTGGCCAGCCCCACCCATCAGAAGGGACATATTCTGGACCTGGTTTTCGCCAATCCAGCTATAACAAAAGTATCTAATATAATGCCCTTGAATTGGACCGATCACTTTTTTATCCACCTGAGTATGGCGATGACCTGCCAGAAGAATCCGCCTAACCAACAGAGCCTTTACAGGATGGACAGAGAATGGGCCAAACTGGCAAAAGCTGACCCTCTAACCACATCTTTCGATACCAGTCTCTTTTCCCCTAATATGTCCGTGGAGGATAACTATAGATCTTTCACGGAACACATAACTAAGCAATTGGACCGCACTATTCCCATAAAGCCATTAAAGAAGGCGGGTAAAAGATCAGCGCCTTGGTATAATGAGAAGCTGCACCAACTTAGACTCTCTCGCAGACAAGAGGAAATGGAGAAGAAATTACTCTGAGGAAGATAAAGAAGATCTAAGACAAACACAACTGCAATATAAAACCCTCATCCTGAGATCCAAGGCAGATTTCTATGCCAACTCCATTATACAGGCTCCCAATGGGTCCAAAGCTCTATTTAAGATTGTCCGTGACCTTTCTAACCCGGACTGTATGAATAATAGAGTAGTCCCCTCGCAAACTCTGTGCAGTGAAATTGCCTCCTTTTTTCAGGAGAAAATTTCTAACATTGTAAACAATCTGCAGGTCAATACCCAGGAGGGTCCTGAGGAAACAATCAGCCCGACCGACGGAGATCCACAACTGATCGCTGCTCTGGACAGCTTTCAGCCACTTTCCCATGAAGCTTTCAATAACCTGACAGAAAGAGTGTCGTCTGGCTCCCCCCTAGACCCTCTCCCCCATAGAATATGGAAGCTTTATGGACGTAACACTTTTCCTTTGTTAAGGATGATCTGTAACCAGTCCCTGATGGCTGGATCTGTTCCAGATTGCTGGAAACTAGCAGTAGTTACCCCTCTGATAAAAAAAACGAATCTGGACCCTCTGGTGCCAGCCAACTTCAGGCCCATCTCTCTTTTGCCTTACCCGGTGAAAATACTTGAAAAATCTGTAAGCAAGACTCTGTCCCAGTTTCTGGAGGAGAACCTTTTTCTTGACAGGGATCAGTTTGGTTTCCGTCCTGGCCGCGGAACCGAAACAGCTTTAACCACCATGCTGGACCACCTTCGTTTGCGAGCCGACAACGGGAATGCCATGATCCTAGTGCTTCTCGATATGTCGGCAGCCTTTGATACGGTGAGTCACCCAGTCCTGATAGAGGGGTTGAGGCAAATAGGAGTAAAGGGTAAAGCACTGCAATTGTTTCAATCCTACCTAGAAGGTAGACAGGAGGTAGTCACCATGGCACCCTTCTCCTCTTGCAGGTCTCCAGTTGCGTACGGGGTGCCGCAGGGATCCGCAATAAGTCCCATTCTTTTCAACATCTACCTGCGGCCCCTGTTCCCATTAATTAAATCTTTCGGAGTCAGCCTGGTGAACTACGCTGACGACACGCAGCTGGCTTTCTCTCTAGAAGGGGACGATGCACTTTCCATGGACCGCTTCCATCAATGCATGCTCCAGGCTTCGGATTGGCTTAGAAGGAACTCTCTCCAGTTTAATAGCGGTAAAACGGAGGTGGTCTTCTGTTCACCATTCAGGATCCCTAAACACCTCCCCTCCGAATTTTGCCTCACACCTGAGGAAGAACCCCTTACACCGGTCAGGAAGGTTCGCAATCTTGGGGTGATTATCGACGACGACCTCCAGATGGTATCCCAGGCCAGCAAGACCGCCAATGTCTGTTTTGCCCTGTTGCGGCTGCTCCGGAGTATTCTACCTCTGCTCCCTAGGGAGTCCCGAGCCACAGTGGTACGTAGCACGATATTAAGCAGGCTTGACTACTGCAATTCCCTATATTTGGGGGCCCCACAGTATATCCTCCAAGGACTGCAGAGGATTCAGTCAGCCGCAGCCAAACTAGTGCTTGATAGGCGGCGCTGTGCCTCGGCCACCGGAGCACTGAGGGACTTACACTGGCTTCCTGTGAGGGAAAGGGTCTTCTTTAAGTCCCTGTGCATGACTTTTAGAGCAGTACATGCACTGGGCACAGCCCCTCTACAGGATAAGTTTGCACGCCACCTACCTAGCAGGCAACTTCGCTCCTCCACAGCTGGTCTACTGGTGGTTCCGAGATTCAAGCGCACTAGGGTAGGCGGAAGAGCCTTCAGCATAGTAGCGTCCGGCATGTGGAACAAGCTCCCTGCGAACCTGAGACATTGTAAATCCCTACTTGAATTTCGTAAGGGACTTAAGACCTGGCTATATCCGAAAACTTCAATCTAGGCAGGTTTCATAATCCTCCCTCTGTCACCTTTGGATGCTGTCCTTCAGTCAAAAGCGCCAGGATGCCCGTAGGGCGACAGCCGCGCTATATAAGTTTCACATCAATCATCAATGAATCAATCAATCTGTGAGATGCTTACGCATAGATGGTGAATCAGACATTAGAACTGGAGACAGAATATTAGGAGAACTAACAGGAGAAGAACTAGAAATTACAGGAGGAGCAGAAGGCAAAGGAGAACTAAGATCAGGAGATGAAGGCTGAGAAGTTGAAACTAATGGTAAAACCGGCAAGGGCGGTAATACTGGAGGAGGCAAATGCTGACCGGCGGAGGTACCACTAGCAGCTGAGCAGGCTGTAACGGCTGAGGTACATTGGCATTTTGCGCATAGGGCGGAGGCAACCTCAATAAATGGGACATCTATATCTTTCTTGTTATCAGAAGGAGAAACAGGCAACACTGGATAGCATTTATTTATCGCCATACGATGTTGTCTTTCTGAAATTTCAGTCGCATTGTCAATTTCATCATTCTTGAACTGTTGGGCAGCCTGTATAATCGTCATACCCTGTGCTTTCCTATCTCGTTTTGCTTGTTTAATTTCTTTCTGTTTGGCTTCCTTACGCCAAAGGCGGAAAGAGTTAAACATTGCCGGCCGGGCTTTTCTTTTGAACAGAACTGCTTCGAAATTATCTAGCACATCAGGGTCAAAACTACCGTTTTCTGGCCATTTAAGAACACCATCTTTTTTCGTGTATCGAGTCCATGTCTCGTTAAAGGCAATGGGGCCGATACAATGTTTCGAATAGAGCTCATATGTGGGAGTTCCAACCGAAGGAATCGGACAAGAGTCCTCAAGTCTGGAGTCCCTATTACAACCAAGACAACAAATTCTTCCAAACTTAGTCAGACCAGGCATTTCACAATGTCTCTGGACTGTTCACAAACTTCAAGGGAGTAAAACTCAGTTTACGCAGCACAAATGCACTTACCCTCGGCTTTAGTCGTTGCAATGACTAAATCTAAGTAACCTAAGGACATCAAACAAAGAACCAAAACTTGTGGGCGCGACCCACGAAAATACTTAACTTAACTAAGAACGTCTTCTTCCACCACCAGAGGCCCGTCTATCGTCTCGCTTTACCATACATCACCAAAGGAATGGGCCAAAGCAGGGCGGCAGTCAGGGCAGCGGTCGCCAGCAGCCGTCAGGAAGGAGTAACCATGCTGCAAAAGACCTTCGGACCACTTTCGACATACAGGGTTCGCTTAGTGTGGCTCGCGAACCCTCCGGAATTTTCTTGCGAGGTTCCTCACGACCTTCGAGCAGAACCGGTACCACTGAAGTCGCCCAACGTTGGGCGCCAATTGAAGAACCAGAACCTTTTGGACCTGGCAGCGCAGGGTACGCTCTCTGTCTCCGGGGCTCACCTGCTTCGTTACACAGAGACACGGGACACTCTGTCGGCGTTAGAAGATTGGATTTATTTAGCTGCAGCTAGTACAGTTATCCTAGAAGTACACAAAGTAGGTTCTCAGGAGACTGCCACTTCACTCTGTGGTGCATCAGATTAAATAGCATACAATACATGATTATTAACAAGACATACGCCCCAAGCATGGAAGAAAAGAGCCAATAGGGTAAGTGGAAAACAAAGCGGAACCAGTAAGAAAGGTTCGAAAACAGAAAGATCAGATGACTCGAAGAGACCTCTCCTCCAACTGTGTTTGTCATCCCACCCCCGAACTAATTCATTGACAGATTATAACTAAATTGCAGGTGGCGAGATACGTTTGTGTGTATTGGAGGACAGGCATGACACAAGAGAATGCTAGCAGGAGACAGTGAAGGCCAGTCGATAAGATATGATCGGGAAAGAATGGTGTGAGCCTACAGATAGTTGAAACAGGGATTAGGAAAGCCAGACAAGGATTAGTGTACTCGGCTAGTCCAAACACCAGCTTCACAAACAAGGCATAGGACGTATTTCAACACCAAGCTACGGGAAAAGCAGAATAGACTTCGTTCGCCGTGCTGCCTGAGTGATGGCAACACAAAATGGCGGCGGGTCACAAGATGGCGGGACGATTCGATCGTGATCGAAAATCGAAGTTCCTCATATCTTCACCCCGTAGAGTAATGGTTAGTCATACTGTGTTAGTCATACTGTGTTTGTCTATGTATTGTACTCTCTGTTTCGTTTTTTATTTAATTGTTCATAAGTTTTTGGTTAGGATTTTGTGATTATTTATGGGGCCATTGTGAACACTGCTGACTAGTAATACTATGGACTCTGTTATTTAGACACATTGTTCTCTTTTTAAACCATAGTGTGATTTTATGACTTTTTAACGAATAAATCGATTTATATTTTTGCATACCCTATGTGTTTCGATTATCTTCGAGAAATATATGGCACAATCTTCTCAAGTGTGAATGAGATTCTATGGAAGGTATAAATTAGGTTGAATGGAATGTGTAGACTGGTTGACTACAGGATATTATAACTTGGTCCAAACGTTACTGCCGCAATCATAATACGGAGGTTGGACCAATGAGGTTGCTCGCGGTCAGATCACTACCATAGGTTCGGTGGTCTCAGGACCTCCGAACTCATAGTAAGGCCCTAACTGTTAATCCTGCCAATGGCCGCTGGTTATCTTTGACAGTGGTGGGATACAATACAAGCCAGGGGTTCACCATATTTTTTCAACATGTACCTGAATCATACTCACTCTTTCTCACATTTAGTCTCTTTTCCTCACTCGCTCAAACTCACATTCTCTCACTTGCTAATTCTTACTCATACTCAGTATCACTGTGAGAAGTTGGCCTGGCATATGCTGGTCACTAGTTATAGTGGCCACCTTGCACCAGTCCAATTCGACTCTTATGGTAGATAGGTTTAAGACAACCTTTTAAAGAAAGCTATCCTAGTAGTAGCTGTGGAGCGCAGCATTCAGGCTAAGTCTGAATGAAAAGCAGCTTGTTTTACCTTAAAATCTCTTGAATTACCAAATGAAAGGACACCACACAGGTATATATATCAAATATATATGTATTTATTACTAGACACACTCTACTAATCTCTTTATGAGATTAGAAGTCAGAAACATATGCAAATATCAACATTTCACAATAAGTGAAACACAAATATAGCTGGGGCCCTAGGGGCGTACCAGACCAAATACTAAAAAAGAGGTTTAGGAAAGTCAACTTGCAAGGGGACAAGGCCTAGGGCCTGTAGAATCGCTGGGGCTTCACTAATCCACCCAAGGCAGGTAAGTAAAGGACCCACGGGAGACGCGTGTAGTGTGAGAACACAGCCGCGGGTTCCCTATTGATTTCAATGTAGCAAGTCGCGGTTGGATTTTTAAAGTTTAAGGGTACTTCTAAGAGGTCTACAAGCAAGTCACTTACAAGGTAAGTAGTTCGAGGGCCAACACCCACAGTAGCACTGAAGTGCACAAGTTACCTCACCCAGGGAAGCCGGGTGCATAGGTGTCTTTTGGTGTCGGGTCGCATCGTCGTTTTCTATGGAAGCCGAAGAAGTTTTGCTGCTTGTGAAGACTGAAGAAGTGTCTGGTGGAATCCAAGGCTGGATTCAAGATGGAGATGACCTGAAAGCAGAAGGGACAGTGTTCACAGTCACTTGCCAGTGACCCGGGGCCAGGAAGATGGATGCCCACGGAAGTCGGGTGATTTCAGGTGGTCAAGTTTGTTTTGACTCTTCAGCCACGAGGTCCAGCAGGTGCCGAGGACAACCAGGAGCTGGATTCGGAGTGTCCCACAAAGTCTGCAGCTTACTGAGGTGTTGGCAACCGGATTGGAGCCAACAAGCCTTGGCAACAGCAAGTCTTGTGGAAATCAAAGAAAGTCAGCGGTGCAGACCAGCAAGGTCTGAGGGACTCACCCAGCAAAGTTAAGTGAGGGCAGGCCTGGAGCAACCAGAGGAGCCCTTTGGTTTGATGAGAAAGTCTTCAGGGGACCCACAAGCCAATGTGCAATGGATCGTGAAGATGCCTCATGAGGATTCACTTCACAGGAGCCCACGGTCACTCGGGACAAGGTAGGCCTCTGATTTTCTACAGTAATCCTGCTGGAGGCTTGGACCATACGAGGTCGAATGCAAAAGTTTGTAGAACATCGTGAAGGGGTTGCACTTGACAATAGTGCACGGTACCCGGGTATTGCTCTTCCTCGTCACTCGTGGGGCTCTGCTGGGGACTCACAATGGCCATCAAGAAGTCAGGAAATCCACTTCCGGGGCTGCAGGGACTTCGGACTCCAGCGGGATCGGGAAAGTTTGCTGATTCAAGTTTTTGGTGCCTGCCAAGCAGGGGAGTCACTCCTTGACTCCAAGGGAGATTCTTCTGTCTTCCAAAGGTAGTGGAACGTCAAAGGACCAGGATTCTTCTTGTAAAGCGTCATCCAGGGATATCTAACTTGCAATGGCAAGAGTTCCCTAACTTATACTAAAAGAAAGGGAGGGACTAGCTCTATGACCAATCCTCTGGGAGGGTCAGGGGAGTGGGTGGTTACATCCACTTCCCTTTGTTCAGTTTCGCGCCAGAGCAGGGACAGGTAGCCCCTGAACCGGTTTGAGCTGGCATATGCACAGAGGAGCATTCTGATCCCCCAGTGCAGGACTTAAAAGCACTCTAGGAGTGCACCCACCCCGCCAATACACTTAATCCTGTCTGGAAGGTGGTGACACCTCCGTGTGACAGGATGCCTATTGTTGGGCCTCCTCCACTGCGATTTTCAGTCAGCCGCAGGAGGGCAGCCCAGTGTCTGTGCTGGTGGCATTTATTTTGTGATGCCAGGGCTCTTTCAGATTTCTACCGTGTTTCCGAAGTGGGTACATGTCGTCCCTTCTAGAAGGGTGGGATCATGCTCCCACACCAGTTACTGGTGTGGGGGTATGATTCCAAGTTGTTTGACACCAAACACAACATGTTTTGATGCAGTCATTCCAAAGTTAGCCTTTACCGGTAGGTTATAATGCACTTAAGAGTATATAGTTTAACCACATCCACAAACAGCCACAGAGAATAGATTCCGCCAGCTGCAGAGGGGCCCTGCTCATGCAGAGGCACCCCCTCACATTGTAAACCAAGCACTCTGCCCTCAGGATTGATAGGGCCTACCTTAGGGGTGACTGATAGGTTTATATGTGTGTGTAAGGTGAGATATATGAACCTATACCTCAGTGAGGAGTGCTAACACTACCTCACCCAGGCTGCAGTAGCAAGTGTGTGGTGTCAGATTTAGTCTGCTTCCCAGGGGTGGCATAATACATGCTTCAGCCCCTGGTAGGCCTGTGAAGTACCTATGCCCTCGGTACCTAAGGTACCATATACTAGGGGCTCATAAGGTACCACCGTATCCAATCACTAGTGCATCTAATATGCACTCCAGTCATTTAAGGGAGTAAGCAGATAGGCTGGGGTCCTGGATAGCAGGATCCCAGCCAGACTAGTCAAAAACCATTCAAACACCAGGAAAAAAGTGGGGGCAACCATGCAGTCAGGTTCCACCTTCCTACACACTCACTGTTGCTTACACACAAATGTATTCATACTCACTGGCTCTCATTCTCACCTACTAACACATTACACACTTACACACACTCACTGACTATGGGCCCTGGGTCGCCTGCTTCACAATTGACAGCTAAAGCCCTGACTTGCTTCTGCTCCCTCTCAGAACCTCCAATCATACACTCATTCTAACATACTCATTCTCCTCAACCCATTCCCTAATATTCACTTTCACTAATTCATACACACTCTGAAATTCAAAGATTCACTTCCACTCTCATTATCTCTCACACACATAGACACACATACACACTTTCACTCAATCCCAATCACTTTCAATAACTCACAAACACACACATGCATAGGGAAATAAACAATTTGTTATACTTACCTTGCTCACTTAGCTGTCAACTCGGAGGCTCCTTGGCAGTGGTAGAAGAGGAATCGGGTGCTGTGCATTGGAACCAGCAAGCCATGATTCCCAAAGAGGCAGCGGATAAAGCACCAAGGGCAGGATTGAAAAGTAGAAGCACTTCTCTATCTTTCTCCCAGCTTCCTGATAGTGCTGGAAGCACAGCTCAATAAGAAGCTGGGATAGTGCGGGGATCCTGCTCCTGCTGCACAGATGTACACTCTGACAGCCACATTGCAGCAGATATGCTCTGCTGACTGAGGTATGAACAGTATATCTGTCAAATAATATGGATTTTGCCTGGGTGAGGGGACTGTCATTGAACTACGTCCCTCAGACATGCTGAATCTAGGCGTCCATCTACAGTTTTTATTTTGAAACGGCACTCTGTTGCTAGATTATGCCTCAGCCCCCCTCCTCTTCCTCGTGTTATCAGAAGTCTTGAGATGAGGCAGAGAGGGCTGACCTGTGCACTGGCAGTGTTCATGAATAGATGATATTTGTGTTATCGTGAACAATGCTAAATTGGAAAATGCACAGGGGCCTCAGAGGCTGTGCCCTGAAGTCTCTGATAAGGAGCCACTTGTGCATCCTGCATCTAAATCTGTGTTTATTTTTCTTCTTAAATATGTCAGTTCTCTTATAATCCAGTAAAGTGTAATTTAGGAGTTATATTTTGCTTGAACAGTGTTTGAAAATATGCAATGTAGGCATCCAGAGAAAGGCGCTCTACTAAACAGCAGTTCAGTCATTCCTTCAAATATAAAACTGCATTTAAAATTTGTCTTTCATTATCCTAGATATAATCCCATGAGACCCTAATCACAAAAGTACACATAAAACTGAAATAAAGGAAAATCATTATTACATCAATTCCCTTTAATTTGTTTCAGCTCAATGCACCTGCATTTAAGATGTTAAGGTAAACCATTATACTTAACTACTTTAATCCCAATGGTCTTTTCACTTTTTTCATTCAGAAAATAATCTTTCACATTTAACTTTAAGAAACCTACACAGCTGCTCATAAAATTCAAAACATTCATATAAATACAATTCATTCATAATTTCTACCTTATCCATCTTCAGTTGGATAGTGTTCATTTTTGTAAATAGAAATGATCTTGAATTCTTTAGGCAGTCCCTCATTGCATTTAATGAAAATATCTGTATAGTGAATATTTCCAGCAGTACACATCGTTTTCAGGGAGCAATATTCTCCTTTAGAAAAATTTAAACAATACCAAGTGAAGTTTCCACTGTAGTAAACTGGGCATTCGAGTATGTGTACTATGTCATTTGTTGTTTAAAATTATAGGGGCATATTCACAAAGAACTGGTGGTGAGAGGCGTCAGCCTCCTTGCCTTAACGCCTCTCACCGCCACTTCGGAAACTCCAGGCTGCACCCTATTGACAAGAATGTGGTGCAGCCTGGCGTTTCCCTCATCGACAGAGCTTAGTCTCGCGACCTAACGCCAAAACAGTCACCCTTCCACCAGAGAGCAAGGGTGTCTGCGGGCAGGGAGGTTTGTTATTGCACAGGAAGGTGTCCCTTCCTGTACATTAACAAACCGAAAATGCCAGTTTGCTTTTTCCATGTGTGCTGCTGCATGCATCACACATTGAAAAAGCAAAAACGAGGAGAAATGAAGCTTTTCTCCTCGTTTAGCTACCTTAAGACCTGATTTTTCTAGGTCTTAAGTTTGGCGCTGCCACCTATTATCGCCGCCCTTAATAATAGGCGGTAGCGTTAAACTCAATGGGTGTTGCGGTGGTACGCCCACTGCAATACCCACTGCACGCCCTCTTTCACGCTAAGTTTAGTGTGAAAGGGGCCCTATTCTCAAGGCAGCATTAAGCCACGTTAAGTGAGTTAATGCTGCCTTGAGAATAAGGCTCTGGCCCTATCGCCACGGGAACGTAAAAAAAACGTCAAAAAAAGTGACGTTCCCGTGGCGATAGGGGCTTGTGAATATGCCCCATAGTCTTTTTTGTGCAGAAAAAAAATAAGTGGCATAGATTTGATTTGTCTCTACTCTTGAGGCATGCACAACTGGTTGGATCCATTTCTTTCATATTTTGCAAATGATTGTTCCCACTTTGTACTCTTCTTAGACTGCAGCTCACTTAACACTTAGTGACAAGACTGCTTTCCTTGAGATATTTGGAGGACTGCCTGAAGCCTAGCCAAAATGTTTCAACCAATTCTTATCCATCATCACAAAATGTGTTATGGTTTCAATCCTGTGAGTTACCTGATGCTCGATGCCAGCAAGCATCAAGTTCTACTTGTTATAATTGAGGAGATACATTTGGGCAAAGCAGTTATTTGCCCCACGTCAACCAGTTCTGATCTTAGTAACAATTGACCAAGTCATCCTTTCATGCTGTCGAGTAGGTGTAGAGCCAGGGTTGGCAGATTAACCACTACCAGCCACATTTAGCCTGTCATCCTGTTTCTCTGCTATTGGAAAAGTTGGAGCACAGAATTTAAGAAAGGGTCTAAGTGACGGAAATCCTAAGAAAACCAAAGCACTCATGAGCATTTCAGAAAACATAACAATCAGCTGAGCTTATTTAGTTTAAGGGTAATGTTCTCCAATGCGAGAAACGAACAACACGTGCTGACAAAAGTCGTTCTCTAGGTGGACTCTACCCTAGAGATGTCCTTGGTGAATTTCTTACAGATACATTTGAAATCTTCCTCTGGAAAAGCAGGACTGGACATGTTCTCTACTAAGGTTGAGTGTAATGAAGAGGCTTAGTGATTTTCTGCATTTCTGGGACACTTTATTTGTTACGTTTGATATTTTCGTTTCTTCTAATTTTATTGTTGTTTTAGGACTTACTGCTACAGCCAAACTAAACTACTCATCACCTGTGATGTTAATCGTCACACAAAATGATTAATTTGACCATTTTTCCACCCTCTTTCATAAACTCCTCACAGATATCATCACAGCCATGTTTCTAAGCAAACCTGGATATGGCCCCTGAAAAATAGGATACTGATCACTTTCCAGTACTGCTTATTATCTGAATTAAATCACTTGAGTCAGCTGCAAAACTACGTAGCACTTTAAATAATTACAATGTTCACATATATGCATTTACATCATCACGCCAATACAACTGTAAACAGAAAACACCAAAGTGAGCAAACCTTGGTTTAACAAAATCTCTTGCAAACAAGAAGACACATCTGCAACATGGGAAAATCAGACAAAACTCTTATTCACCTGTACTCTTCACCATTTTAAAGCACTGAAGAAAGACTACGGATAGAAATCTTTTCAGCAAATATTGCCTACTTCTAAGAGGACATTACCACCTCACATAATGTAGCCAGATAATGTGTTAAACATAGCAATGCTAACACTACTCATTTGTTTTTCTCCATTATCCAGTCTCCATTTGAATAATCATGTCTTGACATAAGGAGTATATGATCCACTTGTGTGGGTGTCACCAGACCATACCAACTTAATTTGACAAAACTACTTTAATCTACAGCACACTATCCCAACACTTTCCCAGTAATATACAATCTAATTTGCAAAACTATAAATGAACTGACAGTCTAAAGTTTGCATAAACATTGATTAGATCAACACTATCCTGAAAAAATATAACCCAGATGTTGTTACATCGTGAAATATGGAGCAGGACTAGGCTCAGATAAAATTGTAATTATGTTTGCAAAATTTGTAAAATTTTCCTTTATGCAGTTGTGCATATTTTTATGCTTTTCGAACATCAGTTTGAGCAGAAAATGTATTGATGAGAGATATTTTCTGCTTTGTCAAGTCTCTTGTGCATCTCGTGTACACAATGTATGCAATTCCCTGAAAATTCCAAGCATAATAATGGCAAAACAATATTTTGTACCATTCAAATAATTTCATATAGTTAAAAGTGATTGATCCAGTGCCTTATTAGGTTAAAACAGTTTCATTGAGTTTTCCTTGCTTACTCACAGTTGATGTGGCACAAAAGCATATACATTTTATCCATGAAATGCATAAGAAGTATTTGAGTAGCATCAAACCAAATTTAAACTTTTAAGTCAGCCAGTAAATTTCCCAAACCAAATTGATAAAAAAAGAGGAAAATTTCAATGTCTGATACCAGACCAAAAAACCAAAAGGTTGAGAGGGACATGTAGATATGTGTTTTTAAGGAAAATGTGGAGATACATCCACTGGAACCGTGGGAGTGTAAAAGTCAATGTTTGTCCATTTGCATTACTCAAAGCCAAGACTGTATGCACCATTTGTGACTTTTAAAGGGAGAGAGATTTCTCTTCCTTCTGGTTTCAATGGACAGCAGTTGAGTTAAATAGGCTAAATGCTCAATTAAATCTTGATTAAGCAGTTCTTGTGCTTTCCGGTGCCTTTCTAAAGAATCGGAAATGGTTATTTATATTAACCACTTTTCACCATAATTAGGGGTCACATCACATGCACTGGGATGTTTAAAAGCTTTCCAGGGTTCAGAGTCAAATAGGGTAGTAAATACAATCTTCAAAATAGAAAAGTATTTAGGGGGCATGGCAAAAGGGGGGATGTCCCTACAAACCTTTGCAGGAGGAATCTAATCAATGAATAAAAATACAAATGTCCTCTTTTCTCTGTTTTCCTGCCTATTATGTGTTTTCCTCGGCCTGTCATCACTCTCAAAGGCTTAGCTCCCACTATTACCTCTCTGCTATGCCACATGTGGACCACACCTATATGAATAACTATAGAGTTAACATAGATGCATCTCAGAAAGCAACAGTTAAGGAAGGTCAAGTGTTTCACTTTGTTCCCATTGCAAGTGCCATGTCCACTGGCAAAGGCAGGCTCTATCAGCATGGTTAACAAAATGAAGAGGCCCAGTGCAATTAAACACAGACTGTCAACAGTGACATTTATTGACCTAGGTCCTTAATCACCAACCAACTGCTATATGTACGCATCCTTTGCCTGGGTAGGTCCCCCTTTTGGCATGTGGGATAGCGAGTAGTCACCTTCTTTACCTCTGTCCAAACAGGACACTAATGAAGCCCTTTCAGGTTACTTTGTAATAAGGGAAACTATAAGTCTTATTGTAAAGTGTCTCAATGAACTCCATGCTTTGGTGAGAAATCCACACCTGCATCTCTGGAGCGTCCACTGAGGGACTTGCAGACATCTTCTGGCAACTCCAATCTGCGAAAAAATGTTCCTGCCCCTAAGGGATCACCTAGAGAGACCTCCTGAGGCTGATCACTCAAGTCAGGGTCTTCCACCCTCATACTCAGGGTTTGTAGCAGGAGATTGACCACTTGCCAGGACTTCCAGCGTTGATTCATATTTCACATTAAGGTCCAGGTCTCCTGTCACTAATTTCTCTGTCAGACCAGGTAGTATTGCAAAACAGAAGTGGCCTGCCAGAGATAATTTCATGTGCCTTTCTGGTTAGAATAGATAATCTCTGACTTGTGGTTCTTATCATTGTGGGTTCCAGCCAACATCTACACCTTACTCTCCTCTAGTTCATAAAGGTCTAACGCAAGGGTCAAAAACCTGTTGATGGGCAACCTTGGTGCTAACCCCCTCAGGTTCCCTACCTGCCTTCAGTAAATCACTAATTAGGATTCACTCAATATGTAAGCATGGAGAAATAGCTACCCTCATCTGGGAAACCACCTCCATCCAGTCAAAGGTAACCATAACTATAGACAGATTTTGACCTGTATAATGCACAAGGTACACTGAACCTTCATATACACTGTGCTGTTATATCCAGAAGGATATGATTATTTTCAAAATAAATAACCTTCTCAGAAGGATGTACACAAGGCACATCATACACAGTGCAAACGGTTATTTTACAGCTTTCTATAGATAGTTTGAACTATTCATGGAACTATTTTTTATAAAGTTAGAAAGTCACTTACAATTGTAAAGTTGTAGTTTAAGATGTATTTTCTTGTAGTGCCCCTGCCACACAAGTAATGATCTTCAACTGCTCTCAGTCGGAACCCAACCCTATGACCCCACTAAAGATGTAAGATATACCAAGATTCTACCTACTGCTGGAATGTATTAACCCAATTGTGTACCTAACTTAGCATTTCACACTTCTTCCTTCCTTCAAAACGTAAACAAAATTAGCAAAAGCGATCAATGCAAGACAAACTTGTAAAACCTAACCACTAGGAAAGTCATTAAAGCTAACCAATGAAACGATTGACTATATTTTTCAAGTTAAGAAGTAAA
The DNA here is from genome assembly GCF_964204655.1 of Triturus cristatus. NCBI lineage: Eukaryota > Metazoa > Chordata > Amphibia > Caudata > Salamandridae > Triturus > Triturus cristatus. The sequence goes on from NC_140588.1 coordinate 257,987,147, forward strand.
GTAAGTTACACCTACACATGCGCAAAAAATACAACTTTAAATGTAAGATAAAATCATTCAGATACTCTGGAGTACTCCCTATCCGCATTTTTAGTTTCCAATATCCAGGAGTCTATTTTTCATCTCCTTGTGTCTGCTGTGTTCTCCCTATGATCTTGAGTCACAAAAGAACCTTACAGGGATTGTCAATTCCTCTTGACTGCAGTTTGTAGCCACTCCTGAAACTCTACTTCAGTAAAGGGATTTCAAATTCCAAATGTGTTCATTTTGGATTTTTACAGCATTTTTAAAATGTTTGATAACCTTCTTGTGACTGACTAGTGAATTTTGACCACTGTTCCCTTCCCATTGGTAATATCATCCCCCAAATTTACATCTGTAGGGCTAACATAATTCATCTTATCATTATAATTTCTCTTGTTAGGTTGTTGTGACAACGTTTTATTCCTCCACTCCTAATGCATACTAAAACTCACTCTTTACTTGTTCCTGCCCTGTAAAATGGACTCAAGTCTGATTTTGGTTTTATTACTTTGAAAAACTGAACTCCATTGTTTGTTAAATATCGATTAGGAATTTCCTTTTCTATCACTCGCCACGCCCAAAAGTGTCATAAGCATCTAAGTTATGATACCAGATGCCTGCAGTATTTCTGATCTTCTTGAAATAAAAACACACATCTCCCTGTGCAGTCTAACAACCTTTTACATCTTCTCCACTTGTAATCTTATATAGCCTTTCTGTCTGTACCTTCTCAACTTCCTCCACCAAGCTGGACAAAAATCCACAAATTTGTTTTTGCACCTGTTATGTATTGAAAATCAACTCTGTACTCTTATGTGTATACGTGTGAAGTATGTGTTTAGGACCGCCCAGACATGCGATCGTTTGGCTAATGTTTTTTATCCTCTATTGCGGATAATAAGCGGGTTACCTTTGTTACGGTTTTTTAAAATGTGAAATGATTCGTCGAGACGTTCCACAAGTCTGTTAGACCTAAATGTATAATATAATCCTGGAAGTATAGACTTGCTCGTGATTTTCCTTGGTGAGAAAGTTCCATCCAGAGTTTGTCATTCAGGCTTCCTTTTTCGTCGCCTTTGATCTCATGCCAACATTTCACATATACTCCCATGCGTTCCAAAGACTGCTTTTGAAGCCCAAATTCCAATCGTATTTGGGCCGGGGAGACCGTTCTGGGGAGTTGAAAGATCGCTCGGTATGAGTTGGATATTATATTGTCAAGGGTTGTTCCATCTTTTCCCTTTAGTGCTTCGCTCCCATAGGTTATTGTTGGCTGGAGTTTAGCTTGCAGAACCCTTAGCAAAGGGTCAAACGTCAGATCCGGTAAAAGCTTCTTTAGGGGCTTTATGGCTAGGTAGGTCATTACCCCCTTTCTCTGCAAGGATTCTATTTGCTGTTTCGATGAATTATTTTGATCCAGTATTACCCCTACGTATTTGTAGCTTACTGCTTGTTCCAAACGATGTCCGTCGAGAAACCAATTAGGGTGTTTCTTCTTGCGATAATTGACTGCCATAATTTTTGTTTTGTTGAAGTTTATTTTTAGTGCGTTTTCTTGAGAAAATCTATAAGTTACGTTCAGTAAGTGCTGAAGTCCAATTGGGGTGCTACTTATCAAGACTAGGTCGTCCGCCTATAACAGGTTTGACAGAGTGGAATTCCCTAGTTTTGGTACATGGGCTACACAACTGTTCAGCTCTCCCGGAAGGTCCGCTAGGAAAAGGTTGAACAGCAGGGGGGCTAGGACGCACCTTTGTTTGAGCCCTTTTGTAGTAAACATTTCTTTTGATATATGTAGACCTTCGCCAAGCTTTATCCTGACCTATGTATTAGTGTGGAGGTTCCTTAGTTGGCATAAGAGAGTTGAAGGGATCCCCCAGCCATCCAGTTTTTGCCAAAGTTTTGTTCAGTCGCCGTGATCGAATGCTGCAACAAAGTCTATGAAACAAAGAAAAAGCGGGTATATTCCCTGCTTAGCTGCATCCATGAGCAGGGTCAGGGCCATTATGTTGGTTACTGTACCTTGCCCTTTCCGAAATACTGTTTGTGTTGGCGGTATTATGTGGTTCTCTTCGGCCCAAGTGGCTAGGTCGTTTAAGAGGAGCCCCGCAAAGTATTTAGCATCGATGTCAATCAGGGTTATCAGGCGGTAGTTTTTTGGCACAGACCTCACACCTTGTTTGTAAATTGGGCTTATAATTGAGCCTCTCCATGACTCAGGAATTGTGGAGTTTCTAACTGCGTACTTAAAGACAGGTTCAAGTGCGTTGCTTCAGTAATCCGGGTCATTTTTTAACAGCATTGGCAGAATGCCATTGGGGCCAGTCGGCCCCTTGCTATTTGTTTCTTTATCTGTTGGGCTGGTTGCCAGGTGTGCCCCTCCTCTAATCTCCATGTATCATTTCGTGCAGAAGTTGAAGTTGTTACCTGTTGTTGTTGGGATGGCACTGTTCTTTCTCTATCCTCAAATGAAGGTGGGCACTGTTGTATTAGCTCCTTTGCAATCCTGCTGGAACTCTCAGATCCCAGACGTTTGGGGTGGGTAGCTATTTGTTCTATGTCATTAAAATGGTTGAAAAGGATGTCTACCCAGGCCTCTTCAGTAATGTGAGAGTTAATTCTGGGGTGATTTGGCCAATGTAATTTATTTACTTATTGCCAAAATTTGGCACTGTTTTTCTGTTTTGCGTCATAAAGGAGTTTAGCCCAAAATTCATTATTAATGGTCATTTTCCTGGTCCATCTTCTTCGCTTAAAAAGGGCCTTTGAATCACGAAGAGACTGCTGCAAGCTCTGATTTCCCGGTGTTGTCGTAATAATTGGTTTATTGTTAGTTTCATTTTCTTAGAGACTGGGCTCTTTACTATCGTCATCGGCGGGTCGTTTCCATTCATTCATTTTGGGCCTGATTTGGTAGGAAATTTGTCACCATGGGAACAGACGAATTTCTCCCAACTTTCCAACGGTTGACTTAGGTTATCCTGTACTTGCTTGAGGACTTCTTTGGCTGTAGCTGCTACTGTTTCTATATTTGTTGAGTTGCACCTTATACGTTTGAGGTTTATTGTTCCTACCGAAATGATGGATTTGTCGGCCTCCAAGGATAATGTTGAAGCCACTTGAAGTTTCATTTCTTGTGGCATATGATCGCTTAGTATGTTGTTGCCTATTTGGAATGAGGCTATCCTGTCAAACATGGATAACGTAGTGAATGTAAAAACAAGGTAGGAAGATGTTTTGGCGAAGTGGTATGTAGGTACCGGAGGATTGTCCCCCTTTAAACAGCCGTTTACTGCCCTCAAGTTCAGGTGCTCTAATTCCGAGAGGAGGTAGTTCGAACTCTTCACTGGTCTGGTTTCCTTCGAGGGGCCTTGAGTCGGAATTCCCCATGCACCAGTCAGGTCTTGCGTGAGGTCGTCTTCCTGATTATTCCCTAAAAGGTGCATATTAAAATCTCCAGCCAAGATAACATTGTCTGTATCCTCTTCTTCCATTACTCTTGTAACTTCTTTGATCAGTTCCTTGGATGTTTGTAGTTTGTTTGGGGTGTAGGTAGATGTTTATCAGTATTACTTTCTGTGCTGTCTGGTTAAGAGTCAACTTAACTATTGAAGCCTGAATACAACTTGGAGGGGTAATGTAAATTTTTATGGGGTGCATTTCTCCAAATTTTTGTTATGGAAGAGAGGAGGAGTAGACCCCGCGAGCGACATCCGAAAAATAGATCCCTTAGTGGCCGGAATGAAACTGGAAGTGTAGCCTTGTAAGTCAAAATGTTTATCTTCCCAGGTCTCCTGGAGTAAAATGATGTCGAAAGTTTTAAGGTAGTAATCGCTTAGTTTGGAGTTTAGGCCGTTGATGTTCCAGGTACATATTTTAACTTAGTTGGGGCCCAATCGAAGGTTTGGTGGAGGGGGCGTCCACTGTCAATTTGATTGTGCTAATAGAATTGTACGCTGTAGCCCCTGTGTTAGACTTGGGGGTCTCTAGTTGGCACAGGTATGCACTTGTGACAAATAGGGACCCTCGCCTCTAGTCAGGGTATGGGGGTACACTCCTAAAATAACCCCTGCTCACCCCCTTGGTAGCTTGGCACGAGCAGACAGGCTTATCTCAGAGGCAGTGAGTAAAGCATTTGTGAACACATACAGTAATTAAGTGACAACACTAGAGATGGACAACACACAGGTTTTATATAAAAAATAAGTATTTTTTATATAGATTTACCACAAGACCATTAAACGACAAAAACACACAATACTGTTACTTAAGATGGTAGAATTTTGCTTAGTTCTCTTAAGTTCTTAAATGCGACACTTTAAGTCAATGTACCTTTTAGATGCGACACGCAGGGCAACGAAAGTGTTGCAACGATGTTGATGCAATGAAGTTTTTGGTGCAAAGAAATAAAGACGTGAATATCGTCCAGATGCGGTACGCTTCTCCGATGTTGCGAGAAGACTCGACTCGATGCTTCAGCTGCAGCGGCAACACCCTTTACGCGATGCGACGACAGCGGCCTTGGCAGCGGCACTCTTCTCCGACGTTTGCGAGACGCTTCCGCTAGATGCGATGTTGCAGCCGCGACACCCCTTTACGCGATGCGACGACAGCAGCTCTGACGGCGGCACGCTTCTCTGTGGATGCGAGGTGCTTTTCTTGATGTGGTGCAATGCGACAACTACGATGGCTGCGATGGCGACACGCTTCTTCCTCGATGTGAGACTCTTCTCTTGATGTGGTGCAATGCGTCAGCTACAATGGCTGCGATGGCGACACGCTTCTGCGGTGTAGCGAGACACTTCCTAGATGATGCAAGATGCTTCCGCTCGATGCGATGCTGCAGCAGCGACACACTTTACGAGATGCGACGACAAGAGCTCCGGCGGCAGCACGCTTCTCCTTCTTGAGTCGTGCTTCCAGCTCCTTGCGACACGCAGTCCCTCAGAAGGCTCAACAACAGCAGCAGGCACTTCCAACCAACTCTGGGGAGCTGGGGGGTAAAGTCTGTTGTTCCTGAGACTTCAGCAGGAGGCAAGCTCTTTTCCAAGCCCTTAGAGATCCTTCACAAGTTGAGCAAAAGTACACACAAAGTTCCTTTCTCCTCTCTTTGGCAGTAAGGCAACCACTGCAGGCCAATCCCCCAGGTTCAGGGATAGTTTCCTCCTTACCTTCTTCTGGTTCCTCCCTCAGCAGAGGTTCTTCTTGTTTTCCCAAAGTGATCTAAATTCTTGGGATCAGGGTCCCAATACTTATACCCCAAAATCCTATGTCCTCTGAGGGCAGAGGGGCCTTTGCCCAGTCCAAACCAGTTCCTGAGCACTCTGTTTACCAGACTTCTCCTTTCCTTTCACAGTGTAGGGCAGAAACATCAGACGCCCTACAGGAGGTGGAGCCAGCATTGTGGAAGGCAAGTACAGCCCTAGAGCACTTTGTTTACAGGATTCCTTCTCTTCATTCACTGTGCAGGGCAGAGACATCAGCCGCTCCCCAGGAGCTGGAGAAAGCATTGTGGAAGGCAGGCACAGCCCTATTCAGGTCCCAGGTGCAACTTCTCCCACTCATCTAGATGCAGATCTCTCTATTCACCACTGGGACACCTCACCCTGACACCTGGAGTTCCCCAGCCCTGTCACTCACAGAAACCAGACAAAGGAATACACAGCCTAGCAGAGGCAGGTTTGAATGGTTAGACAAGAACATGCCTACTTTCTAAAAGTGGCATTTTCAAACACAGAATGTTAAAACCAACTTCACTAAAAGATGTATTTTATCATCCTGAGTTCAGGCATACTAAATTCGAATTTCTACCATGTTCTTTGAGTCAGTTAAGATTATAAGATGTAATAACCAAACTGCCCATTCTGGCCTATGGAGAACAGGTAGCCTTGCAATAGTGAAAAACGAAAATGGCTGAAATTCACTATTAGAACATGCCACACACACCAGGGCATTTCCTACCTTATCCTTACAATGCACCCTGCCCTTGGGCCTACCATAGGGGTGTCTGATATGAAGAAAAGGGAAGGTTTAGGGACTGGCAAGTGGGTGCACTTGCTCAATTAGCATGACAGTACCAGACTGCACGCAGGCTCTGCAATGGCAGATCTTAGACACATTTTTACAGGCTGCTTCTGTGGGTGGCACAGCCAGTGCTGCAAGCCCACCAGCAGTATTTGGATGCACAAGCCCTGGGCACTCCTGGTGCACTGTACTAGGGTCTGACAGGTAAACCAAACCACCTAATCATGGAATCACAAATCATATATCAATTTACAATAGGGAGCACTTGCACTGTGGCACTGGACAGCAGTTGCACAGGGCCCTGAGCAACTAACACCAGCAAAAACATATGAGGCAACAGCGAAAAATGGAAGGGAGACCCACGCCAAGGTGCCAGGTCTAACACGTGTCCCCTCCAGCTGAAATGTGGGGAGATCTACCCTACCTCCTGGGAGTTCTCATCACTAAGTCGGAAAAATCTGGACAGACCATCAGCATTGGCGTGTTCTGTACCGGGTCGATGTTCAACTGTGAAATCCATCCTCTGTAGGGAAATGGACCACCTTAACAGCTTTGGATTCTCACCTCTCATCTGCATCAACCATCTGTGGGGCCTGTGATCTGTCTGAACCCGGAAGTGATTCCCAAACAGGTAGGGTCTCAGCTTCTTCAGTGCCCAGACCACAGCAAAAGCCACACGCTCAATAGCACTCCACCTCTGTTCCAGTGGAAGTAACCTCCTACTGATGAAGGCTACAGGTTGATTTAGGCCCTCCTCATTCATCTGTGATAGGACAGCCCCCACACCATGCTTTGAAGCGTCTGTTTGCACTATGAACTCCTTGGAGAAGTTGGGTGCCAAGAGCATGGGCGCAGTGCACATAGCAGTTTTTAAGGCCTCAAAAGCTTCCCGACAGGTGTCAGTCCAAATCACTTTCTTGGGATGCTTCCTGGAAGTCAACGCTGTCAAGGGTGCAACAATGTTGCCATACCCCTTGACAAACCTCCTGTAGTAACCTGTGAGTCCTAAGAAGGCTCTCACCTCTGATTGGGTTTTGGGCGGCTCCCAAGCCAGGATGGTTTCAATCTTGGGCTGTTGGGGCGCCCCCTGGTCGCTCCCTACCGGGTGTCCCAAGTACACCACGGAACCCTGCCCGATCTTGCACTTACTCACATTGATCGTGAGGCCTGCCCTCCACAGCGCCATCAACACCTCCCAGAGGTGGCGCAGATGTTCTTCCCAACTGGCGCTGAACACTGCGATGTCATCCAGGTAGGCGGCACTGAATGAGTCCAGTCCAGCCAACACCTGGTTGACCAACCTCTGAAATGTGGCAGGGGCATTCTTCATCCCAAAGGGCATCATCCGGAACTGGTAGTGGCCATCTGGTGTGGAGAATGCTGACCTCTCCTTTGCCGCATCGGTCAAGGCCATCTGCCAATACCCAGACGTTAAGTCAAACGTGCTGAGGTACCGTGCAGCCCCTAGCCGATCTATGAGCTCATCATCTCTGGGGATGGGGTGTGCATCAGTCCTGGTGACTGCATTGAGCCCTCGGTAGTCCACACAGAACCGGAGTTCGGGTGTGGCACCCGGCGCGGCAGCCTTTGGTACCAAGACCACTGGGCTGGCACAAGGACTGCTAGAGGACTCAATTACCCCTAGCACAAGCATCTTGGAGACCTCCTCCTTGATGCAAGCTCTCACCCTGTCAGTCACTCTGTAGGCCTTGTGCCTCACAGGTGTACTATTCCCAGTGTCCACCTCATGGACGCACCAATCAGTGACACCAGGAACCAGGGAGAACAGATCAGAAAACTGTCCCAGCAACTGGTGGCAGTCATTCTGTTGCTCAGGGGTCAGGGTGAAAGAGAGGTTGACACCATCCACTGACCCATCTTGCTCTCTGGCTGACAGGAGGTCAGGAAGAGGCTCGGTCTCCTCCTCCATCCCAGCATCTGTTGCCAAGAGCATGCCCACTTGGGACCTCTCCAAGTGGGGCTTCAAGCGGTTGACATGCAGGACCCTCAAGGGGTTCCTGGGAGACCGCAAGTCCACCAAGTAGGTAACTGGACTCTTGCACTCCACAACCTCAAAGGGGCCACTCCACTTACCCTGGAGCGCACAGGGCTCCACTGGTGCCATGACCCACACCTTCTGTCTGGGCTGAAGCTCTACCAGAGTGGCATTCTGGTCGTACCACCACTTCATCTCCTCCTGGCTGGCTTCCAGATTCACCTCAGCGAGTTGTCTGAAATGCCTAGTCTGGTTTCTAAAGGCCAGCATGTAGCTATATACATCCTGGGAAGGTTTCCTGGAAGATTGCGCCCAGCCTTCTTTGACCAGACTTAGAGGTCCTCTTACGGGGTGTCCATAGAGAAGCTCAAAGGGACTGAACCCTAGAGATTTCTGTGGCACCTCACGGTAAGCAAAGAGTAGGCATGGTAAGAGGACGTCCCACTTACGCCTCATGGCTTCCTCAAGACCCATTATCATGCCTTTAAGGGTTCGGTTGAATCTCTCAATCAACCCGTTTCCTTGGGGGTGGTAAGGAGTGGTGAACTTATAGGTTACACCGCACTCCTGCCACAGGGACTTCATATACTTGGAAATGAAGTTGGTCCCCGGTCAGACACTACCTCACGAGGGAATCCCACTCTGGAGAAAATTCCCATCAGTGCTCGTCCCACCACGGGGGCCGTCACTGTCCTCAGAGGTATAGCTTCCGGGTACTGGGTGGAATGGTCCACCAAGACCAGGATGAACCTGTTGTCCATGGCTGTCTTGGGGCCCAGTGGCCCCACAATATCAATACCCACCCGTTCAAAGGGGGTGCTGACTACAGGGAATGGCTGGAGAAGAGCCTTGCACTTCCTCCCACTCTTTCCACTTCCTGGCAAGTCTGACATGTCCTGCAGTGAGTGTCTGAACTCCTGTGCATTTGGGGCCAATAAAAATGGATGACAAGCCTTTCAAAGGTCTTTTCCTGCCCCAAATGTCCTGCCAATGGAACATCATGAGCCAGCCCCAGCAAGAAGGCTCTGAAGCGCTGGGGTACCACCAGCACATGGGCTGACCCAGGCTCAGCAACCTTAGGCTCTGTATACAGGAGATCATTCTCCCAGTAGATCTAATGTGATCCAGACTGATCACCTGCTGCCTGGTCTGCAGCCTGTTGCCGCAGACCCACAAGAGAAGGGAATTCTTTCTGCTCCTTGCAGAATTCCTCCCTGGAGGGTCCTCCTTCTTGCTGCCAATGGGTCAGCTCAGGCAGGTCCCCCAGTTCGGCTACCTGTGGTTCCCTGTAGGCTCCAGGGCATCCCCCTCAGGGTCAGCTCCCTCCTGGACTGTGGGAACTTTGGGGGCTGGTTTCCTGCACCCCCTGCCTCTACTCTTGACGGCAGGTACCTGGGCCTCCATCTCAGGCTCCAGGTCCTCTTGAGCACCTTTACTCGCTGTCATTGACTGGGTGGTCACACAAGCCAAGTCAGGCAAACCAAACATTTCTAAATGTGCATTCCGCTACACCTTCGCCCAAGGTGAGCTCTCCAAGTCGTTCCCTAACAAACAGTCAACAGGCATGGCGGGCCTCACAGCTACCTGAAGAGTACCAGAGACCCCCCCACTCAAAGGGAACCTGAGCTACCTTGCAGTGACTCTCTGTGTTGTCAGCGGCAACAACTGGGTAGAATGCTCCAGGGACAACCAGCTCTTGAGACACCAGGTAACACTTGACAGCTGTCACACTGGCTCCTGTATCTCTCAGAGCCTCCACTCTATGGCCATTGATGGTCACCCACTGCCTGTATTTTTTAGTGTTATCAGGCAGCTGGGTCCTGGGGACCACCTCACAGTCTCGTAATGAGACAAGGGACATCTCTGCGGGACCCCACCCACCTTGGGCACCCATCTCCTCACCCGGGGCTGCACTAGCTATCTGCTGGGGGGCTGCACCAGTGGGTGCTGGTTTTCCAAACAGGTGACACTTGGGATCATTGGCACAATTACCCAGTTCTCCACATTTGTAGCATCTCGGGGGCCCTCTTTGAACAGGTGGACCTGTCGGGGCCCCTGACGGTTTCTGGGGGGGAGGCTGAGAACCTTTCCCTTGGTTCCCTTGGGGATTACTTTGGGGCCTCTTATGGAATTCCCTCTGTTTACCCTTGTCCCCCCCCTCTTCTGCTGGGGACCCTGCCCACTCTTGGCTGACTCTCCCACGTGACCCTTGTGGACCCTGGTACTGACCCAGCGGTCTGCCTCCTCAGCAAGCTTCCTAGGATTAGTCAGCCTACTATCAATCTGGTGCTGGCGTAGCTCAGGAAAACAGTTACTTGACAAGTTCTCCCATGCAATCAAATCAAGCAGTCCCTGAAAATCATTGACTTTGCTACCCTTCGCCAAACCATCCAATACTCTGCAGAAAAAAGTGACATATTCAACATAGGTGCTGATTGCTATATTTGTGCAACCCCTGAACCTCTGTCTGTGCTTCTCAGGGGTCAACCCATATCTAGACATCAATACATCTTTCATGTGGGGATAGGAATTATAGACATCAGAAGGCAAGTCTAGCAGTGTGTTCCGCCCCTCACTAAGGAACCGCCCTCACAACCCCGCTCCCCAATCCTTCTCAGGGACCCGGTGGGAAGACATGGCTACCTCATAGGCCTTGAACCACTGCCCAATATCATCATTTAAAAAAA